>NC_134403.1:191394667-192026548 GCF_038048845.1 Mixophyes fleayi | reverse complement strand
CAACCTCATCCATATTACGCCATTTGACGAGAGTTCATGGCAAGGTGTTTGGAAAAGCTGAAAGTTATGGCAAAAAAATAACAACAAGCAGTCCATCATCGGCTAGGACCTTCTCTCACCTACATCCCGACGCCTGCAATCTACACTTACAACACCGTCCTCATCAATATCCTCAGTAGTGATCGGAGATAGCCCTGCATCCAAATTGGTAAGGCTCGATGACTCCTGCACTATAATTGACTCCTCTGAAGAATGTTTGAGCGTTAGTCCCACTGCTGCTGCTGTTGCTGCTGCTGGGGGTGAATCTTCCTCCCATAAGAAGCCCAAGAAAAAGAGCACTAGTAGTTTACAACTGTTAACTGTGAAACAAACTTTTGCTAGAGGAAGCAAATATGACAGCATCATCATCATCACCATTTATTTATATAGCGCCACAGGTTCCGCAGCGCTGTACAGAGAACTCATTCACATCAGTCTCTGCCCCATTGGAGTTTTACAGTCTAAATTCCCTAACATACACACAGACAGAGAGGGAGAGAGAGACTAGGGTCAATTTTTTAATAGCAGCCAATTAACCTACCAGTATGTTTTTGGAGTGTGGAAGGAAACCGGAGCACCCGGAGGAAACCCACGCAAACACGGGGAGAATATACAAACTCCACATAGATAAGGCCATGGTCGGGAATTGAACTCATGACCCCAGCACTGTGAGGCAGAAGTGCTAACCGCTTAGCCACCGTGCTGCCACCGTGCAGCAGTCACCCAGTCGCAAAGCGGATCACAGACGCCATGGCGGCTATGCTAGTGTTAGATCAGCGTCCAATATCCACTATAAATGCAGCTGTTTTTCACAGTTAATTGATGTTTTGTGTCCCTGTTACAAAATTCCATCGCGACACCATTTTTCACGAAAAGCTATTCCGCAACTGTACCATAACGTTCGTAAAAATGTACTAATTGGGCTAAAAAATGCCATTCTACCCACTATACACGTAAACACAGATATGTGGACAAGTGGAAGTGGCCAAACCAAAGATTATATGACTGTGACAGCCCACCGGGTTGGTCATTCGCCTTCATAAGCAGGAACAGCAGCAGCATGTACACCACTACGTAAACATTTCTCACAGGCTGGCTACTCTTTGTATCAGCGGCCTCACTAACTGGCATACAGCTGATAATTTGTTACGAAAACTAAGGGATGTCATTGATACATGACTTATACCACTTGGACTCTCCCCAGGATGTTATTTCTGATAACGCCAACAATATTGTGCGAGCATTACAGCTGGGGGAATTCCATCACATTCCCTGTTTTGCTCACACAATAAACTTGGTGGTGCAGAGCTTCTTGAAAAATAACCGTGATGTGCAGGAGATGCTTTCGGTGGCCCGTAAAATTTCGGGACATTTCCCGCATTCTATCACAGCATGTAGGAGATTGCAGCAGCTACAAGAACAATTTAACTTGCCCTGCCACCAACTTAAGCAAGAGGTGTTAACAAGGTGGAATTCCACCCTGTACATGCTTTAGAGGATGGAGGAACAGCACAAAGCGATAAAAGCGTATTGCACAAGCCATGACATTGGGAAAGGAGGGGGAATGTATTTCAGTCTTGCACAGTGGAGAATCCTTTCTTTTCTGTGCAAGGTGCTGAAACCATTTGAAGTTGTGACATGTGAAGTGAGTTCAGACTCTCCGTGCTTGAGCCAAGTCACTCCCTTAATTTGACTTTTGGAAAAGCAGCTTGACAAACTGAAGGAGGAGATGAAAGAAAGCAATTCTGCAAAGTATGTTGGCCTAGTAGATGAAGTACTTAATTCACTTCGCAATGATCCAAGAGTTATGAAAATCTTGAAGTCGGATCACTATGTTTTGGCAACTGTGCTTGATTCGAGGTTTAAGACCTACATCGATTCTATGCTTCCAAATAACCGAGATCTGAACAGTTGCAAGTTGTCCACTGAACTGGGCCTTGGCTTGACGATGTCTCCTCCTTCAGTTTCTCAGGCAGTTGCTGCTCCGAAAAAATAACATTTTCCAAAGAGAAGCAGTGATGACGCAGGTGGCAGACCACAACAGTTTGACAACTGGGCTGGTTTGAAAGATTTTACCAAAAAATGTGTGACCTTGGCCATAACTCCATCCAATCCTACTATTAACATGCAAAGGATGGTGGAGGATTATTTTCAAGAGTTAATTGATATGGAAATGTGAGACAGTCCCTTTCCATACTGGGAGGAAAAACAATCCATTTGTAATCCCATGTACAAACTTTCTTTGTAAAACCTAAGCTGCCCACCCTCCAGGTTGTACTCAGAAAGAGTATTCAGCACAGCCGGGAACCTTGTCAGTGATCGACGTAGGAGGTTACTTCCTAAAAATGTGGAAAAGATGATGTTCATCAAAATAAACTACATCTTCCATGAGGAAGGTCTTTACCGGCAAATACATCCAAGTACTGACACTTCTTTAATGGCGGATTCCAGCGGAGATTAATTAATAGTCTGTAATGATGATGTACACACTGATAAGGGTGAGGATGATGCTGAAGATGATGACGACAACATCAGGCTGCATTTTTATAACTTTCACTATAAGTGTAGGGTGTAATATACACCCAGAGAGAAAAGGTGTTTTGGGCATTTTGATTTATTGTACTGTCTTTGCAGGCTGCATTTTTGTAACTTTCACTATAAGTGTAGGGTGTAATATACATCCAAAGAGAAAAGGTGCTTTGGGCATTTTGATTTATCGCACAGTCTTTGCAGGCTGCATTTTTGTAACTTTCACTAAAAGTGTAGGATGTAATATACACCCAAAGAGAGAAGGTGCTTTGGGCATTTTGATTTATCGTACAGTCTTTGCAGGCTGCATTTTTGTAACTTTCACTATAAGTGTAGGGTATAATATACACCCAAACGGCTTTTTACTTTGAATTTTAATAGCTCTTTTTAGTGCGTTGTCTGGCACCCTGGATTGGTGTGTGTCTGATAAAAGCACACATCCCGGCGGGTCAGCCCTCGTTGACATTTGTTAGCTGTAGAATAAAGGAGGGCCTAGCAAGGATTAAACTGTATTTTTCATAATTTGCACTAATAAGTGTAAGGTGTAATATACACTCAACTGGCTTTTTACTTTGGATTTCAATAGCTCTTTTTAGTGTGTTGTCTGGCACCCTGGATTGGTGTGTGTCTGATAAAAGCACACATCCCGGGGGGGTCAGCGATCATTGACATTTATTAGCTGTAGAATTACCTCATTTATCCAAGAAACAGGTGGAGCGATCGATCATTGCCATGTATTACCTGTAGAATTCCCTCACTTATCCAAGAACCAGGTGGAGCGCTCATTGCAATGTTTCCTAGATGTGCCATATATTAGCTGTAGAATTACCTCACTTATCCAAGAAACAGGTAGAGCGATCGATCATTGACATGTATTACCTGTAGAATTCCCTCACTTATCCAAGAGCCAGGTGGAGCGCTCGTTGCAATGTGTCCTATATTTGGTAGAAACTGTTTTGTGTTTGAGTCATTGCTCTGTCGCTTACCATCCAGCCAGATCACTGCAGTATTTAGCTGAAAATGTATGAAAAGCATATTGTGACTTGTGAGATGGTCAAAATTGAATGGAAATGACTGCAAATTAGTGTTAGTGAGATTAATAATAATGTAGGTACAAAATAATACCTACATTATGTTATTTTAGCCCAAAAAATGGAATTTTGTAAAAAATTGCAAAACAAAACCAAACAAAACCAAAACCAAAACACGCAAGGGCGGTTTTGGCAAAACACGAAGGTAATCCAGATCCAAAACCAAAACACGGAGGTCAGTGAGCATCTCTAGCGCAAACTGACACCAGTGAATACGCCTGGTGCACAAATAGCCTGATGAAACATATTTTATTCTTAGCCTTTTACCTATATATTATTTGAAACTCAGGTTTTTTGTAAAAAAATTAACTCGTTGAGATGATTGCTCATTGCACTCAGTTGCGGAACTGCAGTTGTGAGCGGGGGAATGGTGGCTATGGGGCCCTGAGTTGAGGGGGCACAGTAATTCCAGTCCATTGCCCACCTATCTGCGCTTAAGAGCATGGGCTTACAGTTCCGGCTTAACTGTGCATCACTTTACGCCCCTAGGTGGAATACAACATAAGCAGTAGTGCCTTTGCAAGAATAAAAAGAGAAGTGCCACTGTAGAGATGTGCCCCCTGGCTCCGAAACCTGTGCCCATGAAGAGGGCGAAGATGGATCCAAAGAGACTGGAGATGACCGTGGCTGCTGTGCCCATGAAGAGGGCGAAGAAAGAAGAGGAGATTTACTTACTGTTCCTGGGATCCAGCATTGGTAAGTATTTTCTTTCTTCTGCAGGTTTTGGCAGCGGAGGGAGGAGGAGCCAATCAGGGCTCGCCTTCCACCAATGGCCAATCAATGGCCAGATAAGTGAGCCAATTATGGCTCACCTCCGGCCGTTCAAAAGATTGGCGCCACAGCGAGGCAATGAACGCACGCGGCGGCGCCCAGTAATGATGTCGGGCAGCGCCATTACTTCAGAAGTTCGTCGTTGGAGTGAAGAGAGGACGTCGTGGGACGTCCAGAGTGGCGGAAGAAGAAACAGATGCCGGAAGTGGCAGGGTGCCCTTGTCAGGGCAAGGATCTACCCTGCCACTGAAAATCACCGCCGGAGACATCGGCGGGGAGCCCTTGTAAGGGCTAAGGGCGCCGCCAACCAGAAGAACAGAAGAGGGCAGCGCCCAAGACGCCGGCGGGGAGCCCTTGTAAGGACTCAGAGCACCCCCGCCCTTAGAGCTGCTGCAAGACCCGCTCCAAACAGAAGAGGCGCTACTGGCTGGGTCTGGAAGACCCGGAAAAGAAGATTGCGGGTCAAGCTGAGTTTCCTGCGCAGAGCAAGTAAGTATGTTCAGCATTAATTTGGGCACAAGGCCCGTGGGCAGAGTTGGACGCTAGGCCCGTAGCCATAAGTTAGGGGCACAAGGCCCAGGGCAATTGGGCATTAGGCCCTATTAGGTAGTTAGTGGCCTAGAGGCCATATTGCATAAAGGGCACAAGGCCCTAATTAGTGGCCTAGAGGCCATAGTCAGGAGAGGACACCGGGCCTTGTCAGGGGTCTCAAAGCCCATAGTGTATAAGGGCATAAGGCCCTAGTTAGGGGCTTGAAGCCCATAAGTAGAAGGGCACAAGGCACAAGTTAGTGGGCTCAGAGCCCAAGGCAGAGAGGGGGCTAAGGCCCATAGTCAGGGCACAAGGCCCTGTAGGCAGCTGGGCAGAGAGGCGTAGATACAAGCTTACACATAGCCAGCGAAAGAACACACAGTAGTTATTCCGTCCCGTAGGTCCCTGGGGTTACGCTGGTTTCCAGAGGTGGTGATTGAGTATCTCACTGGCAGTGCAACACAGCTCAATTGAGTTCCAGGGGTGGCCCGTGGTTCTATTTGAGTGTTCCAGTCCTCAGTTCCGGCAGGTTCTCTGGCGGTTACGGACTGGAACAGGTGTTGCGCTTCAGTGGAGGCAGTCGTTTCGAGTTCCTCCAGCAGTGACGACTGGCGGTTCCGTGCGCCAGTTGACACTCCGGTGGTGTGCTGTTCCAGTGAGCCTCTTTCGTGCCCTGTGCGACCGGTCCTTAGGATTCCGTGGGTGACCCCATAGCGAGAAGACAGTCTTCTCGGTACAACCGGGGTGAGGGTGTTAGGAACAGCCCTCCGGAATAGACCATGAACACCGGCTGGTGTTCCCCGTAAATTAGAGGGAGGAGGTTCAGGTAGTACACTACACCCAGTTCTAGTTATATAGTAGAGTTGCCGGCCATTAGATAGTTGTTTGGGTGGGGTCACCTGTTGTAGTTAGTGAAGTTCTGTGGATGTACATACTAGCCTCACTGGTAAAGTAGAGGGAGGCTGTGTGTTGTTTGTTGTCCACAGGTGTCGGGGAGGAGCAGGAGAGCAGGGACCGGAAGTTGGAGTGCCCGGTGAGTAGAACGCTCTATTCCCTCTTTCGGTTAGGCCCTCACAGAGAGGTGAGCAAGGTGCTTGAGGCGGGACTGTTCCTGGTCTCAAGTACCTGTAGTTCCGCGCCTTGGCAAGAGAAAAATGAGGTGGCGGCAAGCGAGGTTGACGTGAGTGTCTTCGCTCATTGCCGTGGTCTCGGACAGCCCTTTCCTGGTAGGCACGGCCGTAATTTCCGTTTCTTCCTCAGAGGGAAGTGGTTGGAGGTGACAGAGGTTTGGTTTCTGGTCTGCTAGGATAGGACAGCGGCTGGGCTGCATTGGAAGCGGACGGGAGGTGACCATCGTTTGTAAGGTAAGTTCATCTGTGTGCGTCTGTCCTGTTCCCCGCAGGCGTTACACCACAAAGAAAAAAAAACGAAAAAAAAACAAAACTTGTCTAATCAGTAGTGCAATCGCTGAAAAAATTAAAAACACAATTTTCCTGTCTGACAATTGTCTAACTTAAGAGAGACCGTCTGCTATTGACTAGTTTATATGTATATGATATATTATATGGTATATGATAGTTCTATGATATATATATATGCACCTCTCCATAGACAGTCTTCAGGCAGTTCTCCTTGTATGATTACAGAAAACCGTAAATGTGAAAACTAAACGGGGTTCAGTTTGGCTTAATACCTCACCTATATATAGCATGTAAATTAAACTCCACAACCCTGACCAGACTATCACTAATCCAAAACAACTTGCACATTGACATACTGGACTTATTCATCAAACATAAAGTAAATTAGAAACCTGGGAGACAGATATATTCCCTCCAAGATTTTACACTAGTAGCTCTGGAATTTACAAAGGATTATGTACTCTGTACTCTACATCATGTGAATATTACAAATCAGAGATGAGTTCCATAATCGTATCAACATTTGTGGAGGTCATAGAAGTCCTAAGTGACTTTTAGCATTGGTCATAGATTACAGTCCTGTCCAGTGCTTAATTTTTAGATAAAAAGAGTGTAACTCAAAAACTTATGACATGTGTTGTGATGACATTAAAAATGATCTTTAAACATCAAAGACTATGGGGACAAAAGAAATAGCAGAACCTTGTTCCTGTGCATTCCAGCACAAAATAAGCCATGGTCACTTCTAACAATTTGTTCAATACATGAAAATCACTTTTGCTTTCTTTTGCATTTTTTATGTTTTTCATACACTGAGCAAATCTTCTGAGACAGTCTACATTCAATTGAATGATTGTAATAAATCATCTTGATGCATTAAGGCAGCAAAATAAACGTAATGTGCATCTTGCGCGAGATTCAACGTTTGTCATTTCCAAAACCATTCGAGGTTTACCATTTGTGGGTCATATTTTAAATATTTTCAATTTGATAGTAATTTAAATTAATAAAAAACGATTTACCTTTTTTGCTGCTAGTTTGAGCATCTCTAGCTCTCAACATGTTGCAAGGATAGGAACAGATACAATGCCAGTATAAACAGATTCCTGAGAGGGTTTATAATGTATTGGAGGGGGGGTAAATTTAAAATGTGGGTACCGATTTATAGTTTGGGTAGGGCATGTCCTAGATCAACTTGAAATGTCAGTGTAAAAACAAAGTTATCAAGTATTTGTGTGCTACATGACAAAAAAGGCAGTATTTTGCTTATGTGCAAAATAACAAACTAATTTGCACCCCTTGTATTGTAAGATGGTTTGTGCAGAATCAAAAATACTCCTTTTTTTTCGCCTTGCTCTCCTTAATGATTCAGGAGCAAAAACTTTAAGCCATAGTATATCAGAAATAACATATTAATTGGATGCAAATTCTTTCCAAACATTGGAGAACAATGGAATTTGATCCAGGTGGAGATTTAATTGGAAAATGCAGTCCGATTTATATATAATTAAATAGCAAATAAACTTTTCAAAGGGAGCAATTGCCAGTGAGAGAAATTCAATTGAAAATGCATTTTAAAGATTTAATTCCACTTAGCCATCCAAAAACCAGCCTTCTGCAAATAATTGTGAAATAGAATTGTCTTCTTTTTAGCACATTTAACTACACTAAATGCAACCAGTCAATTATTAGACAGTCAATGAATATATATCTTCTCTATTAAAATGGTAAATTAAGAACAGTTATCTGTCCTTTATGGCAGACCAGGTGACAGGGACGGACTGCATTTGGCAGTCTGTCCCTGTCACCTGTGTAAGTGTAGAATAATACACTGATATTACCTCATCATATTGTGGTGAAATAAAAGGTTACACTTCCTTACCCTTGCTGTAACTTGTTTACCACTTTAACTGGATTGTGGTCAGGGTACTTTTCGCCCCTTTATGTTCACCATCTATTCCTATGGTTAAGGAGCAATGGACACTGGGCATGGTCAAACAAAGGTTAAGTCTGCTGAGACTCTTTCTTCAGATAGCCAAATTATATCTCCTGAAGATTGTGGAGAACTTGCTAGGGGTTACAGCTCCTGCTGGGCCGATCAAGAAGTGGACGCTACCGCAAAGGTCTGCAGGGACCAGTTCCTTCACCTTTTGTTCCTTTCAGTTCTTGTGTATGTGTGTGCCCACTATGCCTGATATGGATACCCCAGAAATTCGCTTTAGAGACCGGTATTCATCTTGTCTTGTTTTCAATGTATGTTATTTTATAAATGTTATAGTGTGACTGTTTTAACCTTTTCGTAACAGCATTATAGCTTTGTTGGGGATTGTTTTAAATAAACATAAGAATTCCTTATTCAGATATTTACCTGGGTGTGAGAATACTTTCCCTTGTTCACAGTACTGGAGACAGATGATAGCATGAGATGTAGCTCCATCAGTGCTTTCTTGGGTCTCTGCCGGTTGCTCTAGGTCAGTGTTGGCTAACCTGTGACACCCCAGGTGTTGTGAAACTACAAGTCCCAGCATGCTTTGCCAATATATAGCAGCTTATTGCTGGAAGGGTATGCTGGGGCTTGTAGTTTCACAACACCTGGAGTGTCACAGGTTAGCCAACACTGCTCTAGGTACACACTCTGCTGGTCAATGTCGGTGTGTAGCCTGAGGCTGCCTCAATATTGTAACACATATTTCATTACTGATTCTTGGCACACTAGAAACTCCCTGAACCGAAATCCAAACTGGGTTTAGTTTAGCTCAATCTCTCATAATATATTTAGCATGTACATTTGTAAATTTAACCCCTGTTCCACAACCCAGACCAATATGACATACTGGAATGTATCCATAACACTAGACACTACAAATACACTATTTAATATTTATCTAGAAGTGCTTAGGAACTCAAATATCATAGCTTGTAGCAGTTGTACATGCTAATTTATATTTGATGTTATACAGGATTTAAAGGGAGTAAGTTGATGAGTGACTTGATGACATTTTCAAAAATTCACACATTTGGATTCTGTAATTCATTTTTCATCATATTGTGCATCTCACTTTGTAACAAGCACTAGCTATGTTGCATGGAAACAATGATTGCAGGTTAGCATTATTGTAGCAATAATACACATAACCAACACTAAATTAATTGTTAAAATACATATATTTGTTAGCCTTAAAAAATTGTAAGAAAACATCATTTTCAGCAGGTATTATTCCTCTCGTCAAACTTGCCAATATTTTGACTCTCCACTCTAGGAGATCCTGAAGGGGAGGTCCAACAGGCAAGTGATGCCATATGAGTCATTATGGCCCCATCTACCACTTTGCAACAATGCGATTTGTGTCAGCATCAAATTGTCTCAGCAATATGGTGGTCAGTGGGTGTTGGGGATATAGTATGTTAAAGATTTTATGAACATTTTTAATTATGGCACTACTGGTCCCAGTAAGCCATAAACTGTTTGAGTATGCTGAAACTTGTAGAGCTACAAGTACCAACATGCCTGGCATCCAGGGCCCGCTTGGACCATAGAAAAATACTGGAAAAACATATACACTGTAGAAGAAATCCTTTATTTAAAATAAATGAACATCTAACCTTTGTGAATGACAGGCCAGGAGGCTTGTCCGCAACTAACCAATCCAGTGTAGCTTACATTTTATCAATGAACCTCCGTTCGGTGGATAACATTTTTGTCCACCACAGTGAAGAATAAATTGACCTTCATTTTCTCAGCTGTATTCACAGACTATAAATTCTGCAGAATTATATCATATGTTCATAGAATGTGATTTTTTGTTATTTTTTGGGCTAATTCCAATATATCCTGATAAACATTAACCCTCCTAAGACAAGGCAACCAAAAGAGAATGGACAATAACTGAATAAACAAGACTGATGATGAGTGTATTAGGCATATTAAAGTAGATGTGCTAACTTGTTTTTAATATGTTCTATTTCCCAGCAAATTTAGTAGTTTTTTATGAATTTCCTTGCTTTTTATTTAGGGTGCAAGGTTATGATTAATACAATTTATTAGGGCAAAGAATGGTGATTTTGAGAAAGAAGATGTAATGGAACTTCCCATATTGTCCTCTTTCTGTGCTCAGGAGGGGAGGAACTAAACACAACAGATTGCAGAGCACAGGTAAAATTGTTTGTTGCCTTGAACATTCGGGGCATGAGTTGTTTATATGAGGGAATATATAGGTATTAAAGCTTATGGACATGGGATTGTGCCATCTCAAATGGACAGTTATGAAATATGTTAAATTAGCACTGTTGCAGGAATATACAGTATATGATGACAACAAAAGAAATGGAAAGGACAAATGTTGCCTAATAATCGTCTATAAGAAACAATAGATGAAAAAAGTAGAGAATCGAAATAGTTAAAACTAGAAATGTGCAGTAAAAAATAAAAACAGTAAAATGTATAAAAAGCAAGATAGCAAAAAAACAAAACTAAACATGAAAGAATATAAAGATATCAAATCTAATTGCAAAACTATTTGCAAAATGCAATAACAGGAAAACAAAAAGTTGATAGTACTTGTAATCTATTGTATTGGACAACTTAAACATAGGCACTGATTTATCAAAGGACACAAAGGTCTAGTAAAAATAGGAGTTTTTGCTGGCAATAGTGCTTTTTTTCTTTTTGCCCTGTACATCAAAGTGTTCCTGCCTGGCAATAAAACTGCTATAATGAAAGATAACCTACGCTGCTATAAATCCTTTGCATGTGGAAGCCTGGATTAAAATCATTGAAAAAATACTTTATTCTTTGAATAAACAATTTGTAATGATTATTATTTTTTATTTATAAAGTGCTGACAAATTACTATGAAACACTGAGGGGATCATGACATTAACAGATTACATATAATGACATGAAACAGAAGGTAAATATGGTGCTGCTCACATGGGTTTACAATCTAAGAGGTTTGGGAAAATCTGATAAATTAGGTATCGTATTAACGATTGCAGCTGCTGGTAGGGAAAGTAGGTGTGGTTATTGTATAAACGTGCAGAATCCAGCAGAACGGTATGTGTGCTCAATTCAAGCTCTCCGATCGTGTGATCTTTCAGGAAGTCTGTCAATTAATAACTACATCACACACTGACCACTCCTACAATGCTTTTTGAGTACTGATAAATGCAACCATTTAGCAGCATACATTCTACATTGATTGTAGCGCAGTTACATTATCAGCCTCCAATAAAAAAGCAGTCATTGGTGACCACTAGTGCATATATGTGCCTGGCGGCTGAAAGGCAGGCAGAGGACGCTGCACGGTGGCTTTGATTGTGTTTAAAACTAAATGCCTACCTCTTGGCCACCAGGCACTTAGTGTGTAGCTGCAAGCAGCCCACCCCTCAGTCAGGGGGCACAGGAGAGCGCACTCTTACCACTTTGTCAGCCAATCCAGGTGCACAAGTACCGCCGCTGTCATCCTATCAGACAAAATGCTTTATTAGTAAAATATTTTTTTCCAGTTTTTCATTTTTTATATCTAAAATGTTTTAATTTTTTTGGAACTATAAGCCTCGTAGGAGGTACTTCTTTTTTGTTAAATAGGTTTTTCCGGGGGCAACCCAGTAATGGCTATTGCCGGGGATGGTCAGTGCTATGTTAAATGGAATGAAACTATTCAGTACAAGTACAGTACAGTACATGAGCAACCCTGGCAGATGGTGATTACATTGTTGAGAGAGATGATTATGCAAGGTAGAGCAACCAGATTGGAAGTCCTACCACACACTAGCCACCAGATTTAAATAATACTTTTCAATTGCAAAGTGGAGTTCCAGGCCTGGAACTCCACTTTGCAATCTCTTTTCTCTCAGGGTATGGGGTCCTCTCTCTGTTCCCCTGGGTTCCATATAGTGGCTGCATACACATTGTGGCTGCATAACTTATACATAACTTGTATGAATTTATCTGAAGGAAATAGCGCAAGGTGCTTATTTATATAATTGCAAATGTACTGGTTTTGTTGTATCGTGTGCCACTTTGTATAGGAAATGCATTAGTTTCTGAGGTATATGTCTGATGCAATGAGCAGTCTGTTGTGTAGCTTTGAGGCTAATTAAGTCCTCATTAAGGCTAATTAAGTCTATTCATGTGAGTAACCAACATGTCCTTTTTAGTCTAAATGCACCACAGCAGTTCAGTACTGGTGTTCCTGAGTGGCCTTTTATCCATATGTTAGAACCGTCTGAACATTGTAAACAGCATGTGATGTAGGATATCACAGATAAGTGTAAACTTTGTTAACTATAAATTGCATTTAAATTCATGTTCGGGGGAAACATATTGCATTCTGATACTAAAAATAAATCAGACTTCTTGGGGCCAGCAAAGAGTTCAGAGGGCTGGCTTACCCTCTCCTAGGCTGTGTCCAAAACTGAATAAAACAGCACTGGTTTGTACTGAAATGTAGCATTACTGTTTCATCTGACTTTCTGATCACTGGTACCTTCAACAAGTGTGAACTGTCCTTATCAGGACACTGGAGCTAATAAACATCACTTACTTCAAGACCGATCCTGCTTTGACAACTTCCTCCCTGCTGTATTTCCTGTGATCTATAGATTAAACCCAAATCTAATCCGTTTCCGGCTGTTTTGAGGTTTGGACCCAGCTTTCCAGTACCACCGCTCTGCCCACTACCCAGCAGCTCTGGCCAGTTTGATAGGCAGGGGTACCAGCCCAGGTGCACCAGCAAGGGAGTACACTAGCAGCGACAGTTACCCAGAAGGAACGCGGTTCTGGATGCCATTAAGGAGTTCAGTGGTGGCAGCAGTTTAAGAAAGGGATAAAGAAAGGGAATGTTGTCAAAGTAAGATCAGCCGGTTCCCAACAACAACAGACAGGTCCATCCTGTCACACACATCCTTTAGGAAGCACGGTATTTCCATCATCCATCTCTTATCAACAATTTTCAATTGCTCCAGTGTTTTAATGCAGCAGCCAGTTGGTTAAAAATGGAATTGGTTAAAAATGGGAAAAAATTACTGCAGGGGAAATAAGTGATCTGTTATGGATAAAATACTTGAGAGGATTCTGAAGATTGTTAATTAGAAATACATTATAGTGCATGAAGTGATAACATAGTCAGCATGATTTTATGAATAAAAGGTCAGTCCAAGCTAATGCAAGTAGTTTTATGTGGATGTATTTATCTTCCACATACCAGATTGGTGCATAAAATATGAATACTAAAACTAAATTAAAATCTACATAGATAACTGACTGAAGAATAGAAAGCAAGGGGTTGTTAAAATACAACATAATACCGTTTTAGTGCCCCTGACAAATATTTACAGTGATGCCTTTCCTACACTTTGGGTGTCATCTCTGTAAATCCTATGTTGCATGGCACTTGCTCAAAGCTGCATTATGAAAAAAGGAAACATAATAGATATATATTGGGCTGATTTAGGGGTAAATGTATCAAGCTGAGAGTTTTCCGGCGGGTTTGAAAAACCAATCAGATTCTAGCTATCATTTATTTAGTACATTCTACAGAATGACAGCATTCAAACCCGCTGGAAAACTCTCAGCTTGATACATTTACCCCTTAGAGTTGCACATAAAAGCATTTGCACAACAGAAATGTGTTTTGGCACGACATTGACTCACTGCGCATGCGCACAACCTAAATCCATTACTGATCAATGTATCTTGCACTTGCTACCCTTTCTGCTTGGAGAGGTGGTTCAAGGACATTAACGTGCAAGTGCATTACAGCCAGGGCATGCAAGCAAAAGTTAAACATGCCTCTTAGGGTCGCACTTATTTTTAATTACCTTAATTATGAGATATAAATTTTGTGCATACATTAATTGTTAGTTGATAATGATGATTGTCATATCTTTTTCTCTAGACACATTTGCACGCTAGGCCTGATTCATTAGAGCACACATTCTGAGCAGAACTTGCGCTCTGTATTCTATGATCCTATTTAGGCTTTGCGTGCACCTGAATAAATGTCAAGGCCTTTTGAATTCGGATGCAGAGTTGCTGTAGTACACGTGCTCTACAGGTACGTATGTACCTGTCAGCACCTGCTGAGCTGGCAGATCAGGCACCATTATAGTCACCTGACCAGCCGGCTCTATAAAGTGTTAAAAATAAAATAAAAAAGCTTGGGGTCCCCCCTCCTAATGCTATTAACCCTATTGCTGCCAACATAGGTCAGGTATCCGCAAAATGGTAAGGGGGTGCGTGTAGTCCCTCTGTATTGGCACTATAGCAGGAGGAGACACAGGTTGGCATCCCTCCGCCATAGTGACAAACCAACCCCAGGCCGTTCAGCTTGGGGCTTCATTCTCTAAGGACTGGGGTCTGCAAAAAAATTGTGCGCCCCCCCCCCCACACTAGGGAGACCCATCCCCATGCTGAAAGCACTAGGGCTCTTCCTACACCCCTGGTATGGTGGGTATAGGGTAATAAAGTGAGGTAAAGTTAAGAAACAATGTAAAACACCATTTTAGTTTGTGGAACTACCAGTCATAGCCAGTCCGGGCTGCCATTAATAGTCTAGGCATGCTGGTGCTTGTAGAACTGCAAGCACCAGCATACCCAAGAACCACAGCCAGGGCTCGCTGAGCCATGTAGTGCTACAAAGTAAAATTTAAATTAAACACAACACCTTTACTATAACCACATTACTTTAATAAATATAATAAAACTCCTAAAATAAGTGACACCACCCTCGTTATAACCACATATATTTATTAAAAATAATAAAATCCCATATACTTACCATCTGATGTCTTCATCTGTAAAGGATCCAATCTTGTAAGCTTTTACTCCATTAGGCTTGAAAAGAAACATACCAAAAACCATATTTTTCCAAAGGTCCTGTTGTTGTCCACAAAAAAATACAGTTCAGGTCCAACCAATGCCCCCCCAAAATAAATATTACAAATGTGCTTGAAAACAATCTTCTTTCTTCAGTCAAAATTACTCTGCAATATTCCAGCAGATACGGCTTGGCAAAACAAGAAACCCTTAACAACGACCGTTCTGTAGGGGGTTTTCCCACACTGTCATGGGAATCTCTGTGCAGTTTATATTTCATTCTGCGGGTCATGGTCTTCCATAGAAGACCATAGTATGGTTGCTGTTAAATAGCATGGATAGAGTGATTTTGCATACCAAAGGTTCAAAATCAGCGGATATGTGCCCTAATGGATCAGGCCCGCTAGATTTAAGATTACATGTATCAAAATACAATGTGGGAACTCAAATGGACAGATATATTGGGGCAGTTATAAGACCTTTCCTAAACAATTTACACCAAACTCCCTCACCTCACTTATCTATGCTCTGACCAGCTGCCTTCTGTTCTTTTCTCCTGCTCATGCTTCGGTTGGGCACGCTCTGCAACTTCCTACTTATTGATGAACATTACAGTTCTCATCCCCTCTGAGCAGATTTGAAATTTGGATCTCTACAATGCTGACTTATGTACACAGCATTCTGGGGATTAAACATTTATTTGGGATTTGTGGTTAGATAGCTCCCTACTGCATCCAGCTAACATTTCTCCTCTGAGGGCCCCCAGCTCATTTTATGCTACAAAGTACTGCCCCAATTCATATTATGCCACATAGTAGTGCCCCCAGATCATATTATGCCACACAATAGTGCCCCCAGTTCATATTAAAGGAAACAGAAGTGTCACCCAGTTTATATTATACCACACAGCAGTGCCCCCAATTTCATATATACACATACATTATGATGACACACCTATTTTAATTAAACATATGTAGGCAGTAGGCTCTATTTTCATATGTGCAACTTACCTTTGGAGTCTGTACACTGAGTCCAGAGCACTTCAGTTCCACAAAGGAACATTTGAGGAACTGCTGTGATTGGGCATGTTGGGCAGCTCCGTTTCGGCCAACTTGTTTGCATTGCAGTTTCTTCTCTGTTGTACTCATCACTGTGGCTGTTAAATGGACCACCTGTGCCCCCCACCTTTATATGGCTTTGCATTAGAGTGTGGGCACACCCAATACACCCTGTGAGCACACCTATGTCCCCATAAATTAAAGGTATTTACTTTACTTATCTAACAAAAGCTGTATCTATCCTGAAAAAAATACATTTCCTGATTAATGTAACAAAAATAAAAAGTAGTTCATGGCGAAACTGAAGCAGCTTGAAAATGACAAAAATGGTGGCTCCTGGTGCGGTGCAATGTTTGAATGGACCTCTGGCAGTGAATGGGGTTTATAATTGTCCTAAATTTGTTAGAGGGTCACAGGGATCAGTTTTGGGTCTCTGTTCTTTTCAATATTTTTAATAATTACCTTGTATACAGTTTGTAAAACAAGCTCTTCATGTGTGTAGATGATACTAGATCATTACAGTGATTCACTGCAGAAAGATTTAGACAAAATGGCAATTTAATCAGGTAAACGGCAGGGGAGGTTCATCTAGGTTTGTCACTTTTTTTGCTAATGTCAAAACCGGACACACTGCTCAGATTCCATATTTAGGTGACCCCAGAGATGATACATTGGCAGATGCCTAACATTTGTCGTTTTTTTTGCCTTTCTCTGAACCAGACCAGCTAGAATTTAGAGAAAGAGGAAATGGATGGCCTTGTGTCTTTGTAACCTCACAAACCATGTAACACATTTCTTTAAGCTACATTTCTTTAAGCTATTTGTTGACATACTAATAAATGCCTCTTTTACTCCGCTTTAGCCAGGTGCTTTTATGGAATAATACACATAGATGTAACCCCGTGTTTGGCTGATGGATGGTGATGTATGTATGTACAGGACTGCCATCAGAAATTGTGGGGCCAAGTACCAATAAAACAGGCAGGGCCCCATCCCTCCTTGATATCATCCCCCAGAGTTGTAGCAAGGAGCATTTGGCAAAACAACATGCACCCCAGGATTCCCTACATGTCCATGAAGTCTCCGCACATGCCATCAGACTTACCCATGTGCCCTTTAAATTTAATGTTATCGGTGCAAGGAGGACTAATAATGGCATATTTAGTGACATGTTATTGTAATGGGGTGGATGGTTAGTGTTGGAGCACATACACAGACACTACAATTGGTGACGAGTGGCTTAAGAACCCAGGCCATATCTCTCAGACTAGAAGGGATGTGGAGTGGCAGCGCTTGTGGGAGATACAATGTGAACTACGTGCAGCTACAAGCACTGGTAAATAACCTCTACCATGGGCATGCACATAGGAACCTTAAGTGACTTTGACATAGAAAAGGATGATTGGCTGTGTATATAGAAAGACTGGAACAGTATTTTGTGGCAAATAATGTTGCTGCAGAGAAACTAGTGCCAATTCTATGAAGCGCTATGAGGGGACAATGCCTATGGTTTGCTACGCATTTAAGCAATCCCTGCAAAGTATTTTAAAGATACTGTTCAGATTATGCAAGAGCATCTGTCCCCTAAGTCTTTCCTGATAGCAGAACAGTTCAGATCATTTTGACACTTGGATCAACTACAGGAACATAATGGATTACCTGCGCTTGACGGTGAAAAATCTTTTACAGAAGCTTTGGCGTCAATGACTGCACCCGTAGAAACAGAGAATTGTTTGGATGACTTGTCCAGAGTAGCAAGATTGCTTCAAACCAATAATAATGCCAGAGTGAACTCCGATACAGTGGAGTCCGCAGTCTCTGTAATCGCTCCTGCTCCAAGTCATACATGAAGACCGCCATTACCTTCTTCGGTTAAGGTAATTTTTGCAACTCAATACAATGCCTCACTGTTTTCAGCATGGTACTAGTGTAGAGATGCCCCCGGTGCCCAAGAAGCGGGCGAAGATGTCCCCCGATCGCCGTGTCCCTGGAGGGACAGAAGATGTCCTCAGCTCCTGTGCCCAGCAAGAGGGTGAAGAAAGAAGAAAGAAGTGACTTACCCGTCCAGCACTCCAGCGGCGGTAAGTATGTCTTCTTTCCTGCAGGTCCCGTCTGCGGAGGAAGGATGAGCCAATCAGGGCTCATCTTTCCCCGCTGGCCAATCAGCGGCCGGATGCGCGAGCCAATCGCGGCTCGCGCCCGGCCATTTAAAAGATTGGCGCTGACGCGAGCGGGTGGCGCCATTTTGGCAGAAGTCCGTCGGCGGAGAAGAGGGAGGACTTCTCTTCAAGACGTCCAGCAACAAGATCAGCAGCAGCAGCGGCAGGAGGCCCTTGTAAGGACCGTGAGCTACCCTGCCGCCCGAAGACTACAATCAAGCCGCCGGAGCAGTGATCGCCGGCGGGGAGCCCTTGTAAGGGCTGAGAGCGCCCCCGCCTCAGAAGCAGCAGCAGACCCAACGCCGAAGAGGAGAAGAGGCCCCGCCGGTTGGAGGGTTTTGAAGACCCGGAGAAAGAAGGCAGATGACGGCGTGGCAAGTTGAGATTCCTGCGCAGAGCAAGTAAGTAGCCTCAACGTTAAATTCGGGCACTAGGCCCGTGGCCACGTTCGGGCACAAGGCCCGTGGGACAGAGTAAATTAGGGGCACAAGGCACAGGGACTTGGGCACAAGGCCCCGAATAAGTAGTGGGCCAGTAGGCAGTATTGATAAAGAGGACAAGCCCCTGTTAGTAGTTAGAGAGGAGGAGGCTCAGAGCCCCCAGGTGCAAGGGCACAAGGCCCTTAGGTAGTTAGTGGCCTAGAAGCCATAGGAAGGCCACAGGGCCTGAGTAGGGGCTGGTAGCCCGTAGACTATAAAGGGCACAAGGCCCTAGTTAGTGAGCTCAGAGCCCTGAGTTAGAGAGGGGGCTGAGGCCCATAATCAGAGCACAAGGCTCTGTATGTAGCTGGGCAGAGAGACCCATGGTGTGTAGGGCATAAGGCCCTGGTGGTTTGTGTTAGAGGCGTGAGAGCCTCGTGAGTGTAGGCGCAGTCCTGTGTGAGGTGAGCACACGGAGTTAGGAGGTACAGTAGAGCGGAGGCTCCTGTGGTGCTGTAGCAACCGGCTGGTTGGCTAACAGCGGTGTGCTCTGGTGAGTAGTGTGTAAAGTACTGTATACTGTATTTATTCTGTCTGTGCGGCGAGTATTGTTTATATTACGGTATTTTGGGGTGTGCTACATAATTGTGTCCAGGGGCAAGACGTCAGGCCCCCATTAAAGGTAGGCTCTTGTTCCTGTGTTTTTCTGTGCTAACCCGTGCTGTGGAGGACAAGTGTAGTTACCAACGTACACATAGTCAGGGAGGAACACACGTAGTTTTCCCGTCCCTTAGGTCCCTGGAGTCGCACTGGTTTCCAAAGGGGGTGACTGAGTGAGTCAGTGGCAGTGCAGCACAGCTCAACGCAGTTCCAGGGGGCGTCCCGTGGTTCAGGTTGAGAGTCCCAGTCCTCAGTTCCGTGCAGGTTACCTGGTGGTTCCGGAGTGGGATACGTGTTCGATACCTGGGTGCAGGCAGTCGGGCGGTTCAGTTCGATTGGCTGTTCCGGGCGGCAGTTTGCACGCAGGTTAGTGCGCTGTTCCAGTGAGCCTCAGTCGGGCCTCGTGCAGCCGGTCCTTAGGATCCGTGGGTGACCCCATAGCAAGAAGGCAGCTTCTTGGTACGGCCTGGGTGAGGGGGTTAGGAACCTCCCTCTGGTATAGTCCGTGAACACCGGCTGGTGTTCCCCGTAGTGGTTAGTGAGCAGTTCCGTTAGTGCACCACACCTAGGTAGTCATAGTTGTTTGACGTAGTTGCGTTGCCGACCAATAGAGCGTTGTTAGGGTCGGGTCGCTGTTGTAGTCAGTTTAGCGTTTGTGGGTGCACACCTTTAGTCTCATCGTTAGCGCAGAGGGAGGCTGTGTGTTCCTTGTCATCCGCAGGTGTCGGGGAGGTGCAGGAGAACCGGATCAGAAGTGGGAGTGTCCCGGTGAGTATCACGCTCGATTCCCCCTTTCGGTTAGGCCCTCACCAGCAGGTGTGCGAGGTACTTGAGGCGGGACTAGTCCTGGTCTCAAGTGCCTGTAGTCCCCTGTGCCTTGGTAAGAGCAAAGTGAGGAGGCGGCAAGTGAGCTTGGACTGACTGTGTCCTCGTTCTTTGCCGTATTCTCGGACAGCCCTTACCTGGTAGGCACGACCGTAATCTTTGTCTCTTTCTTAGAGGGACGTGGTTGGAGGTGACAAGGGTTGCGGCTGCGGATCTACTGGGATCAAATCGCAGCTGGGATATCGGAGGCGGGTTGGAGGTGACCATCGTTTACAAGTTAAGTTCTTTTGTGTTGCGTCTGTCCTGTTTCCCCGCAGGGGGCGCTACACTAGTGCTGCCAACTGACTGCTGGTTGGGTGACGAATAAGCCAAATTTTGTCACTTAATTTCTCGGAATGTGGACTTTCAAGTTCAATCAAGACAGATATTTGGCAACCAAATTTGCATTAATGTGAGTTATACATACTTGTGTGGGAAGGCCAACTATTTAACTGTCTGGTTTATATATTTTTTACACTTTACTAATATAGCATATATGTATTATTTATACATTCCATGTTTATGTAAATTACATACTGATATACATGACATATTTTATACATGACATATTTATATACTTGAAAATAAATATGTGTGACGAGTTCCCTTGTTTGATTCACAAAGGCATCATAATAGCACATTCTAATTTCTTTTCAGTCAGATCTACTTATTTTGACAGCATTAATACAGTCTATCCAGGAGATATAGTGATGTGACCACGTTGCAAGGTCCAATTTCAATTGTGAGAGCAAATATGAGTGATTAGAGGGCACAACCCTGTCACATGCTGTTAGAAATCCAGAAAGGTCAAACGATTTGACGAAATTGTGGAAGACAGGAAGCGGTACAGAGTCGAAATACCTCTCAAAAATTTTCAAGAGAATCTCATTGTTCCGAGCACACCATCTACACATGGCCAATACATTACATATTAATATACTTGCAAATATTTACATGTAACCCCCTGTCACTGTGTGTATTGTTGAGTTGCACAGTTTAGTCAGTGCAACTCCTTCTCAGCCCTTGCTAGCTCCTGGCATGGATGTAGATGATCAGAGGGTCCCCCGCACATGCAGATTATTCTTACAGAGTCTCTGTGAAGAGGTTGGGAGACAGATGATATAACTTGGGGTGCAGTACAATCAGATGTCTCATTAATTTGGACACCAGACCATCTCTATAAGGCAAAATAAACTATTTACACGCCTTCTTTCACTACAGCACATTCTTAAACTGTTGCAGTGATAAAGTATATATGTACAGTTCCAGTATACATCTCCTGTCTCCACCTGCACAGTTCTTAATGCTACATGGACAGAATATCAATGGGGCAGTCAATCCAAAATGGTGGTTTTTAAGGTCCCCTTCATCTCTCTCTTACAACAGTGTTCACTCACTCTTCTTCTGTGGAGGTATCGTCTCTCACCCTTCTACGGGGACAAAATCTCGCTCCCTTCCTCTGTGGGGGTAATATCTCTCTCCCTCCTCCTTGGGGGTAATATCTCTTTCCCGTCCTCTGCAAGGGTATCATCTCTCAACCCCTTCACATTTACGAACTCTCCTTTCTATCATCCTGTCACTTTCTGAGGTAATTTATCTCTGCAATCTGGCCCATGTCACTAGTATTCTGTCTGTGATATTATACTATGGCCCCTAGTGACAGTAGATGATGGACCAGCTCCCCAGATTATAATGGGAGTCTCAGGACCTCCTCCTCTCTGTCCTGGGTCCCTGGCTGACACTCTCTCCCCACACACAGATCTGATCCCATCATATCAGCCTTATGTTGCTAAGCAACTTTCTTGGTGTGTTTCCTCTGGGTTCCAGTGCCGGGCTACACATTCAGTCACTGGGAGGTGTGAATAACAACACCAGATGGGGTGTTAAATACAAGTGATGAGTCCCCTTGTTTGATTCACAAGGGCAGCATTACAGAACATACTAATTTCTATCCAGCCAGATCTACCTTACTTGTAACATAAAAAGCACTTATACTAAACACAGTGTTTGAAAGCTCTACTCTTGTCTATTGTGAATAATTTATCCAACATTAAGAGCATAGTAAATAAATAGATGGAGGCGCAGGCCACCTTTGTCTACTTAGTGTTATCAATATCTAACTGTATTACATTCTACCACTGTCCATCCAATGAACTCTGCCTGTTTCTGTAGCATAGGTGTCTATGATGGATGCTCTGTTACGTTCCAAATGTATTGTATGACCACTCAGTTTTTTATTATGGGTGCACTTCACTTCTGTAGATCATCATCCAAATCTATTTATATAGCACCATCAAATTACATAACACTTAGCAATTATTTGCAAAGCTACCTGATCATCTATCATGTCTCCTTGTCTAGGGATTGTATCTTTAATTAAACTGCCTTATATGTGTGCCATATATGAGTGCCATATATTTGTGCCACTGTTCTGTCAAACATTTTAGCCAGTCAATGCGCTGCAGACTTTGGTCAAAATTAGTGAAAATTGGGACAGTTGTAAAGGGATCATTGGAAAATAGAATGGAAATGACTAGAAATGAATGTTAATGCTATAAATAGTAATAGAACCAGCTCCAAATTACATTAGTTTACCAATTGTTCACAATTTTTAATTAAATCCAGATCCAAAACCAAAACCTTTTGCATTTTTTTGGCAAAATCTGTAGCAAAGCTGAAACATGAATGCGGTTTAGAGCAGACACCGGTTTCGAAACTGAAATACGAGGGTCAGTGCACATCTCTAACTTGTATTACACTGCGACTGGCTCTCTACACACCAGGCATATCTATCTGTAATTACATTGATGTCATGATTCCTATAGAGGACCACACATACTATAATGTAAAAAATTCTTCTTTTCTTTAGGGGTTAGCAAACCTCTTGCTATGACTGAATTTGTCATTTAGATCATTGCATTGCAGAACATTATCAGAACAACTATCCGAACTGCAAAGAATGTGAGAAAGTCCATCCTTAATGTAATATCAAAAGGCCATGGGACACATATAACTGACATTCCTGTCTACAATACTCCAAAACCACAAATACTACTAAGCTCCACATATTTCACCGCTTTTCCTACTCTCTCATCTAAGACTACTACCCAAAACCACTTAATCCTCAAACATTAGACTGTGTCACGCACTATATATAATAATATATATACTTACCTTATCATTCATGATGTGATGCAGTGGCTCCCATTCACTGATAGACTGGGAGTGTGGGCCGCGGTGGCTAGGTCACTGCACGGCATGCTCCCAGCTTATTGGTATGGGAGCTGCCACATTGCAAGAAACAACTTTGAAATAATAATACATTTTAAAAAAATGTAATTTAAGGGAGCAGAAATGGCAGTCTAGACAGGCCCACCGGTCAGTCCTTCTGGATTGCCAAAAATCAGAACTGTTCTTTTAAAATTGAGACTGTTGACACCAGAGGCTGAACTACAAGTGGTGCGGCCTGGGGAAAGGCACAAGTGCCCATGCAGATAATGGGGGTCATGACCACCAGTTTCCATCAAATTAAATAATATTTATACTTACCAATAGTGAAGGGGTGCAGGGGGCACAGTGTGATGGTGAAGGGGCCATGGGGCACAGTGTAATACAGAAGAATGCACAGTGTGATACAGAAGAATGTTATATATTTATATTTCTTATACTTGAAATTTGAAGTAATCAAAACAATACTATACGTTTATATGTGCGTGCGCGTGTGTGTGTGTGGGGGGGGGGGAGGGGGGGGGTAATGCAAACTTTTGCACTTGCTAGTTACACCTCTGCCCCTTACAGTCATATCCTTGTACCTATGTCATAGTTTCCTATATATACTTACCAATAAATAAGGGTGGCAGGGGGCATAATGTGATGGTGAAGGCAGCCAGGATGCACAGTGTGATACAGAAGGGGGCACAGTGTGATAGAGAAGGGGCACAGTCTGATCCAGAATGGGCACAGTGTGTTGGAACAGAAGCAGCATATGTTATATATGTATATTTCTTATACTTGAAATTTTAAGTAAACAAAACAATATTATTCGGTTTTGTCTTTGTGTACGTGCATCCCTGTGTGTTTTGTGATGGGGGGCAAAGCAAATCGTTGCACCTGGGCCCATGACTCGCTAGTTCCACCTCTGCCTCCTCCAGTCGGAACCTTGTGCACACACACACACACACACACAGTATATATATATATATATATATATTTATCCCTGGTAACAAACATGTCACGTAAAAACCTGATTTTATTATAACTTTAATTACCTTTTAGCAGAACTACATTTATTATTAAATGTATGGTATTTTAGCAATAAAACAATTACACACATCCTTTATTTTAATGCCATGGAAATTTCATGGTAGGTTTTTGCAACATGCTTTTTATAATTAAGATGATTTGTAACAGAGTACTGACGTCCATTTAAAAATGCTATTGACAAAAACTATGAACTTAACAAAGGTTTAGCTATTTTATATTCTTCCAATGTCCTTGTAGTGCTAAGTTTATAATATAAGTATATGGACACACTTGGCCTGATTCATCAAGGAACGCAAAGTGAATTAAATTAGCTTTTTTTAAAAATCGCACGTAGCTTGCACAAATGTCCACCCCTATTCAACTACAAGCGGATCTCAAGAAAAGTTTCCATTTAAATACGGGTATAAGTATGCTCTGGCTATACAGTTTTTGCTGTATGCAGACAGATAGAACATACTGCTGGATACACACAATGCATGTGTGTAATGTAAAGTTCCCTTAAGAGGATGTACACTGGTGGCAGAATGCACAGATTTGTTGTTTTTTTTTAAATACATTAACACCTCTTAATACTAAAATCATTAATAAGAATATTCGCAATTTTAGAAATCATTTTTCCTTAACATGAAATACATATTTCAGGTTGATCTTAATGCCTACTGTACTTAAAATGCATTTTTATAGCAGCTGTTAATTGCAAACACATGTTCTAGCATCCATACGTGTTTGTCATCACTATCAGTCAGCACTGCTATGTAGCTAGTGCAAGTGATACAGGTAAAACTGATGTGCCTAAAGGATGCCTAATGCTTGATTCAGACTGATGTGCATGCGATTGCCCTTGGTACACCCTTACTGTACATGGTTCATTATCTACGTCCGTATACCCCTTCTCCCCCCCATTCCACCCTTCAAATCATAGGCAGTCAGAAGTTTCATTTGCATTTGAAGCTGAATTGCGTGCACTTACGTTCACTGGCGGAGGTACTTGAGGCGGGACTAGTCCTGGTCTCAAGTGCCTGTAGTCCCCCGTGCCTTGGTAAGAGCAAAGTGAGGAGGCGGCAAGTGAGCTTGGACTGACTGTGTCCTCGTTCTTTGCCGTATTCTCGGACAGCCCTTACCTGGTAGGCACGACCGTAATCTTTGTCTCTTTCTTAGAGGGACGTGGTTGGAGGTGACAAGGGTTGCGGCTGCGGATCTACTGGGATCAAATCGCAGCTGGGATATCGGAGGCGGGTTGGAGGTGACCATCGTTTACAAGTTAAGTTCTTTTGTGCTGCGTCTGTCCTGTTTCCCCGCAGGGGGCGCTACACTAGTGCTGCCAACTGACTGCTGGTTGGGTGACGAATAAGCATTCCAGAGTCAATAAGTGCTTGGGACTTAAAGGATTTGGTAGCAAAAGAAACTGTAACATCAAAAGCACAAATTTTTAATTTCGTAGAACATGGAGAGGACTCCAGGGACCCTAACTTCACCTCTCCAGAACTGGTTAGGGCCTGGCATTAACCGATTTTTTAGGGCATGAATTGAGCATATGAGTAGAATCAGCACAATAGATACAAAGTCTATTTTTTACTCTTCGGTCCCTCTCCTCTGAAGTTAATTTGGAGCGACCTATCTCCATGGGTATCGCCGGAGATGAAACTGGGCGAACTTGAGGGCTTGAACGAAGAGGTGCTTTAAATGAAGTTGTTTTTTCAGACTCTCTTTCACGAAATCTCATGTCTACACGGTGGCATAGGGAAATCAAATCTTCTAGAGAAGTAGGTAATTCTTGAGTAGTCAGTGCATCTTTAATTTTATCAGAAAGCCCCTGCCAGAAGGCGGCAATTAACGCTTCAGTGTTCCACTGAAGTTCAGAGGCTAATATCCGAAATTGAATGACGTACTGGCCTACAGTACGAGAACCCTGACGTAGATGGAGGATGCTGGATAACACGACCAGGTTCATCAAATACACTTCGAAACGTGGAAATAAATTTGGCACTATCCTGTAATAATGGATCATTTCTTTCCCACAGAGGGGAAGCCCATGCGAGAGCTTGTCCGGAAAACAAGGAAATGAGATAGGCCACTCTTTAACGATGAGTAGAGAAATTGTGAGGTTGAAGCTCAAAATGAACTGAGCATTGATTGATAAGGGCTTACCATGCGCAGACCCTCAGGATGGCGGACGGTCACGGTTCCTGAACACACGGGAAATGGCACTCACAGTCCGGTGAGTGACACAGTGTTTCATCTAGAGTTCCATTAATTTCCGTTAATTCCATTAATCCATCCGTTAAATTTTCATCCATTGTTTAAGAATCCTTGCTATCATTGCCATCCTGCACTCCAGAGACTACTACTAGTGTTTCATCCATGGTTTCAGTAATCTTGTCATAACTCTGCTATCTTGTACTCTACTACCAGAGTTTCCTTCAGTGTTTCAGTAACCCTGTCAGCACTGTGCTATCTTGTAGCACTGAAACTTACTACCAGTGTTTCATGCAGTGTTCCCAAGATTCTGCTGCTGGTGTTTATCCAGTTCTTCAGGGACTTGTTGCTGGTATTTTACTTTGTGTTCAAACTCAAACATCTGTTTCTAAAATATGTATTTTAACATTGTAAACTGTTAACTGTTTTATTGTTGCAGTTTTGATTCTATTTTCCAGCCATTGGGTTTCCACTATGCTATCTGAACATGTGTGCTGTTACTATAATCAAAATTGTCGCTTTTTATCAACTTTTAAACTTGGAATGTCATTTGTGACAGCAGTAATACACAGGTTTGTGACAACCAGTCTCTCCATACTACATGTAGCATTCAGCGGTTAGCAGAGTTGGTGCTGTCGCTAGGTAAACTAATATTTCAACACTGAAAGAATGACATCATCTGGCACTGGTTCCTTTCTGGCTATTGTTGGTGTCTTTAGTCCCTCTGTAACTAGTGAGGGGCAGAACTAGTTCCTCTTTGAATTGTGGGGGCAGCCCGGTACCTTTGTGCTTTGGGGCATTCCCTCCTGACAGCTCAATCATGTATTGCTCTGATAGCCCCAGCAGTGAGAGGAACCATCAGATACCCTCCTTTTTAGTATGAGTCAGTATTCACTGATGCAAATTACTACATAGACATGTGTCAGAGCAACACACACCTGGGCCTGTGTGACATGAAGGTGTGAAAGGGTCACTTTAAACAAAACCACCCCTATGACCTAATCCAAGTCCTGACACACTTTGGAGGTCTTCAGTTATTCATGATTTTCTGCCCATATGCATAGGAAACATGATTATGTTATATGGATTCCTTGGAAAGGTACATTAGGCCTGATGCTACACTTGTGCCTTCTAATGACTGGAGAGGTGGGGTGGGGGAGGCTACAGTAAGGGCATGTTCATGCAAATGACGCTGGGGGAGACCAGCACGGATAAGCATATATACCTGTCAGAAGCCGTATCTTTTGCTCCTTCAGGAGGACAGGTGTAAATACACACTTTCGATGATGATGATGGTTGCCAGTACTAGCTGATTGGCTGAATGTAAATTCACCTCTTAAGCTGATAGGTGCATATATTATACATTTTTGTGGGATAATATTTTACAGTTTTATTTTTTGTTATTTTCATTCAAACACAAGAAGAAATATTGTCTGCTTTATTATATCAAACTTTATAGCAAATGCGGTTTTTGCTATGAAAAATAAGGTAAAAAAATTTGATTTGTGCTTTTGACCTAGTTGTATATACATATGTGGGTGTATGTATGCCTGACAAACAGTAAGTTTGAAATGTGCTACAAGGGCAGAGCTGGAAACATCTTGAGATGGCTATGAGGCATATTGGCATAAACACAATATTTTTATGGGCAGCTTTGTTTACTGTAAATTATGCCCAGTATGGGACCAACTAAACATGGGACCCTTTGTCTCTATAACTTCCTTATGGTGCTGGTATATATTGATGACACACTTCATGTGGTTGGTTCCACTAGTTACAAATTTTATACAGAGGTTTCCCCAAACAAGGATTATGGAAAGTATTGTTTTAATGTATTTTTCTCTATAAGGAATATACCTGCACTCGTGGTCAATTTCAAGTGATCCCAGTGGGACTAGGTTGTTTAAATACAAAGTGTGAATTAGATGTGCAAGAAATGTAACAGAAAGCCATATATATTTAGTTAATGCATTTATTGAGAATGGAATGTCTCAAGTGTAAATCAAATCAGTGTGGTTGCCCCATAGCGAGAATCATATAGGAGGGAAACTCTCTATGCACCGCTGGAGTTTATGGTCCTAGGTGAGGCTCTAAAAAAATAATATCCTGCTTCCCCTAGGGGGTTATATAGTTAACTACAGGGGCTGTAATACTACATATTCATTGGTGTTACAAACACATAAACAAGTTTTATAGACAATTCAGTGCCCTTGACATTCTTTAGATATACATGTCCTATACAACGTGATCAGCAGAAAACTCATTCTGTGTTGAAACAATTAGTGGTACAAGACTTGAGAAACAATGATTTTAACCATACATTACAATGCACTCCTTGTTCTCAATAACTTGTAAAATCAGGATGTTGATAATATGGTGTGCAATCATCATGTGTTTTTAAAGGTAACATTTCCTGTTTTAGTACAACATTTGTCTATTAATAAAACAATTAGCTTTACAATTAATCAAAATGCAATCCCAACAGCAAGTGCATAAACAATTCTATGCAATATTTCCCCAAGCCAGCCTTTCCATCAGTTCGAAGGATTTAACCAACTAAACCAGCTGCCATCTAAATTATCGTCTGGCTAATTATGTCGCTTTCTAAATTCCTCTTATATTTGATGTACTTTAGCAATCATGTACATGCTATGTGGGATGACCAGTATCTGTCCTAAACAAGTAATTAATTGCAACATAAGATCTGTGTTGCCTTGTCAGCCCATGTGCATCTTCCTTGTATGATAGATTCCTTCCTATAAGCACCTCAAAGTCTTTCCCCATCTCACAGTCTGGATCATAGATCCTTCTCTAGGGTAGGGTACTAATTAACGGTGCTAATAACACCGATAATGACTTCATAGACAAAATATGCCCGAACGTGACTTAAGCGACATTAAAAATGCAGACTTACCTCTTTAATGATAAGAGAACTATCCGACTGTCTTCTGAAAGATCCTGATCACAAGTAATAACGGCACTGTGTTTTTACATCATTGAAAATGGCGACCACCGTATTAGAAGTTTTTAAAGTGTCAGTTCCGGCTGATGATCCCTAATCCTAACCCAATGCCTAACCCTAACCCTAACCTGATCCCTAACCCTAACCAAAACAGTAACACAGTTACATGGCAGCCGGCATTGCCGCTTTAAAAACTTATAATATGGCGGTTGCTATTTTTAAGGATGTGAAAACGCAGTTACGTTATTACTTGTGATCAGGATCTTTGAGAAGACAGTTGGATAGTTCTCTTGTCATTCAAAAGATAAGTCTGAATTTTTTTAATGTCGCTGTAGTCAAGTTCGGGCATATTTTGACTATGAAGTCTCTGACGGTGTTATCAGCACGTTAATATCATTACCACCACTTCTCTCATACGTTACAACATCCCTATTTGCATGCACTGGAAATGTGTAATGTTCCCTGTGTATTTGTTTCTTGTATCATAAAATAACAGAATGGAGTGATCTAAGAGCTGTGGGTTGTAACAGTCTCTGGAAAGGAATCCAATCACCAATCACTCTTTCATTCAGACTTTAACTGCCTGTTCCAACACTCTGTCCCATCCCCACAATATATGCTTGGGCATCCACTTCCTGAACTGCTCTTTCAATAACCCATTCATGATTTTTATTAACCCTGAAACTTCTGAATATTAAGGAATGTATTAAACCCAGCATGTTTGTCTCTGGTACACTCCCATATCTTGGCTCCAGTGAAATGTGATCCATTGTCTGTTTGAATTCCAACTGGTATACCATAGTGTGTACATATGTCTTCCAGCATCTTCACCGTGACCATTTGTTCTGCATGTGCTGTAGGAAGAACCAATAATACCACAGAGTATATATCCGCCGCTGTACAACAATATTGTACCCGGCCTTTTCCAGTTGGAAGGGGTTCTATGAAATCCATTTACCATACATTATCTGCATGTTTACCTTTGGCAGTGGATCCCATATTGCCTGTTAGGTCCTGTTTAAACAACGTCTCTAGCTTGTATTTGAGTCAAAGGTTTTTCTTTGATTTTTGCCCAGGCACATGTTCCTTCAGCTCTGCTGTGCCCAGCTTGGGTATGTGCCCATTTTCCTAGATGATATACCTCTTATCTGTAACACTTGTAGCTCTAAATTGCACCAAATCAACTGCAATGCCATTGTGTTCAAAACCTGTATGAGCATTCCCATGTGCGATGCTCACAGTGCTAGACATACAATGTTGCTAAATGTCCTGCCAGATATCCGGGCCACGCCATAGAGCTTTACCATGTACTCTCCAAGCATCTTGTTTCCATGTTGGCATTCATGTGGTGAGCAATTTAAAAACTGCCCAACTTCTTTTGTAAATGATGACATTTCCTTGTGTTTTTGGCAAGCACATGTATACGGCTTTTAACTTCTAACTTCTAACTGGTTATTAACTGGTCCATCCTTCACCACTTTCAAGAATGACAATATGATGCATGGATTGATAAGCAGCGTCTGTCCAGCTATGTCCATTGGTTGTCAAAGTAGCAGAACCGTCATTGAACCATACCCACCTCTTGTCTTCATCTAACAGTGTAGTGTAGCTATTGCCAATGGACAACCTACAATTTGCAAAGGAGGGAGCTCTTGTTCTGAGACTTCAAAAGTAGTCATGCCAGCCAATTGTGTACTGATAGCGGAAGGCTCTTGTGAAGACACCCTTTCTCTCTCTGACAAGTACATTTCCACTTCTGCAGTGTTGGTTTCTGTGCAACTGCCTTTCTTGATTCCAGATCTTTCTGTTGCATCTATCCTGCAATGGACAAATTTGTAAGGATGGTAACTGGTTGTTGTTTTGTTGTAGCCGCCATATTTTGCAATGATGTGTATGGAGCCAGTAACTGTTCTACCAAAATAGAATACTGTCTTTGTGCACTGCTGAATTGCTCCACCCAAAAACTTATTGGTGTTTTTCTGTCTCCTGGTGTATGTGTCATAGATAACAAAGCCATTCTGTGACCAGTGAGAAGAAGAAAGGTTAATTAGGCTCTAAGGTTATGGGTCTGGATGCCAATCTTTGCTGCTTGAAAAGCATCTTCCTGCTCATCTGTCCAGCCAAACTCTGTCTTTCCTGGTAATATTGTAGAAAGGTCAGAGTATGAGTCCCAAATATGGTACAAATGCTCTCCACTATCCCATAACTCCCGGCACTTTCTGTGTTTCCTTAGCTGTAGTGGGAGATCATTACTGCTGTATTGTATCTAGAACAGGCTGCGGGATTGTACGTTGAGATCCCAACCATATCACGGCCAGAAATTTCACTGTTTGGACCTTGCCAGGATTAATAAACCATCCACTACTCAGAAGGAAATCTGTTATTGTTTTCAGATCCTGTGTTACCTGTTCTGCAGTTACTCCAGACAGAATAATATTGTTGATGTAGTGGTATACCTGACAGGTTATATGAGGGACAATATTTGCTAAATCCCAAACTGTGACAGACGATGGGTCTGCGTAGGAAGCCCTTGGGTTCCACTGTAGGAGTATATTGTCTGCCCTCCTATGTGAATGCAAATTGGTCTTGTGATTCTTGTGATTATGGAGCAATAGGGATAGAAAAAAAGCATTGGCAAGGTCCAACACAGCATGCCATCCCCTGCAGACTTTGTAATTTTCACCACAATTGTGAAAATATCTGATACTGCTGCTGCCATTGGAGGTACATCTTTGATTTACCCCTATAGTTGATTGTGAGGCGATACGACCCATCTGTTTTTTTCATAGGGTACACAGGTACGTTGTAGGGGCTGACTGTTTCACGACATACCCTTGCTGGTAGGAGTGTTTGTATAGTCTCCCCTATTTCCTTCACACTCTCTTTTATTTCGTATTGATTGTGATTACTTGGTAAATCGGACATAGGAATGTACACTCTGGTCCATTTAGCATTCCCGCTTACTACCGGTTTCACTGCAGTTAATTTGTAGGATTTTACAGAACAGCCGATAATATAAGTGCCTGAAGGTGTATCTGTGGATTGTCCTCTTAAAATATCCATGTAAATTATGTTATCAAATAGCTCAGATAACAACACTTCAGCTGCAAAGATTGGATCCTTCATGCAGTGAGCATGGGTTGCTCACGACTATACACCTCCTAATCCTTCTATAGCTTCCTTGTGAGCTTATAGGTGCATGTGGGCTGTGAAATAATGACACTTCTGCCCCTGTGTCCAATAGGGCTGTTCATCGGACTGGGGGTGACATTTTTTTAAAAAAGTTTGCCACCTGTACACATGAACGTCGGCCCCTAGGTTTCATGATGTTAAGATGTTTGTGGTGGGGCTGTAGGAACCTGCCTTTCTTTCATAAGGGCTGTCTTTCTTCATGTGTCACATAGGTGTGCATCACTTTCACCTGATGAATCAGAGGTTGGTTTTCATATTTTAATATGGTAATTTCCTCGCTCAATTGTGGCATTGCTTGTACACAGAAAGATAATACATTTGTTGATTATTTTTGTTCATGCATTTCATACATACTCAGATCAATATGACATGTCACTCCACACATGTCAGCCAAACTCACTAGTGTAATATATTTACACACCTCCCTCATACATAGGTACCAGGGTCCTAATCTATTTACCCATTCCCACTCTCCTCCTCTATCAAATTTTTTCTCTTGAATACATTCCACATATTTCCCTGCGCAGAATTAACCCTTCAGATCCTGCTGTCTACACCAGTTATGTTTCCAGTGGCACTAGATTGTTTGGATACAAAGTGTTAATTAGATGTACAAGAAAAGTCACAGAAAACCACATATAATCAGGTAATCCATTTATTGAGATTTCAGATAGTGAATGGGATATACTTGGATTCGTGGAATGTCTCAAGCATAAATCAAATCAATCTGGAAGCCCCAAAGCCAGAATCACAGAGGATGGAAACTCTCTAGGCACCGCTGCACTTTATGGTCCCTAGTGAGGCTTAAATAAAGTAGTTCCCTACTTCCACTAGGTGGTTATATAGTTAACTACAGGAATATTACATATTCATTGGTGCTGCAAAAACATAAACAGGTATTATAGACAATTCTGTGCCCTTAACATTAACTAGATATACATGTCCTATTCTACAAGGAAGCCCCAAAGCCAGAATCACAGAGGATGGAAACTCTCTAGGCACCGCTGCACTTTATGGTCCCTAGTGAGGCTTAAATAAAGTAGTTCCCTACTTCCCCTAGGTGGTTATATAGTTAACTACAGGAATATTACATATTCATTGGTGCTGCAAAAACATAAACAGGTATTATAGACAATTCTGTGCCCTTAACATTAACTAGATATACATGTCCTATTCTACAAGGTCAGCAGAAAACTCATTCTGTGCTGAAATAACTATTAGTACAAGACTTGAAAAACAATTATTGTAACCCTTCATTACTCCAGGCAAAGGAATTTTCCAATTTTATAGCATCTGTGGGGCTGGCTAATAACACATGGTTTACTTACCGTATGTAACCCTAAGACATCTCTGAAAAACCAGGCCTCTGAAGCATATATCAACATACATTAACCTTGTTTATTTACTGACAGGTGGTTTGCTAAAACTATTTTATCTAAACAACACATATTTTTGGTAATGAGCATTACTACCTTTATATATTACTGTCCTAAGTATCCTGATTAGGCAATGATCATGACATCATGTAAACCTAGCTGTCATCTCAATTTTGTGTCAGTGACTGCTGTTTTCTCTAGATCTTCTAAAGCGAGGAGGATACATGCCATGGAGAAAAATCTGATTCGGGAACAAGGTGTATAGTGAGGACTGCTTCTTATTGGATGATAGCAGCACCTGTCCTGACACAGTTTGACTTTTTTACCCCTTATCAAGCCCTCTGGGCTTCTGGAACATTAAAAAAACGCAACTGTCACAGTTCTATGTGTAGCAATTTGCCATTTTCTACTATGAAGAGAAGAATACTGTTGATGCTGGAGACCTGAACTACCTAACATTTCAGTCTATTAGGACAGGGTGGGATTTATTAAGCTGGTCTTATTGTTATGTGCCACATATACAGTATATACACCAGCAATAATTTTTTCAAAAATATATTTGGATTTTTTTGCCAGACAGCTAGGTTTGCAGGTAGACAGCTAGGTTTGTAGGTAGACAGCTGAGTTGCTGTTTCATAATAAAATTGAGCCATCTCATGTTGTAGGATATAACATGATATTTGTACATTTACAATCAATATAAATATTTTTTTTTTTTGTTTATTACTACGTTACAACAAATTGTCTCTTTTTTATGTATTGGTAGATGACCACTAGTCCTATTGACATTTGATCACATGATTATACATGTGACCATTTTCCTCTATGGTGAATAAGGATTGTTTTCATTTTAATTTTGGCATGGAATCTATAAATATTGTTATTTGTTTGTTATTACTTTTGTCCATGATATAGGGTCCAAACATTTAAGTTTTGTTTGTAGCACATTTTTTTTTCCATTTTCTTGCATGCTCTTTGTGTCAGTACTTTCGGTTCTCCTTTTCCATTTGGGATTGATTTTTACTTTTCTCTACTTTATTGGTCATATTGAGAATGAAAATAACAGGTTTTCAAGGATTGTTGTGTTTTTTAATACACTATGACAAGTGGGTTTGGACTTAGAGTCTTGTGTCTTTTTAATAATTAACATATTGGAGCTATTTATAGAAGTCTATTTCATGTGCTTTGTTATACCTTCAAAATAAATAAAGTTTTCTGAAATGTTGTATTAGATACAGAAGCTTGCAGAACTTGTGACTGTGTGCTCATTCTTCATTTAGCTACATTGCTTGGAGTGGTAGCAGCCGCTGTGGACCAAACACTTACCAAAATTGACTTATGGAGTTCTGTCTGAATGTATTGGGGCTCATTTAGAGTTGAACTCATTTGCATTTAGAATGTATGTAAGAAAAGACGCACTAAAAAAAACATATTTACAGGCATATGTTCAGTCAGATGCATATCAGAATGCATCAAACTCAAAACCATTAGCATTTGCTTCAGATGTATTATGTATAGGTTTGTGGAGAAAGCATTTATAAAATGCAAGGATTTGAGTGGAGTGAGTGTATTCCTTGCAAATTACAATGTGTGCTTGGTTTTGTAGAGCCTGCAGGAATGAGATGATATCCTTCTGGAGAAAAATTATTGAAATAAGATAGAGGGGTGAAGAGAAACATTCTTAGGGGGGTTTCAGGTACCCACTTTACAGTTGCCCAGAAACCCGCCCTCCAGCCAGGACTCGCTGATAGGCTGGTCCACTTCCTTGGGACCAGTCACAGATCTATAGATCCATTATGCCCCCAGTCTACAGTATGCATCCCATCCCCTATATCTTTGGGTGGGCAGCGTGTCATAGTGCAGTAAAAAAGAAATGCAGACAGAAGAGTCTGCGTCTGAATGTACAGATCCAAACGGAAGAAATAACTGTAATAGAGGTGGAGGCTGAGTATTAATTTAATATAGAGGTGGGGTTGATAATAGTGAGTGGAAAATATTAATTTATTGGTGGGGTAATTTATTACATGGTAAGGACTATTTAATTTAATAATGGCTTCATAGTAATAACTATTAATGTAAGGTGGTGTAATGGCATTATTTAGTTAATGCTTTGATGGTTTTGGGCTTATTAATTTAACGTGGGACTGATCTTATGAAGAATGAGGGCTATTTATTTATTGTGAATAATATACTAAATATTATTTAATATTGGGGCTATTTGGGGGGAAATATGCTTATTTATTAAATGAGAATATTAATTATTTAAGATTGGGACTGTTTGGGGAAAAATAGGTGTATTTATTAAATGTGAGTACCACTATTTTAATGTCAGGGCATGGTGGGGGGAAATAGGTCTATTCATTCTGAATCTTATTAATTTAATGTTGGGGCTTGTTGGAGAAAATAGGTCTATTTAGTAAACGTTAATGTTATTAATTTAATGTTAGGGCTGGTAGAGAGGAAAAATGTCTATTAAATGTTGATACTATTAATGCAATGTTGGGCTGGCTTCAGGTAGGGAGGCCTAATTAGTAAAAGTAGGTGCTATTGATTTAATGCCAGGGTTGGTTGGGAAGGGATACCTAAATGTGCTCACATTTCTTTTTTTCCCAGACATGGCCTCAACATCCCAGGATCTAGACAAGCAGCAACTGAACTTAAGACACCAGCAGCCGCAGGTAGTGAAAACAGGTAAGAGAGCGCAGCACAGTCTACCAAAAGTCCTGATTTTGGTGGTACAGTCCTGATTTTGTGAGACTGTCCCGCTCAGGACTTTGTTCCAACTGTAAGAATGGTTGAGATGTATGTCCTGCTTCTAACTGTACTGCTGGTTATAGGCAAGCAACATGCACTACAGTTAGATGCAAACAGTTCGCACTTAATACGCGGTACAGTGTGAAGCAGGATATACGCATATCTCAACTATCCAAGCAGTCAGAATAAAGTCCTCTGAAATGGCCTGTTATGTTGTTTTGCATGGAATTTCACAGTGATTTATGTATCTATGTACAACCCATGTACAAATATAGTATATGTAAATCATTCTTAACACATTATGGAAGATAATTCTTGGCTTGCAAATGTCCAGGCACCTGTAATATCCTATCACCACACCATTGCTGTTAAATATGAATATATTAGATTTTAGGCTTCTTGAACTTGGAAGACTAAAAGTATGCTCATTGTTTTTTGCCTTTTCATGAGAACTTTGTTGTACATGTAAAGGTAAGCTCACTTGAGCTCGATAAAACACCCTTTAGCTGCTGTTTCAGTAACCTAGGAAACTTGTGCCCAAGCATTTACTGTGTATTCGGTGTTAGTAATAGTTTGGGTAACTCTGTGTATTAGAAATTAAGGGGAGTGGATTGCTGTATTATGGTTTTCCAATTGCTCTCATTTATTTTGAAGTTAGAATCAGACTCATCTGCTTTCTGACAAAGATGTTTGCTAAGCTTTTGTTTTTGTTTAAATGTTATTGTGCCATCTGTTCTTGTTTATGAGTTCCTTTTGATGTTGTACTTGTAGATTGAATACAGTAAAATAATTATTTAAAATGAAATCAATCTTTGTAAATATAAGCTATAGTACATATTTTGTCTTGGGTAACCCTAAGAATGAAGTAAAGCAGTACAGCTGCTGGATGTAAGTAACAAGTCCCATAAAGGTAAAAAGTCATTTAACCACTATCACTTCTCATAAGGAGCTAGTGTACATCTCATCTATAAGTCAGTATTTCAACAGATTTTTGGTCGTACAGTTCATCAGAGCATGCTTACAATTTAAAGTGCTTAAAGTAGTTACGCACTTGTCACACAGAGCAAACGGTTATGCCTAAAAAGAAGGGCATCAGCCAATATAAAAGTTTATGTAGTTTATTTAAGTATATATGTTTATTGTTACCTATGTATCAGTTAAGCAACACTTTTTATTTGTTGATTTGCTTACATGTTATATTCCAGATTATACAATATTATTATTATTATTATTATTATTATTATTATTATTATTATTAACACTTATTTATATAGCGCCAGCATATTCCATAGTGATTTACAATTGGGAAAAAACACAGTATTAAAACAATACGTACAAACCCTGAGTGCAAGTTTACCTTCTACTGTATAGTACAGTATTATCAGTCTGATTGGGAAAAGTTTGTAACAAAAAGAAAATTGAATAAATAAGTAAAAAATCAGCAATGTAGCCTCACCCCAAAAGGAAAACCCATAATTAGCTCCAGTGTTAGGCAGATGGGACTGGTCACAGAGTAAGGTTCCCCTATCACACAGCAATATGATACAGCACCATCTCATTAAACACCCAGCGGGGTAATGGGTTAAAATCAGGACCTTACACTGAGAATCTCAGTGATTCCAATATAAAGGAATTTTATCCCTTCCCGATTAGACTAACATAAAAGATGTAATTAACATAAAAAGTGTGGCCTCAAGCGACTGGGGCTGACTTCAGACTGTGGGTCATATTCTTTTCCACAAGGCGATTCATGTTTTTGATCTGTTTCTATGTGCCAGCCACCCGTAAACGAACAGAGACAGTACAGCAGTAGCATTTTGAAATTTGATACTATGACTCTATTTGATTTCTCTTTGTCCATCCATCCAATACTGTAATTAATGGAGCACTGGAGAGGACATTGAAATAAAAGGGAAAATTTATTAAGGATGCATGATCACCTAAAGTGGTTTACATTACAATTCAGCCCTTCAATATAGTTACAGAAGTGGTATGTGATCGATCAGAAGCCACAAAGCGTCAAAAGCGCCACACACCTGCTGGAACACTACCCACACATGCCCTGGAAACAATATCTGCATGGAGCAGCCCCAGGACTCTGAGAAGGGGATGGAGCTAATAAGCTGCACATTGTAGTGCAGTTTTTTTTATAAAGAAGTAACATTAAAATTGTATTTACTAATCCCCAATAAATACATAAATATAATTGTCCTTTTAATAGTATTAAGTATTATGTCACTATACAGTATTTTATGTTTAATGGCTATACTGCATTTAAATTCAGTAAAAAAATCAGATTTATACAATTTTCTTTCTTTCTAGATTGATTTATTATTTATTCACTATTGTATATTTTGGGTTATATAGTGTATTTATGTACAGCATTGTGAGTCTGGTCTGATTTCAGCCAGTCACATTCATTTCAACATAGCCAAAAGCGTGGTTGATCTGTTTTGTGTATCCCCCACACCCAGATCAACAGAGAAACTAGGAAAGTTTACTTGAAATGTAATACCATAACAACAATTGGCTTTCCCTTTGCCAAGCCATCTACTACTGTAATTCGTTTTAGGATAGTATTGTGTAATACAGTCAAGAACTGGAAATAAGTCAATTGTTTAACTCCACTCTGGATGTCTGTAGCTATTCAGCATTAATTTGGGTTTACATGTTTCTCTCCAATTCTTACACTTTGCTATAATTACAGACATTTTCACTTTATGCTGATGACAATGTTGCCGCTTCTCAACGTAACATTTAAGTTACACAGAAGTCGTGGAATGTATAAGACAAATATGATTATTAAAACTTATGTCAAATCAAGCCCATCCCATATTCATAAATTGTAAAAACAACTCAATTTTAAAACACAATGATAAAAATATAAACATATAAAAATCACATATGCATTGACTAGCAGATGCAAGTATGAACATACAATAGAGAAACTGCAATCAAGGAATGCCTGCTATCTATAAAGATGTTTCATATGTCTGCTAGAAGAAAAATGTCTTTTAGTTAGACACATGCAATGTAGACAAAAGGACAACTTCCACACATGGTTCAAAATCTAAGAAAAGTCCATCATTAGGCAGTATACTGTCACAAAACTTTTATGATGTTAAACAATTTATACAAATTATTTTGCTTCAGCACTGATTTATCATTAAAAGTCTTGTTTATACAGTTGCTAGTGGAATACATGCTGAGCAGAAGAAAAAGAGTAGTATTTTAGCATATAGCATTTCTTACCTTCCATCCATAGCCATAATCTGTGAATTTTAAGATGATATCAGGACCCGGGTCTCCAGAAATGAATCACTACTCATGAGATTGCCTGTGAACACCTTTCAGATTGTCAGCTTTCAAATTCTTTTCGAAAATCAATACTTTACGCGTTTCTCTACATGGTTATATTATTTCTGTTGTATTTTTCTCCCATTAATAGAATTTACACAAATGGCAATGTAAACTCAGATCAGGTTAGGTGACTGTAACCCACTACTACTACAAAATTAGAGTCCAGGTGATGTTGGACATGGATAAGACTCACAGGGGGGTATTCAATTGTTGCTCCGCCGGAACGAGCGCGTTAAAACTATTACCGTTTATACGGTAATTACTCACTCAATTTCAGCTCACAGCTCCCTGAGCAGCGAGCTGAAATTGAGCGAGTAAATTACCGTATGAACGGTAATTACGCGCAATATTACCGTATAAACGGTAATAGTTTTAACGCGCTCGTTCCGGCGGCGCCCGGAGCAACAATTGAATACCCCCCACAGGGTTATTCCAGCTACAACTGAAAATGTAGTATTGGGTGAACTACCCTAGGTTTACCCCAGTCTTTAAAGGTTACTTATCTGGATTCCAACATTCAAGCTATCAGGCATGCTTCTGCTCTGTTTCCATGTACATTCCACTGCTATGTTTCCTTCTGCCCACTCCTACTTGGTGGTAGGTGCAAGTCAAGTGATGTCTAGCATACTCTCATCACCCTCTCCTCCCTCATGCCAACCTGGTTCATCTGAAGTATATTTTTCTTGTAGCAACTAATCTTAATTTTGACTGGAAACTCAAACCCTATAGCATTGGACTAGTACTGGTGGCTTCTTCTTAGCAGGTCTTCTACCAGACAAGATCCAATGCTTCATGCTCAGTATGTCAACCACCTACCATGACTAGCAGTACATTTGTAAATAGTGGAAATACACTCCCATTTAAAAGTATCATTACAAATGCAAAACAGATTTACATAAGTAAATATTCATTTTAACAACTACTACTGATAGTATATGCTTAGGTAGTACAGTTTAGCAATGCCTCATTTACTGATGGCAAAAGTGATATGACATCATCCACATATCTTAAAGATCTCACTAAAGTGTCTTGGGTTATCAGAATGGTCGGTGTAGCTTTGGAAACTTAGGGCATGGTTTGGTGGATTGGGAGTGGGCAACAGGGGCAGGCTGGGCCGGGGGGCATCGGCCCCTCGGGCCACTCAGTCTAACCCCTTGACAGGTGATGCGACCGCGTCGGCGCACAGGCGGCTGCATCGTGTGTCATGTGATGCGGCCACCTGTGCGCCCCCCGGGCTGCATGTTGCCAGCCCGCTCCTGGTGGTCAACTAGAAAGGTTAAAGTGCTTTAATAAGGTAAAGTTGTTCTGACAACCAAAGAAAAGTAGCAATTCATCCTATACAACAACATGTAAATAGTTATTTTGGTTTAAAATGTACCAACAGAGAGCAAAAATTTCTGACAGATTTCGATGGGATAACAAGTATATGCATTTCATACCCAGCACATGTATTAAACTAATAATAAATGCTAGATAAATTATTCTCTTCTATAAATGACCATAACATATTTCAGTATGCACTTGTTTCTCAGTGGACTTTATATTTCACTTTAAATATAGACTATATGGACAAGATGACAAGTTAAACTCATGAATAAAAACTACCTTGTGGTTAATGTCTTTTAAAAATGTGTTTTTATTTATTGAGGTGCATTAGATTTACAATCTATTCAATACTGCTTTCCATTATGGTGTACGGAACAATGCTTTTTATTCTTTATAAGCTCTTCAGTAGTATTTCTTACAAAGAAAATTATTTTGTTATTCGTGATATAGTTCTTCTGCACACAAATTTAAATGATTATTTTTTTCTTGGCTTTATGTTATTGAATATTGTTGCGAATACCTTAATCAACGTGTCCTTATGCAATCTAAAACTTGTCTATGAAGAACTCCAGCACTTTACATAAGATGACACAGTCATTGTTAGAGCAATCACTAAGCCAATTCAAAATGTAATAGAATTTACACACATTCTTGCATAAATCAATTAATTTAATTGTACTTATGTGGATGCTAAATACAGTGATAATAGTGCCCCGAGAGTCCCAGTTTTTTATACATAAAAATATACTGTAGAATGTTACAGAAGAAATAATCAATTGAGCCATCTAGTCTATGCAATATATTTGGAGCTATGTTTGCTCATGTTTTTTGTGGCTTGGTGGCTTTGTGGCTTTCTGCTGGAGATGAGTGATACAATATTTCATGGGCACCAAAATTTAGTGGAATTAAAGTTTGAACGTTTTGGAAATAAAAAAAAGCCAATCACAAAATTGATCACATAGGCTCCAATTTCAATATGTACATGGGGACATTTCACATTCTAGTGTACAATTATAACTGTTAAGGTCTGTGCTGCTTCTGGAATTCAAACTCACTATTGATGGCATTTCACATTCAAAAGATTATTGTTATTAGGCAAACTCTGGTACTTTGTAAATGCGAGTGGTGAGTACAAAGGCTAAAGGAGAGGGATTGTAAGCACTTTTCTTTCTGCACCACTAATGATATCATGGTACCTAGTTATCACTAGCCAACTGCCTATCACTCTACTATCATTTGCTTAATTTACTATATTTTTTGTATTCCAATTGAATCCAGAAAGAGTTATAAGCCCGTTTTTACTTTGAAGCAGAAGTTGTCGGCTACTGAAATTCTCCCAAGTAAGAAGTAGTGTCACGGTTAAATACAGGAATACAGCTAGGAGCCATGAATATGGTGAAAAATCCACTATGTTTTTTTGCAGAGGTGTACAAATAGCAGGTAATCATGAGTTTGTAGTAAATACCAGGTGCAAAGCTGATGCAGGAAGCTGGAGGTAATATGAACTTGCAGAAAACACCAGGTACACAGCAGATGCAGGAAAGCAGGAGGTATGGAGAGATCCCGAGCAGCAAATAACCAGAAGAATATCAGAAGGCAGGAACAACAAGTAGGAACAGGACGTGACAACAGAGAGTAACATCAATAACCAGCCATGAATGCTGGGAGAGACAGGTATACATAGGGAACACCCAGGTGCCAGGGATAAATAGTGCAGCAGGGTTAACTCCTAAGGAACTAGAAGCAGGCACAATAGCAGCACCTCTGGTGAATAGAGGTACTGCTGCAACACATAAAAAGAAACACAAATAATAGAGTCTAATAGTCCTGGAGGCAGGATCTGCCAATATAAAGCAGCAAGCTGCAGGAAGATCGTGACAAGTAGGTGTTGATTGTAACACAAAGAAAAGTAAGGAACTCTCATGTTAATGTTGAAAAAATATTGTGTCTGATATGCTGCAAAGTCACTTGTCAGTAATTTTAAATAAGAAAGAAAGAAACTCTAATAAAATAAATTTGTAAAAAAAAAGATGTTTATTTAGCTTCAGTTTTTAAGAAATCATCAAACAGAAATGTCAGTAACCAGCCTCAACTGTAGGGGAGCTCATATATCAGTATCAGTAAGAGAGTCTGCAACAGTTTGATGAACATAGAAAACTGGAAAGAGAAGTATAAGTAAGTGATTGCGGTCATATAGCAGGTAAGCATAGTAGGGGTCACTGCCATACCAAGCCAAGCCAATGGGAGACCAAGAGCAATACAGCCATATCCACTTAGCCTAAAAATAAGAGAGGAAGTCACTGTGAGTAGAGTTGGCACAAGTGCTGCAGAGCAAGGCTAAGAAATAGACAGTATTGAGAAACTAAAGGGAACCTTTAAGAGATGAGAAGGGCTACTAATCCTTCACACAGAGCTGCAAGTCTCATAGATAAAGCTGCATGTTTTACAGAGAAATCTGTCAACCTTACAGAGAAAGCTGTTAAACATGCTGAAAGGGCTGACAATTTATTAGGGTGAGCTGCCAGATTACTAGAGGATCTGCCAGGCTCTCAGAGGGATGTCACTCACCGGATCGCTGGTTCCTCTGGTTCAGGATCTAGGTCTCTCTCTACTCTGCCGGCGCCTGTGTTGCGCCGCTGCTGTCCGACATCTTGACTAGCGTTCTGCGCATGTGCAGACCTAAGGACAGATAAAACCTTCTCCCTCTCCTCATTGGTTGATTAATTGCTTCTCACTATTTAAGACACCTGCTGCCCTGTTACCTTTGCCTGTTCTTGGTCCTCATTCCTCCAAGATAACCAAGGAGTCCATTGCTCCTGGATCGTGTTTTCTGCCTGCCGTGGAAGCCCTCCTGTGCACCAGTGATAATACCTGTCAGCCGCGGATCGTTCCCCGCTACTTTGTATCTCACCTGCAATCTGGACAAGTCTTTACTTCATGCCAGCGGTAATACCTGTCAGCCACAGATCATTCCACGCTACCTCGTATCTCACCTGCAATCTGGACAAGTCTCTACTTCACGCCAGTGGTAATACCTGACAGCCGCAGATCGTTCCACGCTACTTTGTATCTTACCTGCAATCTGGACAAGTCTCTGCTCCATGCCAGTAGTAATAACTGTCAGCCTCAGATCATTCCACGTTATCTAGTATCATATCTGCCACCCGGGCAAGTCTCTATTCCGCGTCTGTGGCAATATCGGTCAGTCGCAGACCTCTTCTCCATCCTGTATTTTACCTGCCATCCGGACAAGTCGCTACTCCACGTCAGTGGTAATAACGGTCGGTCGCAGACCACCCCGCTACCTTGTATTGCATCTGAGGCCTGGACAAGCATTTTCTCCACGTTAATTATGTATCTATCTGCCACAGTTCATCCATATACCGTTTGCCCGTGAACTGCCTGTTTCCTTCTACTACTGCTCATTGCATTCAGTGGTTGCTGTTACAGTACAGCTCCTACTCTCCAAGAGACTTTCCTACTCCTCTAGTTTTCCTCCTTCTACCCAGCTCAGGGAGGATCCTGTTCCCATTGTGTATAGCTGTAATCCGTCAATTTACCATACTTTCCAGAGGGCTGCGACCAGCACACTGGAAGCTGCTAAAACCCACACTTCCTTGCGGGAGTTCTTGGAGAAGACCAGCCGCTGTGTTAGACTCCGCGCCTCTGGTGAGTAGAAGTCTATTCTGGTAAATTCTGGGTCGAGACTCCTAGTGACCGTGACAAGGGAACTGTCAATTTCAGTGTCTGTCATTGACAGAGGGTAAGCTGCTTGGGGTCTAGTACAAGCTGCCAGAAGCACTTAAAAGTCCTGGTCAAGTCTGGTAGTCTAAGGGGAGTCTTGGTGGTCCAGTCAAAAGATCCAGGTCCAGTCAAGAGGTCCATGGAGAATCCAGTGCAGATGTACAAAGGAAGTCTAGAGTTGTTCTGGTTGTTTGCAGAGCATCCGATTACATTTCTATTGTTCCAGGAGCCTGCTGCTTATGTGTTTAATATTAACTACCAAAAAACTACCAGGAACAAATTGTGAGCAGATTAGTGGAATTATTCATTGGAGCAAGAACAGGATCAATGTCCCATGATGTGCCAAACTCCATCAATAACCATGGCAAGCATTGGAGATGCAGGCTCTTTCCACTCTAAAGCTATTAAGCAGTTGGCTGAGTTGCAGAAATGCTTAATTAATTTATTGGTATGTTTTGGGACCTTGTGGACCAGGAGGGGGAGAAGTCATGTTCAGGAGCTTTTGGTATTTGAACATTTGTGATACTAAATATTAGATGAAATATGTCTTTCCAGAACTCACATAGAGTTATATATTACCACCATATATGTTTAAAATAGCCTATTTGCGTACATTGTCTTCAGCACATGTTGGAAGTAGTGGGGTATATACAGTATAAACTAGTAGGGACCATAATAATAAATCTTATCCCCATTCTTGTAATGTGAAAACAGATGCAGCATTTAAGTTATCCCTGATCTTAGACCAGTTTTCAAGACTAAGGACCACCACCACCACCACCATCCTCTAGTTTTGTGTGAGTCCTTTGTCTGCGCAGGACTGTCAATTAAGTGGCTGCGCAGCATGATGGTTTGATTTTTGGCATTGTAATGCAATAAGTAAAATACTTCCACCAAAGAGGTTTTTCTGGAGGTGAAAGTGTTCATATGGGATAGGTGAAGCAGTGAATTTAAAGATATTGTAAAAAATGTTGACTTTTTTTTAATTCAAAAGATACATTTAACATCAAGAAAGGGGTGCAGTAATGCTACATCAAAAATAAATTGGATGTCCTTATTAATCCTTTGGAAAAAAATCCAGAGGAAGCATTCATCGGGGGAAAGTCCCGGTTGTTCCATAAAGGGACAAATCTTGGTGTTGAAGAGGGCAAAAATATTTAGCATGCTCAGATATCACATGAGAAATATATTGTTGAAAAGTATGTGCAACTGGGTGGGCAGTACTGCTGAGTGAGCCATAGAACTGTGGGGAGAAATATTAGGCCTATATTGTGGCAGGTCCAATGTCCACCCTTAGTCTAGTGCCGGGATGTGCATGCATCCAGATGCATTGCATAAGGTTGACAGCATAGACATACTTTTGAAAATCTGGTACAGTGAGACCTCCATCAAGCATGCACTTATGAAGTGTTAGCAAATTTATTCTGGAACTGTTCTTCACCCAAATGAATCTAGAGATCTGAAGCTACAAATCACTGAAACATTTGGAGGGAATTTTCATTGTGAGAGTTTGGAAGAGGTATACAACTCAAGGCAACCGATTCATTTTAATAGCATTTTCTGACCGAACCATGAGATAAAGTGACTACTTCAGTTGTCCAGATCCAACGTAAAGATTTTTAGTAGGAGGGTAGAAAGTCACAAATTTATAGAATTTTTGTAATATTTAGTAAACATTAGGCTTAAATACTTTCGTTTTTCAGGTTGCCATTTGAAGTTAAAATTTACTTTCTAATAATTTGATGTGGCAACATATTAAGGTTAAAAAACCCAGTTTTATCAAAATTAATTTTGTATCTTGACAAAGGCTTGAATTATAGGCCTGAATTACAAACAGAGGTTGTGAAAGAGGTCATAGGGCACGAAAGATTTAGCAGTGTATCATCATTATGAAGTAAAATGTTGCACTTTGAGACCCAGTTTTTAACCCTTTAATATCAGGGTTCATTCTAATTTTTGCCACTAAGAGCTCTATGACAAGGATGGAAATCAAAGTTAAAAATGGATAACCCTGCCAGGTTCTGTTCTGAATAGGGAAGGGGCACACTGAGAAGCTGTTGACAGAGGCAATTACAGAAGGATTCTGGTAGCCAAAATTACCTTTAGGAAGTTACACTTGAAGCCTATGGTGACCATTGTTTTCTTTATTACCTTTCAGCTAACTCCTTCAAAGGCTTACTCTACATCTAATGTCAGGATCAACAAATGAATCTAATTCTTGTTAGCCAAATTAATCAGTTTGTATTATGTGGCTTGATATCATGAAATTTAACTGGTCCCAAACAATTGACCAAGTCTAAACATCAGGACCTTAGCAAATAGTTTAAGGTCTAGATTTAATAATGAAATTGGATGATATCTAGTAGATGAAATTGAATCTTTATCCAGTTTCTGGATAACAATAAGTTTGGCTTGGGTGCAGATAGAATCAAAGTGTAACCCTTCAAAACAGCATGTTAAATATTGCCACTAGCCTAGGCACCAGACGGTCTGTAAACTTATAATACTTAACGGAAAACCAGCCTGGACCAGGCGCTGAAGACAACTTGAAGACTTTGATATGATAGTGGTGATTGAGGAATTCCACTTGGGAGGAATTTAAACTAGAGAGCTGAGTGAAGATATGACCCAATTAAGGTAGTAATAGATTGAGCATAAGCTGTAAAGGGAAGCATAAAAACAGTGGAATTTGCAATTTTAGATGGGTGGGTTATAAAACAGGCTCTTTTGGTGCATGACTTTTTGTTTATTGGCCAAGAATTAATCTGCCCTTTTCACCCCTGTCATAGAAACACTGCTAAAGCCACTTAAAGTTTTTGGTGGATATTTTAGAGAGGAGAATATTTAACTGCCCCTAAATTAGACTAATTTATGATAAAGTTTGATCTTGGGTCAACTTTTTTGTTTGGAAGACACTTCTAGAATTTGTGCCTCTAACTCCTCAATCATCTCCCAATTCTACCTGCGTTGAGCTGCTTGAATGCTGATCAGATTCTCATGAATAGTGACTTTCTGAGCCTTCCATATTGTTATGTGGGGATTCTATCAGTCAAGTTACTGTCACTCACCGGACCGTGAGTGCCTCTTCCCGGACATTTAGGAACCGTGGCCGTCCTCCATCCTGAGGGTCTGCGCATGCGCAGCCCTTTCCTACCCTTCAGTGTATGTCCCTTTAACTTAATTGGCAGATCAGGCAACACTCCCTATATTAAGCACCTGTGGTCAACACCACGTTGCCTGATCTTGGAGTCTCATTCCCCATGAGTCTCTGAAGGTGTTTCCTCGTTTATTCAGCGTTGCTGATTCCTGTGGTTTCCAAACCACTTCTACCTCTGTGGTTTCCAAACCACTTCTACCATCAAGTGTATCATCGTGACTGTTAGCTGATTCCTATCCGCTGCCTCCGTGCACTACAGTCTTCTAAGCCACTTCTACTCTATCTCATATCATTGTGACTGTTTGCTGATTCCTATCCGCTGCCTCCGTGCACTTCAGCCACTCTCCACATCCACTCACCTGTTCATCATCAAGACTGTGAGCTGATTCCTATCCGCTGCCTCTGTGCACTACAGTCTCCAGCGTACAACTCGTCTGTGTTTCATCATCGTGACTGTTAGTTGATTCCTATCCGCTGCCTCCGTGCACTACAGTCTCCAGCGTACAACTCGTCTGTGTTTCATCATCGTGACTGTTAGCTGATTCCTATCCGCTGCCTCCGTGCACTACAGTCTCCAGCGTACAACTTGTCTGTGTTTCATCATCGTGACTGTTAGCTGATTCCTATCCGCTGCCTCCGTGCCCTACAGTCTCCAGCTTGCAACTCGTCTGTGTTTCATCATCGTGACTGTTAGCTGATTCCTATCCGCTGCCTCTGTGCACTGCAGTCTTCATCTCATCACTCCCGTGTTTCCTCGAGACTGCTGCTATTATTGCCATCCGCTACTCTCCGTGATCAACAGCTCCTGGTCTACTCTGCTCACCCGTGTTCCATCGCTATTTGCACCTGCTGGTTGCTACGGGTTACCTCCGTGTGTCCGCAGAGTCCTGCTGCTGCTGCCAGCGCTAATCGTCCATCTACTGCTGATCCGCTCTCCACGCCTTCCCGTGTTCCGCTGGTCTCTACCCGCCTGTCAGCATTGGATTCGTGTCTCATCCGCTATCCTGCTGCTAGACCATCACCATTCTCCTGGGTCCTCCAAGAGTCCAGTTCCGTGTTCTACCGATTCCTGTGGATTCGTGTCCCTGTTGGTTTACTTACCTGTGCGCTGCACCTACTAGACCTCTGCTTCATCCATCCAGGGACTTCTCATCCTGCCGGCCTCCTGCCGCTCAGGTATCGCTGCACTCCTGTCTGACTGCCTGCTTCTGAACCACGGTATGCATACTTCTCATTGACTGTGCTGGTGTATTGCATATCTTGCTGGACTGTGTTGGTTCTCCTCTGGAGTCTACTATCCGCTGAGTCTATTGCCATCATTGACTGTACTATCTTGTGCCGGATTACTTCAAGAGACTTTCCATATTTGCAGTGCTGTTCAGTCATTCATATATATATATCTATATTGTGCATATTACTGTGGATCGTGTTAAGGTGCCGTGTTTACCCTGTGTTGCAGTCTCTCCCCGTGCACCTCCTCACATATATATTCAGTGGTACAACTTGCTAGTAGCAGACCACTGATCCCTGTTTCCAGTATCACCTGTTCCAGTATCCTCTCACATAGCAGTGGTACAACTTGCTATCGCAGACCACTGACTCCCCGGATACCTCCACTTGGATTCCATTCCTTCACCCAGACAGCGGTACAACTTGCTATCCGCAGACCGCTGACTCTCATCACTTCCTCGTTTCTGTTGGACATTCCTCCTCACTATAGCAGTGGTACAACTTGCTATCGCAGACCACTGACTACCTTCACGTGTCCTTGTCCATACAGTTCCTCGTGTACTATTACCTCCATATTACCAGTGTTGCTAGTCATAGACTTTCCTGAGCATCTCATCATCTGCTATTTACTGTTCCGTGATCACCCTGCTACCAGAGTACCCTATTACCACCTACATTGCTCTGGTAAGCCTACCACCTGGTGATCCCTGGGTAAAGACTCCTAGTGCCCGTGACAGTAAGATCAGGCCATGACAGACCCAGATACGGAACCTACCGCTAAAGAGATGCTGCAACATCTGGTCAGCCGTGTGGAGCAACAGGATGCCCGCCAACAGCTGTTACTTCAGTGTTATCAATCATTAACCTCCCAAGGAACATCTGGACAGACTGTGACAGCCACTACTGAGGCTCCTGTGCTTTCCTCCGTTTCCCCAGTGCCATCCCAGGTGTCTACAGCTTCCACGCTTCACCTGCCTACTCCGTCAAAGTACGATGGGGACCCCAAAACTTGTAGGGGTTTCCTTAACCAATGTTCAGTCCATTTTGAGCTCCAACCTCAAAATTTTTCTACCCATCGTTCCAGAGTGGCCTATCTTATTTCTTTGTTTTCTGGACAAGCCCTGGCTTGGGCCTCCCCTCTGTGGGAGAGAAACGACCCAATATTGCAAGATAGTGCCAAATTCATTTCTACATTCCGAAGTGTGTTCGATGAACCAGGTCGTGTGACCTCCGCTGCTTCCAGCATCCTCCGTTTGCGACAAGGATCTCATACAGTAGGCCAGTACGTCATTCAATTTAGGATCTTAGCCTCTGAACTTCAGTGGAACACTGAAGCCCTAGTTGCCGCCTTCTGGCAGGGGCTCTCCGATAAAATTAAAGATGCACTGACTACCCAGGAGCTTCCTTCGTCACTTGAAGATCTGATCTCTCTTTGCCATCGTGTTGATATGAGATTTCGTGAAAGAGAGGCTGAGAAAACAACTTCTGCTAAAGCGCCTCTTCGTTCAAACCCTCAATTTCGTCCAGTTTCACCCTCTGTGATTCCCATGGAGATAGGACGTTCCAAATTATCTTCAGAGGAGAGGAAACGAAGAGTAAAGAATAGACTCTGTATCTATTGTGCTGATTCCACTCATATGCTCAGCTCTTGCCCTAAGAGATCGGGAAATGCCAGGCCCTAACTAGTTCTGGAGAGGTAAAGTTAGGGTCCCTGGAGTCCTCTCCATCTTCTATTAAATCTAAAGTCTGCGCTTTTGATGTTACGATTTCCTTTGCTATCAAAACCTTTGAGTCACAGGCATTGATTGATTCCGGAGCAGCAGGAAATTTTATTTCCAAATCATTAGTGCATCAATGGTCTCTACCAGTAATTACGTTAAAAACACCCATTACTGTGACGGCTATAGATGGATCACGTCTCATCAACGGTCTCATCACCCAGAGTACGTCTCCAGTAACACTTCAGATTGGTGCCCTGCACCATGAAGAAATATCGTTTTTAATCCTTCCAGTTACGACAAGTCCGATTGTCTTAGGCCTTCCATGGCTTCAGTGTCACTCTCCCCAGATTGACTGGCGCACTCCTCAAGTTACGTCTTGGGGGTCTGAATGTTACCATCGTTGCCTTTCCCAGGTTATTCCTCTCAAAGTACAGCAATCTTCCATCTCATCTTCCTCACCGGGACTCCCTCCTCAGTATGCTTCATTTACTGATGTGTTTGATAAAGCTCAGTCTGAACGTCTTCCTCCTCATCGTTCTTGGGATTGTCCGATCGACCTTCTACCTGGCAAGACTCCTCCCAGGGGCCGGGTCTATCCACTCTCGTTACCTGAAACTCAAGCCACATCTGAGTACATACAGGAGAACCTCCAGCGTGGGTTTATTCGACCTTCCACCTCTCCCGCTGGAGCTGGGTTCTTCTTCGTCAAAAAGAAGGATGGATCATTACGCCCTTGCATAGATTTTCGTGGACTCAATGCCATTACTATCAAGAATCGGTATCCCATTCCGCTGATCACTGAGTTATTCGATCACATCAAGGGAGCCCGTATCTTTACTAAGTTGGATCTTCGTGGTGCCTACAATTTAATTAGAATTCGTTCCGGTGACGAATGGAAGACAGCGTTCAACACCAGAGACGGGCATTACGAATATCTGGTAATGCCTTTCGGGCTGTGTAATGCCCCCGCTGTTTTCCAAGGCTTCATCAATGAGATCTTTCGGGACTTATTATATGTATGTGTCGTCGTCTATCTGGACGACATATTGATCTTTTCACAGGACCTGCCTTCTCATCACCAACATGTGGCAGAAGTCCTCTCCAGGCTACGGAAAAACTCATTGTTCTGTAAATTAGAAAAATGTTCATTCGAATTGCCCCAGATTCCATTCTTGGGGTATATAGTTTCCGGAGTTGGCCTGAAGATGGATCCAGACAAGGTGAATGCTGTACTACATTGGCCCCAGCCAACTACTCTTCGTGCTATCCAGCGTTTTTTAGGTTTTGCCAATTACTATAGACGCTTCATTCAAGACTTTTCTTCCATTGCATCTCCTATTGTGGCCCTGACTCGGAAAGGGGCTAATCCTAAGCAATGGTCATCTGAGGCTCTCCAAGCCTTTCAAATTCTCAAAGAGTCCTTCGCCTCGGCTCCAATTCTTCGACAGCCTGATGTGACACTTCCCTTCTTCCTAGAAGTAGATGCCTCTAATGTGGGCTTGGGAGCCATTCTCTCCCAACGCTCGGAACAGCAAAAATTCCATCCTTGTGCCTTCTATTCTCGGGGTCTTCTGCCCGCAGAGAAGAATTATACTATCGGGGACAAGGAGTTACTGGCTATCAAAGCTGCATTAGAGGAATGGAGATACTTATTGGAAGGAGCTCGCCATCCGGTGACGATCTTCACGGATCATAAGAACTTGTCATACCTCCAGTCTGCCCAATGCTTGAACCCTCGTCAAGCAAGATGGTCTCTTTTCTTTTCCCGTTTTGAATTAATCATAACCTTCAAACCAGCTGCCAAGAACAAAAAAGCTGACGCTCTATCTAGAGCTTTTGTGACGTCCTCTGATGTAGAAGAGGTTTCCAGCCATACTATTCTAGACCCCAAATGTATCTCACTGGCTGCTTCATCCACCAAAATGCTACCATTTGGGAAGACCCTCGTGCCTCCTACTCTAAGGAGGAAAATCCTTTCGTGGTTCCATGCCTCCCGTTTTTCTGGACACGCCGGTGAACACAAGACCTTTGAGATTCTCTCTCGAAATTACTGGTGGCCTTCAATGAGGAGAGACGTCAAAGAGTTCATTGCTTCCTGTGAGTTATGTTCCCAGTTCAAATCCTCTCGCAGAACTCCAGCAGGGTTGCTGCGACCACTACCCATTCCGTCCAAACCGTGGACCCATATTAGTATGGATTTCGTTACTGATTTACCACCTAGTAAGAATCATAATACTATTTGGGTGGTGGTGGACAGATTTTCGAAGATGGCTCATTTCGTCCCTCTGTCCGGTTTGCCTTCCTCGTCTATTCTGGCTGAATATTTCATTAAAGAGATCTTCCGTATCCATGGATGTCCGTCGGAGATTGTGTCTGATAGAGGAGTGCAATTCGTTTCCAGATTCTGGCGAGCCCTTTGTAAAACCTTGGGTATACGATTAGCACTCTCATCTTCTTACCATCCGCAATCTAACGGACAAACTGAACGAGTCAATCAAGATCTTGAGACTTTTATAAGGATGTTCTCTTCAGCCAATCAAGACAACTGGGTAGAATTGCTTCCTTGGGCTGAATTCGCCCATAACAACATGTACCATGAGTCGTCATCCAAAACTCCATTTTTTGTGGTCTACGGTCACCATCCGTCTTTTCCGGAATTTCCTGCCCTCCCACCCACCCAAGTTCCTGCTGTGGTGACTGTTTGTCAGACCTTCAAAAATATCTGGTCTCAGGTCAAAACCTGTTTAAAGAAGACATCTAACAAATATAAGTCTTTTGCAGATAAGAAGAGGCGGGCTATTCCACCACTAAAAATTGGAGATCGTGTCTGGTTATCTACCAAAAATATTCGTTTGAAGGTCCCATCTATGAAATTCGCCCCTCGTTTTATTGGTCCATATAGGATCATTCAAGTAATCAATCCAGTATGTGTTAAACTTCTTCTTCCTAAGAATCTTCGGATTTCCAATGCCTTCCATGTGTCTTTACTCAAACCTCTTATCATCAACCGTTTCTCAACTCCTCCCTCAGCTCCGCAGCCAGTTCAAGTTCATCAGGAGGAGGATTTCGAGATTACTGAGGTATTGGATGCAAAAATTTCGCGAGGAGTCATCCGTTTCCTCGTTCATTGGAAGGGCTTTGGTCCTGAGGAGCGCTCTTGGATCAAAGCTGAAGATCTTAATGCTCCTGCCCTTTTGAAGAAGTTTTATTCCAAAAATCCGGACAAGCCCGGTTCCAGGCGTTCTGTGCCCACCTTTAAAAGGGGGGGTACTGTCACTCACCGGACCGTGAGTGCCTCTTCCCGGACATTTAGGAACCGTGGCCGTCCTCCATCCTGAGGGTCTGCGCATGCGCAGCCCTTTCCTACCCTTCAGTGTATGTCCCTTTAACTTAATTGGCAGATCAGGCAACACTCCCTATATTAAGCACCTGTGGTCAACACCACGTTGCCTGATCTTGGAGTCTCATTCCCCATGAGTCTCTGAAGGTGTTTCCTCGTTTATTCAGCGTTGCTGATTCCTGTGGTTTCCAAACCACTTCTACCTCTGTGGTTTCCAAACCACTTCTACCATCAAGTGTATCATCGTGACTGTTAGCTGATTCCTATCCGCTGCCTCCGTGCACTACAGTCTTCTAAGCCACTTCTACTCTATCTCATATCATTGTGACTGTTTGCTGATTCCTATCCGCTGCCTCCGTGCACTTCAGCCACTCTCCACATCCACTCACCTGTTCATCATCAAGACTGTGAGCTGATTCCTATCCGCTGCCTCTGTGCACTACAGTCTCCAGCGTACAACTCGTCTGTGTTTCATCATCGTGACTGTTAGTTGATTCCTATCCGCTGCCTCCGTGCACTACAGTCTCCAGCGTACAACTCGTCTGTGTTTCATCATCGTGACTGTTAGCTGATTCCTATCCGCTGCCTCCGTGCACTACAGTCTCCAGCGTACAACTTGTCTGTGTTTCATCATCGTGACTGTTAGCTGATTCCTATCCGCTGCCTCCGTGCCCTACAGTCTCCAGCTTGCAACTCGTCTGTGTTTCATCATCGTGACTGTTAGCTGATTCCTATCCGCTGCCTCTGTGCACTGCAGTCTTCATCTCATCACTCCCGTGTTACCTCGAGACTGCTGCTATTATTGCCATCCGCTACTCTCCGTGATCAACAGCTCCTGGTCTACTCTGCTCACCCGTGTTCCATCGCTATTTGCACCTGCTGGTTGCTACGGGTTACCTCCGTGTGTCCGCAGAGTCCTGCTGCTGCTGCCAGCGCTAATCGTCCATCTACTGCTGATCCGCTCTCCACGCCTTCCCGTGTTCCGCTGGTCTCTACCCGCCTGTCAGCATTGGATTCGTGTCTCATCCGCTATCCTGCTGCTAGACCATCACCATTCTCCTGGGTCCTCCAAGAGTCCAGTTCCGTGTTCTACCGATTCCTGTGGATTCGTGTCCCTGTTGGTTTACTTACCTGTGCGCTGCACCTACTAGACCTCTGCTTCATCCATCCAGGGACTTCTCATCCTGCCGGCCTCCTGCCGCTCAGGTATCGCTGCACTCCTGTCTGACTGCCTGCTTCTGAACCACGGTATGCATACTTCTCATTGACTGTGCTGGTGTATTGCATATCTTGCTGGACTGTGTTGGTTCTCCTCTGGAGTCTACTATCCGCTGAGTCTATTGCCATCATTGACTGTACTATCTTGTGCCGGATTACTTCAAGAGACTTTCCATATTTGCAGTGCTGTTCAGTCATTCATATATATATATCTATATTGTGCATATTACTGTGGATCGTGTTAAGGTGCCGTGTTTACCCTGTGTTGCAGTCTCTCCCCGTGCACCTCCTCACATATATATTCAGTGGTACAACTTGCTAGTAGCAGACCACTGATCCCTGTTTCCAGTATCACCTGTTCCAGTATCCTCTCACATAGCAGTGGTACAACTTGCTATCGCAGACCACTGACTCCCCGGATACCTCCACTTGGATTCCATTCCTTCACCCAGACAGCGGTACAACTTGCTATCCGCAGACCGCTGACTCTCATCACTTCCTCGTTTCTGTTGGACATTCCTCCTCACTATAGCAGTGGTACAACTTGCTATCGCAGACCACTGACTACCTTCACGTGTCCTTGTCCATACAGTTCCTCGTGTACTATTACCTCCATATTACCAGTGTTGCTAGTCATAGACTTTCCTGAGCATCTCATCATCTGCTATTTACTGTTCCGTGATCACCCTGCTACCAGAGTACCCTATTACCACCTACATTGCTCTGGTAAGCCTACCACCTGGTGATCCCTGGGTAAAGACTCCTAGTGCCCGTGACAGTTACTTTCAAAGAAATCTGAAAAATCAGAAATATTCTGTTTGATCTCAGCAAGGGACATGCGACTCAAACATGAATGGGCCCCCATAAGAGTTCGAAGGGATGTGGTTGCGTGGTCAGATCATGAAATAGGTGAGACCTGAGTATCTACAAGCTTAAGGTACGGTTAACATATATATAATCTATAAATCTAGGGACAAATATAATTTGAGATATTTTTGGGGCATACAGTGTTGCCAGGATCAATGTAAGATGACAAAATGTTCTAACAATGATTAAATAAACAACTCTCTGGGTCCACAACAATTTTTGTGAAAGGCATGTTGTTCTGAATTAAAATGTCTTATTTACAATATTTATAACATAGTTTGCAAATTTTTCCTCTAGTTTTACAGTTATTTTCTTATCAGCTCTAAAATGCTCTTTGACAATATACAATTGATCATGGGCTACCTGTAATTCCATTTCCATAGCCAATCTGAGCCATGTCTTCATCAAGTGCTTGCCAGAACAACCATCACACTTCACTGACAGCCTTCTTTTCAGATTCATCATATTGTCACATATCTAAATTCTTTAGATGTTTTGCAATGTCTTGTACCTTTACCGGGTTTTGGTACTTATTTACTTACAGGCAGTGGAGGACCAGTGTCTGCATCTAATTCATGCCCTTGTTCCTCTACTACTTTCAACTTAGAAATATAATTTCCATCTGAGTGAGCGTCCTTTCCCCAAAGTAACTAATCAAATGAACCTGCTTGCAGCATGAGGTTGTAACAGGATGTGTGAGAGTAAAATCTTTAAAGAGTTTAGTTTTGAGTTCTTGCAACACCTCCGTTATATTGAATATTGTTCACCCTTTGAAAACAGGGGTGAATATTTTTCATTCTATAGTAGGTGGAATATTCAACGGTAAAAATTTAGCAAAAATTATTTAGCTGGTATTCTTCAACATAACCACTTCCTTTAGCGTATTCTTACCATATACCATCTGTTTCTTGCTATTTTCCCTCCCTCTTAATTATCCTCTTTGAGAAACACCATGAACAAAACCCAGAACTTAAGGACAGTAGTGCTAATACCTATAAGAAAAAAATCTATAAATCAATGATACTTAATCTATTACTTCCCCACAAACTCTCTTTTACCCATTTACTATTCTACTCTTCTGTCTTCCACTTATTAGTCAATGTGGAAAAAAATAAAAAAACCTATTAATAACGAGAACACGTACTTTGCAGAGCCGCAAAGTTATTAATAAGCTGGACTGGCTGTCAGCTTCTATACAGAACAGCTTCCTTCTGATTGTTCAGAGCATGGAAAAGACTCTACGTATTGGTTAGAAATAGTTACACCCCACATGGCGTATAACATGAATGAAATCTATTGATATATCAATGGAGCGTTACCCGGTGGTAGTCATATTAATGACTACCGCTATACCAGCATCGGTTAAGCCTACAAAAAAAATTGCGATTTCGACAATGCCTACAAAAAGAAAATAATGGCTTACAATAAAAATTACAGTGTATATTCTCGACATCCTTACGCTATATACCGATTGCTGTCAATGCCGGCACTTTCAATTTACGTCACTTTTCATAGCCACAGTGATATCTCTGTATTTAAAGCGCCAATGGCAGGACCGCACGACTTTAACACTTCATTTACACGTTAGGATTAGGCATTGCTGCTTCAAATACAAAGATATCATTGTAACTATGAACATTGACGTGAAATGAAACTCCCAGTATTGACACCAATCGGTATGTAGCATAAGATTGTCGAGGATGCACACTGTCATTTTTATTGCAAGTCATTATTTTCTTTTTGTAGGCATTGTTGAAATCGCTATTTTTTTGTAGGTTTAACCAATGTCGCTATTACCACCATCATTAAATGCTACCCAATCCAGCTTTACCATGCTCTGTCCAATCAGAGTGAAGCAGCAAGGAGCACGTTCTCATCTTTAATACTCAAGAAGTTTAGGGTTTACTGGTACCAGTAGTGCACCAGAAAAAATATTGACTCCATTATATTAACTATGTATCACCCCAACACCCATCGGCAGGGATGTTGGGAGGGGCCCAAGTTCTTTCAGTAGTCTGTATTCTTCCCCTAGGAAATTCAGCCAGCAGAGCCATAACTAGAATTTTTCTGTAGCCAAATTAACCTAAAACATTAAATTTCCAGAACCCCCTTCAGCTTTGCGCCCTGGATGGCCTGGATGGATACTACTCTTGCACAGCCCTAGTTAGGGCCCTGCAGCCCAGTGCTGAGTGATATTATGAAATGTGTCATCAGCTCAGCCTGTCATAGCCTAGTGCTGGATGCACCCCTGCAAAAATTGTAATAATATGTTTTTACTTTTTTTTTAAACACCACCTAAGTCCATGCAGATGTTCCTCATCATCAGTACATATCTTGCACCAGGGTTCTGTCTCTCTAAGAGGAATCTGCATAGGAATGGACATATGTGAGTGTTTTTTTTGTGTGTACATGCGCAGTACAGAAATGTGCATTTTGCACAAAAAAATGGAATTGTGACCAATTCTACATGAGCATCATATTTTCCATGTGTATTTTATCTAACTCTTTTTAAATAAAGATATAACCTCAATGCGTTTTTCCTCACCATACCATGGTAACACTTGATTTACACATCTGGCTGACAGGGGCAAGTACACCATTTTTTGCATCCACAGGAAAGCTAGTGTAATAAATTTAATGAGAAGATTTTGCCTTTGCATATAACTACATGATTAAGGGTGGTGTCACATGAGACCTTTTCACTTAGCAGATAAACGGCCAGAACAAATTATATTTCAGATCATTTCCCCTCCTGGCAGACAAAAACACTGGGGTGATGAAGAGTTGGTCACAAAATGGGCATAAATTACTCATAAAAAAGCACATGTAGTATCATATATTGCTGTACAATTGTTTTTTCCGATATGTCATCATTATACCTTTATGTCTGTTGCTTTAAATGTGTTGTATTTTTTTTAAAAAAAAGAAAAAGCACATACAAAGCATATTTCCGTCCATATGCAGTGCCGTACACATCTCAACCGGCCGCATATGTGCCTGGGTTATGCCAAATAATCATCATTGTGTATTTGCACCCTATGGCAGGTACAAAACATACGCCAGCAAACAGGCGTATATGTGAGTTTCTACAGATTTGTATGAGCCGCACTTGAACATGACCTCACTGTACACTGCCTCTGTTTGCATGCCCATTCCCTCCTCCGTTCCAGCTCTCCATATTGTAAGGTGGCACAAGTGTCAGTTACACGCAAGTCTGCATTGGTACATATGCATTTGTTCTTTTGTGGCCATGCGTAAAGTGAATTTGTGAAATTTGCGCTACACAAACTGGCATAAGTACAACTCAGCATCAGGTCTTCTGTCTGAAAACCTCTACATAATTTCTGAACAGCTATTCAGCAGTTGTTTAACAACTCCTGTCACAGGTACATCATACTTGCCAATTTTATGTAGCTGGCATCCAGGAGATCCTGGGGAGGGGGTGTGGTGGGATGGCGGGGCAATTTGCGCCATTTTGGCCCCGACCCCGCAATAAAATCATAATTTTGACACCCAATGGACAGAATGCTGGAAACAGACTCCCAGGAGAGTGGGCAAGTATGAGTTACATGACAACTGAAACTACTTGTGTGAACCCTCTCTGCAAAAGCCATTCAGTAGGACGGACAGAAAGACATGCTTTTTTCTGGGTGAAAGAAGAAGCAGAAAAAGCGCCTAAGGATTGTATCACACAAGAAATTTCCAGCATAAAAACATTTAAGGATGTATGTATTTCAGAGAATTTTTTCCACTTTGGGGGGAAAATGCTGTGTAAAAAAGCTCTATGACATATTGAAGCTGTCAGCAGCTGTTTAAATACTCATGTGCCGGTGAGAGAGAAGTAACATATTTGGCACAATTTTGCTTGAGCTATTTTTCCTTTAATCATTGATTGCCATCTTTTAACAGCTGTATTTGTTTCTCTTAAAGACGATATCCTATTGCAATTAATGGGTTGTATTTAAATGATGCTGAAATGTCTTTAAATATGATGTAAACCATTAAGATACTTTTCCTTAAATGTTTTCTGCTGTCATGTAACATCATCACATGGTTTGATAAAACAACAGTTAGATGTGTCTAGGCTTCTCAGATGATGAATGCAGGTTGATCCTCATGCTGTGATGTATCCCCCAAGGGACTAGTTATATACCTTACAGTTCCAATATAACTAGTGTGCAGAGCTTACCTTAAGGGAAATTGCAGGCAGTGGCCTTCCCAGCTGGGCCTAGTACCCTTGAGCCTGGTAGATAGAAGTTCTAGGGCTTTTTTTGGCTAGCTTAAAGCAAAAGTCTTTTAATGTAACCAGGGATTTCTAGCAGCCGAAAATTGTCATATAACATTGCTTAGAATGTCCATTGATAGTGTGGAAATAGAGAGAATTTGGCTGGTGACAATAAAGAGTATTATCAGGCCTCATACAAATTTCTTCACTCTAGAAGCAATACGGAAACATTGCCAAATCTGAATTGCCCCAATACCATGTTGAAAACAGCTAATCATGAAGCTCAAAACAGAGATGGCATTTAGGCCTAATAACAAAGATTAAATAACAAATAAACAAAAAAAGAAAAGCAGTATTGTTTTGAGAGACCATTAATGACAGAGAGCTAGGACACTAATGTTACACATCAGCCACTCACAGAACAAGGGTAAAGTGATACACAGTCTAATAACACAAACTGAAAGAATTCAAAAACAGCTGGCCCCCATTTAGCTACACTGCTAAAACATTGCTGTCAACCACACTAACACCTGGGGGTAAATGTATGAAGCTCCGAGTTCTTCAACACCCGCGAGTTCGGCGTCTTCAGCGCTTAAATTTAAAGTGGCGCTGCCTTGTAAAGGGAAGTTTCCCTTTACAAGGCAGCGCCACTTTAAATTTAAGCGCTGAAGATGCCGAACTCGCGGGTGTTGAAGAACCCGGAGCTTCATACATTTACCCCCTGGAGTAGCCTGTAACTCCTGAGGCACCTCTAGGAAGAGGCACACAACTCACCTTCTTACAATGAAGAACCAAGAATGTGTACACTGCATCAGCTACTCTTTATATGTTTTAGTTATTGTATTCTAAAAGAAAGGCATACAGCTATAACCTCCATATTACCATCTTGGCTATACAAGGAGTGCTTTAGTAAGTACAGAATACATAGAGACATGCTTTACTGATGTTAAAAAGGTTGACAAAAGTCCATCAAGCACCTATTCTTTTAAATGAGTTAACTTTGTTGATCCAGAGGAAGGCAAAACTTCAGCAAGACAACAATCAATTTATCATTGCTATGGGGAAAAAATCCTTTCTATAAGATTTGTTATACAGGATTCTTGGGACCTGGAATTTTCCACACAAGGACCTTTTCCCATAATTTGGAGCACCGTGCCTAAAATATATTCTGTTACATTAAAGTAAAAACCTGTCTGATTGTTGGATTAGGCTATGTTTTATACCTCCTCTGTGTATGCTGTAGACCTTTTACTATGAGGACTTGCATCATGCCATCCCCCATTCTTTCCTTATGTTTCTTTTGTTTTACCACCCCTGTCTGTCTTTGTGTTCTATGTGTCAGGTTAGCTATACCCACCTTTCGTGGATGGGAATGTATACTCTCTTTGATACATTTAATCTTCTTTGGCTTAGTGTTATGTTGTTATGATGTTATAATTTCTTTATCACTCGCCATCCAAAACGAATACTGTTGAAAATACATATGTATAACCTGTGTTTGTTGTTAAACCTCAATAAAAACTTATTTTAAAAAAAAAGTAAAAACCTGTCCTTGGTATTCAACTCCTCATCTAAGTGTTTACCAGATATCCTAAAATTGACTGTAGGTGGAGGAACTTAATCATAGGTATATGACTGACAAATCGCAGAACAGCAACAGTTATTTATTTTTTAAACATCACTAGGTAACAGCATCATTTGTTATAAATTTGTCATCCTCTATTAAATATAGGATTAGTTCAAAAGAGGTCAAAACAGCTATCATGAGAAATATTGCTCTGCTTCTTTGCTTGTACCTCTGAATTCAAGGTTGCTTCAATGCACATAGAACTACCATAACAAAAAGGTGACTATGTTGTGATACTGCAACAAACTCAGACTTAGGGGTATACCAACCAACCGCATTCTAGCTTTCATTTATTTAGTGCTTTCTACAAAATGAAACCTAGAATCTGATTGGTTGCTATAGGCAACATCTCCACTTTTTCAAACCCGCCCTTTAGTAAATCTAGCCCCTAATGTTGCTTGAGTGATTAGACTGGAGGGATTGAAGCGGTGCCAGTCTATGTCATCAGTGTGATTGGCGACATCGCCAATCACAATACCGCCAGTTCTGGGGTATAGCTTCCGGATGTAGCAGCATTGCTCTTTTGACGTCGGCATTGAAGGTGAAGCTGTTCTTAACTGTGTTACTGTGTTGTCACTCTGTGTTAAAACCATGTAATCTGTTGTACAAAGAATGTTCTAGTTTTGTTCTCATGGTGGTTACATGCACAATGTATTATGTCTGTATGCTGAGGTAACTATACAGTTTAATACAAATGCTGTTCCACAAAGAACTTTTCAGCTTATTGACAGAATAAAGAAGCGTAATGTGCAACAGAATAGTGTCCATTAACATGTCCTTAGCCATTTCACATTGATGCATAGTGTAAAGCCAGCACTAGTAAGAGGTGAATGCCTTTTTTTGTCCTTAAGAAGTCTCTTTAAAATGTTGTCCTCTTGATCTTATTTCTGCTAGTTCCTTAATTTAGCTTCTCCTTCTAATCTTCTTTCTTTCATATTGTTCTCTAACGTTTTCTTTATTTGCTCTTTTTTTTTTTACCTCCATGCTTTATTTATTTGCTTTCTACTTTTAGCCTGCCTTTCCTTTTTTTTCATTCTTCCCTCTTTCTTTCACTCTCTACCAGACACTGCAGAGAAATAATCCAACTGAAGAAATTTGGTTAATTCACAATGTAGCAGCCTGTGGGGATATTAAGTGACTGTATTTGTAATATCTTGTGAAATTTTTCTTCTTATCCCTCCCTCTGTTAATTAATTACATGCCACTATGCATCTCACAGGCGCGCTGTGATAAGAATGCGTACAACAGGAATAAAACACACACACGTACACCAGCCTTAAAGATCTGCAGCTGTTTATACGTGAGGAAAGGAGTATGGACAGAATATATGCAGCAGTTAGTATAAAATCCATAATTGATGCCATAGCCTCACATAGCAAAAAGAGTTTGCATCATGAAGGCTATGCTAGCTAAGTGGTACTAAAGAAGATAACACACCGAAAAATGACTTTACATAAATAATTACACATTAAAAGTATTGTATGACCTTTATTCAGGGGCGGATCTAGAGAATTCTTCTACCCGGGGTGATTTAGGCCCCGCCCCCTTTTTACATCTGAGGCTGCCGGCGGCTGCATACTATGTGCAGGTCCGTTCAGCAGTGACAGGTAGGGACAGTGTGCTGCCCGGATGCTCTGATTGTGTTTAAAACACAATCAGAGCAGCCGGGCAGCACACTGTCCCTGCCTGTCACTGCCGAACGGACCTGCACATAGTTTGCAGCCGCCGGCAGCAAGCCCCTGCTAGGGGGGGCGATCGCCCCGATCGCCCTCCCCCCCCCCTGGATCCGCCACTGCCTTTATTTGCAGTATCAGTAGTAAAAGGTGGTCGAAGTTGAAATTTATAAGTGGCGGAATGGAAAATGTAATGGAAATGTATGTGAATGAAGTTCAATAGTTTTACATTCAAAGTAGTAGGAGAAGTGGCAGTATGGCACCACCATATACCTGATCTCTTGCACCATTGTAGATTTCCTCAGACACAGATGTATGTAAGGAAGCTGAATTTAAGGTCAGTGGTGTACAACTTTTTCAGGAAGTGGACAGCGTATGTTATAAATATGTCATATTGGGCAATATGCCTGTGAAAAAATATCATACATTTGAGGTTTTCAAGAAAGCTGGGGGAACAAAGAAACTCAGGTACTCATTTGCATAGTTAAAAGAAACAATAAGTCAATTGTTAGAATAGTATGAGTTTACCTAGAATGCACTTCCCCTAGCAGCTAAACAATGTTACACTTTATCCACATCAGAAGGTGCTAGTGTTTCTCTCAGTGATGTACACACAGGCAGATGCTACCTGCACTCACATGTTTCCAGGGAAACTGTCATTCTGCTTTTTTTAGTCACCTCTGGCGGAGTCAGTGAAGCACCAGGGAAGTTGTGACAGGACACAGGAAGGAGGGGGGAAATTGATTCTACAGCTACGTAGTAAAAATAATCAGGATGCAGTAGTGGGGATTTTTGGCTGCAATGCACCGTTTCTAAAATAATAGTTTAGCTGTGTGATACTGGCAAATAACATAATAACATTGTGGGGAACCTACACTATGCAAGGTATCACAAATTCTAACACAATGTATAAATCCTTCATAATGGCTTAACTGAATTGTCTTTTCCTCTAGAATGCCATCAATTATAATTTTCTCTCTTTTTTTCTATCACTGTGCCATGGAATAGATGGCAAAAATTGAGAGTAGCCTACATCATCTTCATTACTGGCAAAAGGTTGAGTGTTCAGCCTCCAGGAAGTGGTATATGAGAGTAATGTAAAATATTTAAGAAGGACGCATATTTCATAGACTCAAAGAGTCAGCCCAGAATAAGAAATCATGTTGAAGGTTGGCAGGCTTTGAAAAATGTAAAGCGTCTAATTTGCAGAAGGGGTGGTGGATTCAAGGATTGGACTCGCATAATACATATTAGAACAGCATCTTTAATAATAAGCCCACCAATAAGTCTGCTTGTCAACGTATTCCTGATCAGCACCATCGAAGGATGTAGATATTAGCAAAATATTCCTGTGGCGGGGCTGAACAACAGCTATGTAATCCATAAACCACGATTAGTTGAAAACCTATGCAGCTATAGCACATAGAAGGAAAAGAGCACTATGCATCACTTGTCTTTCTACAGACTGTCTGTGCCAACAAATCAAATTTATTGAAAAGTGGGTGTTGTCATGTGGCCTGCTCACAATTACTAAATTAGGGTTTGGTTCTAAGTGCTAACCTGGATTGCAAATACATTTATAAAAATATTGATTTTAAATACACTTGATATGTGATTCTCTATCCTCTTTGCCTTTGTATGCAGATTAAATACTCATCGGCATTGTTGTTAGTCTGATCAGATCAGTTGATTAATTAGCGATGTCTTTTACAACATTATATTGAATGTAAGCAGTGCAGCCCTGGTAGATTCGTTTTTATACGTGTCCATAATTTAATTACTCAACTGGGCAGAATTGCAGGGTTTGGTGGACACCTCTAAATGAATATTTAATGCCCACCCTGCAATATGTCATCTCTCACTGGCAGATCTTGGGATACATTTAATCACGAGAGGTATATTGTTTTTCAATCTGAAAAAGTTGTCCATTTCGCAACGTGAGCAAATTACAAGAGGCCATGGGGCTTTAGCATAACGGTACATAGTAGCACAGCTAAGAGCTACAAATTCAAGTAATGATACATGGCATGAACACGTTAGGGTTTATGCATTTGGGCGTTTATTCCATATCAGCTCTATTCCTTTTATGACAGGTAAACAGAGGAATGATAGAAGCTCACATAGAGACCATTCATATCTGGTGGAATGTACACGGCCGTCTTATTACAGTGAACATTGTATATCATGCACATATAAAAAATATTGTTAGAAAATATAAATTATTTTACTGCAAACTAAAATACGGTACTCTTTCTTGTTTGTACAGCTAATATTATGCTTATATGTATCTTTTATAGTGTAAACTACACATATTCAAATGTCCAGGGTACTTTGTGTAAGAGCACTTTTTTATTTTCCACCTAAGCTCATCTCTGTGCCTAAGGAAGAGATGTGGTGTCACGATTCGCCTGACAGCTCCTACCTTTTGGACTTTATTATTTGTATTTGTTCTTTTTATGTGTTTGCAGCAGTACCTCTGATGTCCAGAGGTGATGCTATTGTGCATTTCTTGTGCTTTAGGGGTTAACCTTTCTGTTCACTAATTATCCCATGCACCTGGGTGTGGTCTCTTTTTCCTTATTTATACCTGTCACTCCCAGCACACATTGCTGGTTATTGATGTCATACACACAACATTTTTTCCCCCCAGCACACTGCTATAGCCAGCAACAGATCTGCCATTTCTACTGTAGATAAAAATGCAAAAGTCTTTGTTGCACACATTTGCAAATGTATGTTTAAGCCATCCTGCCACGCCAAGGCGCTTTTGCTAATAGGATGGTCGTGGCAGGATGGCTTAAACATACATTTGCAAATGTGTGCAACAAAGACTTTTGCATTTTTATCTACAGTAGAAATGGCAGATCTGTTGATGGCTATAGCAGTGTGCTGGGGGAAAAAAATGTTGTGTGTATGTTCCTTGCAGGATAACCCCACCCTTTCAAGCACCTGTTATGGCCTATAAATTGATTTGAGCAGCTTCCACTTTTGTATTTGTCTGAGAGGCATGTTGGTGTCAGTAGCTGAGAGGGGGTACTGGCACTGAATTGCTGTTTGGAGGCTTCTGGGGTACCTCTTTGGTACGTTGGCTCTCAATTTAAAAACACATATGTATGGCCCAAATATATGGGACTCTCATTGTTTAGAGTAGGACCATCCTATTAGCAAAAGTGCCTTGGCGTGGCAGGATGGCTTAAACATACATTTGCAAATGTGTGCAACAAAGACTTTTGTATTTTTATCTACAGTAGAAATGGCAGATCTGTTGCTGGCTATAGCAGTGTGCTGGGGGAAAAAAATGTTGTGTGTATGTTCCTTGCAGGATAACCCCACCCTTTCAAGCACCTGTTATGGCCTATAAATTGATTTGAGCAGCTTCCACTTTTGTATTTGTCTGAGAGGCATGTTGGTGTCAGTAGCTGAGAGGGGGTACTGGCACTGAATTGCTGTTTGGAGGCTTCTGGGGTACCTCTTTGGTAAGTTGGCTCTCAATTTAAAAACACATATGTATGGCCCAAATATATGGGACTCTCATTGTTTAGAGTAGGACCATCCTATTAGCAAAAGCTCCTTGGCGTGGCAGGATGGCTTAAACATACATTTGCAAATGTGTGCAACAAAGACTTTTGCATTTTTATCTACAGTAGAAATGGCAGATCTGTTGCTGGCTATAGCAGTGTGCTGGGGGAAAAAATGTTGTGTGTATGTTCCTTGCAGGATAACCCCACCCTTTCAAGCACCTGTTATGGCCTATAAATTGATTTGAGCAGCTTCCACTTTTGTATTTGTCTGAGAGGCATGTTGGTGTCAGTAGCTGAGAGGGGGTACTGGCACTGAATTGCTGTTTGGAGGCTTCTGGGGTACCTCTTTGGTAAGTTGGCTCTCAATTTAAAAACACATATGTATGGCCCAAATATATGGGACTCTCATTGTTTAGAGTAGGACCATCCTATTAGCAAAAGCGCCTTGGCGTGGCAGGATGGCTTAAACATACATTTGCAAATGTGTGCAACAAAGACTTTTGCATTTTTATCTACAGTAGAAATGGCAGATCTGTTGCTGGCTATAGCAGTGTGCTGGGGGAAAAAATGTTGTGTGTATGTTCCTTGCAGGATAACCCCACCCTTTCAAGCACCTGTTATGGCCTATAAATTGATTTGAGCAGCTTCCACTTTTGTATTGATGTCATATCCTGTTGTTGCACCCTGTGGATTCTTCCTCCTGCCTTGCTCCTCTGGTTACATGCTGCTTGGAATCTGTTCATACCTCCTGCTTCCCTGCATTAGCTGTGTACCTGCTGGTTTCTGAACATTCATTTTACTTCCTGCATCAGCTTGCACCTGGTATTTACTACTACTCTTGATTACCTGCTATTTATACTTTTCTGCAAATAAACAGAGTGTTTTCACCATATTCGTGGCTCCTAGCTGTACTCCTGTATGTACCCATGACATGTGGGTTGAGCCGTAACTAGACATTTTAGTGTACTAGGCAAGAGAGAACACTGTCTCCCTTCCTTATTGGGGGGAGCAGATGTTGTCCCCAAGCGATGGTGCACAGCCGGAGAATATATGGACATCTTGCTGCAGGAGCATGTCTAACCCAACACAAGACTGCCATCCAATCCTATGCTGCTATCACCTATCTGTTCTTGCAGATTAGACTACTGGTACTGCTGTTAGTATCGTTTAAGGTCAGTTTCTGCTTGGTGGATCCTGGAATGTTGGGGTCCTCTTTGGAGAAGAGATAGATACTATTCACTTCATGAAACCTGAGCAATGGTAGAACAATCTAGGCCTCATCTTAGATAGTTAGTAAATTTTCATTGATTTCATGTTTACGCTGCTAAAACAGTACTATGCATGTAGAGTAGTAGCACTGTTCTGTTCAAATGGCTAGTTTTAATATATTACTGGATCAATAGACCTTCATGAATATATTATTTTAGTGCTAAGGTTGTTTCTGTAATAAGCATATCTGGCTGAGAAGCGTTGGTTCCATTTCTATTTATCATCTATTTATTGTCTGTGCTGCAGTTAGCTATACAAAGTTTGATGAGGAAGAGGAGAGCAAGTAAGAGGTGCTGCCTAAACAAATATCAGGCCATAGTGTTGTCATGAACACCTTGCTTGTGTTGTATGACCCTGACTATGCCCCTCGCTGGCCTGTTGCCTTCACTGACATTCCTATTAGATTTTGAGAGTATTTTTAACTTAAAGCCAGAAAAAAAAAATAACAGGCTCGTATTCAAGGTGCCCGCAACAGGTGCCAACAGGCAGTTAAGTGCAGGAGCCCACTGTGGGGCCCTGTAGCAGACAAGGTATGGACTGAGGTAATAGAAGGTGGACATGGCGCCACCTTGGCTCCAGCTGCACTGTACTTACTATGGCCCTGGTCCAGTATACAAATATACAAATAGGAATGTAACATATTTCCACAGGTTTTTATACAAAGAAAGGCTCCTGTCTGCAAAATTACTGACTAAATCTGGCTCAATCCTGCTCTGAATTCTGATTGGTTTGCAGAGTTTTTGGAGGAAATTAAGCTTATTATTCTGTTTAAGACATAGCACAGACTGATAGCAGCTCTGCATTACAGCAATGCCTCTCTTCTCCTTTAATGCATGCAATGACCATGTTGGAAATCATGCATATCAGGAGGGCATCCGTTAACCATAGCCCCTCTTACCATCTCTGTCATTGCTACTGCAGTAGTTCTCCTGTAGGAAGCTATCAATGTTATGGTAACTGTAAACAGCATGCAACCTACTTTCTGATCATACAACAGAAGGTATTAATTTATATCCACACATATCTAATACTGATAATATTTTGTAAGTAACATTTTTTGGCGTGGGTAATTGTGCCTTAAATATACAACTATGTACCTCCTAATATCTCAAGTGGCAAAAAAGGCACATTTTTCCTCAAAGACACAAGCTTGCTTATCACTAGACTTTCAGATTCAAATAAATATAAAATACAGCTTACTACACACAGATACAGATATAAAAAACATCTTCATAATAAAATACAAGTAGACACTATTAGAAATGTAAGGGGCAAATTGACATAAGGACCAGGGGCCTGATTTATGAAGGATCTTAAATGAAGAGGTATTTTATTTCAGTCTCCTGGACAAAACCATGTTACAATGCAAGGGGTGCAAACTAGTTTTCTGTTTTGCACATAAGTTAAATACTGACTGTTTTTTCATGTAGCACATAAATATCAACTTTAAATTTCAGTGTACAAATAAGCTATCAAGTATTATATATATATAATTGATGTGCAAGACATCAACACTGCAATGCCTTAGTTATAAAAATAGCACCAAAAATGGCATGCAAATGTCCTCCTATTGGTCTGCGGGGTTGAATGTAAGGCTCCAGGGAGTAAATTTATCAAGCTGCAGGTTTGAAAAATTGAGATAGGTTGCCTATAGCAACCAATCAGTATCCCCTAGTAAGCATTTGGAGCTTTTCCAGGCGCAGTTCACAACCGCCATGATGGTAGTGATGGTCGGAGACTTTAACTGCATGGACGGGCATGGTACCAGCTGCACTGCTAAGCTAAATATTACCTCTATGTTACTCCAGGAGATGGTAGTAGAAGAATCCTTGCGGATAGCATCGTGATCCATGGGGACCTGCCCTATTAATTATGCTTGGAGCTGTCCCATCAGAAAGAGACCCACATATGATCTGTAGACATGTTTCTTGGGCTGTAGTTGTTACTGCTGATGCATAAATTTCCAGGCGAGATGCAATGTGCCACATGTCTTAAAAAGGTAAAATAAAAATGAAATCATAATCAAATCAAAACATAAGTAAGGTCAAAATTTGCAGCTTTTTTCGGGGTAAAGGCAGATAAAAGGCATTTGAGAGTGAAAGAAGCTTCAGGAGGCTGCAAAGGCAACTGCAGTCCCTGCTAGTCCCCCAACTTTTAGGCTGGTATGTGAAGGATGATCTGGATGACACCAATGGATGCCTGAAAGGGCACTTAGAGGAAGAATCCAGGTGCATCAACTTCCGTTCCAAGGTGAAGAATCTGGAGAAGGGTGAGAAATTTAACTTTTTATTTTTCAAAAAACTCCACTCCTGCCACACTTCTGTGACTGAGCTGCGAGATGAGGCCAGTCGTCTCAGAGAGGGGAAAGATGGCGTCATTGGAGTCATCATAGACTACTATGTCAATCTCTACTCCCCTAAGACTACCAACAACGATGGGGCTGATTTATTCCTGTCAGGTATCACTAATACTATTGATCCTGCAGATAAAGAAGCCATGGACGCTCCCCTGCAGCTGGAAGAACTGCTCTCTGCTGTTAGAACTTTAAGGCCGTGTAGGACCGCGGACAGTGATGATCTCCCATTGGAACTCTATGTAGTGCTGTGGGACCTCATTGGCCTGGACCTGCTAGAGGTGTATGAGGAGATGGTGGCGGAGGGCTGAATGCCTCCTACTTTGAGGGAGGGAATGATTCTGACCCTGTAATATTACATGTCCAGACCTACGGAACTTCAGCCGAGCTTCAGGGGCAAGGTCAACTGCAGGAAGTCAGAGTCAATGCTCATCGGGTAGTGGTATTTGTCATCCCCATTGCATTCCCCTTCACAAGTCAGACTTCATCAAGATTCTGGTTTGATGGAGAGGAAGCAGCCCTGAAGTGTTGGGAGGAAAGACTTGCAACTGAGGCTCCACAAACCAATTTTTGTTTTACAGAGACCTCATCATCCAAGAGAAAGCACTAGGGCTGCGCAATAATATCCTTCCCAATCTGCAGTACATGGCACATGGCACAAGCATGGCCACCTCTTTTTGCGTTTTGCAAGACTATCACACGTACAATATGAACAAGTAAAGCGGTCATATATGTACAAGGAGCCTCTCCAAGGCAGGAAAGGGATATGGGACAACCCCACAATGCTGCGTGCCTTTTTTGTTTGTAACTGTGTTTAATAAAATTATAGAGAAAATGTATTTTAAATACATTTTGAACTGTTGTTCACTTTTGCTTGGGTGCATTTTTTCCCTAACATATATGAGGTAATCATATATGCAGGTCTATATGGACATAGATATGACATTATTTGTAATAGTAAAAAAAATGTTTTAGTTAACATAAGGTTTAGTTAATCAATTATTATATGGAAGAATATGGGAAAAATGCAGTATTTGTGTTTCAGAATATGCATTATTTATTTGTACATACAACTGAAGTATTGTTGAATAGCATATTCCCAAAAGCTCTGATTTTCTCCCATATGGAACCGTATCAGATTATGATCTAAAAACTCCTCCCCATCAATCTATAACTGCTCCTGAAAAGGCATCCCTTTCTGAATTTCAATGTTTACAATTATATCACACACAACATTCAGCACATAAAATGCACAGTGAGGAAGCTCATAGTGTTTACCATAATACCTCTAAACCAATAACGACACGGACACCAGAATAACGTTGGAATTAAAATATATTTATTAATATTTATTAAATGGATATATTAAACTAAAGGGGCTGAAGGCGGACGAGAGCAGGGCAGAAGGCAAAAACAAAACCAATAACGGTGGAAAGGTCAGACCATTGAACCACCAACCCAGGATTTACCTTATCTATTGGCCGGTGCGAAATATATGTCCAACGGCAAGACTACACCCCCCTATATAAACCGCCAGAGATAATCAACATACTGGCCCAGAGTCCCATTCACTGGACCCAACACACGTGATGACAACACCATACGAAAGGGGGGATAGTGACCTATGACATATAAACAAAGCACCATATGCAAACTTACCAACTGCACTGCTCTCCCACCAAAGAAACGAAACCATTTAAAAAACAGCCGGGAGGGAGGGAGGAATCCGGAAACAGAGAGGGGAAAATGGATGACAACCAACACCTATATAAAACAAAACCACCCCCCTCTCTCTACCTATTGGTTCAAATATATACAAGCCCATAGGCTAAACACCTAATCACTCACCCACGTGATTTTAACTGCGTTCAGGCTGATGGCCACACTTCTCTAAAATGCACAGTGAGGAAGCTCATAGTGTTTACCATAATACCTCTAAACCAATAACGACACGGACACCAGAATAACGTTGGAATTAAAATATATTTATTAATATTTATTAAATGGATATATTAAACTAAAGGGGCTGAAGGCGGACGAGAGCAGGGCAGAAGGCAAAAACAAAACCAATAACGGTGGAAAGGTCAGACCATTGAACCACCAACCCAGGATTTACCTTATCTATTGGCCGGTGCGAAATATATGTCCAACGGCAAGACTACACCCCCCTATATAAACCGCCAGAGATAATCAACATACTGGCCCAGAGTCCCATTCACTGGACCCAACACACGTGATGACAACACCATACGAAAGGGGAGATAGTGACCTATGACATATAAACGAAGCACCATATGCAAACTTACCAACTGCACTGCTCTCCCACCCACGCTGCAGAGATGCTATAAATGCAGCCCGCCAACCACAGCCCTAAAAATAGGCCTAAGTTTCCAAAATAACCTATCAATAAAAAAGATAATGCCCAAATCCGAAAGATGAACCCCGTCCAATCTAAATAAATGAATATATTCGGCTTTCAACAAAGGATGGGAAATAGAAAAACCTCCAGCCTGACGAAAAATCTTACTGGCCACCTGATTCACTTTACGTACCACAGATGAAATAGCCGTGGGAGGCAAATCAGACCTCCATGTCCTACGGGGAACAATGTAGGACCAACAAAACTTTATAGACGGCCAATACTCAGAGGCCGTTAAAATGTCATCACGGATATTTATGATGAGTTCCAGTGATTTCATTTGACCAATGTCATTACCGCCTAGGTGAACCACAAGGATATCGGGGACTCCGCGAACAGCAATCTCACAGGATAAAACCGACAAGAACTGCCTCCATCTCATACCACGATGACCTATCCAAATGATATCCGAATTCTCCGGGACCCACGGACAACAACCCGCAAACTGATGTATACCGGCCCAGAAGATAAAGGAATGTCCGAAAAACCACACCGATATTGTTCTGGCATCAACCCCTACGAGAATAACAACTTAATAACCAAAATGTAAATGTCACAAATACATAAACAACTGAAAACTAATGAAACTACTAACCAAAAAATCGGGAAGAAAACGACCCTAAACTAACCATAAGGGTGATTTTACTTCCAACATTAAATAGAACGGAAAGGAAAGGCAGCGACCCAGGTGAAGGTGAAAACCCGGTGGGAAAAAGCCCTTCACGCACCCGCAAAAAGCGGCGAGCAGCTAGCCCCTGGGTCTACCACCTGAGAAAGAAAAGCGAAGAAAAAGAAGACTGCGTACAAGGGAAGAAAACAATTGTTAAACATCAGGTCTAATGTACCTCTTGTAACAGCTAGATTTCCATCTGCCTAATGCCTGTATAGCTAAAGTAGAAGCCCCATCTGCTGCTGCCTCTGTCGCTGCGCCAATACGAAAGGAATGTGTTCCGAATTCATAGGGGGGAAAGCCCAGGTCCTGTAGAGCCTTGGACATAATGGAGTGGAACTGAAATTTGGTCAGTGGGGAACTGTCTTTATGAACTAACCAAACTTCCGCCTGCGGGCGTGATTCTGATAATTGATGACATAACCTAACCGGACAAATCCTATCATTGACCTGCTTTGAAAGGGTTAACCAATGACCGACTCCCAATTGATCTGTTTTAGACCGGGCAATCCTAATTTGAACGGAATCCAAATTTATAATGACATTAGCTGCTAAAATAGCTGACCCTAATTGATTTTTTGACTGAGCAACTAGTTCCCCTACTCTCAAAGCCCCATGAAAGGCCATGGAAAAAGCAGTACTAAAAAGAGAAACTTCGAAAGCATCTATCAAAACCCCAGGCAGTGCATCTATCAAACGGGCCAATAAACGAGCGTCAATGGGCCGTCTGTGATCTCTTGGAACAGGGTGTAACCTAGCCCATCCTTTAAGGGCTTTCCTAACCAGAAAGGATTTCGTAGGATCCGATAACCCCTGAACTCTAGACATGAAAGATATTCCTGCTAAAGTGGAAGACATAGACGCCTTGCTAAAACCTTCCTGATAACACCGCAACATGAACTCCTCTATGTCTGAACCATTGGCCAACAATCGCCTACCAGAAATTACCAAATAATTCTCCCAGCGTTGCCACGCCAACCGGTAAGTCTTCAGCGTAGAGGGAGCTAGGGCCGCTTCAGCCAAAAATCTTAATCCGGACCGATCATCTGCCAAATATAAAATGGACAATCTATACCCACAGGATTAGCTCTCGGGGCCAGTGATCTAAACCGCACCCAGTCAAAGCGAGAAAGAGAGTCAGCAATCCCATTTTCAATACCCGGGACATGTTTAGCACGAAAATTAATGTCGTAGACCAAGCAACGAAGAACCAAAACCCGCAGTAAATTCACTGCTGGTTTAGAGGATGCACTCTGGCGATTAATTGCCTGGACCACTCCCAAATTATCGCACCAAAAAGAAACATTATGGCCTTTGAGCTGAGAAGCCCACAACTCCAGGGACGCTATAATGGGGAATAACTCCAATACCAGTAAGTTTTTTATCAAATCGCTGTCAACCCACTCCTGAGGCCAGGGAGCTGCGCACCATTCGCCCTGAAAGTATGCTCCAAACCTTTAGACCCAGAAGCATCCGTGAACAACTCTAAATCCCTGGTGGAAATAGGGGGGGGAGGCCAGATTCTAATGCCATTAAATCTTCCTAGAAAAGATGTCCAAATCAACAAATCCTGTCTAATCTCCTCTTTGAGTTTGATCAACGCATGCGGCCTGTTCATACCCGCCGTAGAAAGCTGTAGTTTTCTACAAAAAATCCTACCCATTGGAATAACCCTGCAAGCAAAGTTAAAAAGCCCTAACAGGGACTGAACTTCTTTCAATTTAAGAGAGGGGGAGGACAAAGCATTATCTATCAATCCTTTCAGCTTCATGATTTTGTCAGCTGGCAACCTACAGCAGCCCGCCATTGTGTCTATCTCAATTCCCAAAAAGGCCAGACATGTAAGTGGACCTTCGGTTTTGTCCTGTGCTACTGGCACACCCATGACTGAGAACAGGGCCTGTGCTGAGAACAATAGATCTTTACACGTTGAGGACTCGGCCGGGCCCACAAATAAAAAATCATCAAGATAGTGAGCGATGCCCTCTTGTCCTGTCCCTGCCTGAATTGCCCAATGAAGAAAGGAACTAAAAGCTTTGAAATAGGCACATGACAGAGAACAACCCATGGGCAGACATCTATCCACGTAAAACGCTCCCTTAATTTGGAACCCCATATATTTAAAGGAATCTGGGTGAAGGGGAAGTAACCTAAAAGCGGATTCAATATCTAGTTTCGCCATGAGAGCTCCCGCGCCAAAGTATCTAACCATCGATAAGGCCTCTTCAAATGATTGATAAACTACCGAGCTTATATCTTGATCAATAGCGTCGTTAACCGACTCGCCTACTGGGTGCGACAGATGTTGAATTAGACGGAATTTACCCGGAACTTTTTTTGGAACAATCCCCACTGGAGAAATGACTAAATCTGATAAGGGGGGTGAGGTAAAAGGGCCGACCATGCGTCCTAGGCTAATTTCCCCGCGAATCTTTTCCTCCAGGACCTCCGGAAAAATATAAGCTGATTTTAAATTTCTCGTCACCCTAGCTTTGACCGCTATCCTAATTGGCAACCGGAACCCGTAACGAAAACCCTCCCAGAGAAAAGAAGCCTGTTCTGCATATGGATATAATCTAAGCCACCGTTCTAAATAATCTATACGAATAGGAGAGGGGCCCTTAACCCATATTTCCGTCACTGCCGCGGCCTCTGCCGAGACCGGGGGCACTCCTCGGACACTCCTTGGCAGAATGCGGTCCGCGGCAATACGTACAACTGTGTCGATACCTACACGTTTCCCCCCGCCCACAGGACGTATTGTTAAAGGCGAAACATCTGTTCTTAACAAACTGGGGAGCACTACGTCTCCCCCCTTGCGGAAACCGATTCCCTTGTGCCCCTGGACCTAGCGCTAAACTAGCCCGATTAAGTTGCATCCAAATCTCGACATCCTTTACCCCCAGTGGCATGTTAACGCGACCGTCCACCCTCTCTCGAAATAACTCATCATATTTAAGCCAGGTTCCAGGTCGGTCATTAACAAACATCTCATTAATGAGGTGCAGATATTTCCACACATCCTCATGAGCCTCCGGCCTCGTTTCGATATAGCAGGCCGCAAATGCACAATAACCGGTCACCCAATTGGAGAAGGTTTTATACGCTTCTTCGCCGATACCCCCTCTTTCACAAGCTGCATCTAGACCTTTTTTAGCTGCTTTCGTTATCTCGAACATGTTAACGAACCAACCCTTCCTAATCCTGTCTTTAATACTGGGCCGTAATCCTGCCAAGAGGGCCGTATTCTCACAAAGCACCATAGGGGCTTGGGGCGCTACAGACTTGACTGCCCCACCCCGTCTCCCACCCTGGGATCTAGACCTGCCAAAGTGTGTATTAAGTAACTTAATAAGCTTACGAGGACCCTCCCCCGATGAAGAGGGAGAATCCTCGTCCGTGGAGGACAATGGGGGGCTATGTGTAAGTACATGTGGAATAACAACTTCAGACAACTCACCGCTGACGACAGCTTCTGCTTGCGGCCCGGATCCCGACGGCCTGGAAGGACCTGATACTGCTCCGACCTCCGCGGCGTCCGCCTGCTGAACTTCCAGTCCCGCCGGATCAGCTGCTGTCCTTGCGGCTTGCGACAGGCTATCTGCTGCGGCCAGCGGCCCCTCTGCCGCTCCCGGCCCGGCACCGACCACCTGTAATGTCTGAGCTTTCATCCCTCCAACCATAGCTTGTGAATCTGAAACAAGAGGCACGTTAGAATCTGACAGTCTAGCTCGGAACCCTATAGATGAGTCTACCGCCGACAATGAACTATTGACTCCCAAGGACTCGTTATCTAATCCTAAGAATCCCGGTGGGGGGGGTCTGTTGGATGAAGCGTCTGGGTCACGCCCAAGACGAGGGACTTCCCCCCCGAAGGGGTATTAGGGGCACCGGGTAATAATGCCTGTAGACCCCAGAGGGGATGGGGTAAGGAGGACCCTCCCCAGATCCTGACGGGAACAAAAACGGACCGCCCGCTGGGGGGTACGGCAAATCCCACGGAACCCGAGGGGGGGCAACCGCGTCTGAATGGGGGGGGAAGGGGGGAAGGGGGGGGGGGAGAGGCTGAGAGGGGGGGGGACAGGCCCTGGAACCCACCCCGGCCAAGGAACCCAAACCCGGGGAAAGGATGGAAGACCCAGGAAAAGGGGGGCGGGACCCAGAGGATCCGCCGGTCGCACTACCCCAGCCGAAGGAACAGGGACCTCCACCTGCCAGGAACCATGTGAACCCAGCCCGGTGACCCTGCTAACGGAGACCAGGGGAAGGGGGGGGGGGAAGAAAATGCAACATGGGCAGAAGGGACGGGGGGGGGGAGGGGGGGTACCCCAGGTATGGGGGGATCCCAGATGATGGGGCCCAAGCCTCTGTAAGAAGGCCCAGAACAGGCAGGAGGCCTGGGAAGGGGGTCTGCCCGAGGAAACTGGGAGGGAGAGGACTCCCAACCTCTGAAAACACCACTAGAGACCAATGGAAGGGGGGTGGAAAGGGGGGGGCAGGAGCTAATGGGGGGACCACTTTGTGGAGGTGGCGCTAAAGGCTCTACCTCCGCTACAGACAAGGACCCTGCCGGAGGGAGCGGGATAAGCCCGCCAGGCTGAACAGCCTTCTGGCGCCTTCCCCTGCTGACGGAGGCTCTGGAGGAGGAGGGGGGGGGAGAGGCGCTGCGGGACCCCCTAAGGGAACAGACGGCTGCAACGGAGGAGGGGGCCCCCGCTGAACGGGGAGACGATGAAGAAGCGAGGGGGACAGGGCCAGGCCCCGCCTCGCGATATCTGGAGGGGGCACTGCGCACGCGGCTGGGGCGAGACATGTTAAAAGGAGCGGAGGACAGCCTGCAGACAAAAAGGAAACACGAGGAAAGAAAAAAGAGGTAAGAGGGAAAAGAGGAAAATAACGTAAAACGGAAAACGGGGGGTGGGGGGGGGGGAAGCGGAGGGGGAGAGGAGTATGGAAGAAGAAAGAGGAGGGAGGAGGGAGAGAAAAAGGGGAAGGAAAGGAAATAAAGGAAGGATGGAAAACACAGACAAAAAAAACAGACAAAACACAAAGGACAAGGACAATACACAGAGGTAATACGATACCACGACGTTCACTCCAAGGCCTGAATCCACCGCACCGCTGACAGCTAGGGATCCAACTGCACAGCTAGGAATCCGGAAACAGAGAGGGGAAAATGGATGACAACCAACACCTATATAAAACAAAACCACCCCCCTCTCTCTACCTATTGGTTCAAATATATACAAGCCCATAGGCTAAACACCTAATCACTCACCCACGTGATTTTAACTGCGTTCAGGCTGATGGCCACACTTCTCTAAATGAGGGCTCCTCCAGAGCAGCTAATGCAATGAAAGCAATCTTTGTCACGCACCGTTCTCCCGCGGCGTCTGCCCGGGAGCCGGCGCACTTACCTGTTCCGTGACTGCTGCTCCATCCCAGCCGGTTGTCCTTTTAAATACCTCCTTCCTCTCTCATTGGCTGTTCAGAATAACAGGCCTATATTAGGCTTCCCCTCACCATTTTCAGTGCTGGTTCTTTCAGTCAGTTCTCTCAGTGTTCTGTGCTGGAAGCAGCTCCCTGTGCTCTTGTGGTTCCTGTTTAATTGTGTTCCTGTGTTCTCTGCGCTCCAGTGATCCTGTGCTCCCTGAGTTTCTGTGTATTCATCTCCACTCCTCAGTGGTAACCCGCAGATCATCACCATTTCCACGCCTCAGTGGTAACCACAGATCATCTCTCATCTCCACTCCTCAGTGGTAACCTGCAGATCATCTCACCATTTCCACTGCTCAGTGGTAACAGCCACAGAATACTGCAGTTCATCGTACTCATCTATATTCCTCCGTGAGGTATCATCTGTATATCCTTCGCTCTCTCACGGTTCACTGGGAACTTCCCTAGGGAGCCGCGACCTGCTGAGTGGAAGCCGCGAAGTCCAAATTCCCTTGCGGGGATCGCTGGCGAAAACACTCCACTTTGTTAGACTCCGCGCCTCTGGTTGAAGTCACACTGATCCCAGCTGAACTATGAAGATCCAATCCCTCCTCATTGGTAGCGTGACAGTCTTTGAGAACCTAAAAGTTTGTTTAATCAATGACAAGGTGGAGGCATATATGGAATTGTATACAACTTGTTTGTCTGTGACTGTATTTAAAATGGGAATGAGGAACCAAGGCCAGAAAGGGTATGCTCTGTCACCTAAAAGTAAAACAAATTCACTTGCCTGTGCCATATGACTGATTGCCTCATAACACATTGGCAATAATGCTATGGATGAGGAGAGATGCATAACATATATTGATGGAATTAAAATGTTTTTGATTCTGAAAAATTGATTTTCCCAGGTGGTACCAGGGCTGCATAAGTACCATACACTGCCCCTATGAAATGCGGAAAGTGAGCAATGATATCAAACTGCTGTTTTATCGGAATGGAGATTCCATATCCAATGGCAAATAAACTGCTTATTTTGCCATAGGAATGCCCAAAGGACCCATTTGAGTAGCAGTCTGAATTTCTACTTCTATAGTTACTGTGGTCTACAATGATCTAGATGCACAGCTATGTAACACCCAACAATTTAATCAGCAGTGGTATTGCTGTGCAATTGCTGATCAACATCTTTAAGTCAGTCTCCATGATGACATGAGGTGGTTGCCAGAACCAAAGTATCCACTGTGTGTCTGGCATCACAAAGAGTCTCACATACACTGCTAGTTATATTCCTGATCAATGCAGTTGAAGCTGCAGCACTAAACAGTGTTAAAAATAATTACATTTTAAAAAAAACGTGCCCCTGCCCTCCCCAATCATATTAATCCTAGTGCTGCCAGCCTAAATCTGGTCAGGTGTACCAGACCTAGGCTTTGCCAGCCAGGGCTGGTGGCACTATAGCAGGGGAACACGCAGAAAGGGGGTCTCCCTGCCATAATGACACATGCTGGGCAGCACAGGGGTGGATTCCCTAGGTAGTTGGGGTCTGCAAAAAAATGACCCCCTCCCTAGGGGTACCCAGCCCCATGCTGACACTACTAGGGCTCTTCTTACCTCACAGGACAGTGGGATAATAAATGGTTAATAGATGAATGAAATGCTATTTTACATTGGTGAACTACAGGTCTCAGTAAGCCCAGGCTGCCATATACAGTCTGGGAATGCTGGTCCTTGTAGCACTACAAACACTAGCATACCCATGCCTGCCAGGGCTTGCTGGCACTTGGGGAACCGCAATTGCCAACATGCCCTGACACTCAGGGCCCTGCAGTGCACCAATGCAAAATGTAAATAAAAAATACTCCTTGTTTAAACCAAAAGATTTTATCAAAAAATTATAAAACTCATTCATACTTACTCATTCATACAGAACGATGCAAAACTACTTCCTTACTGAAAGATGTCCTGCCGCATAATGAAATCTAACAGCTGGCAGGTCTATTTATAACCTTTCGGCACTTACAGTGTGGGAAAGTCCCAGACTATAAATAAGGATAGGGTACATATTTGCGACACTGTAAATGTCGACGCTTAACCTGCTGACATAAAAATGTTGGCTTGATAAATGCTGACACCTACATTATGCTGACAGATTGACAATGTGTACATTGTGATTGGCGACATGTCACAAATCAGAGTGCCGACAATAAAAGACCAATGTCTTCGGGTCTGGGACATAGCCAGCATTGGTCTTTTAATGTCGGCACTGTCGCAATTTTGACCACCGCCAATAAATAAACCTGCCGGTTGACTAGATTTCACAAAATGAATGAACAGAGTAGGTAAGTATGAATGTGTTTTTTATTTTATTTTTTATAAAATCTTGTGGTTTAAATGAGGGGTGCCCTTTTGCATTGGTGCACTACAGACCCCAGCGGCCCTGTGTGCTAGGGCATGCTGGCACTTGTGGTTCCCCTAGTGCCAGCATGACCTGGCAGCCATGAGTAGGCTGGTGCTTACATCCTGGGGCTGTGTATCATTATGATGTGGCTTTCCTACTATAGTGCCATTAGACCCAGCTGGCAAACCCTATGGCTGATTCGAGTGGAATCAGGTGGACCACATGCTGTTTGTCCCCTGCTTTTCCTCTGACCAGCACTAGGCAGGAGCACTAGGGTTAATATGACTGGGGATAGGGGGGGGGGGCACATTTTTTTAAATTTATTTATTAATTTATTTTTAACATTGTTTACTGCCGGCGGCTCCAAAAGCTGTATAGCTGTTGGATCCGCTGGCATTGCTGATTTAATTTTGGCATTGTGACTGTTGGCATTTTAACTGTCAGCAATCACAATGCCTGTATTTTATCAGTATCGGGCTGATTAAAATACTGGGATTTACCCTGTCGTCATTTTCGGCAGGCCAAGTGTTGGTATTTCTTTCATTGGGAATTCGTACCCAACCCCTCACATGTGATGTGTAGACATGTTCTTGGGCTGTAGTTGTTGCTGCTGATGCTGGTGGAGGATAAACATAAAATTCCAGTTGCGATGCAATGTGCTATATGTCAGAAAAAGGTGAAATAAAAATGAAAATATAAACAAATCAAAACATTAATATTAAATTAGCATGTACATGATCACAATAATACATATGAGAGAGATTTGTTAAAAAAGCAATATATAATGCCAATTATAAAAAAACTGCTAGAAATCATGACATATTGAATATCCAAACTACAAAAGATCTGTAATGAATAAATATATATATATGAATTAAATAAATGTCAAGAGAGAGTAGTGTATTTACAGTTCTAATTTTAAAAGTGTCAAATTGCAGTATGCTAACCATACATAATCATATAAGACTTGAAAATCATAATTGTAATCTAAATGTCTGAAGCAGAACCATTTGCTGACACTTGTTTTGCTAGCATGACACACTTTCACTATTAGGTGTAAAAAATTAAATTACATACCTTTATAGAACTCCAGTGCTATGCTGGTCTGAGACCGAAAAAAAACAGAAAGTCACACAAACAAACATCCAGTAAATGCAAAAGCTGTGACCAATGAAGGAAGTGCTATCAGTTGGGGAGGTGAATCTGCAATCATCCAATCAGAAGTAACTAGCTAATGGTGCCCATCGTCATGACCATCAGCGTATAATACCACCTGCTCTCCAGCAGCTCCTGACAGGCGTATAGGTAATTCTGTGCTGATCTGTATTACTCACTATTACGCGAAGATTGCCCTTACTATACTTGGCCTACATTAGCCCACCCCTTCCCTTCTCCATTTCACCTCTCGAACAGGGCCATCTTAACAACATTATGGGCAAAGCAGTGCACCGGGGCCCCTAGATATAGATATATAGATGTATACAGATACAGATATAGATATAGATATATAGAGATAGATAGATGTACTTGGTCAGTGACCCTTGTAGGTTTTTTTTTGCAGGTTTTTTCTTTTGCAGGATTATTTATTCTCATTAAGAGCCGTGCCTATGGGGCCCCCTTGCCCGAGGGGCCCCCGGGCAGCTACCCATCGTGCCCAATGGAAAAGATGGCCCTGCTCTCGAAGCACTCTTAACATCATACAAATTCTGATTTTGTAAGTAGTTCACTAAATATTATTATGTGAAACATCCAATAAAAAGAAAACATTTTATCAGTTATATCCTACTTTCAATTTACTAAGAGTGTAAACAGTATAGGCAGTTTCTTGTGAGCAGAGCAATACAGGCAACATAGTCTATATTACATATATGCATTTGCTAAAAATAGATTACTATATACATTTGTAAGCGTGTTAGATGTAGCGCCAGCACCTTTGACAGGCAGCGCATGTGAATCAGAAGATCTGGAGACTGCTTGGAAACTACAACCCCCCAGACTGTCTTGGGGTGAGATAGAGCTCAGAGAGACACGCAGAGGCTGTCAGAACCAGGAAAACTGTGTGTGATGCTGGGACAGCAGAGAGAGGAGGATCTAGAGAGCTGCAAGGAGGTTGTGTGAGAGAAGCTGGGAGTCAGAGGACAGAGCCATTGAGAGAGGGAGAATTGGAGAAATCTGCAGTGTGAAACCAGGAGTCTGGATCATTACTCCCTGTCAAGGGGAGGAAGGGACAAGAGAAGGATTTCAGGTGTGTGAGGAGATGGTCATTTGGAGAACAGTGGGTCTGACTGACAGACACCATTGCTGAGAGGAGCCATTCTGAAGGTGACAGCTGGAGAACTGTGTGATAAGTACTGATATTGATTGAATGATCTATTTGCTGGATTGAGATTTACAGGTACAGGTTAGTTAGGGATTTGATGGGGAGACCAGCAGATATTATTATTATTATTATTATTACATTATTATTATTATTATTATTATTATTATTATTATTATATGATTTTAAATCTTTTTGCAGGACTGTGTTTTAGTTTCAAAGGTAAATGTGCAGAGAGAGACAGCCAGATATTCCGGGACTGAGTTATCGCAATGAAATAGCTTGTTAAAGGCAAAAGAGAAGCATTTCAGTAAGTAAACTTCAAGTTTGAACTATGACATACTCTGGACGAAAGAAAGTGATGAAGTTCCATCATTATAGGAGGGAGCAACCACCATTTTGTTTGCACCAGGTTCTTCCTCTATTTTGAGAAACATTAACTGAGGGAGAAGGAGAGTTGGATATTTTATTCATGAAAAGTATAAATAAATGTATATTTTGGGAGAGAAGATTCTGCAGGTTGTGTGTTATTACTGTTGGCTTTATTGCTCTGCCAAGCCCAGTGTTATTCATAAGAATTGCATATTTTTTCCTAATGCCTTGGATCACCTTTTGATACTACCGGATATCAAAGATCTGGACATTTATTACTGCATTACTATTTTATTTCATGATTTCTGTATTTCATTATTTGAGCAAGTTTAAGTGTGTCAGCAGCTTATGTTTTTTGAATACTGCCTGTGTAATTAGAGTATGGTATACAGTTTCTAGTAAAAATTAGCGTTCAGTTGGTGAACAGTGGGCCTGAAGTACCTCTTAGTTGAATAAGGCCTAGAAGGTGAGAAAAGGAGAGGCATTCTGTGACAGTATGGTGCTGAGGACCATGTGGGGCTTGCCTTGCCTCCGTTCCCTTTCTTTATCCCAATTGCGCACTTTTAAATGCAGTAGGAGTGGCCTGCTGCCACCACTAGGCTTCTTAACCGGTGCCTCGAACTGCTTATTTCTGGGTAACTCTCATTGCTAGTGTACCCCCTTGCTGGGCACCTGGGCTGGTACATCTGACCTCTTCCTTTAGATCAATGTTGCTGTGGATGGTTCCCCCTGCCCTCTCACAATGGCCTTAGCTACGTCTGAGATATTACATTCTATGGTTACCATCAGAATGTAATATATTATCTAATCTTGGATTTAAATGCCATTTAAACTTAGCAAAATTTACATCAATCTGTGATTTCCCAAATCACTTGATGCTCATACATGTCCTATCTTACTTGCATACTGTGCCTTAGAGAGATAGGAAACCTAATAGAAACTCTAATGACCCCCTTGCTGCTCACTCAGGCTAAAGGATGTGTTGGACACTCATAAATCAACAGGCCTAATTAGCATGGGGCAAAACCTGATGAGAAATAAGCTGGCACTCGGTATATCTCATGTTATACATGATACCAACTGCATGACAATATAAATGCCCATATATGTATGCAAAACAAAAAGACAGTAGTTATCAGCGCTTATCCTTAACACTGCATATTTTTGTATATCTAGCAAAATGAAAACATGAGGTAATAGTTCACATTTTGATCAAAATATTTAAGCCTGCAATCCAGCGTCAAAAGCACCTCATTGAATGCAGGTCCTACACTGACCTACATGCTTCAAACACCATTAAAAAAAGTTAAAATCAGATGCACTCACCTCCCAGGTATAGGGCCTTACGCTTAGCAAGGGCTAAGTCAATATTTTGAGACAAAGCCAGCTGTCCATCAAATTAGCATGGGGGATTGTAAAAAAAAAACAAGCATCCTCCAACATGGCATATTACCTCATAAATCAATACATGAACATGAAAATAAACAAATATACACTCTTCTCACCTAACGCAGGGACTTCCCTGTATGCCCGGTGCCCCCTCCCCTGTGGGGGGAGGGGCACCGGGCGTACAGGGAAGCCATCTACAACATTGGTGGTCAGTGGGCAGCAACAGACAGTCAATCGCTAGGCTTCCTGTTGCTGTATGGGCTCGCTCCCAAACTCCTGTGCAGCAGACAGGAAGTAAGACTTCACTTCCTGTCTGCCTGATGTGAGGAGCGACGCCGGCCAGAGCAGCTGAAGGTAAGTTAGTGGGGAAGGGGGAAGGGTCTATACAAATCTATACTATACTAAGGGGGGCTGCCTATACTATACTTTACTAAGGGGGGCTGCCTATACTATACTATAGAAAGTGGGGCTGCCTATACTATAGGAAGGGGGGTACTGCCTATATACTATACTATAGGAAGGGGGAGACTGCCTATATACTATACTATAGGAAGGGGAGTACTGCCTATATACTATATTATAGGAAGGGGGGTACTGCCTGTATACTATACTATAGGAAGGTGGGGGGGACTGCCTATACTAAACTATAGGAAGGTGGGGAGGCTACCTATACTAAACTATAGGGAGTGTGAAGGACAGGGGGAGGATACTATAATCTGTGAAGAAAAGGGGTGGTATGTTGCTATAATGCGTGATATGAGGGAAGGGAGGGGCGCTGTCTTAATAACACATTGGTGGGAGGTAGTCTATTAATTTAATGGTGGCGTTTTGGTGGGGACTGATTATTTACTGTGTGCTATTTTATTTGTGGGGTGATGGTCGGACAATTTAATTTATTTGTGGGCTATTTCATTAAATAGTGGGGCCTATTAGATTAAGATGGGGTGGTGGGAACTTTAATTTAAAGCTTGTGTGATATGGGGCTGTTAATTGAATGTGGGGCTGAGTTTGGGGAGGACAGTTATTTACTAAATGTGAATATAAATGATTTAATGCCAGGTATGGTTGTGGAAAATGGTAATAGTAAACGTAAATGCTATTCATTTTTTGCTTGAAGGGAAGAAGGTCTACTTATTAAATGTGTATACTATTAATTTATTGTCAAGGCTGGTTGGAGGGAAATAGATATATTTATCAAATGTAAGTACTATTATTTTAATGTTGGGGCTGGAGGGAGGCCTAATTATTAAATGTGGGTGCTATTGATTCAATGCTGGGGCTGGTTGACGTTTTCTAAATTTCATGTGATTCTATGGGGAGACGTATGTGGGGTTAGACGTGTGTGATTTCTGCACTAAGTGGGATTTTCTCACAAAGTGGACGAAAATGCACAGTTAGACAACACAGTTGGACAAACATTGGACTACATTTGACTTGCTTTTACTCCCAGCAATAAGCAACATCTGCCACAGCCTATTTCTGCACTACTTGTCTATTTATATGGAATACTGCTAAGAGGTAATTCTTAAAATACCCTTGCTTTTTGCTTTTACCCCTTTTATCACAATGATTCACAAATTGCTTTTCTTAGTCTCATTTCATGGCATGATCTTTAGGACTGTGTCATCTTTCACCCCTCCACCAACACACAAATTTGTTCATATTGCACCTGCATTACTCCACTCACCTCTATTTAACACCCATGAACTGTTGTCCTATTTATTATCTCTAACAAGTACAGCCTCCACCTGTCGCCAGAAAATAAAAGGCCACACATCTTACAATCCCCTTGCCTATCTTTCGCTCACTCTGCTTCTATTAGCTGGTGATATATCACCTAATCCAGGTCCCCCACACTCCTCACACACACATACATCAGAACACTACCGTTCTATAGCAAACCTCAAACACATCACCTGTCTACCCTCTCTTCCCAAGTCCTTTAAATGTGCCCTTTGGAATGCACGATCTGTTTGTAACAAACTTACCTCCGTTCATGATCTCTTCCTCTCAAAAAACCTCAACCTTCTGGCAATAACAGAAACATGGCTCATGCAATCAGACACTGCCTCACCTGCAGCACTTTCACATGGTGGCCTCCATCTCACCCACACCTCCAGACCTGAAGGCAGACAAGGAGGTGGGGTTGGACTACTTCTCTCCCCACAGTGCACATACACCGTTCTACCAAATGTCCCATCACTCACGTTCACATCTTTTGAAGTACATGCTATTCGCATTTTTAATCCATTCTCCCTACGTGTTGCGGTGATCTATCGTCCCCCTGGAGCACACCAACAATTTATTGAGGATTTCTCTGCATGGCTCCCTCACTTCTTATCTTCAGACATCCCCACCATCATCATGGGTGACTTCAACATCCCCATTGATAACCCACCTTCCAAAGCTGCTTCCAAACTACTCTCTCTAACATCCTCACTTGACCTCTCCCAGTGGATTGAATCATCTACTCATAAGGATGGCCACTGCCTTGATCTTGTTTTCTCTAGACTATGCTCAGTTTCTAATTTTATTAATACACCCTTCCCCCTCTCGGATCATCACCTTATCAGCTACACTCTCACCCCCACTGCTCTAACCTCTCTACTGTCTAACTCTACCAAGCCTCCTCATACTCGTAGAAATCTTAATTCTATTAATCTTCAACAATTTTCCACCTCTCTCCAACACCTTCTGCGTCTCTCATCCACCCTCATTACATCCTCCCATTCCCGGTTACAGGACTTTTTTCGGGCTGCACCCACTCTATGGAACTCTCTCCCTCGCACAATAAGACTCTCCTCTGTTCTACAAACTTTCAAGCGTTCTCTGAAAACCTACCTATTCAGACAAGCTTATAATATTCCTCAACCACCATCTTAACCTCACTACCTTTAGCCTGTTACACAATTTCACACAAGACAACTACCCCCGGACCAACATTGTTGTGTGACAGGATCATTTAGCTTATGAGTCACCCTACCTTTGCAGTCTGGCTGGGCCAAGATGCAAAATGTATACTTAACCTCATGTGTCAATCTCCCATTGTCCCATAGATTGTAAGCTTGCGAGCAGGGCCTTCTCACCTCTTTGTCTGTTTTACCCAGTTTGTTTATTAGTTTATTACGTTTGTCCCCAATTGTAAAGCGCTACGGAATATGTTGGCGCTATATAAATAAATGATGATGATGATGATGATGTACCTATTATTTTTTCCAAATAGGGCCTCCAGCATTCCAGGATCCAAACAAGCAGTAACTGATCAAAAGAAACCAGCAGCCACAGATGGTGAAATTGACAAGAACAGGTAAGAGAGAGGAGGGCAGTCTACCAACTGTCCTGAATTTGATGGGGCAGTCCCGAATTTGGGTGACTGTCTAAAATGATAACCCCCCTGTCTTAAGTGCCCCCCCACCCAACCAGAGCCTTATTCCAGCTCTGGTGATACTTTAGGTTCTTGCATTAATTCCATTGCCTTCTTCTACCTTGCACTGGTCCCATTCTCAGATCACTATGTTGAACATATGGTCAGACCCCATTGCACTGACAATATCATTAATCCTGCCTCCTTTGTACTTATCACCAGCAAAGACTTGGAATAGCTCTCTCCTTTTCTTATGCCGTTGTCTGTCAACCCTGCCTGCATTGTTAATTCAATCCACTCCCAATCACAGGGTACATTTAGGGCTCATACACAATTGTTACAGAAGAAAGAATTTTCTTGCAGATGCTATTTCACCTTTGTGATGATTGCACATGGACAGCCATTTATTATAAAGATTATTATTAATGCTTTTTTGAAACACACGGTACACATATTTATATATTATATATAGAGAGAGATTTAACTGGTAGTTTGCATTTCATGATGTCAGGGAAACAACAGTGTGAGGTGCTTATATGCTGCTCTGGCAGACTTATCAAATACGATTGTGTCAACATGTTTTTTAATAGTTAAACTTATTAAACAAAGTCAGGTATGTTTCTATGAAGGGAATTTTGGAAGAATGTGATAGTAGGCAACTAAACAAGTTGGAACACAGAGGCATAAACCGGTCACAGATAATGTAAAAGGATTCATGTAATTTTATAACACAGGACTGGCAGCTTTTGCCCTGCATTGTTTTAGAGATGACCCACTGTGTGTAAAGTCATCACATCTAGGTTTTCTTAAATGTTACTGAAACCACTTTCCAGAAGTTCTAAATCCCGCCTACTTTTGGATGGCCCCACCTACAGTTATTTTGGTCCCGCCCACACGAGGCCACTTCAATAATTTTTTCCAGGGCCACTCTAAATTCCCAATCCGCCCCTGGCTGCAATGTTAAAATAAATCTTTGATCTGTTGTTTAATACAGCATGAGTCACATATAGGCAGCTAAATTCACTTATAAAAGTGTAAAATTGTGGAAGCAATCAAATTCTGTCGTCAAACAGGCTGAATCACATCTTCAAGTTCCACTTTGTATTTTGATTTAAAAATAAAAAATTTTTATCAGTCAGTGAAGCTTCTCCAGCTCAAAGATTGTTAAGAAAACAAACAAAAAATCTGCTCATACCTTCAAGTACTTAAAAAAATATTATAAACTTATGTTTTTGTTTGTTTTTGTTTTTTCTGTTTTCTTACAGTTCATGAATGTGAAATATTCATTGTCTGCTTTACATAAAAAAGTTATTTAGTTAAAACAAAACTGTATGTGTTTTTTTTTTTATAAGCAAATGTATAGTAATGTGATAGAGGGAGAAATATGTTGTATATGGGTTTATGATATGATGTAATATCATATAATGCATGATACAAACAGTTAATATGCTAGGTTAGTATGATAATTATGTCATATGTATAATAAGGTGAATGAGACTAAGCAAGGAATTGCGCACTTGTGCAGTCCTCTGTCAATGGTAATACAAATGCATGTCATCCACAAAGGTACGTCTGGCGGTGAATCAGCTAGAGAAGCAAATAAAAACGCACTGCTGCATGTGCCGGGTTTTACGCCACATAAGTAAATTATTCCCGTATTCATCAAGGAACGTATTGCCTGCATACTCTCAACCTTGAATACACAATCACATTACTAGCCTGTTCAGCCGCAAAAATCAAATTTGCATGCACTTTAACTAGGATTTTACTTATTGCTAGTGAACAATTCCCAGGGACACTTTGCTGTTGGACATTTGTATCTTTCCATGTTATCAGATGTTATTTATTTTTAATTAACAATATGCTAGGAGGAGAGGCCTGGGTTTTAGATTTCTAATTAACACACTGCTCTCAGGTGCCCCATACTGGGTTCCTGTTTATTCATTGCTGTAATTTACTCACTCCATTCAGCACCTGCATCCAAGCTTCTTCAGGGATAGAATTCTGGAAACTGGACTAGAAAAGTTTGTATGTGAATAGTGAACTGTATAAGCAGGGACATAACTATCAATCACAGGACTCCACAGCAAAATTTCAAGAAGTTCCAAACACTCCAGTATCTGAACATCTAAGAATACTTTGGCATTCTTGAGGCATCTACTCTACCCCTGTGAACATGCGTATGAATGGACATATGGGCAGTGTAGAATAGTTTGGGCTTTCAGTTGAAGTGTATTAAATGTAATCACAGTAGAACTAAAATTATTTTTAAATCCTTCACGGCCGGGGCCCATAGTGGCCTAATTGACTGCTATGTCGGTATTTGCACCCTGAGTAGAAGTTTGTTGCTGCAGCTTGTCAGGGTTTCAATAAAAAAAAATAATATATGAACTTAATACCCCCTTAATACATTTTAAAAATTTTGTAGCCTACAGGATTACAGAAACAACAAATACAGCACTGGCAAATAGTACTGGCCAATTGGTCAAGAACCTTCCACTTTTAGATATTAGCACAGTGTAGTTTTCTTAATTTCCTATTGCCCTTTTACCTACACTCCCTACCATTTATGTATTTTGTGTATACACATTAGTGTAATGACAATAGAAGATTTGTAAATATAGGAATATAGTAATTGTGAAGAATGAGAAATACAGTTACATAAGGTAATGTACTTACATTTCATCTCTTCATCCTCACAGTACCATCCTCATTTCTCTGCCCCCACACGTCTTTCAATGCAATTAAATGATTTTTTTATTGGCAAGGGTTGTGTTACATGTATTGCCAAAGCTATTACTGACTAATAAAATACACATTATGCAAAAATAATTATAGCTATTAAGATAACAATAATTATGTGTAAGACTGCCTGGCTGGGTGGTGGGTAAATTTATTAGAAGATTCAGCGGGAAGATAAAGAATACATCAAGCTCTTTCATCTTCTGATGGCTTCAAGCGTTCTGAGTGATTATGCAAGGTCGGGGAGCGAAGCAGAGTAGAGTGACAGGGGAGGATGAGATCTACAGAGCAGGCTACTTGAGCTAACATGGAAATGTATGCTCCAGCGAAATATCACATACACCTTTTTCTGACCTGTAAATCTCCATGGAACAAAATATATAATTTTAATTAAAATTTGAGGCTGATAATTAGAGGGTTCGAGTTAACAATTTCATCATTTCAGCACTAAGACATATTCACCCAATCACTGTCTGGTGCTGAAAATTAATTTTTTTTTTAGAACTATTTAATGTCATGCGTTTTAACTTACTGTTGAAAATTCAGTATAAACACAAAAGGTGCTCTTCCAATAAATGCGTATGTAACACATAGTGCCCAGATTTACATTTCAAAGTGATTTAGCAGTGACAATCATTAGTTAAATATAGTTAAATATTTTGGTACTTGCGAGTAATTGTTATTTATCAAACAATGACATAAAAAAATGAGCAAGGACTATAGTAATGAATACTCAGCTCAAAATAAATGGCATTTCAGATAATTTATCTATAATGATGGGCAAGGGCCAGACTAACATGGGGGTTTATACAGTAATATACCCAGGCCGCTCAAATAATTACATTTGAATTGCAAAAATATGAATTGGTGGTGTATTTTTTTGTCTTTATTACAACATTGTTTACACATATTTAAAATGACATGGTCCAACGTGCATTTCTGGTATCCAGGGAGGAATGCCACTCCAGGTACGAAACAGTAGTATCCTCAAAGTGCTTCTGTTCTGTTCTGGGACTGGCTGGGACAAGGCTATATTGCAAAATCACATTTCTCATTGTCGCCAACTGACACTTTCCTGGTGGAAAATATATATAGTTCAAGAAAAACCAGACACAACATTTCATTTTACAAATGCAGGTGCCAGGTAAATTGTAAATCATATAAAGTTCCATCCTAGAAAATTCTTTTCACAGCATTTATTGAGATTATATCATTGAGCAGGCAGTAAATGTATAAAGCTTATGTACTCATCTGAGCAGTGGTGTGTGTCAAAATATCCAACGGCTGTTCCGGAGCCCTCCAAGCACCTTTTTCAAGGGCTAACAAACATTAGTTTTTGCTGTGATGTTTCAGAGATTATGAGTAACTCCTTTCTCAAGCCATATCATAGTCTTAGCATATATCCCTTTATATATTCTACAGGCTAACCTACATAATGAGTGAATACAAAACACCTGAGTAACCAAACACAACTGGTCTATTAGAAAACCATGCTGCACAAAATAGCCCTTACATATAATTTCACCTTAAATGGCTTTCAAATATACTGTGATAACCTTAATGTAAAATATTCCCATACAATCACACATAAGAGATAAGGCACACCATAAGAGATTTTTAAAATGTTCATAGTTTACATGTAAACCCATCAATACAGTGCAGTTAATGTTTACAGATGATCATTCAAAAATTTAGGAAAAAACTTACTTTAAACACTGAGATGTTGCTGCTGCCCCGAGGCTGAACTTGACCACTTCATGACCATAAAGCATTGCACTGAAAACTGAATACCCATCGCTTTCTGTTTAATCGTTTCAGGTTTCCCGTGAAAAATAGTAACCAGGCAATCCACCACAACTATAAACATAGAATCATGGGAAAAAAAATAATTTGAAGGCAAACAAGAAACACTTGGCCCCTTTTTTAGAACTATCCTTTGTTTCTCACATCGACTCTATATCTAAATCATGTTATATACATCTAAAATACATTTGCAGAATACGCACATATCTTATATAAGACACAGCAAAAACCTTAATTCATGCACTTATCATCTCCCGCATTGACTATTGCAATTCCATCCTTACTGGTCTTCCCCAAACCCCTACAATCTATTTTGCACGCAGCGACAAATCGTTATTCCTCTGTTGAATCACTCTGTATGTCTCTACACTGGTTGCCTGCTTTCTACCGAATCCAATATAAAATACTTTTACTAGCCTGCAAGACATTCAACAAAGCTGCACCAACATACATCTCCTCTTTTGTCTCAAAATATCTCCCAACTCGGCAACTCCGTTCTGCACAAGACATGCGTCTCTCATCCACCCTCATTACATCCTCCCATTCCCGGTTACAGGGCTTTTTTCGGGCTGCAGCCACTCTATGGAATTCATTCCCTCGCACAATAAGACTCTCTTCTGGTCTACAAACTTTCAAGTGTTCTCTGAAAACCTACCTCTTCAGACAAGCTTATAATATTCCTCAACCACCCTCTTAACCTCACCAGATTAACCTAGCACCACCCGTTACACAATTTCACACAAGACAACTATCCCCTGACCAACATTGTTGTGTGATGGAATCATTTAGCTTACAAATCATTTTTACCATTGCAGTCTGGCTGGACCGAAATGCAAAATGTAGACTTAACCTCATGTAACAAACTCCCATTGTCCCATAGATTGTAAGCTTGCGAGCAGGGTCTTCTCACCTCTTTGTCTGTTTTACCCAGCTTGTTTCTTACTGTATTTGTCCCCAATTGTAAAGCGCTACGGAATATGTTGGCGCTATATAAATAAATGATGATGATGATGATGGTAGCTTCAAACCCTGTTTTACCCTTTATTCTTTGTAAGGATATCCTTATGTCTATCCCAGGCATGTTTAATATGCTCTACTCTATTCGCCTCTACCACCTCTGATGGGAGGCTATTCCACTTATTCACTACCTTTTCTGTGAAATAATTTTTCCTCAAATTACCTCTGAACCTACTTCCCTCCTTTTTTAGTACATGTCTTCGTGTTCTAATATTTCTCTTGAAGAATTTTTTCCTCTGGTACCATGTTAAAACCCTTGATGTATTTGAAAGTTTCTACTATGTCTCCCTTTTCCCATCTCTGCTCCAAACAATACATATTAAGATCTCTTAGTCTTTCTGAGTTTTGTAGACCATGCACCATTTTAGTTGCCTTTCTTTGTACAGTCTGTAATGTATTTATATCCTTCTGGCCTTCAGAACTGAACACAGTAGTCTAGATGAGGCCGTACCAATGACCAATACAGTGGCATTATTACTTCTTTCTTTCTGCTACTGATTCCTCTTCCTATTATTAAAGTAATTTTATCGTTTTCAAATAAGCATTGCCCAATCAATTGTATGTGTTTCCAAAGCACAAAGAGATTTATTTTAGCAGATGTAAACAGTTAACAATTCAATACATTATTATATTATGATACAGTACAGTACAGCCAATACCAAAAGATAAATACATACCGATGCAATCGCATGCGCTCGTTGTGCAACCACGGGACCCAGTGGACAGCATATCTGTTTAGAATACTGTGTCAGAGTTGACTGAGGGACAGGGGAGTGCTACTATGATTATATACAGTACAGTGTTACACAGTGAACAATAGAGATGACGTAGATTGTTTCTATAGGTCCAGACGTTGGGTGGGTCCAGGGTAAACAGGTCATAGGCTGATTCAATCTAAGGAATCCAAAGGTGGGGGTCGTCTCTCCAGGGGGTCTGCTCCTTTCATAGCCAGCATCATACAAAAGGTTTATTCCCTAATATCAATAACTAAAGTATGCAATGTGCGATCTCTTCGCCGACTGCACCGGACAGCTGCTGATGAATAGGGTTTCAGTGAACAATAGAGATGACGTAGATTGTTTCTATAGGTCCAGACAAGGGTGGTTCCAGGGTAAACAGGTCATAGGCTGATTTAATCTAAGGAATCCAAAGGTGGGGGTCATCTCTCCAGGGGATGTGCTCCAGTTACAATGAGTTCATTAGCATATCACATTCTGATGTCAATCTGGCTATTTATTCCCTAACATCAATAACTAGAGTATGCAATATGCGATCTCTTCGGCGATGGAACCGGACAGCTGCTGATGAATAGGGGATTAGTATGATACCAGACATGCCACATTTTCCACAACCTGAACCATATATAACACTAAAATGTACATATAATCATATTATATAAACTAATAATAAAACAAATACTATCTGCTCATAAATTACAGTGTAACGGTACCAATATGAATACGAATTATATAGACAACTAAATGTTGTAATGCGAGTGTGTGCGTGCGTATTTTATCGTGCGATTGCACCACGCCACGTGTTACGTGGCGTACGGATCGCAATTACACGGCAAAACAATATTAAACCAATATACTTTCGTTCATCCAATTATACGACTTCCACACTATGCTACCAAGCGTCTGACTTGCCTTTCTCATTGCTTTGTTACATTGCTTACCTGTCTTTACGTCACCTGAAATAGTAACTATTTCAACTTATGTGAAGCCACTCATACAGTTATAACTGTCAAGAAACCACATCTTACTAAATGTATTGGACAATTTTTATCTAGAACGCTCATTGAATCTCTACTCATCTCCACTAATCTCCTCCATTTATGAAATAAAACATATACAAGGGTGAACTATTGGAGGTAGCTGCAAAAAAATAAAACATAGCAGTCATGTGGAATTACTGTGATATCATTTTAACAGTTACAAGCCACACAAGAAACCATACCTAACTAGCACAATTAATAGAGTAATATAAACAAAAAAAATCCCTTGTGCTCTCCATATTTGCCCAGATAGAGTTTAGCTGGAAAGCCTACCATAATAACAACCCATGTATTACACAAGACTGTTAGCATGTAAAATCTCATATTGCAAGAGGAAGCTCATGGCTGATCAACAGCTTTTGCTATAAGTGTTAATTGTACAAATGTCCAAGAAATATAATATTGCATTGTATTATGCCACGCCTTTTAAAACAGCAAGAAAACAAACAAGTCGCTAATCAAGATTTATAACTAGAAACAATGAAACAGAAGTGGTTCATTAAGTCAAAGAGGCCAAGGTATGTATTCATTTCTATTAACAGCAAATTCTTCCTATCACCTCCACATGAGGGTATTAGGGTACAATTGATGCCCACTCTATTGCTCACTAAAGAAAATCATATTCTGTGTACTTTTTCATTAGAAAACTTTTGGTGCTCATAAAATTAAAACAAAGACTCCAATAGTGTGTACTGTTCTGTTAAAGGGTTAGGATAAGGTTAATTCAAATCCTACTAACCTTCAGTCTTATAATAGTAAGCCAAATAATTCCAAAATTTCCTTGGCAAAGGTCAGGATATGAAAGTGAAAACCTCAGTAGTGTGTACTGTCTTTAAATGGATCAATACCAAAATATATGAATCTGCTCACCTGTATGCAGTTTCCAAGAATAGCAATTTTGGTGGCTTGGCTTTCAGACTTTGAGGCAGAAACACCAACTGTATAGTCTGATCTGTATTGGTCAAGTATAGGAATTGTTGTGGTGTCTCATCAAATTCCTAGCAGCCTATGATTATTGTTTTGACTGAGTAATGCTCGATGTATCAGTAGCATACCTTGGGAGCCAGATCTTTCAACATCCCCTTTCAGGGCCAACCATCCCAGAAGTAGGTGTAACTGGAAAGGTGCAACAATATCCTGTGCAGGCACAAGTTACTATAGGTCCATTGCAAAATAAACTCCTTTCTGCTGGCAACATCTTCCCCTACTAAATTATTTGGCTCAGATTTATTATGTAAAATGGGGTGCATTATTTATTGCACCCCTAACGGTGTATTTTTTTATATGCCTGTAAGTGGATCGTGATAGGTGCAAGATATACCAGACATGCTACAGATGTTAGTAATGTACCAAACGTTGAAGCCTTTATATCCATATGAGGTTGATTACATGCTATCCCATGTTCCAGATTCCCTCTGGACTAAAGACGGACAAGACACTGGTCTCAGGACCATTGTAGCCCAAGTGATGATATATCTCAAGGCTGATAGGATAACACTAAAAATTCCCCAATATCCACTAAAACACAAAGTGAAGTTAGGTGTATATCCTGTCATACAAATATTGTTAGAACAAAGTATTTTAATAAGAACTTGCAGTGTAACCAATAGACCAAATTTCCTTTTTAAGAAAAGTGGTAGGGGGAGCTATAAGCTAGTAAAACTTAAGAGCTGTAAGCAACGTAGTAGAAAGTCATTTCCCTGTTGTACTAAATCCAGCTATAATGTTAATGCAAACTTCAAATTGTGATTTTACTGTGATTAATAACATGACATTCAACAAGAACCAAAAACAGGTTTGCACATTCATAGGCATGTGTAGGTATTGCAGACAATGGATACCAGGATATTCCATTCTGGCTCTACCACTACAGGAGCAAAACCATACACAATGAGGACACTGAACAGGCTTTTATAGCACTCAAGAAAGCTTTATCTCAATCCCCAGCCTTAGGCATACCTGATTATAAGAAATAATTTGACCGATATTACACAGATTCCAACAGTTGTGCAGCAGCTATCACCCAGAAACATGGAGATGCCAATAGGCATGTGGCATACTATAGTACACAATTAGACACTGACTGTTGGAAACATCAGGAGCAAACGTCTTCTGTGAGACCAGACCATTGTGACACTTCACTCGAAAATTAAAAATTTACATTTTACACACATGGGAGTTATCATAGACTAACATAGGAGAGTTGTGCACAGGTAATGTTGTGGTCAATGATGAACACATAATTGAATTTGGTCTACGGTGGCTTAGTGGTTAGCACTTCTGCCTCACACCACTGGGGTCATGAGTTTGATTCCTGACCATGACCATATCTGTGTGGAGTATCTTCTCCCTTTGTTTGCGTGGGTTTTTTTAGGGTGCTCCAGTTCCCTCCCACACTCCTGCTACTAGGTTAAATGGCAGCTATTGAAAAAAAATTGACATTAGTCTCCCTTGAACTGTTTGCATGTATTTTAGGGAATTTAGACTGTAAGCTCCAATGGGACAGGGGCTGATGTGCATGAGTTCTCTCAACAGCGATGCAGAATTAGTGGTGCTATATAAATAGCTGATAATGATGATTAAGTCCATCACACTCAGTAAAAGTAGGTGAGTAAGTAGCTCCGACAAGAGCTTGTGAACTAGCAGAGAATAGTATTATAAATATTTACACTTATTCTAGGTATGCATTCAGTGTACTACATGATTTCGGGGATCTTTGGCGACAAAATTTTCTTTCTGCAGAAAGAACGTCAATAGCTCCTTCACATCACAAACAAAGTTTATAGGGAACTATATAGCTACCCAAGGCAGTAGCGGTAACAAAACGTCAAACCCATACTACTAGTAGAGATCCAGTAGCACTGGGTAATAGGAGAGCAGATGAAACTGTTAAAGAAGCAGCAAACCAGCCCATGCCTTACTTGTTTGAGGAAGAATGCAGGGAAAACAATACCAACAGAGCCATCCCACTTTTCTTCTACAGCAGACCCCTTCCATGTAATACAAATTGATTACATCCAATTATATAAGTGCAGGGACTTGCAGTATGTATTGGTATGCTTAGATTTATTCTCAAATTGGGTAGAAGTATACCCAGCAGTAGCAAACACTACAGTTTTCACTGTCAAGAAATGAGTACAAGAGTTCTTCTGCAGGTATGGTATCCCAAGGGTCATTGAGAGTGTCAAAGGTACTCACCTCTCAGGATATGTGTTGTAGATAATGTGTGCGCTGATGGATATTATTATTATTATTATTATTATTAATTTTTATTTATAAGGCGCCACAAGGCGTCCGCAGCGCCGTACAGAGACAAACAAATTACAATACAATGGGAGACAGCACAGTACAGTAAACAGTAAGCACAGCAACTCAGTAAGCTCAATGTACAGCTAGAGAGGGCGGGGAAGGGGGAGGGAGGATCCGCAAATGACGGGGCCCAAGAAAGAGGGCGCATAGTAAAATGATAGTATATTGATAGTAAAATGCATACTCCATATAGCCCACAAGCCAGTGGTAAGTTTTAGAGATTTAATGGTACAATGAAGAGCAAACTAAACAAATTAATGACTTCACAGCATGATGACCGTAAATAGACCTCCCCTAAACTTATCACCCTTTGAGATAATCTTTGGGAACCAATCAAACTTAATGGCAAAGCCACAAGATGACTTAAGAGTCAATACTGAAGTGAGTATTAAATATGTAGTTAACATGAGTAACAATTGAGAAAACAGCAAGAAAGGCTAAAACTATGATCCCCAGTAATGCCCAATACGAACTGCCATTTTGGTTGTTTTATAGATTGTTGGGAAGGACCTTACTAAGTGTTACTGACAAAAAATGCATTTTTAAAGTTTGCTAAAAAAGAAACTTGGATCCACACTGTACATTGTAAAAAGGTTGCAGAGGAAAATAAATCTTCATATAAGCCAGAAGAGCATGAGGATTTTCTGAAAATTAGAGACTTTTTTCAAAATGGCAAAGATGGAACTAAGAAGAAAGATGCTGAACATTAATGGACCGTGCACTCAAGTTTACATTGGAATCTTTTTACTACCAATATTTGTATTTCTCAGCATATTTTTCTCCCTGTATAGTTTACAACTATACTGATGGGTATTAAGGAGGCAACCAAATCAGTCGACACCATTTATTTGCTCGCAATGAAAAGTTTGGTAAGCAAACTTTTTGATGAATGTGAAGGGCTACTACCAGGTGAGTAATTAATGATAAATAAAAGAAACTGTTGGGTTTGTTCATACACGTATCACAGGGACAAGATAATATAGGTTTCATACCCATTCCTTTAAACTCTAGAGTAATACCTGAATTACAAGGTGGGAAATAAGCTACAGGAGAATATAAGGTTACTACACCTCCACTTCAACACCTCAAATGACTCCAACATGATCTGACAACATCAGTGACATTAGTGACATGAGTAAATTTCACAGGCACTCAGGATACAGGTTACTTGGTTAACTTGGTTTAATTGGACAGTGGCCTATTCGGTTAGGATAGATGGCCATCCAATAGACAGTAAAACAGCTGAGGCAATTAGAAATGATCCAGATCATGGTAGTTTGGGATACACAAGTACTACATTAAAAACACTCCTTGTAAGAGTCCAAGCAAGACATATACACAGACTTTTCCTTGACACTTAGTCATCCTAAGATTAATACTAAAAAGAAAATAAACACTACACATACAAAAGAAATCCCAGCCACATCCTTAGTAAATGAATCAGAGGGATATCAGTTTTTAGTAGCATTAAATATCACATGGGTTGCTAGAGGTATTATAACTTACAATTATATTCATGGATTGGCTCAACTGATAGAAAACATAACTGACATATATGATGACACATTCAGGTGTGTAGCCAAAAAAATGCAAATGTATAAATCTGAGCTGGTGCAACATTTGACTTCAATAACTGGTGGTTATTGTGTTACATTAGAAACAAAGGTTTGGTATAAAGTATTGCACCTATATCACTGATAGTACAGATAATCCAGAAGAAATTATAGATAGTAGAATGAATTAAATTGCCCAGCTAAAGAACAATTTCGGTAAGAGACATAATATGACTTTATCCAAAATTAATGAAGAAGGGTCCAGCTGGTTCTCATAGAAAGACCAAGGAAATTGGTTCACTGGTATTGAGGAGTGTGCAAAGAATATATTATCTGTTTTCAGCATATTAGTCATTCATATCTTAACTGTGTTATCTGTGATATGTATGATGATTAAAAGTATGCCTCATTTAATGAAGTGATGTCGGAAGATGAAAAATCAGGTAGATCAGACAAGAACAGAAGTAATCCCTATGGATAATATTAGCACAGATGAAACAGAAGGATACATCGACAGGATGGACGTAGAAACTGAGGTATTAATAAGGTGTATGCCAGTTGTTGAAGATCATGTTTTAAAAGTTTGTAAGAAAAATGACAATACCTTGTTTGAACAATTGTTTTATGATCCATCGCTCAAATTAAGTTTATGATCAATTTCCTTATCAGAGGGTGTACTGTTAAAGTTAAAAATATTTTATATAGACTCAATTGATGGTCAATAGAGTCCTTAACAATCATAGTCGTAGTAATGTTAGTTATAGTAACGTTGCATAATCTATCAATCTGTACATTTGTTTACATAATACTAATAACTAATAAGTTTCTCCCAAAATTCAACATCTTAGATGGCTGATAGAGATGATTAAATGACTTTATAATGGCAAGATTTTATTTACTAGGTGTGCAGGCCCGGCGCTCCCATTAGGCAACCTTAGGCAGTTGCCTAGGGCGCCGGGACCTGCAGGGCGCCGCTGACTAGATTTTCTAATCTAGTCAGTGGTTCAGGAGAGAAGGGCAGCGGCGGCGGGGTGCCGTCGCTGTTTTTCCATCTCACACTAGTCACACATGTCTGACGTCAGTGATCATTTGATAGTATGTCCGGCGGCGCCTCTGAGTTCTCCCCTCCCCTCTCAGCATGCATCGTGAGGAGCAGCTAGAGGAAGAAAAGGTAAGTAACATTTAAATTAATTTTAATTAATTATTCTTTTATTTGGTGAGCGGGGGGTGAGCAGGGAGTGAGCGGGGGGCAAGCGGGGGGCAAGCGGGGGGCGAGGGGCGAGCGGGGACGAGGAGCGAGCGGCGGCAGCGTTATTTTGCCTAGGGCGCCGTGAACCCTAGCACCGGCGCTGTAGGTGTGACACATAATTTTATGAACATATTCAAACTGTTTACCCAGGAGAGAATCCCAGACACCAGCTAAACGGACACCTGTGTTGATGACCATTTGAACTCTTCAATCAACACTGTGTATCATTGTTGTTTTGATTTTGGACCAATGTTAATATTTTTGTATAATTAATGTATGACTTGTTAGCTTTCTTTTGTGTTATGTATATAAATGTACAATCTGCAAAGCTATTGAAGATCGAAGGGTTTACAATGACTGCTAGTGTGTGCGTGTCATTTCTTTTCTGTTTATGGATCCTGCTTCTATGCAATAACCCTCACTTAATCTTTTTAATGCAACAATCAAATCAGAAAATAAATTATTTCACTTTAAGTATTATCTAATAAGATCCCCCTCACATATCAGATAAAGTAAATATATATATACATATATATATATATATATATATATATATATATATATATATATATATATATATCAGAATGTCACTCTTAAAAAGCAAGACAGCTCGAACTCCTCATTGAGAACCGTGTTGTTAAAGAATTGAGGCGGTGTATCCACCAAGCTTCTTTTTGTAATAATAGTTTTTCCCAATCACCACCATGTCTAAAGGGCAAAACGTGTTCAATTGACATAAAGTGGAAGTCGATCATCTCATTATTCATTTGTATAAAGTATTAGGCTACTGGCGGTGTATCGGCATCCATCTGTTACATGAATTTTTTAATCAATGATATATATGTTATGCCATTCTTTTTTAACATCTGTGAGGTTTTCCAACTTAAAGCTTATTACAAGGGCATTTGATTATGTACAACACATATCTGCTATCACATGTAAACCATTGGGTGATCTTATAAGATACTCCTATATTAGGATCAATAAACCTGTCACCAAGCAGTAGAATTTGACAATTGTAATATATTGCCACGTTAATTCATTTCTTCTCATTGCGATGAGAAATGATCATTAATATGTGCAATATGCGATGAGTCATAAATAGATCCCACATTCGTTGTTTTATTATATTCTAGCACTCACTGATTGTCTAGCAATAAAGACGCTGGTTTGTTCTATATAGTCATGTTTAAAATGTACCTGACCGCGTGATCGCAAAGTGTCCAATGAGACCACAGTATTAAATTGTTGCTCAGCATGTAGATTGTTTGAGGAAATATGGAAATGTCCTCACAGCCAGGTTTGTTTAGGTTGATTGAGACAAAGTGAATAATGGATGATCGTGTCATATGAGTTTTAGATGTTATATAATGAACCATTTACTTTCTTGGTGTCAATTAGCAACTCCAGCGTTGTTTTGGATTATTTGATGCCAGTGTGCCTTTTGAAAGTTATGGATTCAGATTGGAGATATATATATATATATATATATATATATATATATATATATATATATATTAGAGATGAGCAATTCGGAATTATGTGAAGTCCAACTAAATCAGACATTGGGGATCCGAGTGAAAGCGAGTCATGATTCGATTTCTCTCGCTGAACTCGGATCTCAAAGTGAGGCAAAACATAATTTCCGTGATTTTTTTTTTGCAAAACTCACACAAGTTTTGGATCGTTATCTTTTGCATATATAATCCACCCTCATTCTCTCAAGTGCCATTTTAGAAAAGACAATGTGTAGGGAGGAGGTTAGCTGCGATATTCTGCTGATAAAATAGTGTTCAGGTTGAACCAGGGGCAATATGAAGGCAATGACAAGAGAGTCCCTATAGAAGAAAGCACTTTAATAGCGGAAGTGTGTGCCTCTCTAATTTCACACTTACCAGCATGGGTAAACATTCAGCTCCAGGCCGACCAATGACTGTCTCATGAGAGTGTCCTGGATTTCTATATAGGTCCTCTGACTTCCTGCTGCCTCATTCTTCTTCACTAGATTCCGCCCACCCACACCTTATATCTAATATTAATAGACAGTATATATAGACTGAGTTAGATAGATATCATTCTGAACTAACTAGTATATTCTTTGAGAAAAACAATGATTTTGCTGTCAGACTATTAGCAGCAGAATTCAAAAAGCAAACAGATTTCTTACTTTTAAAGTAAAAGTTTTTCTAGTGAAAGTAATCTTGTGTGGGGTAGTGACAATTGAAATAATTTTGGAAAAACGGGTGTTTACATGTGAGATTCAGCAGCAGTTGCACACCCCAAAAAAAGCAATATATTCTAATCTTTTCTATTTTCAATACTTTTATATTTTGGAAGGGTCATTCAGTGAAATCTATATTTAAAGAAGGTTGTTTATCAGGATCAGCATGCAGCAGCACATCCTAAAAAAAGGATATATATTGTAATATTTTCTATTTTTCAATACATTATTATTTTGGAAGGGTCAGTCAGTGAAATCTATATTTAGAGAAGGCGGTTTGTCAGGGTCAGCACTCAGCTGGACCAACACTCCCCCCCCCCCCAAAAAAAAATGCTATATATTCTAAGATTTTCTATTTTTCAATACATTTATATTTTGGAAGGGTCATTCAGGGAAATCTATGTTTAAAAAAGGGAATTTTTGTTAGAGGTTTTTTTTTGGGCATTTTTGACATTAAGGGCTAGATTTACTAAGCTTGCGGTTTGAAAAAGTGGGGATGTTGCCTATAGCAGCCAATCAGATTCTAGCTGTCATTTTGTAGAAAGTACTAAATAAATGAAAGCTAGAATCTGATTGGTTGCTATAGGCAACATCCCCACTTTTTCAAACCCGCAGCTTAGTAAATTTAGCCCCAAGTGACCGCATGTAGGGAGGAAAAATCATTTCCCTGGGTTAAGCTTTGTCCAACCTCAGGGTAAAGGGGACTACCCGAGACTTGCAGCGGAGGTGGTCCCCAAGACCCATGTACAACATATGAATATGGAATGTACATAAATTATATTTATATGTTCTATAAGGGAAGTGTAAAAAATATGTAAAAGAGACAGTTCAGAGAGGCCAATAGTCACCCTTCCCACTAATGCAAGTATGTATAATACTTACATTGATGCAGATTTGGTTGCCCAAAACATGTCTTGACATTGAACATTCTGAGAAATAAACAGGACAAGTTTTGGACCTGACAAAGAATATATGTATAGATGGATGATGATTTATGCTATTGGATGGAGTTAAGCTGGGTATACACTACAGAAATTTCAACCAACTTTTTATGCCGAGCGATTTTACATGCGATCGATGTTCCGATGGCTCGGTCCATGGACTGCATACACACTAGCCTTGTTTAGGACGATAAAGGGAAGAGCGGATGTCCCTTTAGCGACTTTTTACAGCCATGTTGTCGTGAGCAAATACTGTAATTTCATACTCACTGTTGTGGATCAGTTGGAAGTTTATACACACTACACAGCGGAAACGAGATTGGAACGAAAATATTAAACAGTACGACCAACCAAATGAGGCGACAATCATCCATTTGGGCAGACTTTCGACCATCGTGTCACTGCACACACTGACTCGACTTTTGAACGAGCGGTCGTATGTCGGTTGATTTAGCCGATTATTGGATGAAAACTGTGTAGTGTGTACCCATCTTTAGAGAACTGTAAAGTATGGTTAATTATTTTTAGAATTGAATTGGAGTAAGCAAATGCACCGGTGGCAGATTTAAAAAATCCTTCATTAAGACAATAGTGGACATCTACGGACAGTGTAATGGTTCTCAGGAGTTTTCTATCAGTCAGTGTTAGCGCTGGCCTTCCTAAGGCACAGAGTCTAATGAAATCCCCTGTCTTCACCAAGAACCACCGCAAGGTGGGATGGATTTTGCTGCCGGAGGCCCGCAGGTTGCGGCCCTTAGGTTAGCTCACTGACGTGATAGGTGTCAGAAGGTTGGTAAAGAGAATAGGCTCTGTAAAGGTAGTGTAGTTAGGCACAGAGGAGCAGGAAAAGTTAGCTGAATAAATACAGCACATACAGACAAATCCAAGTCATATACAGTGTAGCTAAAGGTCGGATACACTGAGGACACACCTCTCTCAGGAGAGTCACCGGATCAGATACACAGGGGAACAGGCAGCAGCATAGTCAATAATGATAGCCTGGTCAGATACACAGATGCACAGACAGCAAAGTAGTCAATAAGTTTACCCGGGTTGGATACACAGGTACACTGCAGCAGCAGATCCAGAAGCAGAGGTTAAACAGGCCAAAGGTCATATACAAGGAAACGCCAGAAACTGCACAGGATACACAAAGAGAGCCAGACACAAAATGGTAACTTGTTGCTCTGACAAGGCTGCAGTGTCCAGGTGAGCTTAATATAGTCTGCAGATTAAATATGCCATCTCCCAGCCATGTGACAGCCCAACCAGGAAGTGCTGAGCAGTACACAGAGGCATGGAAATCAGCAGCACAGGAGCAAGTAAGTTTGCGACAGACCGCGGCATTAGTAGACATTTAAAAGATGATGAGGGGGCACAATGTTAAATGGTGCAAGTAAAGATGGCATTGTCCTTGGAGTGAGGTACATCTGTGCCATAATGCTGCTCTTTTGAATCAATCCAGGGGACTCGCAATTATGTATGTGGGAGGGAGGGTGGAAAAATCATTTCCCTGGAGAAAGCTTCGTCCAACCCTGGAGTAATGGGGACTGCCTGAGACTTAGGCAGTCCCCAAGAAGGGCATCCTCACTGTGATGCCAGGGAAAACCTTGACACCTCATACTGTCGCTGTATCCCGGCTAGTGACAGCCAGCCAGGATGAACGGCTGTAATTAAATTAACAGGCAGAGGTCATTGGATGAACAGTGGTATGAATGAATAGTGTTAGACATTTTGGAAAGTAAATAGACGTAGTTGTCCTGCACCCATACTACATACATTCAAAGATTAGGCACAAAATACATTGCCAGAGCATTCATCAGCAGCCAGGGGCAGGGCTTTCCTATCTTGTTTTCCTTTCATCATCATCATCAGCTAATTATATAGCGTCACTAATTCTATGCGCTGTACAGAGAACTCACTCACATCAGTCCCTGCAGCATTGGCACCTACGGTCTAAATTCCATAGTCACACACACAGACCAAGAGAGACTAAGGTCAATTTAAATTGCCGTAATGCTGTCCTTCTGAATTAAACTAGGGGACTCATAAACATTTATGTGGAAGGAAGGGTGGAAAAATCATTGCCCTGGGGGTAAGCTTCGTCCAACCCTGGGGTAACAGAGACTGCCTGAGACTTGCAGTAAACCTGGACCCCAAGAAGGGATGTACTCACTCTGACGCCAAGGCATCTGGGAAGCCTCACACTGCCGTTGCATCCTGGCTAGCGATAGGCAGCCGGGGCGCCCCGTTTCTCCTATCTCCGTGCTACCGATTCCTGCTCATAAGCTTTTACTACATGAGTTAAGTGCTGGGGCATCCAAGTACCTGTGAGTGCGTCCAACTCTATGGGAAAGGGGACTGTTATAGGTGAAGAAGTCTCCTGCTAGTTCTAAAAGATTATGACAGTTACTAGGAAGTCGTAACATCATGAAGTATTATATCCTGGGACCAGTGGTGAAATAACAATCTAACCTTACACTGTTTGGTTTTGCTATTATTTGTTAGCTCACTCGCATTGCTTTCTACGCCACCATTTTTGCTTAAATACAAACTGTGACCTTTTGCCAAATTTACATTGCCGTCCCTGTGGTTTTTTATTTACTCAAGTACAGAAATAGTCAGTCTGAACGTGCAAAGGAGGTTCGGGTGTAATGAAAGGGAGATATCAACACTATTCAGTTTATTATTTTTTTAATTGAATCAGAGAAAGCAAATGCAATGATGGCAAAGTTTTAAAATCTGTCATTATGACAGCTCGCTGAAGACTTTGGCCAACATTAGTGAAAAATTTTGACTGTTGTGAGGGAATCATTAGAAAATAGACTGGAAATGACTGGAAATTAATGTTAATGCTATAAATAGTAACATAGGAACAAAAACAGTTAAAAATGACATTGTTATTTTTAAAAAATTTCAATTAAATCCAGATCCAAAACCAAAAGCTTTCGCGTAAGTTTGACAAAACCGCTAGCAAAGCCAAAACACAAAGTTGGGTTAAACACACAGGTTTTGAAACTGAAACATGAGGGTCAGCGCACATCTCTAGTATGTGTATCATATATATATATATATATATATATATATATATATATATATATATATATATATTATAGTGTATATGTATATATGTGTATGTATATGTCTGTATGTACCTGTGTGTATATATATGTATGTATATATACCTTAGAGATGAGCAATCCAACAGATCTGAGATTTGGTGTTCCGAGTAGATACAAAACACAACTCGATTGTTTGCGCCAAAATCGTATATAAAAAATGTAGCAAAATGTAATTTACAGAAAAATATATAACCAAAACGCTTGTTATACAGGAACGCATATCGCCAGAGTGTGTATTTGATTGTGAAGGTATGTTATTGCACTTCCCTGGTACATGTCTTAGGTAGTCGTGGAGATTACGCACCTACTAGGCAGGTGTTCAAGTGACTCTTCGAGGAATCGCTGTGTTTGGTTGTTATAGTGAAAACCTGTTTGTGTATCTCTGGTTTGGCAAATTTGGGTTTGGCATTTATGGTTTATGCATTCCCGGGTGGAATCCATATTGTTTGGAGTGCCTCATAGAGAATAGAAGGGAGACTGTCACCTTTTGATGAATCATTAGCTGCAACTGAAGGCAATCTGGAATTGCATAAGTAGTGAGATAACTAAATGTTTTTTTAATATCTGTCTTTTCTGTTAGTCTATGTGGTTGTCTTAAAAAAAAAGGTCCAAATGTAAGACTAAAACATTGACTAATAATGTGAGATATGGAATTGAATTAAAAGAAAATGAAAGCAGAAATGGCAATTGTATCTTTTAGTAAACTGCCATGTATTTTTGCTGCTACTCTTCACTAATTTTAGCCAGCCAGCTCGCTTCAGACTTTGGCCAAAATTTGTGAAAATTTGGACAGTTGTGAAGAGATCATTAGAAAATAGACTGTAAATGACTAAATGAATGTTAATGCTATAATTAGGAGCAAAACAGCTCAAAATCACATCATTTTACCTATTTTTCAAAATTTTTAGTTAAATACAGATCCAAAACTATAACCAAAACCTTTCAGGATTTTTGGGCAAAACTTGTAACAAAGCCAAAACACAAAAACGTTTTCGAACAACCAAAACCACATTGAAGTCGACACCTTATAGTGTAGAACTTTAGGAATGAAATCCAAAAACGAATAGGGGATAATTATAAGCGCACCTGATGTGTACATATTAAAGGTTCATCAACACATGAATCCTGGAAAATCTCAGGAAGGACCATATTCGTAGTTTTCAAACATGTGTGCCCAGAAGCAAAGAACAAGGACACTAAAAATAGTGGTATATGTGCGTACCAGAAATAATAATATTAATAATCGCTTATCTGTATTTGGTTCTTGTGACTACAGTAATAGTGTCACGGACTTACCTGATCCCCGCCGCTCCGTCCAGCCGCACTTCCGCATTCAGGACCATGTGACCGCACCCGGAGGCGGTCACATGACCACAACCCTAGAGGCGGGGATTTTGAATCCCCTTCAGTATAAAAACCTCACTCTGACACTCGCTGAGTGTCAGAGCAACACTTACCTGTTCCTGGCTCCTGCTCTTCGTGGATTGCAGTGTCTTCCTGTTTCCAGTGTCTCCTGTGTGCTGATCTCTGCCTGTTTGACTTCCCTGGCTCTCCAATCCCTGTGTACCGACCCGGCTTGCTGACCATTCTCCTATTCTTGTGACCCGTGTACCGAACCTGGCTTGTTGACTCCGAGTTGCCTTCTGATTCTGCCTGACTCCATTCCTGTGTACCGAACCGGCTTGTTGACTCCGCTACCACCGCTTCACTTTGCTGTACTACATCTTGAGGCGAACCTGGGGACCGCGACCTGCGACTCCTGGCAGCAAAGCCCACCCCGCCTTGCGGCGGTTCTTGGTGAACACCGGGGAGATCGTTAGACTCCGCACCTCAGGTAAGCCAGTGCTAATCAAGATTAGTAATATAGTATCCAGAATCTGTTACAGTTTGCTCTGACCATGGATACCACAGCTAAAGATCTGCTGGAGCATTTAGTAGGAAGGATGGATAAGCAAGAAGCTAACCAAGAGCAACTTTTAAAATTCCTCAATAGTCTATCCACTCGCTTGGATGTTGTCCAGAACACCCTAGTGGCTGGTGGATCACCTGGGCCGGCAGTGGCCCCTGTACCTCAGGCCGCAGCAGCAGCTTCTTCCTCGCAGCTACGGTTACCTAACCCACCTAAGTTCGATGGAGACCCTAAAAATTGCAGAGGATTTTTAAATCAATGCTCCATACAATTTGAGCTTCTACCTGGGAACTTCCCCTCCGGGAAAACGAAAGTGGCCTATGTGATTTCGTTATTGTCCGGTCAAGCTTTAGCATGGGCTTCCCCCTTATGGGAGAGGGACGACCCCATTCTACATAACTTCAACCTCTTCTTGTCCACCTTCAAGAAAATATTTGATGAGCCAGGAAGGGTGTCCAATGCCGCTTCCGGCTTACTACGTCTCCGCCAGGGAAACCAGTCTGTGGGGCAGTATGCAGTCCACTTCAGAACCATGGCCTCTGAACTTCGCTGGAACGATGAGGCTCTAGTAGCTACATTCATGCAGGGCCTTTCAGACCGAATCAAAGACGAGTTGGTATCCCAGGAACTCCCTACGTCTTTGGACGACATTATCTCCCTCTGTGTCAAAGTTGATTTGCGTTTCAAGGAACGTAATTCCGAGAAGGAACAGTCGCGGCGTAGCATGATTCGCTTGGCCCCCAACTTCCAAACCCCTGTTCTTCCCCCTGAAGAGCCCATGCAACTTGGGAGGACCCGCCTATCAGCCGAAGAGAGGGAGAGGAGATTTCGGAACAAGTTGTGTTTATATTGTGGAGAGAGTGGCCATCTTCTGAGTTCTTGTCCCAAACGCTCGGGAAACGACAGGGCCTAACGAGTTCTGGAGCTGTGTCGTTGGGCCTCTTTTCTCAGTGTCAGTCAGTTCCCAATAGTAATGATTGCCTGTCTATTCCCATTTCCCTTCAGTTAGGACAAAAGACCTTCCCGCAGTTGGCTCTTCTAGATTCCGGAGCCGCAGGAAATTTCATTTCTGCCACAGTAGTTAAACAATTCGCTATTCCCACACAAGCCTTGGAACAACCCATCTCTCTGATGGCCATTGATGGGGGAAGAATCCCTGAGGGGTCCATCCTGGTACGCACTATTCCTCTTCTACTTCAGATAGGAGCACTTCATCGGGAGAAGATTTCTTTTCTAGTAATACAGAGATCTATCAACCCAGTCATCCTAGGACTTCCTTGGCTTCGTGTCCACTCTCCCACCTTGGACTGGAAATCTGGTCACATATTGTCCTGGGGACAGTCCTGCTTCTCTCGCTGCCTACAGAGAGTGGTTCCACCGAATAGTCCCAGACGTACCCAAGAATTTCCTGTGACTCTCCTGCCTGAGCCATACCAAACCTTCTCTGATGTTTTTTGTCAACAAGAGGCCACTAGACTTCCCCCTCACAGAATCTGGGACTGTGGCATTGATCTGATACCTGGTAAACCCATTCCCAGGGGCCGTGTTTACCCCCCTTCCCTCCTGGAATCTAAGGCTATGGAGGAGTACATCCAAGAAAATCTAAACAGGGGCTTCATCCGCAAGTCTGCCTCCCTAGCTGGGGCTGGCTTCTTCTTCGTAAAAAAGAAAGATGGGGGCCTCCGCCCTTGCATTGATTACAGAGGCCTGAATGCCATTACCGTTAAAAATCGGTATCCACTGCCACTGATTTCTGAATTATTTGACCGGATCAAGGGTGCCACCATCTTTTCTAAACTTGACCTCAGAGGAGCGTATAACCTTATACGCATTAAGGAGGGGGATGAATGGAAGACGGCGTTTAACACCCGAGACGGTCACTTTGAATATCTGGTCATGCCTTTCGGGCTATGCAATGCCCCAGCCATATTTCAGAGCTTTATGAATGAGCTGTTTCAAGACCTCTTGTACCAATCTGTAGTCATCTACTTGGACGACATTCTCATCTTTTCTCAAGATCTAGCATCTCATCGTACTCATGTATTGGAGGTCCTCTCTCGTATCCGAAAAAATCAGTTATTTTGCAAATTGGAGAAATACACCTTCGAGCAGAAACAAATTCCCTTCCTGGGATATATTATTTCGGGCACCGGTCTACAGATGGATCCCACAAAATTGAAAGCCATACTTGACTGGCCCCAACCTTCGGGCCTTAAGGCCACTCAACGCTTCCTAGGATTCTCCAACTATTATCGTCAATTTATCAAGGGGTACTCCTCTCTCGTGGCTCCCATCACAGCATTGACCCGCAAATCTGCTGATGCTGGTATTTGGTCCTCTGAGGCTATCCAAGCCTTTATATTATTAAAGTCTCTCTTTTCATCTGCACCCATTCTTCAACAGCCAGATTGTTCTCGTCCCTTTGTCCTGGAGGTAGATGCCTCTTCTGTTGGCACAGGAGCCGTACTATCACAGCGAGGTCCTTCTGGGAAACTTCATCCCTGCGGATTCTTTTCCCGTCGCTTTTTACCTGCTGAGAGGAATTATGGGATTGGCGACAAAGAGCTCCTGGCCATCAAATTGGCTCTCTCCGAATGGAGACATTTACTAGAAGGAGCGCAATTCCCTATCACCATATATACCGACCATAAGAATTTGCTTTACTTACGCACTGCTCGATGTCTAAACCCTCGACAAGCAAGGTGGTCCTTGTTCTTCTCACGCTTTGATTTCAACATCACTTTTCACTCAGGATCTAAGAACACGAAGGCAAACGCCTTATCTCGCTCTTTTGATCCAGCTGACATGGAATCCTCGGAAGATAAGAAATTCATTGTAAATCCATGTCAAGTATTGGCAGCTACACACCTGAAAAAGGGTTGTCCTCCAGGCAAAACATTCATCTTGCCACATCTACGCACCCGGCTCCTTCACTGGGCTCATCACTCACTCTTCTCTGGGCATGCCGGCATTCGCAAGACCTGGGACTTATTGTCCCGAAGCTACTGGTGGCCTTCCTTGCTGGAGGATGTGAAGAGATTTGTTGCTGCTTGTTCCAAATGTGCTCAACACAAGACCTCTAGGAAGAAGCCTTATGGATGCTTGCTCCCATTACCCATTCCTGATTACCCTTGGTCACAGATCTCCATGGATTTTATCACGGACCTTCCCCCTTCCAAATCCTGTACTGTAGTGCTTGTGGTCACGGATCGCTTCTCTAAAACAGCCCACTTTATTGCTCTCAAAGGCCTTCCTTCTTCCTCCTCCTTAGCCGATATTTTTATTAAAGAAATATTTCGCCTCCATGGCTGTCCTCAACATATTGTCTCCGATAGGGGATCACAATTCATATCAAAATTTTGGCGGTCTTTTTGCAATAAATCCGGGATTAAGCTTGACTTCTCTTCTGCATATCATCCCCAGTCCAATGGGGCTACTGAGAGAACCAACCAAGAATTAGAGAAGTTTCTAAGAATATTTATCTCTAGTAACCAAGACAACTGGGTGGACCTTCTCCCTTGGGCCGAGTTCGCCCATAACAACCATTTTCATGAGGCCATCTCTAACTCCCCCTTTTTTGTTCTCTATGGCTGCCATCCTAGACTACCCACCTTCTCTCAAGTCTCATCTTCTGAAGTTTCAGCAGTGGACTCTCTGGTTCGTAACTTCTCTGATATTTGGGAACAAACCAAGACAAACTTAAAACAAGCAACTACTCGTTCCAAAAAATTCTACGATAAAAGGAGAAGAATGACTCCAAGTTTTGCAGTTGGTGACAGGGTATCGCTATCCACCCAGAACATTCGTTTAAAGGTTCCCAGTAAAAAATTTGCTCCCAAGTTTATTGGCCCATTCGCTATATCTGAGATTATTAATCCCGTAGCCTTTAGATTGAGTCTGCCTCCCTCCTTACGCATACCCAATGTCTTCCATGTCTCCTTGTTAAAACCGATGGTAACCAACAGATTCTCCACCTCATTCAGAACTCCTCCTCCTGCTGTGGATCGGGATCAAGTTGAATACGAGATTAAAACTATCCTAGATTCTCGTAAAGTTCAAGGTGCCATACAGTTCTTGGTGGATTGGAAGGGTTATGGCCCTGAGGAGCGCTCATGGGTAAGAGCCATTGACCTACATGCTCCCCGTCTACTTAAATCCTTCCATAAAAAATTTCCTTTGAAACCCTATTAGGTGTTCGGAGTCCACCTTTATGGCAGGGGGTACTGTCACGGACTTACCTGATCCCCGCCGCTCCGTCCAGCCGCACTTCCGCATTCAGGACCATGTGACCGCACCCGGAGGCGGTCACATGACCACAACCCTAGAGGCGGGGATTTTGAATCCCCTTCAGTATAAAAACCTCACTCTGACACTCGCTGAGTGTCAGAGCAACACTTACCTGTTCCTGGCTCCTGCTCTTCGTGGATTGCAGTGTCTTCCTGTTTCCAGTGTCTCCTGTGTGCTGATCTCTGCCTGTTTGACTTCCCTGGCTCTCCAATCCCTGTGTACCGACCCGGCTTGCTGACCATTCTCCTATTCTTGTGACCCGTGTACCGAACCTGGCTTGTTGACTCCGAGTTGCCTTCTGATTCTGCCTGACTCCATTCCTGTGTACCGAACCGGCTTGTTGACTCCGCTACCACCGCTTCACTCCGCTGTACTACATCTTGAGGCGAACCTGGGGACCGCGACCTGCGACTCCTGGCAGCAAAGCCCACCCCGCCTTGCAGCTGTTCTTGGTGAACACCGGGGAGATCGTTAGACTCCGCACCTCAGGTAAGCCAGTGCTAATCAAGATTAGTAATATAGTATCCAGAATCTGTTACAGATAGGTCCAGTTTACTCCATGGCGATATAATCAGTTCTCTCCATTACCAGGCAAGAAGGAAAAAATGGTGATACCATATAGTGTAGTAAATTTTTAAAAAGATTTATAGTTGTAATCATATAAATTTTGCACTCACACAGAATAACAGTTTGTCACTTATCTGAACTCCAAGTGGGTTACAACTAGATGACTCTATTCACTCTTCCTAGGTAGGTAGATATACAGAGCTCACTTCACAGGTTGGCAATCCAAGCAGATCTCAGACCAAAGGAAAGGAACACAAGTAATGTGGATATAATGTAGATTAACGTCAACGTGTTTCGTCTTTATAAGACTTCATCAGGGGTTTTCTTAGATCTATGCATTCTCCAGTTATTTATAGTGAATGGCAATCGCCATTTTGCGCATGCGCCATCTGGAATGTGTAATGCGCATGCGTGAATGGCATAAATCGCAGAGAATCACAAAACATATGCGGAGTCTGCAGATAATGTGTAGTGGGCAGTTATCAGGCTGTTTATCTGTAGTGTTGACCATAAATAGGATTTTGTACAGGTCTTTCCATCTCGTGTAGTTAATTGGTTAATACTGTTGCTAAGGAAATATTTAATATGGGCACAACTTCCCATTACATAGATTGAAATACTAGAGTTGTTTTAATATAGGCTGCAATGACCACCAATGTTCAGATATCGTTTATGGCCAGTATGCATGTGAACATAATTTAAAGATTATAAAGTGTTGATTACATAAATATAATAAACAACATATAAATATATCATACCATATAAATTTATAAACATGAAATAGGAATGGTAAAACAGTTATGAATATATAAAACTGAATGCAACCATAACTCGACAACTAAGAATATATCATTCCAATATAAAACAATTGATAAGATAATTTGATAAATGACAAATATTAAAAACAGCATATTCAACATTAATGACATATGTTCTGAATAAACTCATTGAATAAACAAATATGTTTTCACAAACCATGATTTTTACTTAATAATAAAACATTCAAAGTATAACATATAATCAGATTATGATAATAAAACTGATTTAAATTGCATATTGCATGTCATATTAATGAAGAGGATGTAGATGTTAATTGTCTGTAGAAAAGTTGCAATCTCATAGCCCTCATTGAATCTGTTGGGAGTAAGAGCTGGTAAATGCAGAACATTTTTCATTGTGAAAATTTTCTTTTGAATTGTACCCCATCTTGGCCCTAATTGGACATGTTTTAGTGCTTTTAATGGGATATGGCTCGGATCAGACTTATGTTTTAGAGCAAAGTGTTTAGAGACTGAATGACATTCTACTATATTTTTTATGTTACAGATATATTCTTGGATTCTTCATTTCAGTGGTCGTTTAGTCGTATATACATACTTATATCCGCAGGCACATTCTAGTAGGTACACTACTGTTGTTGTCTGACAGTTTTTAAATTGTTTGATGTTAACATTTTGCTATCATAGAAATGATAAAATACCCTTTTTTCCAAGCTAGTGAACCTACAAATATTGCAGTGATTACACCTGTTAAAACCATTCAGGTTTAGGAGCATGTTATTAGTTTTAATATTCATATCAGATAACATACTGAGGGCTAAGGGGTCTTTAAGGTTCTTATTTTTCCTGAATATGATCTCAGGTTTTTGTGGGAGAATAGTAACAAGTACTGGATCCATCCTTAGACTTTCCCAATGTTTATTTATTATAGACCTTATTCTATTTTCCCAGCAATTATATTGTGTGATAAATCTTTTTGTCCTTCATAGTGTATTTTAATAGGTCAGATCCGTTTACCACTTTCAATCTTTGTAATTGCCCCCTCAATTAATTTCTCCGTATTATGTTTGTTCCTTACATTGGGTCTCATTACTAAAATTTCTCATAAACCGGTTACATTGGAAATACAGTATGTTGGTTAGAGACGGGCGAGCTCGGTTCCCCGCGATCCGAACCTACCCGAACTTCGCCTATCCGAGTACCGAGCCGAGCAGGCTCGGTACTCTCCCGCACATTCGGAATCGAAATCAAGGCAAACCGTCATCGTGACGTAGTCGGATCTTGGGGCTCGGTTCTCGCGATATTTGAAATGCATAAATTCCCGCCTACACAGCAATCCATCGCCGTTTGACAGAGGAAGAGAGCAGGGTTAGGTCACAGGCTATATTAGAGCAGGGACAGAGCAATAATTGTATACTTTATTCTTTCAATTTTTATTGAAATTCTGCTAGCAATTCTATTAGCAATTGTTAGAGGAGGATAGAGGAGGCTTTTTTTTTTTTCAATATTTTGCACTACAAGTGCTTTGGGGTGTCCCATATTCCCCAGTGTGATACAAGAATTTTTCTGGCTGCCAAAAGTCATATTTAGCAGCATTATCTATACAATATTTTGCACTACAAGTGCTTTGGGGTGTCCTATATTCCCCAGTGTTAAACACTAATTTTTCTGGCTGCCAAAAGTCAGTAGTAGTGTTCCCAGTACGTCATCTGGTAAAGCCTATGTAAAAGTACATAGTCTTTTTAAGTCAGGGAAAAATAAATAAATAATTTAACCGTGTTGAAGAGAAAAGAGCTGTAACTCATGAAAAGTTAAATGGCGAGAAAAATAAAATTGACAACATGCCATTCTACACACGCAGTGGCAAAGAAAGAATGATGCCTTCGCCTTTCTCTATTACTGTCAGATCTAAAAATGTTACTGAGCCTTCTTCTTGTAAGGTCACTCGTGAGCAAGCAAGACCAAGTAATTTGGAGTCTAAAAGTGGTGCACAACTACTGTTACGCGTGAAAGGCAAGCTGCAAGAAAACAGTAAGGTATTAGAGGATAATGTATGCTCTGAATCAGAAATGACACCAATCCCTGTGGAGAGTCCATCCACCAGTGGTATGTGTAATCGTACAGTAGTTCTGCTGATGTGTGCCTTAGCAGCCCGAGTGTAGCCGGTGATACACCAATTGAGGATAGCACTTTGGAATTAGAAGAGGATGAGGGGGAGATTTGTGTAGGTGACGAGGGCGCTTATGATGATGTTGATGAGGATGATGCAGACAGATACCAAATTGCCTTTCTCAATTTATATTTATATTCTAGACTCTATAAAGGCTGAATAGTTTTCTATTTTACTCCTAGTGGAGAGGGTGTCTGATGCAGACAGATACCAAACTGCCTTTGTCCATTTCTTTTTATATTCTAATTCTACAGTCTATGCAGGCTGCTTTTTTTCTATACAACTACAAGTGGAGGGGGTCATAGACAGCCACCACACTACCTTGGTCCATTTATTTTTTATATTGTTTAGTCTATGCAGGCTGCTATTTTTCTATTTAACTACAAGTGGAGGGCGGGGGGGTCATAGACAGCGACCAAACTAACTTGGTCCATTTATTTTTTTATATTGTTCAGTCTATGCAGGCTGCTTTTTTTCTATTTAATTACAAGTGGAGGGGGGGGGGCTATAGAGACTGCCACCAAACTATCTTTGTCCATTTCTATTTATATTCTACAGTCTATAACTGCTGAATAGTTTTCTATTTTACTAGTAGTGGAGAGGGGGTATGGTGCAGACAGATAACAAACTGCCTTTGTCCATTTCTATTTAACGTACAGTCAATGCAGGCTGATTTTTTTCTATTTAACTACAAGTGGAGGGTGTAATATATACCCAAAGACGATGGCTACATTGCCAATAGTCAAAGATGGAGGGGGAAGACAACCAGGTATGTCTGTATAATTTGCAGGCAAGTGTTACAATTAAGGACGGCCTACCAGGAATTAAACTGTTTTTTCATAATTTATTAGCTTTAGAATTACCTCACTTATCCAAGAAACTGGTGGAGCACTAAATTAGGTTATTTTAGACCAAAAAAATTGTATTTTTTTCAAAAATAGCAAGACAGAACCAAACAAAACCAAAACCAAAACACGCAAGGGCAGTTTTGCCAAAACCAAAACCAAAAAACGAGGTAATCCAGATCCAAAACCAACACCAAAACCAAAACACGGGGTTCAGTGAGCATCTCTAATGTTGGTTTTCTACGTTTTCACATGTCCACTTTCGTAGTGGAGATAACTGTTTGTGTCTACTGTTTTGATATAGTTTTTGGACACCCCCTTACTGTCAATACCTAATAGAACCAGGTCTAGGTATGCAATTTCTATGGAATCTTATTTTGCTGTAAATTTTGTTGTATACATTGTTACTGATATATGCCAAAAAAAGAGTTAATAGAGTCTATATCACAGTCTCAGATCATTAGGAAATCATCAATTTACTATTTGTAAATGTTAATATGATTAGAAAAGGGGTTGGGTTCCAGGACATATTTGCTGTTCCAACTCCCCATAAGGAGATTGCAAAGCTTGGTGCGAATATTGTCCCCATGGCAGTGCCACACAGCTGAAATTAAAATGTATCTAATGAATTTTAAATAATTATGCATTATATATCAGTTGTCAAAGCAATGGTATGACATTCTGCAACTGCCTCTATTGTAAAACTATCAAATTCCATTCCCTTACATTCCTATTACATTTTTCATACGGTCACATTTAAATAATCACTTTTTTTAAATAGTTTAAATCTTCAATGCTGACAGTTATGTCTGTACCGTATAGTCATGGATACTCAGGGAAAAACAAGGGAGTGTGGAAGCCAGGAACACTGGTGGTGAACCTGTTACTCTGGCACCCTAATGGCGCCAGAGGCAGGTTTAAATAGGAATCCAGACTGAGGTGATTGGTGGAGAGCGGAGGCGGCAGCGGAAACAGAAGCAGCATCCCATTGCCTAGCAATGGGACTGAGACCAGGGCGCATGCACCCGCTATCCGGAAGTCCGCGGCAGCCGGCGGGGAGATGAGACGTCCGTTCCTCGTCTGACAGGGAATCAGCGGGGACGGCGTCTGACAGTACCCCCTCCCCTCCTCCATCTCAGAGAAGGATTGCCTTTCCTCAGAAATTTTGCAAGGAGCGAGGAGCATGAAGGTCGGCTTCCGAGACCCACGATCTCTCCTCCGGACCGTAACCTTTCCAGTGTATTAGATACTGGGGTTTGCGCTGAAAGAAACGTCTCTTCAGGATCCTCTCAATCTTGAATTCATCCCCTAGAGATGTTTTAATAGGTGGAGGAGGAGCAGGTTCTCTGAAGAATTTGTTGAGAATCAGTGGTTTCAGCAATGAAATATGAAATGTGTTATGGATTCTAAGAGACGAAGGTAATGCAAGTTTGAAGGAAACAGGATTAATGACTTGTGCTATGGAAAAGGGACCAATAAACTTAGGAGCCAATTTCATGGATGGGACCTGAAGTCGAAGGTTGCGCGAAGACAACCAAACACGGTCTCCTACCCTCAGGACTGGAGCAACTCTTCTATGAAGATCAGCCGCTTTCTTCTGTCTCTGTACTGAAGTAGACAGTGCTTCTTTGGTTTGAGACCAGATTTGAGAGAAGTCATGGATGAGAGTATCAGCTGCTGGTACTAGAGAAGAAGGAGCTTCGGATAAGAGAGGAGGAGTGGGATGTCTGCCGTAGATAATGAAAAATGAGAACGCCCAGAGGAGGAATGTAGAAGATTGTTGTGGGCAAATTCGGCCCAATATAGAAGATCATTCCATGTCGTTTGATGATCAGAAGCAAAACACCGTAGGAAACACTCCAAGTCTTGATTCACTCGTTCTGTTTGTCCGTTAGTCTGGGGGTGATATCCGGAAGAAAATTTGAGACTGAATCCAATCTTATTACAAAAAGCTCTCCAGAACTTAGCGACAAATTGTACTCCTCTGTCAGAGATGATCTCTCGAGGACATCCATGAAGACGGAAGATGTTCTTTAGAAACAAATCTGCGAGCTTAGGGGCTGAAGGGAGACCTTTACAAGGAGTGAAGTGTGACATTTTTGAAAAGCGGTCTACCACGACCCAGATGGTATTGTAGCCATTGCTCAAAGGGAAGTCGGTGATGAAGTCCATAGTAATGTTGGTCCAGGGAGAATCCGGAATAGGCAGAGGAAGGAGAAGACCAGGAGGGCTCTGTCTTAGCACCTTGTGGCGTGCACAAACCGAACATGCAGATACGAATTTTTGAACATCTGAAGACAGTTTAGGCCACCAATAATATCTGGAGAGGAATTCTTTGGTTCTCTTGTAACCGGCATGGCCCCCCAAGATAGTAGTTTAGAGCGGAGATGAGGTTCCACAAATGAACGCCCTGGAGTGGGAGAGGTCACTGAAGAATTGGTAATGGCCACTTTTTGTATTGGGTTTAGAATCATTTTGTTGTCTAAACAAGTGAGAATACCATCATTATCAAAGGACCTGGAGAGAGCATCGGCCTTGGAGTTTTTGGAACCGGGACGGAAGGTAAGAATGAGTTGGAACCTGGCAAAGAAAAGAGACCAGCAAGTTTGACGGGGGTTAAGACATTGTGCCTCCTGGAGATAAGTAAGATTTTTATGATCTGTCATTACCGTGACGGGATGTAAGGTACCCTCTAGTAAGTGACGACACTCCTCAAGGGCAATCTTGATGGCTAATAATTCCTTGTCACCGATTCCATAATTTAGTTCAGTGCTAGAGAATTTGTTAGACAGGAATCCACAAGTCTCTAATGTTCCTGAAGCAGATTTCTGGGAAAGTATTGCTCCAATCCCGACTGAAGAAGCGTCCACTTCAATAAAAAAAATGGTCTCCCCTGGTCTGGCTGTTTGAGTTTAGGGGCCGAAAGAAATGGTTCCTTAAGAGTTTTGAAAGCCAATATGGCTTCGACAGGCCATGGTTTGCTGCAGGCACCTTTTCGAGTTAAAGCTGTAATAGGACAAATAATGGATGAAAAGCCTTTAATGAACTGCCGGTAATAATTGGCAAAGCCGATATAGCGTTGGGTAGCTTTGAGACCAATAGGTAATGGCCAGTTGACAATGGCCTTCACTTTCTGCGGATCCATCAGCAGGCCGGTGCCTGAAACTATGTATCCTAGAAATGGAACTTGTGAACGCTCAAAAAGGCATTTCTCCAGTTTGCAATATAAGGAATGTTTCCGGAGACGAGAAAGAACAGTCTTGACATGGAGACGATGAACATGTAAGTCAGATGAAAATATCAAAATATCGTCCAGGTAGACAATCACAAATTGATACAGAAGATCCCTGAAGATCTCGTTGACAAAATCTTGAAACACTGCTGGGGCATTGCAAAGTCCAAACAGCATGACTAAGTACTCATAGTGCCCGTCACGGGTGTTAAATGCCGTTTTCCACTCATCGCCCTTTCGAATGCGGATTAAGTTGTAGGCCCCTCTGAGATCTAATTTAGAGAAGATTTTGGCTCCTCTAATCCGGTCGAACAGTTCTGTGATCAATGGGAGCGGATAGCGGTTCTTGATGGTAATATCATTAAGACGGCGGTAGTCTATGCACGGTCTTAATGAGCCGTCTTTTTTTTTTACAAAAAAGAATCCAGCTCCTGCTGGCGAGGTAGACTTTCTGATAAATCCTCTTTGAAGGTTGTCTGATATATATAAAGACATCGCCTTTGTCTCAGGGAGAGCCAGAGGATAGACTCTATCTTTGGGAATAGTTTTTCCGGGAATTAGCTTAGTTTTTCCCATGCTCGATGTGGAGGGAGAGTCTCTGCAGCGGTCTTGCTAAACACATCAATGAAGTCTAAATACGGCTCTGGTAGTTTGAGGTGGGAGTCCAGAGAGAGACAAGGAAGTTGGTTAGGAGGAAGTATTTTCGAGAGACATTGATTGAAGCATGAGGAGCCCCAGGAGGTAACTTGAGCGAGAGCCCAATCGAATTGTGGTGAATGTTTTCTGAGTCATGGTAGCCCTAAAATGATGGAGTTAACGGACTGTGGGATAACCAGGAACTGAATCCACTCTTGATGGAGAACCCCTACCTACAACTGAACTGGAGCAGTAGTGTCAGTGATGGAACCGTTGCTGACACGGTTACCGTCAACTGCAGTAAGAACCAGAGGTTGCGGCAATGGAGTGCAGGGTATGTGAAGCTTCGACACCAGAGTGGCAGAGATGAAGGTTCCTGCAGATCTGGAATTTACAAAAGCAGAACAATTTAGGGAAGAGTCCGAAAATGTGAGGGTGACAGCCATCAGAAAACTGTTATCTTTGGAAAGAGAGGGAGAATGGAGACATGAACCTAGAACAACCTCCCTGGTGTTGCCTAGGCGGTGAAGTTTTACGGCCTCTTGGGACAAGAAGATAGCAGATGGCCGGATTCTCCACAGTACAGACACAGACGATTCTTGATCCTGCGTTCCCTCTCATCCCGTGACAGGCGAGAGTGTCCAATTTACATCGGCTCTTCCGCCGGGAGAGCTGGGGATTGAAAACAAGGAGCCAAACGCACAGTGCGATGACCTTGGACCCTCTCCTGAGAACGCTCTTGAAGGAGAATGTCTACCTTGACACACAGAGAGACCAAGTCGTCAAGCTTGGACGGAAGCTCTTGCGAAGCCAGTGCGTCCTTGATAGGATCTGACAGGCCTTGCCAATAGGTGGCGGAGAGAGCTTCATCATTCCAGCCTAATTCTGAGGCTAAGGTACGAAACTGAACAGCGTATTGACCTGCAGTTAAGGAACCTTAGCGAAGAGCTAACAAACTGGATGCAGCCGAAGACACACGACCAGGTTCATCAAATACCCTCCGGAAGTTCTCAATGAAAGTATCAGAATGAAGGAGGGATCCATCTCTTCGTTCCCACAGTGGTGAGGCCCAAGCTAGGGCTTGTCCCATCAGGAGGGAAATAATATAGGCTACCTTAGCTCTCTCAGATGCAAAGTTTTCCGGTGAAAGTTCAAACTGGATGGAACACTGATTCAGGAATCCACGGCATCCTTTGGGATTACCGTCGTATTTCTCTGGGGTTGGAATCCGTAGTGTTCTAGAGGTAGCAAGTACTGCGCTTGGTGGTGCAGCGGCCGGAGCAGGATCAGGAGCGGGAGCTGCTGCCTGAGAAGTGCTCAGGGCATCCAAGCGGAAAATCACTCCTTGTAAACACTGCAAGAGTTGTGCTTGGTTGGCCTCCTGGCGTTCTACCCGTACTCCTAAATGGATGAGGAGGTCTCGGGATGAGGGTTCTCCGGTACCGTCAGTCATGGCCAGAGTAAACTGTCATGCTGTAGGTCTATAAAGGCTGAAGATAATTAGACACTAACCGGTATTAGCGCAACTGGTCAAACAGGCGCAGAGTCTAACGTACCCCTGGTGTTCACCAGGGACCCCCGCAAGGAGGTTTGGACTTTGCAGCAGAGAGCACGCAGGTCGCGGTCCTATTAGCCAGTTACCAGTGTAGCGTAGAGAGGTCAGACGGTTCCGGGTCACAGCAATCAGGTATATAGGTACAAAAGGGTAATCCAGTAGAGTAGTCGCCAAGCCAAAGTCACGGTACAGAATGGGTCACACAGAGAAAGAGGATGGTCGCCAAGCCGGGTCACAACGATAAACAGGAAGCAGGATACTCAGGGAAAAACAAGGGAGTGTGGAAGCCAGGAACACTGGTGGTGAACCTGTTACTCTGGCACACTAATGGCGCCAGAGGCAGGTTTAAATAGAATCCAGACTGAGGTGATTGGTGGAGAGCGGAGGCGGCAGCGGAAACAGAAGCAGCGTCCCGTTGCCTAGGAACGGGACTGAGACCAGGGCGCATGCGCCCGCTATCCGGCAGTCCGCGGCAGCCGACAGGGAGATCAGACGTCCGTTCCCCCGTCTGACAGGGAATCAGCGGGGACGGCGTCTGACAAGCTGTACATAAATCATTAATGTGATTGCTATGTTATACAAAGTTCCAGCCATCTATTATCCATACTTAATTGATATTTCCATTTGCGTGGTGGCAGGAATGAAGGTTACCATTTGATTTTTAAAGGGGAAAACAACAATGAGCCTGATTCATCAAAGGACGCAAATGCCAATATGTGCATTATTTTGCATAAAACTGCTCTGCGGATGCCCAGAATTGGACTAAATGCGAAAGAATGCAAGTGCATGCATTTCATCTTTGAATGTAAGGACACTTCCAACAGACTAAGATTTCAGGGGCGGAACAGGGGAGGGGAGGGGCGGATGCACGTAGTCAAAGTACAGTTTAGGCATTTCCAAACTAATAGGAGCGATCAAGCTTAGGCGCAAGCAGAAGCATTCTCCTTTTCAGAAGTAAGGCTTGCACTTGTCAAGGTCAAGTGTAACTAAAGGATGATAATGACGAACAAACACAGCATTCACAAACTCGTCATCTAATGGGATGATTGACTATTTACTTGCATACTTGACACAACTCATCTCATTATACAACAGAATATAAGATCGATGGAGGGAGATTACTATAGTGCCATTTTGTCAAAGCAGACAGGTTCATATTGTTATAAGTTATATTTGCTACATTTCCTAATTGGATTCTTACACTTAAAAGGTAGGTGCATTATTTTATATTTTACAAGTAGTGCATACTTTAACCGTGTGCGAAAGGTTGGAATTGTCTCAGCCTTTCAAATCATTTTCATATATTTGCAATGTAGTAAATTCACACATTAGCAATGCTGTTCTCTATTTTAAAATGTTATGTGTGTGTGCTGTCTAGTTCCTAAATGGTTGCATACATTTGCATTGCGGTTGTGTGTTTTAAAAGCTTGTGAACGTCTTTCCTATGTCAACTACTATCTATGCCTATATAGTAGCATATATTTGTAATGACGTTCTCTGTTATTAAAATTTTTTGTTCTGTTTAAAGAAATTGCCATGTTTAAAAAATTTCATGTCATGCTTTTGTTTGTATTTTACAAAAAACATTTTGATTCATTTTTATCAATAGACCCATGTTAGCTGTAAGTATGTATGTAATGTATAATGTCAAAGGGGACCCAAAACTCTGCAAGGCATTAGATAATATATCTATATTTTCCATCCATCTTTCTCACATATAGCCAATCATGGGCCAAGCAAGGAATCTGGAGGATGACAGACATTGTCCCTTCCAAAATCAGCAACTGGTACTTCATCTGCTTCCCATAGAGTGTGTCTTCAGGGCAGGTGTCAGCCTCTTTGGGATGTCAGATGCTGAGGTGGTCCATCGCTATAAGCTTCCACCTCATGTCATTGTATAGAGTGACCAACATCCTGAAAGCAATACCGTTGCTGACCGAACTCTTGTCTGTATTCCACTTCTAGATCCTTCCAGACTACAGATGGTGTCATGGCAGGATTGTCCCAAGCAACCTTCAGTCGTCTCCTGAAGGTTGTGCTGCAGACTTTCCTGTCTCGCATCCAGCACCTTATCTATCTGCAACTCGATAAGGAGTCCCTTTTGCCCATAAAGCAACAGTTTGCCACTATAGGCGGCATTCCACATGTTATAGGGGCAGTAGATGGTACACATTTAGCCCTGGTACTACCGGTGACAATGCTTCTATTTATTCTAATAGAAATCATTTCCACTCAATCAATGTCCAGGCTATATGCTATGCATGTCTCCAGATTTAATGACTTGTTGCTAAATGGCCAGGGAGCACGCATGACTCCTTTGCCTTCAGGCAATCTGGCATGTAGTGCAGATTATAAAGTCAAAGAGGTACAGAGCCACATGGCGATGTGTGACTCTTGGGTACTATTTTCATTCACATCTTTATTTACAATTAGGCTTTTGTTGTCCCAAATAGATTGGTATTCATTGTAGTAATAAATGGTAGGTCTACAAGCTTTGCAAATGTTAACACTCTTTGCATTATGGTGTAGTTATATAATTAATTGTCGAATATTGTAGCATTACAAAAGCACCATATCATGTAAAAATATCTCCATAATTGTCTTGTTTTTCTCTTTATAGGAGACAATACTTACCCTTCCCACCATTGGCTTCTCACTCCCATTTTAAATTCACACACAGAGCAATAAGTTGCATACAATTCGGCGCGTACATCCACCAGATCAGTTATAGAAAGAAGTTTTTGATTTAAAGAGAAGATTCTGCTGCCTTGACTGGTCTTGTGGAGCTCCTATGTATGCGCCAGGTTTAGTGTGTGACATAATTGCTCTGTATGTGGTATTCCATAACTTTGCAAAACTGAGTGGGCTTCCATTGGTGGAAGAGGCCGAGGTTGCTGTCCAGGAAGTGATTTAAATTGATCCTAGTCCTCCAGACTATTCAGGGTTTAAAGAACATGTAATTTCATCATACTTTACATGTAAGTACCTTTTGGGCTTGGTTTAATATGTTATGCTTACAGTAAAAAGACAAATAACCAAGGAAAAAGTTTGTGCTTTTTTTTTTAAAATGTGTATTCAGTGAAACACATCAACAAATAGTGGCACACAAAACATGTGTGTGACACATGCAGTAAGCCGTGTAAGTCAGTTTGCTATGAATTCTGGGAGACTACACTGGATTGCAATTCAAATAATCCTAAAATTTACAAAATCTAAAAATTCAGTTTTAGAGACTTTTTGTGATGCCAAATAGGGATCAGATGAAGATGACTGTCATTTCTACACTAACAGGAGAGTTCTTTGCCTATAGCAACTGCCTTTCCCATATAGTTGGATGCACTCACAGGCACTCTGATACCCCAGGACTTAACTCAATGTAGTAAAAGTTTATGATCAAGAATCAGTATCATAGAGATAGGAGAAATGGAGCCAACAGAGCGCCCCCTGAGTCCACTCAAACGGCAGCAATAATTTAATTACAGCCGTGCGTCCCGGCTGCTTGTCACTAGCCGGGATGCAGCAGCAGTGTGAGGCTTCCCGGTTGCCCTGGCATCAGAGTGAGTACACCCCTTCTTGGGGACTGCCTTTACTGCAAGTCTCGGGCATTTCCCGTTACCCCCATGTTGGACGAAGCTTACCCTAGGGATATAATTTTTCCACCCTCCCTCCCACATAAATATTTACGAGTCCCCTGGTTTGATTCATAAAGGCAGCTTTAATGCACAGATGTACCTCACTCCAAGGACAATCCCATCTTTACTTGCACCATTTAACATTGTGCCCCCTCATCATCTTTTAAATGTCTACTAATGCCGCTGTCCGTAGGTGTACACTGTTGTCTTAATGAATGATTTTGTATATCTGACATTGCATTTTCTTTCTCGAGTTCAATTCTAAAAATAATTAACCCTACTTTATGGTTCTCTAACTCCATCAGATAGCATAAATCATCCTCCATCATATCTCAATCTATACATGGATTCTTTTCCAGATCCAAAATCTGTCCAGTTAATGTCTCAGAATGTGACTTTCAATTGCATTGTCAAGACATGTTTTGGACAACGAAATCTGCATCAGCGTATTATACATACTTGCATTAGTGGGACGGGCAACTGTTGGCCTATCTGAACTGTCTCTTTTACATATTTCTTACACCTCACTAATAAAACATATAGATATAATTTACATACATTCCATATTTATACACATGGGTCTTGGGGACCATCTCCGCTGCAAGTCTCGGGCAGTCCCTTTTACCCCCTGGTTGTAAGAAGCATACCCCAAGAGAATGATTTTTCCTCCCTCCCCATAAATATACACAAGTCCCCTGGTTTGATTCAGAAGGGCAGCATTATGGCAAAGAGCATATAAGTAAAACAAGGTAATGAAAGCCATGCTCTTGGCACCCGACGAATACTCTGACAATGTATTGTGTTACTAATCTTGGAATTGTTGTAGTATGGGTGCAGGCCACATTTATCTCTCAGCAACCTCTTTTATTTATATAGCGGCAGCAAATTAGTTAGCTCTTTACAAATGGCTATTTACTTGTGTAAATATCTACTGATACCTCTGTCCATCTGAAGACAATTGTTATTGCCTCTTCACTCTCCATAATGCCTGTATATCGTTTCAAGTGTAATGTGTTGCATCATTTCAACATTTTTATCTCTTGCACCTTACACTACTTATTTTTGTTATTTAATTTATCCAATGGGCTTGCTTCAGTTGGTGGCATGGCAGATGACATATTTTTTGCAGCCGCTGCAATGTACTACATGCAGTCACTGAATGTCGCAAATGTTCAGAAAAAAACGTTGGATTTGACATAATCCGAACCTCTCATCTCTAGTTTTGTATTTGTGTTTGTATTTATTTCAATTTTATATGGTAGGTGTAGCTTGCACATTGACTAATAACTATAAGACACTAATCTCCCTTGTGTATATCGTGCTTCATTACATTACTATATTTTATACAAATAGAGTAATGTGACTTTCATGTTTACAACTAACATTGTTAAGCCACATCTCTACACTTTCTCTACACTTCCTCTATGCTATCATGGGACTTGTTAGTCCTGACATAAACCTGGTGCATTTTCTAGGGATATAGAGCTAGTCCCATCGTGAGTGGTGCCCAACTGAACTTATGCACATATATGTGCTTTTCCATAAATGCATGTTTTCCGGCTTAAGTTTGGGGTGCAAATGCTTCCAACTACACATGTGCCCTATATGAATTGTTTAGGGGAATAATGTGTACATACTTTTGCACCATGTCTTCCACATGATGTAATTTTTACGTTTATTTATGTCAAAGCAGTAGAAAAAAATCAATTAGTCTTTGTATGTGTTTTTTTTACTTATTCAACAATAACACTATATTATTTGTGCCAGTGTCTGGGCTTGCATTATCTTTGTAGCATGGCAAAGGAACAGACATTCATTTATCTTGGTTTAGTGCATTCATATGCATAAATAACATTTGCATATCTGAAAGATAATCTTTTGTAGTTGATCACGAAACACAGGAGTTATCAGAGGATATGGACATTGTGTAATGAGTGTGACTATAGGATAATTCAAGAAATCATGTGAAATTACCTGAATAATGGTATCTCATCTCCACTTTATATTTCTATTTTAATACATCTGTCATTAATTTATTGCAGATTCTACAATTTGTAGTATATGTATAGACACAAGGTAAATTTTATATAGTGTGGAAATATATGTATCAATGTGTCTTGTGTATACTGGGCTGTCTATCATATTGTGTGTTGGTTTGTGTACATCTTAGTGAGCATTTCATCAGTTCTGTATTCAATGGAACCAGACACAGCTGTCTTTTTGATTTATGTATTGTTACGGAGTTTTGCTTGCTGTGTGTGTTTGTCCTTTTAAAGCAAAAAACCATTGTGTGTATTTTTATTGCCTCTGCATCACTCAAATGAAATTCAATCAATGGATATATATGAGGGTCCTTGCCCATATGGACATCTCAACACCCCTGAAGGGGTGTTAAGTCTTACAATACAATATAAAACAAGGTAAAATTGAATACAATTGGCAATAGCATACACAATAGAATAGAATACTGACAATGCAATGGCAATGTGGATACACAAGCAGCAATGTTGTGATATTAATACTGATGCAGTGAGACTAATCACTGGAGTTAACACTTTGAACACAGTATTAACCCACCTCAGACCATGAAACAGTATCAAATTACTTTAAGGCCATGGGAATTAGTACCACATTGTAAAAGAGCAGGGCCTCATTATCCAATAGGCTGACTAGGCTGCAGCCTAGAGCGCAAGACTTATGGGGGGGCGCAATAAGAGAATAGTTGTTCTTCAAATTAAAAAAAAAAGATGAATAAAAAATGTAGTAAGGTTTAATTCTTTAGGTATTTCTATGGTAAATGCTGAAGGCAATGAGTTATCCTTGGATGGGAGCCTAAGGATAATTGAGTAGGAGAGACAAGGATGGCAACAGACTCAGACAGGATAGCCCCCTTCACCCTCTGTAATGCTCATCATCAGAGCCGGATTTAGACCTCATAGGGCCCTAGGCAGGATACTGTTTTTGGCCCCCCTCCCTGAAACAATCCATAGCACTATATTTTTGCAGCCTACCATATACCCCTATAGTTACGTAGAAGTGAAAGCATGTGCCGCCGCATGCCTACCATATACCCCTATAGTTACGTAGAAATGAAAGCATGTGCCGCCGCATGCCTACCATATACCCCTATAGTTACGTAGAAGTGAAAGCATGTGCCGCCGCATGCCTACCATATACCCCTATAGTTACGTAGAAGTGAAAGCATGTGCCGCCGCATGCCTACCATATACCCCTATAGTTACGTAGAAGTGAAAGCATGTGCCGCCGCATGCCTACCATATACCCCTATAGTTACGTAGAAGTGAAAGCATGTGCCGCCGCATGCCTACCATATACCCCTATAGTTACGTAGAAGTGAAAGCATGTGCCGCCGCATGCCTACCATATACCCCTATAGTTACGTAGAAATGAAAGCATGTGCCGCCGCATGCCTACCATATACCCCTATAGTTACGTAGAAATGAAAGCATGTGCCGCCGCATGCCTACCATATACCCCTATAGTTAAGTAGATATGAAAGCATGTGCCGCCGCTCACGTGATCGCTCGTCGGGTCCCGGCAGCCTCTCCTCCTCTCTCTATCACTGAGTTAATCCAGCCCTGCTCATCATGCTTCCATTCTGCTATACTGTCTTGATTTTAATAAACTTTAAATAAGTGACAAAGATTTCTGTGACCCATTTAAAAAACCAAGTAGTAGAGTTTTCTAAAAAGGGGTAACATAAACATTAGTAATGGGAAGGGGTGAATGATGACAGATTTTAAATTAAGGACATGTTTGTCCTGTCATGGAGGCCGATGGGTTGCTACGAGCATGTTAGCATAGAGCGGACTGAACCCTTAATCAGGCTCTGATGAAGAGGGTTTACATACTGTATTAATTATGTATTTGAACTCTGAATCAATAATATAACACAAGTGTGTGTGAAATAACACAAATTCTAGACTAATGCAAAGCAGTAATAGCAATGTTACCACCTGGGAGATTAAAACAGTGATAACAATTGTTGTAGTCCCTATATTAGTTTAATGTGAGGTAAGGTCCTGTGGTAACAGGCAGTAAGCTCAGTGTGTGGAGCAACTGGAGATTCAGAAGAATATACTGTCCCTCAGCAGGGATAGATAAGTGTAGTGAGAAGAGTTAGAATTGTTCCTTAAATAACAGTTACTACTAATGGTATGGTAGAAGGCCCGCCATCAGGGGGGCACAGGAGGTGCGGAGGGACTAGGAAGCCCACCACTGCCTGACCCAATAACTTTGTAATTTTTTTTTTCTCCAGTGATACAGCACACTCCCCGGGACCAGACACTACACTGAGGCAGCAGGATCTGCAGATCCGTTCCTCTTCTAACTATGCAGCATGTGACCGCCCCTCCTTTACTGACATCCAATCTCATGTGGGGTGCACACCACATAATCTGCGCTCCCATCCACTCTCAGAAAGCAAGAGAGGCAGACAGCAGAGTGTGCCCCTCCAACACTGCACCAGCTAAAAGAAGGAGTTTGGGGAGAGAAGCATAGAAATCTGATCATATAAAACCAAGGAAAACTGGAGAACATAGGCTCTTACTATAATGGGAGTGGAGACTGGGCTATAAATGTAATGGTGAGGTTGGAGATATTCATTTTTAGTAGGTACATTTATTAGTAGGGAGAAATTATTTAATGGTGGGGGCTATTACTTGTAATAGTGGGATCATGGTACTGCCTATTAATTTACAGTGGTGTATTGGGACTGTTTATTAAAAACTGGGATGGCTTTGGGGCTATTAATTGAATGTGGGGCTGAGTAATTTAATACCAGGGCAGTATGGGGAAATAGGTTTATTTATTAAATGTGAATGCTATTAGTTTCATGTTAAGCCACTTTGGGGGAAAAATATGTATATCTATTAAATGTGAATGCCATTCATTAAATTTTAGGCTATGTGAGGGGTGTGTGTCTATTTATTAAATGTAAATACGAATTATTTAATGTTAGTGCTATTTAGGGAGGAAATATGTGTATTTATTAAATGTGAATACTACAAAATTTAATGGCAATGCATATTGGAGGAATAGACCTATTTATTAACTATGAATGCTATTCATTTAGTGTTGCTGCTGGTTGGTGGAAATGTTTGATTGGTTACACGAAAGGAGGGCTAACTATTAAATGTGGGGGCTATAGATTTAGCATCAGGACAGGTTGGAGGGAGGGAGGGAGGGAGGTGTAGAGGGTTTACTCTAGATTTTAATATATCATGTGCCTATCTCTTTTTCCAACAAACCCCATCATTTCAGGATCCAGACAAGCAGCAACTGAGCTTAAGACACAAGCAGCACCAGCATGTAGTGAAAGCTGCAAGAAAGGTAAGAGAGAGCAGGACCGTCTGACAACTGTCCAGATTCTGGTGGGGGTGTTCCTATTTTGGGTGACTGTTCCATCCTTGACTGCAAGGATAGTTGGGAAGCATGTCCTGCTTCCCACTGTACTGCACGTGAAGGAGGAACTTAAGTGCACGCAATGTATTTTAAGTAGATGGGAGAGGGTTGGCATGTGGAAGAATATAGCATGTCCTCCAGTGATACTCCTTGCATATGGCAGCATAAGAGGAGCAATGTTATTGGAACGGACCTGAAATAATAGTTAAAATACAGGACAAGCACCAGATACCTGAAATACACCTGGACTTTGCCTGGATCTCTGGGGAGTGTTTGGACTCTAATACTTTGCTGGTATTGTGCTTTCTCTTTTCCTCTGGGCATATATCTTGCCTTCTCATTCCTCTTGGCAATGTGTACATGACCTCTAGTTGTGGCAGAGGTCACTATGAGGTTACCTCCTTTCTGATAATCTATCACTAGCTCTAATAACCTGGCAGTCCCACCCGACAGAATGGCAGTTATCTATACTTTTTTTTATAACTGCTTGGTATGTGTGACCAGTGACTCTATTGTGTGATACCCTTCTGATCTCTCACTGTTTCTATGATGGTAAAGACTCTCTCCTTCCCTGACTGATGGCAGGACTCTCACTTTTCCCCAGCAGCTTAAGTGGACAAGTGTTGTGCATGTTGTCTGCTCCTGTGACTGGCTCAAGGACTCCAAAATATGCAGTAGGGTCTTGCTTCAGTATATATGCAGACTATGGTTTCTGATTGCAGATTGCTCCTTTGGGTATGGCTGCCGACCTGACTGTGGCCATGCTGATCTCCTCCTCTGACTCTCAGGCATACCTCCTTCTCTTACTGTCATTTTGGCACCAAAGCACTAATTTGTCTTAGGCTTTGATGTCCTTTTTTGGGCTATTCACAGTTTAGGGCTGCTGAGGATTGTAGTTTCTAGCACCCATGGCTGTGTTACAATGGCTCCTATTGCTGGTAGCCTCCCCTACCTTGTTAATCAACTCTTGGGACACAGAACTCATCCTTGGTAAGCGCTTGGTCTGGGGGTTTACTGTAAAATCTAAACTGATTTAATATTCCAATTTATTGTGTAAATTGTCTTGCTTCCATTTAAGAGAAAATATCAAATTAAGGATTTCTATAAAAGGCAGATCTTGTGAGATATTATTTTTTGCACTGCCACATCTAAAGAAAAATATACCAGCTTTCTTTGTTCTACAATATACTATTCCATGAGACATAATCCCACTGTTTGCCTATTGATAAACTACCATTGAGCTGACAACACTACATGTATTTTTCTTCCTGTGATCATAAAACTGTGAGTTGCGATTTTAGCATATGATTCCATAAACTATGAATTGACTGTGGATAAATAACAATGCTGTGTATTTCTTCCCACACAGAGTGGGTGCTGTGAGTATACTCTATGGTCTACACAGGAATACCTCTCATTTTCTATCACGCCATCGCCCCAGGCTCAGGTGATTAGCTTTGGAGGAGAGACGTGTTTTGAAAACTAAAAAGACTGCGTATGGCAGGCTGGATTAGCACAACGGAGTCTGTTAATTATTAAATACATTAGCATCTGTATCAAATGTCACAACTTTGTTTCAGTTTGATTTATTTGACACATGGCCCCTAGTTAGGTTAATGGAAGCTCAGATATTGTGCAGCCATGTATGAAAAATGGAGAAGTATTTGCATCGCAGTGAAATATAACTGCAACTTATTTTCTTTTCAATTTTCTTCATTACTTACTATACAATGGCTATAAAAAGTATTCACCCCTTTGGCACTTTTCACTCTCACTTTCTTTATGGAAACAAAGTGGATTTATTTGGGAATTCTTACCATTGTTAAACACAAACTACTGCTTTTCCTTAATTAGTTACAAATAAAAACAGCCAATACTTGATTCAATAAATATTCACCACCCATGTGTAATACTTGATGGATGTACCTTTAGCTGCAATTATAGCTGTGAGTCAGTTTGGATGTCTCTATCAATTGTCCAGTATTGTACATCTCACTACAATTTTTGCCCTCACGCTATAGCTCAACCTAAAAATCTGTCTAGCTATCTATCCTTCAAATGTTACCATTGTTTTATACAAAAATGTAAAATATTTTGAAAATAAAGTGTTGGTTTGAATAAATTCAACCTGTCCAAATATTTTTATGATCTATGATATATCAGATATCACAGCTTTTTTTCCAGTGCACAAAACAAAATGTAAAACTTAATACAAATGGGTTGATGCAAAGTTGGGAATGAGAATAGATTGCTCCAAAAAAAAAAATGAGCACAAAAAAATAGCACATTTCCGCCTTAAAATGTGTCTACCTCCACATCAAAAGCATAGCCATCTGATTTATTAATCATCAACAGCGAATATTCACACCTCGTAACAGACATATATGCGCGTTTCTGCAGTTCCGCATGAGCTGCATTTGCAAAAGCAGACCTTTATTTTACTCAGCCATAAATAACCAGAGATAGAACACCCTCCCTCCCTGTCCATCCACTCCAGGCACAGATGGACATAAGTGTGAGACTGGCGAAAATCTTTATAGTCGCATAGGCGTGCTGTCACTTTCTGGGCATGCGCAGAGCGATATCGCGCACGATACCCTATGCAAACTGACATATGTCCCACTCTGCATCAGCCCCAAAATGTGTAATAGCTTCAAGAAAGAGTTAAAGAACAAAGTGAATTTAGATAAGAATTAGAAATCCTAGCAAAATAAATTAACTCATGATATAAATTATTCAGATTTACAAGTGAATACTATATCTGCTGTGTCAACCCTTTGGGCTACAGACTCTTCTGGGTTAATTTTATCACCTATAAAGAAGTGTTTTTTTAGGTTTTGCTGCTCTGTCCGGCCAGCTGGGACATCCTCATGGTATTTAATTAGTTAGTACTAGTAATGTTAGCCTGTAGGTGGCATAGAAATCTATGTTGGCCGGGAAACTGAGAGCTGCTGGAGAGAATTGACATCCAGGATGCAGCCGTATGACAGCACACAATGTGCTGCCAGTAAATTACATTATTCCGGTTACAATCCAAAGCATGGTGACCAGCAGAAGAGATCAATGGGACTGTGACAGTAGCGTGATCGCTATGGGACAAGAAGGAGAGTGACTAAAACTCACTGGAAAAGTGATGAAGGAGGACAGTGACAGCAACTGATGACCAGGCAACAGTGATGAATTGTGTAGCAATAGAAAGAATGCAGTGACCAAGTGATGGTACATAGATAATGAAATATACAGCACCTGTCACTGAAACCAAAAACCAATAAATGCTTAACTAATTATATACTTGCCTGCCAAACGTCATACCTGGCCATTGTTATATATGTTGCATGCTATATTGTAATATATTAGTGGGTGTTATGTACTAATTATTACTAATTCATATACATATATTTATATAGTGCCAGCATATTCTGTAGCGCTTTACAGTTGGAAACACACACAATGATAATAAATGAGACTGGGTATGACAGACAGATGGGGAGGTAAAAGGGCCTTTGTTCGCAAGCTTACAAACTATAGGACAATAGGAGTGTGATACATGAAGCTTAGTGACACATATTGCATAGTGACTGCAGCCCGAAAAAAGTCCTGTAACCAGCAGTGGGAGTAGGTGATACATGTGGGTAAGAGATGCAGATCTTGTGAGAGCAGAGGGGTCGATTTGGGAGATATTTTGAAACAAGTGAAGAGATGTATGTTGATGCAGTGTTGTTTATGGCCTTGCATGTTAGTAGAAGTATTTTATTTAGAGATGAGCGCACTCGGATTTCTGAAATCCGAGCCCACCCGAACGTTGCCGATCCGAGTCGGATCCGATACAGATCCGGGTATTGGCGCCAAATTCAAATCTGAAACTGAGGCTCTGACTCATAATCCCGTTGTCGGATCTCGCGATACTCGGATCCTATAAATTCCCCGCTAGTCGCCGTCATCTTCACTCGGGCATTGATCAGGGTAGAGGGAGGGTGTGTTAGGTGGTCCTCTGTCCTGGTAGATCTCGTGCTGTGCTGTTTAGTTCTGTGCTGTGCTGTTTAGTTCTGTGCTGTGCTGTGCTGTGCTGTGTTCTGCAGTATCAGTCCAGTGGTGCTGTGTGCTGTGCTCTGTCCTTCTGAGGTCAGTGGTGCTGCTGGGTCCTGTGCTGTGTCCTGTTCAGTCCAGTGGTGCTGTGTCCTGTGCTCTGTGCTTCTAAGGGCATAGTTATTTCCCCAATATTCCCCTGTGTTTAAAAAAATAAAAAAAAGTTATTTAAAAAAATACCAAAAACTAATTTAATGTTTTTTAATTACCACAAAATTTGCACAACCAATCCTGCAGTATAAGCCCATTGGTATTGCAATATTACCAAGTTCACACATTCAGCAGTAAAAGTCCAGTGGTACTGCAATATTACAAAGTTCACACATTCTGCAGTATCAGTCCAGTGGTGCTGTGTCCTGTGCTCTGTCCTGCTGAGTTCCGTAGTGCTGCTGGGTCCTGTGCCGTGTCCTGTTCAGTCCAGTGGTGCTGTGTCCTGTGCTCTGTGCTTCTAAGGGCATAGTTATTTCCCCATTATTCCCAAGTTTTTAAAAAATAAAAAAAAAGTAAAAAAAAATTAAAAATTAAAAAAAATATATATAATTATAACCAAATTTGCAAAACCAATCCAGCAGTATAAGTCCATTGGTACTGCAATATTACCAAGTTCACACATTCTGCAGTATCTTGTGCTACATATAATGGAGACCAAAAATTTGGAGGATAAAGTAGGGAAAGATCAAGACCCACTTCCTCCTAATGCTGAAGCTGCTGCCACTAGTCATGACATAGACGATGAAATGCCATCAACGTCGTCTTCCAAGCCCGATGCCCAATCTCGTAGTACCGGGCATGTAAAATCCAAAAAGCCCAAGTTAAGAAAAAGTAGCAAAAAGAGAAACTTAAAATCATCTGAGGAGAAACGTAAAGTTGCCAATATGCCATTTACGACATGGAGTGGCAAGGAACGGCTGAAGCCCTGGCCCGTGTTCATGACTAGTGGTTCAGCTTCACCCACGGATCTTAGCCCTCCTCCTCCTCCCCCCCCCCCTACAAAAAATTGAAGAGAGTTATGCTGTCAGCAACAAAACAGCTTACAACTCTGCCTTCTAAAGAGAAATTATCACAAATCCACAAGGCGAGTCCAAGGATGTTGGTGGTTGTCAAGCCTGACCTTCCCATCACTGTACGGGAAGAGGTGGCTCGGGAGGAGGCTATTGATGATGTAGCTGGCGCTGTGGAGGAACTTGATGATGAGGATGGTGATGTGGTTATTGTAAATGAGGCACCAGGGGGGGAAACAGCTGATGTCCATGGGATGAAAAAGCCCATCGTCATGCCTGGTCAGAAGACCAAAAAATGCACCTCTTCGGTCTGGAGTTATTGTTATCCAAATCCAGACAACCAATGTATGGCCATATGTAGCTTATGTAAAGCTCAAATAAGCAGGGGTAAGGATCTTGCCCACCTAGGAACATCCTCCCTTATACGTCACCTGAATAACCTTCATAGTTCAGTGGTTAGTTCAGGAACTGGGGCTAGGACCCTCATCGGTACAGGGACACCTAAATCCCGTGGTCCAGTTGGATACACACCAGCAACACCCTCCTCATCAACTTCCTCCACAATCTCCATCAGATTCAGTCCTGCAGCCCAAGTCAGCAGCCAGACTGAGTCCTCCTCAATACAGGATTCATCCGAGGAATCCTGAAGCGGTACGCCTACTACTGCCACTGCTGCTGTTGCTGCTGTTAGTCGGTCATCTTCCCAGAGGGGAAGTCGTAAGACCGCTAAGTCTTTCACAAAACAATTGACCGTCCAACAGTCGTTTGCCATGACCACAAAATACGATAGTAGTCACCCTATTGCAAAGCGTATAACTGCGGCTGTAACTTCAATGTTGGTGTTAGACGTGCGCCCGGTGTCCGCCATCAGTGGAGTGGGATTTAGAGGGTTGATGGAGGTATTGTGTCCCCGGTACCAAATCCCGTCGAGATTCCACTTCACTAGGCAGGCGATACCAAAAATGTACAGAGAAGTACGATCAAGTGTCCTCAGTGCTCTAAAAAATGCGGTTGTACCCACTGTCCACTTAACCACGGACATGTGGACAAGTGGTTCTGGGCAAACAAAGGACTATATGACTGTGACAGCCCACTGGGTAGATGCATCCCCTTCCGCAGCAACAGCAACAGCTGCATCAGTAGCAACAACTACAAAATGGCTGCTCATGCAAAGGCAGGCAACATTGTGTATTACAGGCTTTAATAAGAGGCACAACGCTGACAACATATTAGAGAAAATGAGGGAAATTATCTCCCAGTGGCTTACCCCACTTAGACTCTCATGGGGATTTGTGGTGTCAGACAATGCCAGTAACATTGTGCGGGCATTAAATATGGGCAATTTCCAGCACGTCCCATGTTTTGCCCACACCATTAATTTGGTGGTACAGCATTACCTCAAGAGTGACAAGGGTGTGCAGGAGATGCTTGCGGTGGCGCGGAAAATTGCTGGACACTTTCGGCATTCAGCCAGTGCCTACCGCAGACTAGAGGCACATCAAAAAAGCATGAACCTGCCCTGCCATCACCTCAAACAAGAGGTTGTGACGCGCTGGAACTCCACCCTCTATATGCTGCAGAAGGCCATTCAGGCCTACACAGCCACCTACGACATAGGCAAAGGAGTGGGGATGCGCCTCAGTCAAGCGCAGTGGAGACTGATTTCCGTGTTGTGCAAGGTTCTGCAGCCATTTGAACTTGCCACACGATAAGTCAGTTCCGACACTGCCAGCTTGAGTCAGGTCATTCCCCTGATCAGGCTGTTGCAGAAGCAGCTGGAGAAAGTGAGGGAGGAGCTGGTAAGCCATTGCGATTACACCAAGCATGTAGCTCTTGTGGATGTAGCCCTTCGTACGCTTTTCCAGGATCTGAGGGTGGTCACTCTTTTAAAGTCAGAGGAATACATTCTGGCCACCGTGCTCGATCCTCGGTTTAAAGCGTATGTTGTGTCTCTGTTTCCGGCGGACACAAGTCTACAGCGGTGCAAAGACCTGCTGGTCAGGAGATTGTCCTCTGAAGAGGACCGTGACATGCCAACAGCTCCACCCTCATTTTCTTCCACATCTATGGCTGCGAGGAAAAAGCTCAGTTTTCCCAAAAGAGGCACTGGCGGGGATGCTGATAACATCTGGTCCGGACTGAAGGACCTGCCAACCATTGCAGACATGTCTACTCTCGCTGCATTGGATGCTGTCACAATAGAAAAAATTGTGGATGATTACTTTGCTGACACCATCCAAGTAGACATGTCAGACAGTCCATATTGTTACTGGCAGGAAAAAAAGGCAGTTTGGAAGCCCCTGTACAAACTGGCTCTATTTTACCTGAGTTGTCCCCCCTCCAGTGTGTACTCGGAAAGAGTTTTTAGTGCAGCGGGGAACCTGGTCAGTGAGCGGCGAAGGAGGTTGCTTCCTCATAACGTTGAAAAAATGATGTTTATAAAAATGAATAATCAATTCCTCAATGAAGTACAGCACTGCCCTCCAGATAGTACAGAGGGACCTGTGGTTGTGGAGTCCAGCGGGGACGAATTGATAATGTGTGATGAGGAGGAAGTACACACTGTAGGGGGAGAGGAATCAGAGGTTGAGGATGAGGACGACATCTTGCCTCAGTAGAGCCTGTTTAGTCTGTACAGGGAGAGATGAATAGCTTTTTTGGTGTGGGGGCCCAAACAAACCAATCATTTCAGCCAAAGTTGTTTGGTAGGCCCTGTCGCTGAAATGATTGGTTTGTTAAAGTGTGCATGTCCTATTTCAACAACATAAGGGTGGGTGTGAGGGCCCAAGGACAATTCCATCTTGGAACTTTTTTTTTTGCATTATATGACCAATCAACAGTCGTTTGCCATGTTCAAAAAGTAAAACCAAATTTAAACAAATTCAAGAAATTAAACCAAAAGTAAAATGCCCTGTCATAATTTAAAACAAGAGGTATTGACGTGCTCTAAAACTACTGTATTGTTGTTTATATTTTATAAACACTACACTTGAAAGCTTGAGTCTTTCAATAAAAAAGTAACTGTCCATTGCACGAATATTTGCAACAGGGACAATTTTAGGGTTAAGAAAGTCAACTAATAACACTTCGACGCTGTCTGTCTTTATAAACACTACACTTGGAAGTTGGAGGAGGTATTGTGGCCCCGGCACCAAATTTACTACCGGGGCCACTCCACTGTGCAGTCCATATTTAGGTGTATCAGATATTAAACAACGGTGACAGTTGATGCCCAATTTTTTAATTATATTGTGGCCTCGGTACCAAATTGTGTACCGGGGCCACCACACTACGCAGTCCATACCCTTTTTTGGTGGAATTCTGACCCGTGGAGGGTTTTTTAATTATATTGTGGCCTCGGTACCAAATTGTGTACCGGGGCCACCACACTACGCAGTCAAGATAGATAGATGCGTATCATAGATAAAGTACATTCAGTGGTGTGGGGCAAATTGAAAAATATTCAAAATGCACTGACATTATTAAAAACAAGAGGTTGTCACACGCTAAAACTCCAACATGTATATGATGGAGAGGATGGAGGAGCAGCCGTATGTGCAGTGTAATGCAGACCTGTTGAAGGTTTTTTATATATTTTATTGTGGTGCCCAGTGCCCACTCCTCTACGCAGTCCAGATACATTTATTGGTGCGAATCATAAAAGTTCAGGGTTTTTAATATATATTGTGGTGACCCACTCCTCTACGCAGTCCAGGTACATTTATTGGTGCCAATCATACAAGTTGATGGTTTTCTTATTATATATATTGTGGTGACCCACTCCTCTACGCAGTCCAGATACATTTATTGGTGCGAATCATAAAAGTTCAGGGTTTTTTATATATATTGTGGTGACCCACTCCTCTACGCAGTCCAGGTACATTTATTGGTGCGAATCATACAAGTTCAGGGTTTTTAATATATATTGTGGTGACCCACTCCTCTACGCAGTCCAGGTACATTTATTGGTGCGAATCATACAAGTTCAGGGTTTTTAATATATATTGTGGTGACCCACTCCTCTACGCAGTCCAGGTACATTTATTGGTGCGAATCATACAAGTTCAGGGTTTTTAATATATATTGTGGTGACCCACTCCTCTACGCAGTCCAGGTACATTTATTGGTGCGAATCATACAAGTTGATGGTTTTCTTATTATATATATTGTGGTGACCCACTCCTCTACGCAGTCCAGAAAGATACCTCGTTGCAACGTTTTGGACTAATAACTATATTGTGAGGTGTTCAGAATACACTGTAAATTAGTGGAAATGCTTGTTATTGAATGTTATTGAGGTTACTAATAGCATAGGAGTGAAAAGAAGCCCAAAAACTTGATTTTTAAACTTTTTATGTTTTTTCCAAAAAAAATCCGAATCCAAAACCTTAAATCCGAACCGAGACCTTTCGTCAAGTGTTTTGCGAGACAAATCCGAACCCCAAAAATAATGAAAATCCGGATCCAAAACACAAAACACGAGACCTCAAAAGTCGCCGGTGCACATCCCTAATTTTATTTACCCTTCGATAAAATACATTGATGTAGGGACTAACATAGTAGAGGTTCAGAAGAAGAATTTTTTACAAGGAAAATTAGTCTAGCTGCAGCATCTAAATAGATTGCATGCAGGGTTAAAAAAGAATAACCCTTAGGAAGCAAGCTTGAGGGGTAGGGTTTATCGTTGTGTCGATGTTAGGTTTAAGGCATCTGATGACTGGCGAAAATATTGTTATTCCAGTTTTTGAGAGGTTAGGTTTGAGGTGGTGAAAGGACATCCTAGATAAAATTGCAGAAAGACATACATTAACATGGGCCAAGATAAATGGTGAGGAAATATACATTTGGGCTTCATCTGTATAGAGATGATACTGAAATCCAAACAAGCTTATTTGTTTTCCAACAAAATTGGTATAGATAGAGAAGAGTAGAGGACCTAGGAAACAGTCTTGTGGTACTCCAACTGATAGAAGAAGTGGAGCAGAGGTGGAAACAGTGAAACTAACAATGAACAAGCGATTTCATAAATAGGATAAGAACCAGGATAGGGCAGAAGACCTGAAGACAGGGGAAATGTTGCTTTTGTATCAGAAAATAGCGGCCAACTGTGTCACTTGCAGGAGCAAGATCCATAAGAATTAGAAGTCAGTGGTGTCATTTAGCTTGATCAATGATCAAATCATTGACCTCCATAGTCAGTGCAGTCTCTGTGGAGTGTTGAGCACAAAAGTCTGACTGAAGAGGATCCAATAGGTTGAGAGAGGAAAAAAAGCATGTGAAGCAAGTGTTGGCATATCCTCTAACAAAGCGTGGAAGGGCTAGGGTTCTGAGAAATGCGACGGTAATCTGATAGAGAGTTTGGGTTAGATTTTTTTGTTGAGGTAAAGGACACTGCATGCTTGAATAATGATGAAAGACAACCATGGAGGGACAGATTACGGATTATAGTTAAGGTGGAGGCAACCACAGAAGACAGGGATAAATTGATTTGCGAGGGTACAGGGTTAAGTGGACAGTTAGCAGGTAGGAAGGTGGGAACAGTGTAGATACTTTATCTTTACTTGTGAGATCAAATAAAGAGAAAGTGCCACAGGGTACGGTGAAGGAATTGAGCAGGCTATTGGCTGAAAAATAAGGTACAATTTCTTGAATTATCACATCAATCTTGTCCTTGAAATAGGAAGCAAGATATTGAGCATTGATGGTAGTTGGAGGGAGCAACAGAGATGAAAAGGAATATTCCAACCCTACTTCTGTTTCTGCTTTCAGGTTTGGAGGTGTGGGTGAATTGAAGGCCACCATGTGAAGAAACTGCAAGTGAGACAGTGTCTGATTGTGTGAGCCATGTTTCTGTTATCTTAAGGCTGAGGATGTTTGAGAGGAAGAGGTCATAGATGGAGGTTAGTTTGTTACAAACAGAGTGTGCATTCAATGGGGCACATTTAGGATTTTAAAAGGGATGGGAAACAGGTGATGTGTACTAAGAACAATTATTTGTTGAATAGATTAAGTAAATTACCGTATTTTTCGCTCCATAACACGCACTTTTCCCCCCCAAAAAGTGGGGGGAAAAGTGTGTGCGTCTTATGGAGCGAATACTGCAAGCCAGATCAGAGCAAGAAAGAAGGAGAGCGGGTCCAGGCGGACAACTTACAGTGGCAGCGTGAAGAAGTGGGTCCCTCCAAAGGGGCGGGCTGGGCAGATGTCCCCCGGGTCGGTGGACTGAGCGGTGGCTGGCCCCGCCTCCGGGACCAGCCACCTTTCATACTGGCTGCGGATCCTCCTGATCCGTCCTTCCCCCCGCCTATCTGCGAGGACCTAGCTATCACATAGGACGTGCACCACATGACAGGTGCCGTCCCATGTGAGAAGGGCTGAAGACATCGCGCGCGGAGGGATTAAGGTAAGTTATGGGGAAAGGTCAATATTGTGTGTGTGCTGGAGGCTATAGTTTGTGTGTGCCAGTGTGCTGGAGGCTATAGTGTGTGTGCCAGTGTGCTAACATAGCATGTGTGTCTAAGAGTGGGGATCAGTGTGTTAATATAGTGTGTGTGAGTGTGTGTGTTGGTGAGTGAGAGTGGGGGCCAGTGTATTTTGTGTGAATGAAGAGGCCAGTGTATTTTGTGTGAGTAAAGAGGCCAGTGTATTTTGTGTGAGTGAAGAGGCCAGTGTATTTTGTGTGAGTGAAGGGGCCAGTGTATTTTGTGTGTATGTGAGGGGCCAGTGTATTTTGTGTGTATGTGAGGGGCCAGTGTATTTTTATTACACTATTTGGTTCATAATACTTTTTTTCCTGTTTTCCTCCTCTAAAAACTAGGTGCGTTTTATAGTCAGATGTGTCTTATGGAGCGAAAAATACGGTATAAAAAGCAGTAAACTGCATCATTGAGTAATGTCCATGTGTGTCCAAGGGCTAGATTTACTAAGCTGCGGGTTTGAAAAAGTGGGGATGTTGCCTATAGCAACCAATCAGATTCTAGCTGTCATTTTGTAGAAGGTACTAAATAAATGAAAGCTAGAATCTGATTGGTTGCCATAGGCAACATCCCCACTTTTTAAAACCTGCAGCTTAGTAAATCTAGCCCCAAGTGTGTATCAAGCACACTATTTTAAAATTAATTTACTGAATGCAATGTATGAATCGATAAGGCTACTTTCACATATATGTTTAAATTTGTTTTGAAAGTGAAAATGAATGAAAATTAACATGCCTTTCATGTGTTTTTAAAGCATTTTTCAAGAATGTGTAATGTGCTGTGCTGTCTGCTCAAACACTTCTTCCTTCTTTTTTTACTTACTAATGGCCCAGATGATCTCTATTATTGAACTGTATTTGGAGCACTAGTGTGCTGGTCATGCAAGACACTCTGTAGTGTCAAAATACCACATCAGTATCTATCTATCTATCTATCTATCTATCTATCTATCTATCTATCTATCTATCTATCTATCTATCTATCTATCAATAGCCTTAAGGCACCTAAGGTAACAGTGCTGTTAATAAACTCTACTGTGGCAAGATGTTGTTGTCATCATCCCCAGCCTTACCCTCCCTAGTTTATGCTCCCATATCATTAAACTCCAGCTATTCTGTGCTTGCTTGATAGTCTCCTCTCAACCTTGAGGACCTTCTTGTGTCTTCTGAAACACAACAAACATTCTGTCTGATATTTTTAAATAACATGCCCAGATTTCTTGGGGGTGTCTGGAGTGTGTAAATTAAAAATTCCACTTTGTATCTTACCAATAATTGTTCTGCAGCCTTGAACTTCAAAAACAATAGGCACACTCCTGAGGATGTGACTACACCAACATCATGCATGGTTGCACCCCCAGCATACCATGGCCACATCCTCTTCCAACTGCTGGCGGGACAAATGCTGGAAGGTATGCAATCTCAGCCTCAGCTTACTGGGAGTTGTCATGATAATCTCTACTAAACTGGATCTATATATGTTTAGATAAAACACCATCATATTGCTAATTTTATGAAAATGACTCCTGTAACATACTTTATTGGTATAATAACAAGAGATGAGCAGAGAAATTCGACAGATTCGATTCTTGTCATAATTTTCCGGTAAAATGTCATATCTCACGGAGTTTGGATTGATTTCTGCTATATAAAGCCCTCCCTGCTGTTCTCAGCTGACATTTTAGAATTGGTAGGATGTTGGTAGGACGTTTGCGGCAATTGTGTGCTCATAAAGTAGATTGTAGAGGGCTGGAAAGAGACAATGCATATTATATATGTGATTTAACTGTTAAAATTTTAACAGTTTATTTATCAGGCTGCTAGAAATGTGTGCTGATAAATTGGGTGTGAGAAAGTGAAGAGTAGACAAGCAGTGGCTACCGGTGGTACTCACTTTTTAGGCAGCAATAATACCGACAGCAGATAGCTCAACATAAATATTCCAAATAGTATCAGCATGACAAGAATTAAATATAGATTTACTATATAAGTGGCATATAACTTTTCTAACACACCTAAATACTGCCAGATCTAAGATGCCAATCTGTGAAATCTCTGCATGAAGAAATGACGTGAATTACAATGGCAGAGTGAGAATGACGGTTTTAAAGTGGCAATGGCCGGATCCAACGCCTGGATCATATTATATAGATTTTACACAGTAATATTTTAGATCTAGCGGCAGTTAGATGTGTAGGAAAAGTTCAGTCACTTATATAGTAACTAGAGATGTTCACTGAACCCCGTGTTTTGGTTTTGGATCCCTATTTTTTTCCCTACATTAATATTAACCTCAATAACACTAAATTCAAGTCATTTGCAGTCAATTTTGACCATCTCGCAGGTCACAATATTATTTTCATACACTTTCAAACAAAGACTGCAGCGACCTGGCTGGATGCTGGGCGACAGAGCAATGACTCAGACACATGACAGTTCATAGCACATCTAGGAAACATTGCCACACAGCAAGATGGAATTGTCCTTGGATCATGAAATCAGTTATGGTTCATTTGATCGCTCCACCTTTTCCTTGGATAACTGTGGAAAATTCTACAGCTAATACATGACGACGAGCGCTGACACCCCCGGGATGTGTGCTTTTATCAGACCCAGACCAATCCAGGGTGCCAGACAATGCACTAAAAAGACCCATTGTAATTCACAGCAAAAAGGAAGTTCATCACTGAGCTTCAAATCAGCCCCAAATCCCCAAAAACTATAATATAGTTAGGTACCTTTGACGTAAAGTGCAGATTACAGACGCTTTGTGCAATACTGATGGAACAGCAGCAAAGTGCAAAGTAATACATATACACGTCTATTTAAACATGCTTACATTACTTCTGCAAGCAATGTTGTTCTTTGCTAATAACACTGTTGTCTTTATACCTTTCAAAAAAAATTAAAAATAATCCTCCACCATTCTTTGGATGTTGATAGTTGATAGTAGGATCAGGTGGAGTTACAGCAGAGGTTTCACTAATTCTGGCCAATTCTTTTACAGTAGACAAGACCAGGGGGTAAATGTATCAAGCTGAGATTTTTCTGGCGAGTTTGAAAAACCAATCAGATTCTAACCGTCATTTATTTAGTACATTCTACAAAATGACAGCTAGAATCTGATTGGTTGCTATAGGCAACATCTCCACATTTCAAACCCGCCGGAAAACTCTCAGCTTGATACATTTACCCCCAGATGTCAAAATGTTGTGCTGAGTCATCTGCATCATCAATGGGTGTCTAAGATTTTTGCAAAGCACACAACAGTATATAGCACATGTAGTAACATTGGCACACAGCGGTAGCTGAAAGGAAAAGTGGTGCAAGATGGAATTGCCCTTGGGCACTCCCGCTGACCCTTATGTTGGATCTTAAAAGGACATGCACACTCTAACAAACCAAGCACTTCAGCGACAAAAGTGCCACTTTTGAGGCTGATGTGCTTGGTTTCTTTGTGCCCCCACAAAAAAAGCTAACAATGGGCTTATAGCACCTAAGGTATCAGTGCTGTTACTGAACTCCACTGTGGCAATATGTTGTTGTCATCATCCTCAGCCTCATCCTCACCATCATCAGTTTGTACATCATCCTCACACATTATTAATTCATCACCGCTGGAATCCACCATTACAGAAGTCTCAGTATTTTGATGTAATTGGCGGGAAAGGCCTTCCTCGTGGACATTGAAGTTAATTTTTATGAACATCATCTTTTTCACATTTTGAGGAAGAAGCCTCCTACGCCGATCGCTGACAAGGTTCCCAGCTGTGCTGAAAACTCTTTACGTGTACACACTGGAGGGTGGGCAGCTTAGGCAGTGCAAAGCGAGTTGGAACATGGGTTTCCAAATTCCCTTTTTTTCCTCCCAGTATGTAAAGGGACTGTCTGATGTGTCTATTTCTAAGGTGTCATTGAAATAATCCTCCACCATCCTTTGGATGTTGGTAGTAGGATCAGGTGGAGTTACGGCAGAGGTGTCACGTTATTTGGTCAATTATTTTAGACCAGACCAGATGTCAAAATGTTGTGCTGAGTGATCTGCATCATCCCTGGGTCTCTTCGGAAAGCTAAGTTTTTTCCTAGCAGCAATTGACTGAGAAACTTAAGGAGGAGACGCCGTCCTGTCACGTAACACTTGCGCTGTCATTTTGCTCGCCAGGAGCTCCTTGCATCTCTTCAGATATGGGTCAGTTGGAATCAAAGAGAAGACATAGCTCTTAGACCTAGGATCAAGCACAGTCGGCAAAATGTAGTGATCCGATTTGATGTTGATAACTCTTAGATCGTGGTGAAGCGAATAAAGTACTTGATCTACCAGTCTGACATACATAGCGTAATTGCTTTGTTTCATCTCCTCCTTCAGTTTTTCAAGTTGCTTTTTCAAAAGTCTAATTAAGGGAATCACTTGACTCAAACTAGCAGTGTTTGAACTCACTTCACAGGTGAGTATGTCGAAAGGTTTCAGCACCTTGCACAACATGGAAAGTATTCTCTACAGCGCTTGAGTAAAATACATCCCCCTCCTTTACCAATGTCATGGCTTGTAGAGTAAGCATGGATGGCTTTTCGCTGTTCTTCCATCCGCAGAAGAATGTATAAGGTGGAATTTCACCTTGTCACCACCTCTTGCTTCAGTTGGTGGCAGGGAAAATTAAATTGCTCTTGTAGCTGCAGCAATCTCCGACTTGCTGTTGCCAAATGCCAGAAATGTCCAGATATTTTACGGGCCACAGACAGTATCTCCTGCACGTCCCTCTCAATTTTAAAATAGCTCTGCACCGCCAAGTTTATTGTGAGCAAAACATGGAATGCGATGGAATTCACCCAGCTGTAATGCTCTCACAATATTGGTGGCATTAATAGAATTGACATATCCTGAGGAGAGTCCAAGTGGGATAAGCCATCTTGCAATGATCCTTTAGTTTTTGCAACAGATTGTCAGCTGTATGCCTCTTGGTGAAGCTGGTGATACACAGAGTACCCTGCCTCTGAAAAATGTGACGTACTGGGGTACATGCTGCTGCTGTTCCTGCTGCTGAAGGTGAATCACCAACCCAGTGAGCTGTCACAGTCATATAATCTTTAGTTTGCCCAGTTCCACTTGTCCATATATCTGTGGTTAAGTTTACAGTGGGTAGAATGGCATTTTGTAGCCCAATAATTACATTTTTACCAACCTTCTGGTAGAGGTGAGGAATAGCTTTTCTACTGAAATGGTGTTGTGAAGGAATTTGGTAACAGGGACACAAGACCTCAAGTAACTGTCTAAAACCAGCTGCATTAATAGTGGAAATTGGAGGCAGATCTAATACTAGCATAGTCACCATGGCATCTGTGATCCATTTTGCGACTGGGTGACAGATTTCATACTTGCTTCCTCTTGCAAAGGATTGTTTAACAGTCAATTGTTGTAAACTACTAGTAGTCTTCTTCTTGGCCTGCTTCTGGGATGAAGATTCACCCCCAGCAGTAGCAGCAGCAGTGGGACTAACGCTCAAGAATTCTTCTGAGGAATCCAGGATAGTGGAGGAGTCATCTAGCCTTACCAACTTGGATGCAGGACTAAATCCAATTGCTACTGAGTATATTGTTGAGGGTGTAGATTGCTGGTGTCGAGATCTAGCTGAGCGAAGGGACCTAGTTGATGATGGACTGCTTTTTGTTATTTTTTTAGCATAAGAATGCGATTTACCCAACAGTTTGTTATGAACTAGCTTCAAATGGCGTATCATGGATGAGGTTCCTAGATGGTTAAGGTCCGTACCTCTACTGACTGTGGCTTTACAAACACTATAAATGGCTAGACAACTGTTGTCAGGATTTGGGGAAAAATAATTCCACACATAAGAGGTGGATTTTTTGGTCTTATGCCCAGGCATGACAATGGCCTTCTTCTTATCACGTGCAAGAACTGCTTCCTTTGGTGCAGGACTTAAACAAACAACATCATCCTCATCTACATGCACATTAGCGCCCTCGTCAGCTACACAAATATCCCCCCTCATCCTGCTGCAATTCCAAAGTGGCATCCTCAATTTGTGTATCACTGGCTACACCTGGGCTGGTCATGCATCTGCAGAAATGCTGAAAGGGACCTTTTTTATGGGTACACTATACCTCATTGCCGAGTGAACATTGTGGGCTTGATTCATTAAGGAATGTAAATGCCGATATGTGCTGTATTCTCCTCAAAATTCCTCTGCATATACCCAGATCCGAACCATATACCAGTGAACGCAGCAACATTAAATTTATCTTCGAGCAAAAATGACCCTTACTACAACCTACGATTTCTGGGGTGGAAAAGGGAGGGGAATGGGCTTATGCACGTAATCAAAGTACAGTAAGGGCATACCAAGCTCGACCACATGCAGCAACGTCCGATTGGGTGTAAGTGCCAATTACTAGGGATGACGGTCGTGCATGCATGCTAGAACATATGTTTGTAATCAGGAGAAACAGTAAAAATGGATTTTATGTACAGTAGATATTAATAGCATCTTCATAAATGGAATTTATGGGGGAAAATAAATAAATAAAAATATATATTTTTAAATGTTTTGTCAATTAATGGATATATTATTAACAGCTGACAATCACTGAAATGTATTTTATTTTCCTGTGCATTCTTTTTGGACTTTACATTCCCCATATGTATTGGACATGTCCTGCAGTGTATTATCTGTTAGAGCAGAGCACACCTGAACCTTTATTCAACTACAGAGGTACCATTCCTTGTGGAATCCGGGTGTTGCTGTTCCCAATATTAAAGTAATTATATTGTTTTCAAATAAGCATTGCATAGGCGATTGTATAGTGTTTCTAACGCACAAAGTGATTTATTTTAGCAGATGTAAATAGTCAACAATTCAATACATTATTATATTATGATACAGTACAGTACAGCCAATACCAAAAGATACATACATACCGCTGCGCTTCGCTGCCCTAACCACAGGCCCAGTGGACAGTAATTCAGCCTTGAATACTGGTTCAGAGTAGACTGAGCCTGGTGGGGGTGCAGCTATGATTATATATACAGTCAGTGTTACACAGTGAACAATAGAGATGATGTAGCTTGCTTCTATAGGTCCAGACAAGGGTGGTTCCAGGGTAAACAGGTCATAGGCTGATTTAATCTAAGGAATCCAAAGGTGGGGGTCATCTCTCCAGGGGATGTGCTCCAGTTACAATGAGTTCATTAGCATATCACATTCTGATATCAATCTGGCTATTTATTCCCTAACATCAATAACTAGAGTATGCAATATGCGATCTCTTCGGCGATGGAACCGGACAGCTGCTGATGAATAGGGGATTAGTATGATATCAGACATGACACGTTTCCCATAACCTGAACCTTAGATAACACTAAAGTGTACATATAATCATAATATATAAACTAATAGTAAACCAAATACTGTCTGCTCATAAATTACTGTGTAATGGATCCAATATGAATATGAATTTCATAAATAACTAAATGTTGTAATAAGAGTGTGCGTGCGTATTTTACTGTGCGATCGCCGTATGCCACGTGTAGAGTGGCACCCTGAGTGCAATCGGCCAATAAAACAATATTAACCAATATACTTTCGTTCATCCAATTATACGACTTCGACAGTTCCACCCTTTGATAGTATAATAAACTATCACCTTAAAGATGTTATATGCAGGATCTCAGTACCACGTTTCATTGCTATGTAATACAAATCCCCCTTGAGGTATGACCACGCTGTCTGTAGATCTAAACAAGTTATCATAGGAGAGAGTCTTAATCCTGAAAACGATTTCTTCCTTTACTATAGACCGTACACTTCTGGAGCTTGGAGATAACCTTTTGTATGCCCTTCAAGGGTGCAATAAAACACTTAATACATTATTTGGAAAGGTACAAAGTACAATAGAACATGTATCAGCTATACAGAATACTGTACTACAGTTCTTCAAGTTTAACAGGTTCATCTGTCCAACGCAGGTCTTTAAGCTCAGAATACATTTACACACTTCATGTTCATCAATAGCATCATCCTATGTCTATCAATAATGTCATATACAACCTCCTTCAGCTTGCGTTAATATACACACTTCTAATAATGTCATCAGTTCTTTTCATCGACACTTGTGGGCGGGCTATTGTCTATTCGTTCTTCCCAGTATCCCAATACTCAGATTTAACAGTGATCGGCTTGTAAACTATTGGGAGACTGCAGACTAAGGGACCTAGGTGTTGTACTTTTCCCCTAGTGACCTCCCACCCATAATTCGGGTACCTCAAGAAACCATAGTGGAAAGAGAACTAATCCTACTTGATATAATCATTGAGGCACGTGAGAGCACGCCCAGTCCTTTGTTTGGTCTAAAACCTTACCCTCCCAAGAATGATAATCATTCTCAAGGATGCCTGCTCAAGTCCGAATATTACTGGACTGGCATCGCTGGGTGTACCTCTTTTTAACTATGGGGTCGCCGCACTTACGAACGTAATGCTACTCAGACAATAGCCCCTCGCACTTTCTCCAAGCTCCAAGGTCTCCAAATTTTCCTTTACCCCTGAATTGAATAGAGTAATTGGCTGGACCGATTATGCTACTAACTTCTCCTTCATCCCCAATACCTCATTATCATTACCTGAACCAGCCTCTGTCACCTGCTAATAATTAAAAGAATTGACCGTCCTGAGAAGAGAATGAAATGAAAGAACACAAAACAGGAAAAACTACAACTTCATGCTGGACAACTGTCTTAGCCTTTGGCTCAGGTGCTACTAACTGCATTCGAGGCCTTCCAGAACAGACTCATGAGTGCCCTTGGACCCTCCTCTGAGTGTTGGCCCCTCTGCAGTGGGTGGAATGGGCACCAGTGTGTCTCTGCTACCCTTGAAATCGTGATGCTGGTAGCCTACACCTGGTACCTGTCTGTCAAATAACCTGAGCCTAAGAAATTACTGCTCCACAACTTACTCTCCCGATCCAACATCCTGACAGTTAGTGTGACTTTTCAGGAAACAGTGTTTTGGACGTTCTCAGTTGCTGTCTCACTATTTACCTTCTCTTAAGGTCTAACCTAGCCTCCCAGTTACAATCTCATCTCACGAGGGGTCAAGAACATTTCAAAAACTGACAGGTTAAGAGGCTGCCCAGGAGTGATCTTTTGGTAGCGGGGAAGGACTAGTGGCCGAAGCTATCAGTCACTTCAATCAAGTTCCAACTCTTATTCTATTCAATTCGTTCTATCTAGTACCACTACTTTATTTTCACACTGGTTTATGGCTAATTGAAAGTATGTGATTTGTTACCACTACTCATACATTATACATCTGTTATCAATAACATGAATACCCCTATCATCTATTATAACTCTAGGACTATCACATTGAATAACAAAAGCTTTGAGTATGACACAGTAATACATTAGACACATTTCAATACACCTTTACCCAGACATATTTCATTGGTACACCAGTGTATACTTGAGGATCCTGCATGGTGGTAATTGGATGACGTGGATTTGTTGTACCTGGAGGAAAACCCATCTGCAGGAGGGATATGGGATGGCTCTATTGGTATCATTTTCCTGACATTCTCTTAATCAAGATAGAACGTTGCCATCCTACTAGCTTGAGACAAAATGTCTGGTGCACCCCAATATACTCTTACCAGCTTGCACATACCTTCTGTACCCAGCTGAGCCAGACCCTTTGCTGCCTCCTGTGGGTCTGGGAGATACACTCTGGGAGCTACTGGTCTACCTTGTCCATCTCTCCAGGGTCCGCCAGACTCCTCACCACATCTCTTCACCTTCCAGACAGTTTATTCCTCAGGTAACACAAATCTTCATATATTAACCAATATGTGTATGTGTGCATGTGTGTGTTCACCTTTTAAAACGAAAACAATACAATGAAAAACAAAACAAAACATAGATTTGTTAGCTGTCACATAAAACCCTGCTGTCTATTTGACAGCTATGTTCGACCTGGTGTGACAGCCATGTATGGTCGTGTGTGTAAGTGTGGACTTTACTAGCAGCTACTTCAGTTGGTAACTGTGTTACTGTATAAAGTCCTCTATGTAGTGTCCTACTCATGTGCTTGTATTGCTATAAAAAGATTTTTTTTTTCAGTCACCTCAACATCGCCCCCTAGACTAGAAAAATGCTGAAGACCAATGTATATCAATCGATTTTCCCTCTGCCAACTCACATGTCATTCTCAGTACCTTACATTCAGCTACTTGACTAAATGAGAAAGACACAGGGGTCTATTTCTATAACACTTTCTTCAAATATAACAGTATCCAGTACATATCTGTCTAACAGTGAAAAAAATATAAAACACGAAAATTCTACATTTTCTAGAGTTTCACATTATGTCGTATCTTGTGGCACAAATCCTACTCCAATGTTCAACACAGAGATGCATATCTGTATGCTTAACCTCTAGCAATCTTCTGTCCTCCTGTCCTCCCCACCCTTTGTGCATCCATATAAAGGCAAATTTTTGTACAGGAGGCACGAACCACAAAAAAAAACAAAAAAACAGATATGCAACTTATAAAACATGAATCGTATTTCCACAACAGAACCTTTCTGCTTAAAATCAGCAGTTTCTATACGCATGAAAACAAAACCCCTGGCTGTTTCTGTGACTCATGTCAATCTAATGTGTGTATCCCTGAATTTGTCTTATGTAAAAAAATAAAAAAAACATTTTTCTTTCTTGTCCCTAGATTCAAATTAGCGTTCCTTCAGTCTATGCAACAACGGACATTGGGTTTCGCAACACAAAGTGAACCACAGGTCTTAAACACATTGCGTTTTTTCCCGTATGAGACCCATCCGTCCATCCACCCTTTGTTGAGGAACCGAATATTGTAAGCGTTGCATACCTGCCGATAACGTAACTCACCTCCGAGCACCCAAATTATTAAAGTAATTTTATCGTTTTCAAATAAGCATTGCATAGGCGATTGTATTGTGTTTCTAACGCACAAAGTGATTTATTTTAGCAGATGTAAATAGTCAACAATCCAATACATTATTATATTATGATACAGTACAGTACAGCCAATACCAAAAGATACATACATACTGCTGTGCTTCGCTGCGCTAACCACAGGCCCAGTGGACAGTAATTCAGCCTTGAATACTGGTTCAGAGTAGACTGAGCCTGGTGGGGGTACAGCTATGATTATATATACAGTCAGTGTTACACAGTGAACAATAGAGATGATGTAGCTTGCTTCTATAGGTCCAGACAAGGGTGGTTCCAGGGTAAACAGGTCATAGGCTGATTTAATCTAAGGAATCCAAAGGTGGGGGTCATCTCTCCAGGGGATGTGCTCCAGTTACAATGAGTTCATTAGCATATCACATTCTGATATCAATCTGGCTATTTATTCCCTAACATCAATAACTAGAGTATGCAATATGCGATCTCTTCGGCGATGGAACCGGACAGCTGCTGATGAATAGGGGATTAGTATGATATCAGACATGACACATTTCCCATAACCTGAACCTTAGATAACACTAAAGTGTACATATAATCATAATATATAAACTAATAATAAACCAAATACTGTCTGCTCATAAATTACTGTGTACTGGATCCAATATAAATATGAATTTCATAAATAACAATGTTGTAATAAGAGTGTGTGCGTGCGTATTTTACCGTGCGATCGCCGTATGCCACGTGTAGCATGGCATACTTAGTGCAATCGGCCAATAAAACAATATTAACCAATATAATTTCGTTCATCCAATTATACGACTTCGACACCAATTTACATGCATTTCGTTAAAAAATAAAACGCACAATGCATTAGTTTTGCATACCTAACTAAATCAGACACAGTATGTGGATTACAACTGGGTGAATTTCAACAAGTACCATGCTTTGCATACACAATCAACTTAGTTGTTCAGAATTTCTTAAAAATTAGATTTTGGTGCAAGAGATGCTGTCTGTGTCCTGTAAAATTTCTTGGCTTCTTAGGCATTCAACAGCCTCATGTAGATCATTGCAGCAGCTTAAAACAAAATGACCTGAATTCCACACTTTTTGTGCTTCAGCAACTGGAACAACAACAAAAAGTCATCAAAGCATACACATAGCGCCATGAGCTAGGGAGAGGGGAGACAGTGTACATTACTCCAGTATACTGGATAATTCTTTCAATTTTATGGGCTTTGGCCACCTTGGTGTGTCTTCTTTTCAAAAATTGCATTTTATTACTGCTGCTGCTGTCCCTTTTCAATGTGTCAAATATGCTGACTAATGTTGAGAATAACAAATATGACATAGATGCCTAGTCTCTCGTAATGTTTGTGAGACTCCCGAAATACTGGGTGTCCTCCCGGATTCTTGGGAGAGCAGTGCAATCTCCCGGATCCCGGCATGTTTGGTCATTTAAATGGATGGGGCGGGGTTTAGTGAAAAAAACAAGCCATCACGCGCCATCGTGGTGGCCCTGCCACAGCTGGTATAGGGCGAAATGGTGATGATCACTTAGGGGGCGGGGCTAAGTGAGGAGATTCTCTTAGCCCCGCCTCTACACGCCAACCTGCCCCTTGACCTCCCGGAAAACAAATTGTATGAAATATGTTCATTGTCTTTATTGAACCATTTCAATTCTGAGTTAGCCCACCTATCAGCCCGTGCTCTGCCTGTTTAAAGCTGTTCTTTTACTTTAATAAACTGGCCTCTTGTCTGCAACTGCTGTGCCACTATGTTTCATAGGGATTTTATCTTATATTAAACTGCCATGTGTTTGTGCTGCTGCTCTGTCACTAATTTCATGTCGTGTTTTGAGATATACTCAGGGCTGCCATCAGAAATTGTAGGGCCCAGTACTAATGAAAAAGGCAGGGCCCCCCCTCTCCTCCGCAACAACTGCCCTCCACCCCCACTGCGTGTCCCACCACCCCTGGATAGCTTATGTTTTTGGGGTTAATATAAAAATGCCCAATCCCCTGTCAACTCACGCTATAGCACCCCCTCACCTTCCACTACAGAGTATTAAGCGGTAGGAAAAAACAAAATCGCTCTTAATTTAAAATCAAACCTGCTTCACTCCCCCCCCCCCCCTCCTCTAACACACACCAATGCTTATTTTACAGAGCTTTACCACAGGAACATATCAAGGTTAAAACCTTATTACATCTTTCCTTCTCTTTACTTGGGAGAACAACAATTCTCTTATATTTTAAAATTAATTTCAGTTTATACCTCTCCCTGTCACAATTTTGCACCCCAAAGATGTCATCCTTTAAATTCACTTTAGAAACCGAATAAATAAATGGTGATGATAATGAGGAAGATTCATGTCAATAATTGGCTTTACCTGCTATTTGATCAGTGTGATGTTATAGAAGAATTGGTGATTACATATTTAAAGTGGTTTCCAACCTAGATGCAACTTTAATGCATAGGTTAGTACATGCTCCCCCCCCCCCCCCGCAACATTTACTCAATAAGTGGCATTATCTTTGTGGCTTCCTCTGCACTTCTTTGTGTTTTGTATACAGTAGTATCCAAAGGGCAGTTCTGTGTCATATCCAAGGGCAATACAAACCAAAGGGCTTGAAGTAAAAAACACAGATGGAAGATAGAAAAATAGGAAGTGGAAAAATATAAAAGAATGTATTTAGTGAAACCTGCAGGAAAATGTGCACAATTCAAGTTGCCAGAAAGTGAAATGAAAACAATAATTATATATAGAATGTTCGGTTAGGTACACGTGATTGAGAATGTACATTTGAGACATCAGTCAATAGAACAAAGCATACTGCTTACTCTCCCGGAATGTTCTGGATACTCACCGATTTTTAAGAGTCCTCCCGGACATCAGGCTGATTAGACCACCTCCTTTTCTGATGTGGGCAGGACCTAAATGACGCAATTTGATGCAAGTTGCATCATGATTGCTCCCATCACCCACTGCGGGTTTCCACGCCTATCTGAACTCCCAGAGGTTCAGACAGTGGGCATGTATGGAAGAAAGTATGTTGTGTATTTATAAGCCCCCACTAAGCACACCCTTATCTCAAGTTACTAAAATTGTTCCACATATATTGAATGTTACCAGTATCTCTTCTATCTGATGACTAAAGCTGATTTAGTAATTTTCCAGTGCTAAAAGTGAACTTTTAATTCCTAATCTGGAATGATAAAGCCCATTAAGGACAGTTACTGCTTTTACTGTATAATGATTGTAGGTATGCTACAAATAGTACCTTACAGAAAATGCCATAATTCGTGTACATAATAAAAGCTAAATGTTAATGGCATATAGTTAAAGAGTGATGTAGAACATTTATAAAAAGTAAAATAAAATTACTTACCCAGTACTGAATGAGCAAGATGTTGTTTGCAGCAGCCCCTCTGTGTGACCTCACACTGACAGGGAGAGGGGGCGGATCACATGATCAAATGGGCGGGTCTTTCTCCTGCAGTTCGTCTCTGATGCTGCTCTATTCTCCCTCACGTCCCTGCTGCTGCTGTGAGTCTGGCAGTGACGGGCAGCTGTCAAACGCTGATCGGAGATGAAGGATCGCGTTTGACAGCTGCCTGTGACTGCCAGGCTCACAGCAGCAGCAGGGATGTCGGGGAGGACACAGCAGCAGTGGAGAGCACATCGGTGGTCAGCGGGCCCCCTAGACAGCCCAGGCCCCATACACCAGTACCCCCCGTACCCCCCTGATGGCGGCCCTGGATATACTGTATATGCAATATTATAACCCAAATGTACAAAACTTTCTTGTGTTATTATATTACTGTTCGGTTATTTTTTGGAAAAATTCTCGCTGTTTTCAACAAAGGTTAAAGTTGTACAAAAAAGAACACAGGTAAGTAGTAGCCAGATATGACTGCAAATTGTCTCCTGGGGATAAATGTATCAAGTTGCGGTTTGGCATTTTCAGCGATTTGTTCGGGTGAGTTTAAAATCGCTGCTGTGTTAATCGGCGAGTTGATATAAAATCACCAGTAAAGTGTTTCATTCAAAACCGCCATTTCAAAAATCGCTACAATTCGCAGTTTTGACATTTTGCCAGTTGCCCGAGTTTGAGGCAAAAATCGCCAGAATCAGCATGATGCTTTCTATAGGTGAGATTAGAAAACACATAACTGTTACAATGCTGGCCAATGTTAATATAACGGAAAGCACAATGCAAGTTTAATTAAAGCATGATTTTTCTTTTAAAGGGGCAAAAATGATTTCAAATGACCTTATGGGGGACAAATGATTTTATGAATAAATTAGTTGTGCACATTTCTGTAATGAACATATTTTTTTTTATCATATTGGCTGACTAATTACCATTGCGGCAATAATTTTTTTCTCATGGCGTGGCAACACTTAATATTTCTAGATAGGGACACCATTTAAAGTACATACTTGGTGTGAAAGAGTTCCTATATGCACCTGTGATGATGCAATGGTGGTGGGCGGAGCCTGAGCCACGCATAATGGCCACTAGCACTCTACTGCTTTTTGCATGCGCCAAACACATGCGCAGATTAAGAACTGGTTGAAAGCCTGAGCATTTCAAACACAGAATACATGTGGAATTTGACAGAGAGCATTTCAAACAAAGAAATTGTCTCTAACATAAGGCTCCACAGGAAGTTAAATTAGATAAAGAAAAACATGTTCTCAATAGGACAGGAAGAACAGAAAGGCACAGAGACATGCAGTGTCCAGTTGTGGGGGTGTGGCAGTGGTCATCGCCCCCCACCTGAAGCAATGCATTCTGGGTAAAGGTTTATAAGCGCGAACACAACCTGAAATAGTTCTCTTTGACCACTCACATACACACACCTGGAAGCCTGGAACCTTTCACTGGACATCATATTGCAACATAAGGTATTCCCTGCACTTCTGTAATAGCCTTATCATCTATTTACCTTATATGTATCTGCTTGCATCTTATATACTCTGCCTGCATTTTATCCATCATTTCTGTTAACACAATAATGCTATTATCTGTTAAAATGCACAGTGTGGAAGTTCTTAGTGTTTACCATAAGGAAAACCAATAAAGACACGGACACCAGATTAACGTTGGAATAAAATATTATTTATTAAATGACTAATATTAAAACTAAAGGGGCTGAAAGGTGGACGAGAGCAGGGCAGTCAGCAAACACAAAACCAATAACGGTGGAAAGGTCAGACCATTGTACCACCAACCCAGGATCATACCTTATCTATTGGCCGGTGCGAAATATCTGTCCAACGGCAAGACTACACCCCCCTATAACCGCCAGTAAAATATTCAACATACTGGCCCAGAGTCCCACTCACTGGACCCAACACACGTGATGACAACACAATCCAAAAGGTAGAGTAGTGATCTATGACGAGATAACCCAAGCACCATATGCAGACTTACCAACTGCACTGCTCTCCCACCTAGAAGAAAAAACATGTACACAAACCTAATAACTGCCGGGTGGGCGGGAGGAATCCGGAAGCAGAGAGGGGGAAATGCTGGAAAACTTCACCTATATAAAACTAAACCACCCCCCTCCTCTGTCTCATTGGTTAACAACTTGAAGCAGCCTATAGGCTAAACACCTAATCACTAACCCACGTGATTTTAACTGCGTTTAGGCTGATGGCCTCACTTCCCTAAAATGCACAGTGTGGAAGTTCTTAGTGTTTACCATAATACCATAAGGAAAACCAATAAAGACATGGACACCAGATTAATGTTGGAATAAAATATTATTTATTAAATTACTAATATTAAAACTAAAGAGGCTGAAAGGCGGATGAGAGCAGGGCAGTCAGCAAACACAAAACCAATAGCGGTGGAAAGGTCAGACCATTGTACCACCAACCCAGGATCATACCTTATCTATTGGCTGGTGCGAAATATCTGTCCAACGGCAAGACTACACCCCCCTATAACCGCCAGTAAAATATTCAACATACTGGCCCAGAGTCCCACTCACATGACCCAACACACGTGATGACAACACAATCCAAAAAAGGGAGTAGTGACCTATGACGAGATAACCCAAGCACCATATGCAAACTTACTGACTGCACTGCTCTCCCACCCACGCCGCAGAGATGACTATAAATGCGACCCACCAACCACAGCCCTAAAAACAACTTAGAGCTTCCAAAATAACTGGTCTATGAAAAAGACAATACCAACATCAGACAAATGGACCCCATCGTCTCCGAACAAATGTACAAATTCAGCCTTCAATAATGGATGGGAAATGGAAAAACCCCCCGACTCACAGAAAATTTTATTAGCCACCTGATTAACTTTTCTGACTACCGATGCGATAGTCATGGCGAACATATCAGACCTCCATTTCCTACGGGGGACAATATAAGACCAACACAGCTTTATGGATGGCCATTTCACAGAGACCGACAAAATGTCATCACAAATTTTTATAATGAGGTGCAAGGATTTAACTTGACCGACGTCATTGCCACCTAAGTGGACAACGAGAATATCGGGAACTCCACGATCAGCAATCTCCCTTGATAGAACCGACATGAACTCCATCCATCTCATACCCCGCCGGCCTATCCATATTACTTCCGCATGAACCGGAAACTACGGACACCTCCGAACAAAAGAATGTCTACTCGCCCAGTAGACATATGAGTGTCCCAAAAACCACACCAACATTTTTCTGGTATTCACCCCTAAAAGGAATTACGAATTGTAACTAACAAAAGGACGAATTAACACATATTAAACATAACCCAAGGCCTAACAACTTAATGCAACCTGAAAACCAACACAAAATGGAGAAATACCTGAAGTAACTGACATAACAAAGGGGTGATTTTACTTCCAACATTAAATAGAACGGGAAAAGGAAAGGCAGCGACCCAGGTGAAGGTGAAAACCCGGTGGGAAAAAGCCCTTCACGCACACGCAAAAAGCAGCGATCAGCTAACCCCTGGGTCTACCACCAAAGCAGAGAAAGCGAAGATAAAGAAGAGCTGCGTAAAAAAGGAAGCAAAACAAAATTGGTTAAACATCAGGTCTAATGTATCGCTTATAACTACTAGATTTCCATCTACCTAAAGCCTGTATGGCTGAACTTGATGCCCCATCTGCTGCTGTCGCTGTGCCAATACAAAAGGAGTGAGTACCAAATTCAGAGGAAGGTAAACCCAAACCCCCAAAGCTTTGCACATAATGGCATGGAATTGAAACTTAGTAACCGGGGAACTGTCCTTGTGAACTAACCAGGCTTCTGCTTGCTGCGGGCGTGCTTTTGCTAACTCGTGGCAAAGCCTGACTGGACAAATAATACCATCCATTTGTCTTGCTAGCGTTAACCAATGACATGGCAATCTTAATTTGAATAGTATCTGGATTTAAAATGAAATTTTTTGCTAAAATGGCCGACACTAACTGGTTTTTGGACTGCGCAACCAACTCCCCTATTCTCAAAGCTCCGTGAAAAGGCATGGAGAATGCAGCGCTAAAAAGAGAACCCTCAAAAACATCCACAGTTATATCTGGCAAAACTCCCATCAACCGGGCCAACAAAAACGTATCTATAGGACGCCTGTGATCTCTGGGTACAGGGTGTAACCTAGACCATCCTTTCAGGGATTTCTTGACCAGAAATGATTTAGTAGGATCAGTAAGCCCCTGAACCTTTGCCATAAAAGATATACCTGCTATTGTAGATAACATGTACACTTTACTAAGGCCCTCCTGATAGCACCCCAACATAAACTCCTCCATGTCCGAATCAATGCCTGTTAACCGCCTGTCAGAAGATACCAAATAACTCTCCCAGAGCTTCCACGCTAACCGGTAAGCCTTCAATGTAGATGGAGCTAGGCCCGCTTCAGCCAAAAACCTTAAGCCGAACGGACCATCTGCCAAATATAAGATGGACAAGCTATACCTACGGGATTAGCCCCTGGAGCCAATAATCTAAACCACCCCCAATCAAAACGAGAAAGAGAATCAGCAATGCAATTTTCTATCCCCGGGACATGTTTGACACGAAAATTTATGTCATAGTCCAAGCAACGAAGCACCAGTACACACAATAAGTTCACTGCTGGTCTGGAAGATGCACTCTGGCGATTGATTGCCTTAACTACCCCCAAATGATCGCACCAAAAGGAAACATTATGACTCTTAAGCTGAGGAGCCCACAACTCCAAGGCCACAATAATGGAAAATAGCTCTAATACGAGTAAATTCTTTATCAAATCTCCCTCAACCCACTCCTTCGGCCATGGAGATGCGCACCACTCACCCTGAAAGTATGCTCCGAAACCCTTAGACCCTGCTGCGTCTGTGAACAATTCTAAATCCCATGTGGAAATAGGGGGGAAGGCCAAATTCTAACACCGTTAAATCTCCCCAGGAAAGATGTCCACACCATCAAGTCCTGCTTGATCTCATCCTTCAGTTTAATTAACGCATGAGGCCTATTCCTACCCGCTGTGGAAAGCTGCAGCTTTCTATAAAAAATCCTTCCCATCGGAATAACCCTGCATGCAAAATTAAACAGTCCTAACAGCGCCTTAACTTGTTTCAATTTAAGGGAGGGAGCAGACATAGCATCAGATATCATCACCATTAGCTTCGCGATTTTATCTGCTGGCAACCGACAGCAGCCCGCCACCGTGTCTATCTCTATCCCTAGAAAGGACAAACATGTAGTTGGACCTTCCATTTTGTCCCGCGCTACTGGAACCCCCATGATTGAAAACACAGCCTGCGTGGAAAAAAACGTATCCGCACACGATGAGGACTTAGCCGGGCCCACAAACAAAAAATCATCAAGGTAATGAGCAATGCCTTCATGCCCTGTCCCCGCTTGAACCGCCCAGTGAAGGAAAGAACTAAATGATTCAAAATAAGCACATGACAGAGAGCAACCCATGGGCAGACATCTATTCATGTAATAATCTCCGTTAATTTGGAACCCTGTGTACTTGAAGGATTCGGGGTGCAGGGGAAGTAATCTAAACGCGGATTCTATATCTAATTTCGCCATGAGGGCACCCGCGCCAAAGTGTCTAACTAACATCAGGGCCTCCTCAAATGATTGATATACTACTGAACTGATGCCCTGATCAATAGCGTCATTAACTGAACCGCCCACTGGATGCGACAGATGTTGAATTAGACGAAATTTACCGGGGACCTTTTTTGGGACTATCCCCACTGGGGAGATGACTAAATCCGCTATGGGGGGTGAGCTGAAAGGGCCAACCATGCGTCCCAGGCTAATTTCTCCACGAATCTTGTCATCAAGAACTTCCGGAAAAATATAAGCCGATTTTAGATTTCTAGCGGCCCTAGCGTTAACCGTTGCCCCAATCGGCAGCCGGAAGCCATGACGAAAAACTTACCGGAGAAAAGAAGCCTGTTTTACATCTGGATATAGTTTAAGCCATCGTTCTAAAACAACACTACAAATAGGGGAGTGAGCTTTAACCCGTGTTGACGTCGCTGCCGTGACCTCTGCCGAGACCGGGGGCACTCCTCGGACACTCCTTGGCAGAATATGGTCTGCGACAATAAGAACAATTGTGCCTGTATCTACACGCCTCCCCCCTTCCGCATGAAGAATTGTTAAAGGCGAAACACCTATTTTTGGAAAATTGGGGAGCTCTGCGTCTCTCCCCTTGCGGAAACTGATAACCCTGCGTCCCGGCACCGACTGCTATGCTAGCCCGATTAAGTTGCATCCAAATCTCAACATCCTTAACTCCTAGCTGCATATCAACCCGACCTTCCACCTTCTCGTGAAACAACTCATCATATTTGCGCCACGTCCCCGGGTGACCGTTAATGAACATCTCGTTTATCATATGAAAATACTTCCAGACTTCCTTCCCGGCCTCTGGTCTAGACTCTATATAGCATGCCGCGAAGGAACAGTATCCTGCTAACCAATTAGGGAAGTTTTTATAAGACTCCTCACCTATACCCCCTTTTGCACAGGCTGTGTCTAACCCTTTCTTCCCAGATTTTGTAATCTCAAACATATTAACAAACCAACCCTTCTTGATCCTGTCACTAATGCAAGCGCGCACACCAGCTAAGAGGGCGGTGTTCTTACACTGAACCATGGGGGCTCTAACTGCTACCACCTTTGCTGCTGAACCCCTTCTATCTCCCTGAGATCGGGCCCTGCCAAAGTGTGCGTTGAGTATCTTGATCAACTTCCGAGGGCCCTCCCCCGATGAAGAGGGAGAATCCTCCTCAGTGGAAGACATAGGAGGGCTATGTGTAAGTCCGTGTGAACGGCTAACCTCCAACAACTCACCGCCTCCAATCACGTCCTGTTGCTGCTGAGTCCTGACACCCCCGAAGGTCCCGGAACCCAATGAAGTCTCCATGGCACCCGACTGCTGCAGTTCTGGACCCCTCGCAACTCCTGAGGACACCGTGGCTGGAAACCCCCGACTTTCTGTCACGGCCTCCACTTGTTGACCTGCATCCGCATTATCCATGCCCGGCTGAGATGGCTGCCCTGTTGCCCCGATCACTGGAACTTGAGAATCTGCAAACATAGGCATGTTAACACCAGGAGCCACCAGATGCTTATTAAAAGGGGGCGTCCTAACGACGCCCCAGCTGTTATGCCGCTTATGGAATGCTGCCAAAGCCCCACAAACCCTGGTGGAAGGGACAAGACGAGCCCCGTGCCTACTGACCCCAAACTCTGCCCCACATTGCTGGACACTGCGAGGACCGGGACCGGATATGAATGCGTATAACTACCAGAAGGGATTGGGGGGGAGGGACCTAAATTGCGTCCCCATGTCAAAGGTATATCCCGTGGCGGATAGGACAAGTTCCAAGACCCCATGGTAAACCCTGAATTTAACTCCCCCTGCCCTCCCCCCGAATGCTGTACCCCTCTAGCTTGCCCCATCCTGACAGGCTGAACCCCAAGGGCCTCGCTCCTTCTGTCCACCGTTTGAGATAGGGAGTTAACTTCCGTACCCGCAATAAATGGTGACCAGAATACTGGACTCTTTGCAGAAGCCCAGCCTCCCACGCTACCAAAAGCCTGAGCACCCCGACCGATCCCGCCCATTCTAGACAAAAAGGGGGGATGACCAGATTGCCCTCCCGAACCCCTACTGGGAACCATAACACTGCCTGAGGGCCTTCCCTCCCCCTCACCCAGACTAGGAGGATCCCATATGACCGGCCCCAAACCCATGTAAAGAGATGCTACTCCTAGACCACCATTATCGCCCTGTACTGGCACCACCCCCCCCCCCCCCCCCCGCAGCCTCCCAGCCCCACCGGGACCGCAGGGGAGACCAGCTGCCAGAGCAAGAGGAACCGGGATGGAATGTGGCTCAAGCGCCCCCCCCGCCCGCTCTACACCACCCGCACCAGCTACCACCCCCATATCAGCCGCCCGCTGGATACCGCCCTGCCCCGACGGGACCTGAAGGAAGGAGAGGCGCTGCAGGACCCCCTAGCGGACACACCGCTAACACCAGGGACCCACTCAGAAGAGGAAACTGCCTGGGGAGTGGACGGGAGGTTTCTAACAGCGGGAGGGGAGACCTGAAATCTAGCAGGCACGCTGCGTACCCGCGCTGGCCGGGACATATCTAAACCAGGTAAGAACCCAGACGGAGAGAAAAAGGCTAAAGGAGGAGAGGAGGGAAGGAGGAGGGGGGAGGGGGGGAAGGAGACCATGGAGCCCCGCGGCCAGAGGAGGGAGGAAAACGATGGGGGATAGGGGAACAGGCAAACAAGGAAGGGAGCAGACAACAGACAAGAAGGGAACAATATACAGAAACAATATACAAAAAACAAGACACAGGAAAATCACAATAGAATAACCAAAGCTCAGAAATCACTACTCAGCCTGACTCCAAGGGAATCCGGAAGCAGAGAGGGGGAAATGCTGGAAAACTTCACCTATATAAAACTAAACCACCCCCCTCCTCTGTCTCATTGGTTAACAACTTGAAGCAGCCCATATGCTAAACACCTAATCACTCACCCACGTGATTTTAACTGCGTTTAGGCTGATGGCCACACTTCCCTTATATGTGCCTGCATCTTATATGCTCTGCTTGCATGTATTGCATCTATTTCTATTAACTTTCCTAACTCTCTTAAATACGACATGCTTTACAAAGGCTAGCTCCTTCCCCCCTCTCAGGAATACTTACTATCTACACTACAATGGACTCTTGATTCCTTCCCTCTAATCTCGCTCTTTCTCTCTATGCCAGGCCTGTATTATCCCAAAGACTTGAATACATTTCTTACTTACAAATGTTCTCCTTATACACATCCACTTACTTGCACACACACATATGCATACAGACATCACACACATGCATGATGCATGCTCATATATCTCCCTCTTAAACACATCCTCTTTGCACACAAACATAAATGCTTCCAATTTAAACACACACACACACATATGTGGTTGCTATCTCCCACATTCTCTTCATAAATGCTTTTCTCTTTCTCTTTTACATTTAAACACGCATTACACAAAGAGCAATGAATTATACTACACTCATACTTTTCTGTTTTACAGCATACACACTAGTACATACACACACACACACACACGAATCCCTGAGTTTAAATACACAAATTAGGATTGCTGAAATAAAGTTAATGCTAGTCGACGCCATCTTCACTCGGGCATTGATCAGGGTAGAGGGAGGGTGTGTTAGGTGGTCCTCTGTCCTCAGGGCCTGATCAACCACTAGGCTGACCAGGCTGCAGCCTGGGGCGCTGGGTCCCAGGGGGGCGCTGCCCTGTGGGTATTTAAAAAAAAAATAAAAAAAATATATATATTTTTTTTTCTTCATTCATTTTTTTTTTCGGGGTGGGGGAGGGGGGGGTCGCCGCGGGGGGGTGGAGGGCTCGACAATCAAAGCAATGGTGGTCAGTGGTTAGCAACACACAGCCAATCACCAGGCTGCCTGTTGCTGTGCAGCAGACAGGAAGCAGGACGTCTTCACTTCTTATCTGCTGATCTGAGGAGAGGAGCAACGCTGGCACAACTACAGGTAATTGAAGGGGGGAACTGCCCTGCATATCTATAGGGAGGGGGGGGAACTGCCCTGCATATCTATAGGGGGGGGGGAACTGCCCTGCATATCTATAGGGAGGGGGGGGAACTGCCCTGCATATCTATAGGGAGGGGGGGGGACTGCCCTGCATATCTATAGGGGGGGGGGGAACTGCCCTGCATATTAATAGGGAGGGGGGGGGAACTGCCCTGCATATCAATAGGGAGGGGGGGGGAACTGCCCTGCATATCTATAGGGAGGGGGGGGAACTGCTCTGCATATCTATAGGGAGGGGGGGGGACTGCCCTGCATATCTATAGGGGGGGGGAACTGCCCTGCATATCTATAGGGAGGGGGGGGGAACTGCCCTGCATATCTATAGGGAGAGGGGGAACTGCCCTGCATATCTATAGAGAGGGGGGGGGAACTACCCTGCATATCTATAGGGAGGGGGGGGACTACCCTGCATATCTATAGGGAGGGAGAGAGGGGACTGTCATGCATATGTATAGGGAGGGAGAGGGGGACTGTCATACAAATCTATAGGGGGGGGTGGGGGCTCCATGAAAATCTATAGGGAGGGAGAGAGGTTGATATGTATGAAGGAGGGCAGAGGAGGGGGGCTGATATATGTGACTGGGGGAGTTTTGATGGGACGGGGGGGATAGCTAGCTAGCAGAGTGGAGGTAAGGAAAATAGCTGCAAGGGGGATGGATGCAGGATGGGAGGTAAAGAAAATGGCTGCAGCAGGGGTTAAGGAAAATGGCTGTGGGGGGGTTGTGGTTAAGGAAAATGGCTGCAGGGGGTATTTAAAAAATACAGCAGCTTTGGGGGGCAGAATCTCATGATTGTGTGGTGGTCACATGGGTGGTCTCAGCAATCACTAGAATACTAAATATTAGTGAGATGGGGCTGGTAGAGGTTTGTATTTGATTGACAACAAATATTCAGATATTGCTTATATATGCCTGTCCAATGGGGTACTTTTAGCTGGCCATAATGGAGTGTTTTGTTTTAACTAAATGGCCTAATCATTCAGGGTTTGCATTATAATACATTTTTGCATTTTCAAAACAGGATGCCAACTTTCCAGAAGCCAGCGAGAGGATAACAAAGTTGCAAGAGAGAAGAGCAAGAACAGGTAAGAGACAATGGCACAATCTGTCTAAATTTGAATGCTGGAGAATACACCTGAACATTCATATTCAGGAGTGTTCCTATACACCTATATATTCGGAGGAGGGGGGGCGGGGGGGGGGGGGCGCTGCGGCCGTATTAGCCTAGGGCGGCCAGAACCCTTAATCAGGCCCTGTCTGTCCTGGTAGATCTCGTGCTGTGCTGTTTAGTTCTGTGCTGTGCTGTGCTGTGCTGTGTTCTGCAGTATCAGTCCAGTGGTGCTGTGTGCTGTGCTCTGTCAATTTTGAGTTCAGGGGTGCTGCTGGGTCCTGTGCTGTGTCCTGTTCAGTCCAGTGGTACTGTGTCCTGTGCTCTGTCCTTCTAAGGGCATTGTTATTTCCCCATTATTCCCAAATTATAAAAAATTTCAAAAAAAGTTAGAAAAAAAATTACAAAAAAAGAAATTATATAAAAAAAAAAAAATATCCCAAAACAATCCTGCAGTATAAGTCCATTGGTATACTGCTATATTACAAAGTTCACTGATTCAGCAGTATAAGTCCAGTGGTACTGATATATTACAAAGTTCACTGATTCAGCAGTATAAGTCCAGTGTTACTGATATATTACAAAGTTCACTGATTCAGCAGTATAAGTCCAGTGGTACTCTCCTGTGCCGCATATAATTTTTAAAGGCTTTGCCGAGTGTGTGTGGCTTAGGGGTAGGCTCTCTTGTGCTATATATAATGGAAAACCAAAATTTGGAGGATAAAGTAGGGAAAGATCAAGACCCACTTCCTCCTAATGCTGAAGCTGCTGCCACTAGTCATGACATAGACGATGAAATGCCATCAACGTCGTCTGGCAAGCCCGATGCCCAATCTCCTAGTACAGGGCATGTAAAATCCAAAAAGCCCAAGTTCTCAAAAAATAGCAAAAAGAGAAACTTAAAATCATCTGAGGAGAAACGTAAAGTTGGCAATATGCCATTTACGACACGTAGTGGCAAGGCACGGCTTAGGCCCTGGCCCGTGTTCATGACTAGTGGTCCAGCTTCACCCAAGGATCTATGCCCTCCTCCTCCCCCCCCTACAGAAAATTTAAGAGAGTTATGCTGTCAGCAACAACAACAAAACAGCAAAGAACTCTGCCTTCTAAACAGATGACATCACAAATCCCCAAGGCGACTCCAAGGGTGTTGGTGGTTGTGAAGCCTGACCTTCCCATCACTGTACGGGAAGAGGTGACTCCATCCAGCATTTGCAGCACGCCCTCTGCATATGCTGGAAGGATCACCCACAATCCAGTTACAGATTTGGCTAATGAGGGTGTGAATGTTGTACACCGGGAGGAGGATATTGATGTAGCTGGCGCTGAGGAGGATGTTGATGATTATGATGCAGACAGATACCAAATTGCCTTTCTCAATTTCTATTTATATTCTAGATTATATAACGGCTGAATAGTTTTCTATTTTACTCCTAGTGGAGAGGGGATCTGATGCAGACAGATACCAAACTGCCTTTGTCCATTTCTTTGTATATTTGAATTTCTAGTTCTACAGTCTATGCAGGCTGCTTTTTTTATATTCAACTACAAGTGTAGGGCGGGGGGGGGGGGGGGGGCATAGATAGCCACCAAAGTAACATGGTCCATTTAATTTCACTTTCCAGCTCCACAGTCTGTGCAGCCTGCTTTTTTTTTATCTTCAAAGTATTTACAAGCCTTGCACTACACCCTCTATATGCTGCAGAGGATGGAGGAGCATCAAAAGGCCATTCAAGCCTACACAGCCACCTACGACATAGGAAAAGGAGTGGGAATGCGCCTGAGTCAAGCGCACTGGAGAATGATTTCCGTGTTGTGCAAGGTTCTGCAGCCATTTGAAATTGCCACACGAGAAGTCAGTTCCGACACTGCCAGCTTGAGTCAGGTGATTCCCCTGATCAGGCTTTTGCAGAGCAGCTGGAGAAAGTGAGGGAGGAGCTGGTACACCATTGCGATTTCACCAAGCATGTAGCTCTTGTGGATGAAGCCCTTCGTATGCTTTGCCAGGATCCGAGGGTGGTCAGTCTTTTAAAGTCAGAGGAATACATTCTGGACACTGTTCTCGATCCTCGGTTTAAAGCGTATGTTGTCTCTGTTTCCGGCGGACACAAGTCCACCTTCATTTTCATCACTGTTTGTGCAGTTCCAAAAAAGAGGAACTGCCATTTCTATTGCTACCTTCTTTCTTTCTATATTTTAAAAAAAAAATAATAACTGACATTTATATTACTACCTTCTTTCTTTCTATATGTAAAAAAAAAAAATAACTGCCATTGCTATTACTACCTTCTTTCTTTCTATATTTAAAACAAAAAAAAAACCTGTCATTTCTATTACTACGTTAATTGTTTGTGCAGTCACAAAAAAGAGGAACTGCGCCCTTAACTGCTATGTTGGTTTTAGACGTCCATCCGGTGTCTGCCATCTGTTCCCTGGAATTCAGACCAGTTTTTTATTATATTGTGGTGACCACTCCTCTACGCAGTCCAGGTACATTTTTTGGTGGGATTCAGACCATTTGAGGGTTTTTAAATTATATTGTGGTGACCACTCCTCTACGCAGTCCAGGTACAATTTTTGGTGAAATTGAGACCAGTTGATGGTTTTCTTATTATATTGTGGTGACCACTCCACTACGCAGTCCAGAAAGATACCTCTTTGCAAAGTTTTGGACTAATAACAATATTGTGAGGTGTTCAGAATACACTGTAAATTAGTGGAAATGATTGTTATTGAATGTTATTGAGGTTAATAATAGCGTAGGAGTGAAAATAAGCCCACAAACTTGATTTTCTTACTTTTTATGCTTTTTTCAAAAAAAATCCGAATCCAAAACCTTAAATCCGAACCAAAACCTTTCAGCAGGTGTTTTGCGAAATAAATCCGAACCAAAAACCTCAAGAAAATCCGAATCCAAAACACAAAACACGAGACACCAAAAGTCGCCGGTGCACATCCCTACTCTAAAGTACATCTGAGATGTCATAAGTGCATGTTATTTGATGTGACTAAATTAGTGAAAAAGTCACAAATTGCATTATATCCCAAAAATTAATGAGATTAGCTATTAATAAGATTAAAGGCATTATCGTGGAACACACAGGATCCTATAACACTACAAGAAAGGATCCTATAACATTACAACATGCTGAATTTTATAGGAGTGATTAGCAAACACATTAGTTATTTGTCTATGCAGGCTAATGAGAACTATAAAAAGGGACCCAAATGGCAAATATACTCCGAGGATGGTTGAATTTGGGGCTGGTAGGAAAAATCTTGTTTTGTGTTTTGGAGCAACATCTGATTTTGGAGTCAGCACAGGGAGGGAGAGAAGAACTTCCTCAGTACCAGGCTCCTCTTAGATGCGCAGGCCACGTTGCTTTTTGGGGGGTGTTTGGTGTTTTTAAGTGATGTTTAAATCATCTAAATGTATATGTTTCATTCTAAGATATGGGTGTCAAACCTGGGTTTTGACACCTCAGTTGAATCCACAGTCTCCTGCCCAACACAGATATAATCTGTTTTGTGTTGAGTCGCACTCAGCCACTTGAGGGGTGATAGAACATACCTTTGGCCTTTGAAGTCCACATTCACGTGCCTTGGTAGATGTGGTATTGTGCTTTTCTATGTCCCAGGTAAGGTGGCTGATATTGTGTTGTCATGATGTCTGCTGCACAATTTGGTCCTAAACCAAAGTATACCCCTAACACCAGCAGTAGACAGTAATGAAGCAGGTGAGCTCATTCCATCAGTTGATATTCATAATACAGAGGGGGTGAGGCAGGTCAAAGAAAGGATCATTCAGACTTATTTTTCATGTGACTATGGTTTTTAAGTAAGTGTAATTGTTTTGTTTTTACCAGTAACCTTGTTTTCTAGTTTTATATATTATTGTAGGATCAATATACTGATTTTAAGTGTATGTGTATACTTTTTGAAATAACCATTTAAGCATCATTGGAAAATAAAAACAATATCATAAGTTTACCCAGATTGCTCATCAAAACATCTTAAGAACAATCAACTTTGACAATACCAGTGTGTAGAAAGAAATTATTTATGTTCTAACTAAATATAAAACAACATAAATAACACAGTCTGCATAATGTCACTTGTCTGTTTTGCAGAAAGAAAAAAGGCACTATGCAATAAATGCATCAGAAAAAACAAATGTATTTAAATTTTTTGGGGGGCTCAGGAGACTTGGGCTAGCTGGTGGATGCCCGTCTGCCACTCTTGATCCTCCCACTGTTACGCACTGGAGTACCGGGCACTGAGGTGGTTGGGGTATTGCTCTGGCTGCTACCATCTGATGATGGGGGCACCAGTAACCGTGCCAATATTTGGCCACAAATAGAAATTAAATTTGAGGACAACTCTCGGACTGCCTCAGTAAGATTGTTGGTGCCAGTGTTCATTCGCACCAAAGAATTGTCAATCCTTTCCATTGACGTAAACAATTGCATTTGATTGTCCTGAATGTTTCTTAAATAACAAAACCCTCTGGTAAGGTTATGAACTCCTCAGACTCCATGTCTGGTGCCTCTCTTTCTGGTGTGTCCACATTGGACTCCCTGGTACCTTGTGATTTTCCTTAGAAAATGAAAAAAAAAACAGCATTAATAACCATTATCAGGACAAAAGCAGTTATAGGTGCTTCTCAATACAGCCAAATAATTAATAGCATTTTCTTGACCCTTATTACATAGGTGGATTTACCATCTTCCTGGCTTGCGAACAAGGGGGGGGGGTACTAATTACCCAGGCCCAGGCATGCCAGGAGGGCCCTCACTGATGGTGTTTTTTTGAGGTTTTTTTAATGTCTTTTTTAACCTAATTTTTTTTTCTTTTACTCATTGTCTTTTTTTTTGCACAGGGGGAATGTGTGTGTGTGTGTGTGTGTGGGGGGGGGGGGGGCGGTGCCACGATCATATGATCATGTGAGTATACAAATACTCACAGGATCGCTGGGCACCGGCTTTCCTCTTCCCTCCTCCGTTTGCATTAAATGTGGAGCGGCGCAGAGAGGAAGAAGCAAGAAGACAGAAGACAGAAGAAAATAGATGAAAGAAACCAATACAAAGGAAAGTAAAGGAACGGAGGCAAGTGGAGGAAAGCAGAAAAGCACACTGAGATGAAGAAGAGTGGAGGGCAGAAAGGCAAAGGGAGATGAAGAAGGAGGGGCAGAAAGGCACAATGAGATGAGGAAAGGGGGGACAGAAAGGCACAGTGAGATAAAGAAGGGGAGGGGGGACAGAAAGGGACAGTGTGATGAAGAAGGAGGGGAGCTGAAAGGCACAGTGAGATGAAGAAGGGGGGGAGGCAGCATGGTACAGTGAGATGAAGAAGGGGGGGCAGAAAGGCACAGTGAGATGAAGGGGGGGCAGAAAGGCACAGTGAGGTGAAGAATGGGGGGGAAGGCACAGTGAGATGAAGAATGGGGGGGAGCAGAAAAGCACAGTGAGATGAAGAAGGGGGCAGAAAGGCACAGTGAGATGAAGAAGGGGAAGCAGCATGGCACAGTGTGATGAAGAAGGGGGGAACAGCATGGCACAGTGTGATGAAGAAGGAAGGGAGGAAACAGCATGGCACAATGATGAAGAGGAGGGGGAAAAGCATGGCACAGTGTGATGAAGAATGGGGTGAGCAGCATGGCACAGTGATGAAGAGGTGGAGGGGAAGAAGCATAGCACAGAATGATGAAGGGGGGGAGCATGGCACAGTGTGAGGAATGGGACAAGGTGAAGGGGGTAGGAAAGCAGCATGAAGGGCATGTGATAGCACAGGGGACTTGTAGCTATAAGGTCTCTTTATTAAAAGGGACAATGAATTATTTAATGGCAGTGATGGTTGTGGGAAATAAGTATATATTTATGAAACATAAATACTATTAATTTATTGCTGGGGCTGTTTTGAGGAAGGGAAATAGGTTTATTTATTAAATTGGAATACATTTATTTTAAAGGTGGGGCTGGAGTAAGGCCTAATTATTAATAGTGGGCGCTATTGATTTAACGCCAGGACCCAGACAAGCCGCAACTAAAGAAACCAGCAGCCACAGGTGGTGAAAGTGACAAGAACAGGTAGGAGAGAGCAGGAGAGTCTGTTTTAGGTTGTTATTCTAGTGGGACAATCCCAATTTTTGGTGACTGTTCTGCCCAATGTAAGGGGCAGGCAAACTCTGTGAACTCTTTATGTACATACTGCATTCTTTATATAATACACTATGATGCTAGATGTCCTTCGTGCCAATGGTGTACACAGCAATGCAGGGTTTTTTGTAGGAGGGTGGCCTAGCGCCGCTCATCTGCTAGCTACGCCCCAATGATGCATAGCCACGCCCCCAATTGCACAACCACAAGAAGCATTTTTTTTTTACCATGTTCAACTATGAAGTTGTTGTACTGGGCCCTTAATTCCTCTTGGCAGCCCTGCTTGCAACTGTAGGTGCTGGTGTTGTCTGCTTTTGAGTGGAGGCTGCGTGTAGAAAAATTTGAAAGGTTTGATATTAGTATATTTTTCATGTGCAAAAAACATTTACCAAAACAAAGTAAAAAAAACATAATTAAAAAATGTTCAGGCTTCTGTTTGCAATGTACAGAAGATTTAAACATTTACATGCTGCATGATTACTGTTCGAACATAAAGGATAAACTTTTGCACCATTATATAATACTCACCAGCATTAGGTTGTGACATTAGTCTGTCAGTGTCCCGCATGTTAATTCCCTTGAGGAGCTCAAATGGAACAAGCTACTTGAACTACTCCTCATATGACGTGTAGGTCATCTCTATAAAGGGCTCACCACCAGTTCCTGCAGTTGCTCTTCTCTCCTCTGCCATCTTATATTTGACCTTATGGTCCTGAGTCATTAAGGAAAGCAAAAGTAAGCAAGTAAGGAAAAACCATGCTGCATTGGAGGGGGAGGTAAACTTTTAAATAGCTCACTGTGTATGTCCCCCTTTCCCTTCACAATACCTTTACTTAGCTTATCTAACTTATCTAAAATAAGGACACGGAGACATGTATAAGTTGGCTAAAAAATGGAGTTCACAGTTTATTTATTTAAATTACCTTTATGGTGGTGGAGAAAGAGCAATGCGGGACAGCTACCAAGATGATGCAAACAAAGAAACGTGGAAAAATGGCGAAACCACTGTGCATCCACTTAACAGAGGATCTCATCCCTAAATATCTGGCATGCGCTACCTTGGCGTCAGAGTGACTGTACCCCATCTAAACTCACGATTGCCCCCCTCAGCGAGCCGGACAAGGGACCCTCCTCACAGAAGGACCAAAGAGTTACTGCTGCTTCAAAGGGGACAGTGACCTGCGACCAAACAACACTAGCGCCCTAATTATCAGCCGCTGATTGCACGCTGCGCCGCACAGACGCCACAGCCCACCACCACCTAACTATACACAGCCCCCACCCGCTTGAGAATCCTGTCAACAAAGTGACCCATACCCTCTCCCGTCAGGTGAACTCTGTCCCTTCTAAATAGGTGAAGTGACCCTGTCCCTATCCCTGGGTGATCTATCATGACACCCCCAAATGACCTGGTAATCTTCCTAATGGCACTATTAAGCTTCCTTGCCATTGTAGAATGGCATAGTCTTAAAAGGGATAGCTGTTCTTCATACTAAACGGGGAATTAAGGCACACCAGCCGATAGTAATGGTTGGCCACCTGGAATGAATCTGACGTAAATCCTCCCCAATGTGAATTATGAGCTTGAGGGATTTTCCCTTCCCTAAATCGTTGCCCCCCATGTGGATTATCATGATGGCGGTCGTGCCATGCAGTTCAATTAGTTGCGACAACCAAGGCAGGGCGTCGGGCCAACACAAGCCCCGTCTACCAAATAATAAATCAGTATCAGCACTAGCAGGGAATGGAAAAACTGCTCTGGTGTGGCCAGCCGCTCAAAAAACGTAGGAGAGCCCCAATATCCATACACGTTTAGACATCGCACAATCACCTGCAGGTAAAAATACAGTGTTAGAGAGGCAGGATACTGAACATCCAATCAGATAGACCAGAGGGACTGTTGAAAGATCTTCCACAAAGGATAAATAGAAGCAGGAGCAAGTGTGGAAGGAAAAAAAGGGGAGGGAGTGTAGGGATTGAATTGAAGGGGACAGGCCACCCAGGCGAAGGTAAAAACCAGAGGAAAACCCTGGAAGCTTACCACTAATCAGGACTTACACCAGGGAAACAACGGAAGAAAATCCCTTCGCACCCTCGCGTAAAAGCAACGAGCAGAGGAGCCCTGGGTAGCCCGGATGGAGTGGAAACGAGAGGGCTGGGGTGGGGAGAGGAGGGCGGGGGGGGGGTATGAGGTTACCAGAAACTGAAAACAAAGAGAAAAACATGTACAAGAAAGCAACCATTAAATCAACAGTATCAATAATCATGTAGGACAATTGGGCCTAATGTATGACTTGTAGGCGGTAGATTTCTAGCGGCCCAATGCCTTGATGGAATCAATGGATGCTCCGGCCATGGCTGAGGATGTAGTCGCCCCAATCCTAAATGAATGGGTGCCGTAAAGTGAACTGTCTAGAGTGAGAAAATGTAGAGACCGCTTTAATATGGCCGCAAACTGGTACCTCGTCAGCGGTAGACTATTCTGGTGAACAAGAAATTGAGGAACGTCCGGTCTTATTAAGCTAAATTGGGCAGTTAGGGTCACCAGGCAAATACCCTTTTTGTGCTGTGGAGGTATGTTAACCCAGGACCCCTTACCATACTGGTCCATTTTAGATCTACTGAGTTTACAAAATAGGATGCCGTCCTGCGAGATAATGTTTTGCCCGTAAACCCAAATCAGAATGCACCCTGGACCTAGTTACTAACTCCAGGGAGAAGGCTGTGTGGAACAGTAACATCTGATTTCCATCTGAGATTACCTGACTAAGGTTCTGCAGTAGCTTAATGAGGTTTGGAACTGTGATCGGAAGACGGGAGTCCGTTGGCATGGGTAGCACTTTGGCCCAGCCTTTGAGGGCCTTGGAAATCATGAAGCCTTTTGTGACATTGAGTGAATCGTGCAAGCAGGACATGAATGAAATACCGGCCGGTGTGGAGGCCATACTGGATTTAAAAGCCCCTCTGGAGTACTTATGCCATATAAATGTCATGATGGCCTCTCTCTGACCTGATTCTGACTTTTCCCTGTGGCTGAGGAAGTGGGACCACTGGCTCCAAGCTGTTCGATAGGCATACAGGTTCGAGGGCGCTAACGCACGTTCAACAAATCCCATTATGCCGGCTTGATAATCTGCCAAACACAAGAGGGACATGGAATGCCAAAGCTATTGGCTTGAAGAGCCAACTCACGAAAACCTACACCATTGGAAGTGGGATAGGGCATCAGCTAAGTTGTTCTGTACCCCAGGGACGTGTTGTGCATAGAAAGAAATGTCATGTTTAAGGCAGCGTAAAATGATGTGTCACAAAAGGGCTATGTCATGGTATGTAGAAGCACTCTATTTATTTATGGATTGAACCATGCCCAAATTGTTGCACCAAAAAACGATGTGCTTGCCCTGCAATGAGGGCGCCCACAGCTCCATGGCAATAGGGAATAGCTCAAGCACAAAAAGATTTTTTGTTATATCCAGCCAACGTTTGGCGCACCAGTGGCTGTCAAGATAAGCCGCGAAACCATATTCTAGAAACATCAGTGAACAAGTTAATTTTGAAATTCTCTATGGGCAGGGTGGGCCAAATTCTCCTACTGTTAAAGTCCAGTATGAAGACGAGCCTCACTAAATCGTCCCTGATCTCTCAGGATAGGCGAATAGCTGCATGTGGTAGACTTCCTGCTATGGCTCTCTGCAGTTTTCTACAAAAAACTCTCCCCATAGGAATCACCCGACAGGCAAAATTGAACAAACCCAATAAAGATTGTACCTGACGCAGTGAACAGGAAGTGGTCCCTAACACAATTGCTATCGCGTCTGAAAGTTTAAGCACTTTGTCCACAGAGAGTCTACAATAACCGGCCGCAGAATCTATCTCTATGTCCAAGAATGATAACCGAAACATAGGACCTTCCATTTTATCCGCGGCTATGGGCACACTTAATACGGTAATCAACGCTTGGATAGAGTATAAGGTATTCTGGCATATGGGTGAGTTGGGCGGACCGATAATAAGGAAGGGGTCGAGATAGTGAGCAATACCCCTGCAGCCTGTTCCAACCTGAATGCACCAGTGTAAGAAGCTGCTAAACTTCTTGAAGAGGGCACAGGAAATTGAGCAGCCCATGGGTAAGCAGCGATCTATGTAGTAACCGCTGCAGTGTCTAAACCCCATATATTGGTACGACTCAGAGTGAAGAGGCAACATGCGGAAAGCTGACTCTATATCGATTTTGGCCAACAGGGACCGTTTCCCACATTCTTGTAAGAGGGCGAGGGTGGACTCAAATCACTGGTAGGTGACCGTGCTAAGGGAGGTGTTGATGGCGTCATTAACAGATCGACCAGGTGCTGAATCAATCTGAACTTGCCCCATGTTTTCTTGGGAATTACTTCTACCGGGAAGAGAATGAGGTTAGGAATAGGGGGCTGTTCAAATGGCCCTATCATGCGTCCTAAACTAAATTTCCTTACCGCTCTTTTCATCTAGAATTTCGGAAAAAGCAAATGCCAACTTGAGATTAATGGGGGGTAACGTTGGTAAAGGGCCCTGTATCCGTAATTTGAAACCAAAATGGAAGCCGTCATGTAGTAGAGATACCGTGTCCCTATCATAATAAAATCTAAGCCGTTTGTCAAGTTCTACTAAATTAATTGGAGATTGGGCCTTGATGAGGAGCTGCTGCTGACGGCCCCCATCCCCTACACGCATTTCGGCTGCAATTTGAAGCGGGGTGTTGGCCACCGTACGACACATCATCATCACATCATCATTATCATGTGTTTGTACCTACACGCTCTCCCTCATTGACAGAAACCGGAATTAAAATCGTAGCACTTTCCTTTGGAGGAAAGGGCTGCTTGTGCCCTCACCGGCCCAAGAAACCTCTTACTGGTACCTGATTCTGCAACATGGCTACTAGGACTCATCAACTCCAACCAAGTGTCTATGTCCTTTGACCCTAAAGGGAGTTTTACCCGACCACTCATTTGTTTCCTAAAGAGCTTGTCATACGCCTGCCAAATCAATGGCCCGTTCTTAACATGCATGTCACTTATCAGATACATCCATACCTGTGTGTGTTAGCTAGGCCGAAATTCTATGCAAACGGCTGCAAAAACGCAAAAACTGTTAACCCATCTGGGAAAGGAACTATATTTTTCTTTGCGTATGCCGGTTCTCTCACACAAAGGCTAGAGACTTTCTGTCATTTTCAGTAAGCGCGAACATATCCACGTACTTGCCTCTCTTAATCTTGTCGCGCACGCTTGGTCTAATACTGTATGTCAACAGTATGTTCTCAAACTGACCCAAGCCCCCTAATCTCCCGTTCATTTTGGGGCCTGGTGTCTGTGAAGGTTTATTTGTGCACTTACCTAGCAACTCTGACTCTAGAATTTTAATCAGCTCCTGTGGCCTATGCCCAGAGTCTGATGACTCCTCACTGGTGGCTGACACAGGTGGACTAGGATGTTGTGACTTGTGTATAATAATCTCAGTGCACTCCCCGCGTGGCTCAGCGTTCACTGACTCGGAAACCATGCCCTCAGCTGCATCAGTAGTTGGTGTTGTAACGTCCGTTGCTGAGGGAAGCCGCCTCCCTGGGGTTGGTGCTGTGGTCAGCTCGTGCGGTGACCACCTGCCACATCTGCTTCTCGATTTCCGGATCCCGACACAGAGATAAAATAAGGGTCACTAAGTTGTGTACCACTGCTGTAGGTGGGGCTGTGGTCCTGCTCATGCTGGCGTGGTGATGACACCTCTGATGAAATCACCTTCAGGTGATGAAACGCGTCAGTAAGATAGAGAACACACTGTGCCTTTTGACTTTGCAATATATGCGAGTGTATCGCTGCCTCCACACCTATTTGGATTCCTATGATACCGCTATTGAAGTTGAATACCATCTGCCGTTAGTTATAGTCCACGGGTGCTTTCTCCAGCACGGCTCTGATTTAGAGGATTAAAGCGCTCCCGCTGGAGCCACAGGCTCTTCAATCGCTGTCCATCATTGGACTTAAGGAATATGCTTTCCTTAAGGATATCTACACTCCTACAGACCATTATACGGGACTGATATCTCTGACCAAGGTCTGTACAGTATTGCTACTTACTACAGAGAATGGGTCTTATGTGATTTCAGCCGAGGAGTTTGTGAACTAACTGTAGTATACATCTTCATTTACCACTTACCTGCATTTGAGAAATTTTCATCGTCTCACGGAGTGGACACTGTAATACATTTTGAGATTGCAACTACTCATTATATCTGGTGTGGCCACATCGCTATTTCCACTCCTCACGATATTGGTATTTGAGCCAGCGGAACATTGTTATGTAGTCATTAATGACATTGTGACGTATGAATATCCATTAATCCAATATCTGTGTTTGGATCCTTTTTTTGTGACATCAGCGATCATTGTCTGCTGCACTGCAGTTATTTATCATTCACACTGGCCAGTGTTTGTTCTTTTTATTGTTCTATGTATCAATAAATTGTTTTTATTTATCTCACGGATCGTACCAGCAGATTTTGTGTTTGCTAGCTGTCAGTGCTGTTGCTGTGTGTTGTTTCTATTTGTTTTCAAGATCTCAATGCTCTTTTCAGCTGCAGGCGCTGACACACCTCTTTTCTGCATCCTTTGAGCACCATATTTCTTTGTGCCAGGTTTTGTGTTTGTTTATTCTCTGTATGTTGTAGGCATGGATATATGAATGTGATCTCTGTTGCACTTGCCTGTCATGAAAGAAACGACAATCCTTGAACCTACAAGCAGTGCTCGAAGTGGAAATTTAGATATGGTGGCATGGAAATTTGAAGAAAATGGCTGAGGGCCTGCAGGATTTTGGTAGTATGACATTAATTAGTCTTAGTGCGCAAGACAGTCCCACCACATTCAAAACAGTTTCTTTCCTACCTGTTCTTGCAGTTTACACTACCTGCTGGTTTCTTAAGCTCAGTTGCTGCTTGGCCAGATCCTAGAATGTTGGGCCCAATGGAAAAAGCATAATTACTATTCATCTCCTGGAAAAAGCGAGTAAATAATATTCACCCTAGCCAGTTCCACATCTAAATAGCATGCACATTTACAAAGTAGGCCTGTTTCTCCTAACTAGCACATTATTGGCATCCCCGTTACATCAATAATATATATAATTTATAATAAATAACCAAACACATTACAGCAATCAGCATTAGCCCCTACATACTCCTATATTACAGTGATACACTCCCCCACAATACAGCCCATTCAAATTACAGTAACCCCACTCCCAGATTACTGAAATTAGGTATACATCTGCCACATTACAGAAATACCACTAGCACTCTCGCCGCAAACTGCACCAATACCACCCCTCTACCCACAATGCCCCAATACCACCCCTGTCCCACAATGCCCCAATAGTAGCCACCTCCCACACTGCCCCAATACCACATCTCTCCTCACGCTGTCCCAATACCACCCCTCTTCCCACACTGACCCAATACCACTGCGCTGCCCACTCTGCTCCAATACCACCCTGCTGCCCACACTGCCCCATTACCACCCCTCTCTCCACACTACCCCAATACCACCCTGCTGTCCACACTGCCCCAATACAACCCTTTGAGAAAGTCTGTTTAAGATGGATGAATTGTGATAGCTAGTGGTGTTTCAACACTTTAGTGGATCTGTGAGACCCCCGTTTAAATCCAGCTACTATAGGTGATTGCAGAAGAAGGAACCAAATATCTAGGAACATTTATTGTTCGCATTTGTTTCTGCCCGGGCAGATATAGAGGTGTTCACCTACACCAGCAGGACTATTGCATGCTGGAGAGCTGCGGGATACCAATCAGTGTGAGTTTTCTACAATAGATAACTCCTAAGATACTGTGTCTCCTTCTAGCTCAAGTACTCTGGAAGCGGTGTGATTCAAATCCTTTCCTGCATGAGAGTTTGCTTACTGATTGGGACATTTCTCCCTAAAGGATAGACATCTGTTGCAGCTAAGCTCTATGAGGTTCTGGATCCTTATTGTGATTAAGTAACAGTCAGATTTACTTATGATTCATTTTTCTGGGAACAACTTAGGTGTGTTCCAAACTGCACATCTGTTCATATTATAGTGTTGTTTTTTGTGTTTATGCTCAGCAAAGATATATAATTTTGTGAATGGGTATGTATTTATAAGTCAAGAGTATTTCTCTATTTGTGATTATTTATGGATATTGTCAATTTGATACAATGGTGATTTGATAGCGCCATAAACCATTTGCACCTTTATTGTATGCGTTGTTCTTAACAATTATTTATTCTCTTTTATGTAATAAATATAAATATGTGGTCATACATAAGGGGAACATAAATTACAGAGAATGAAACATACTACTGTGATCCTGCAATAAAATGTTAGGGTGAGAGTATTATGTATACTCTCAAAGGGTGGCCTGTGAAAGTCAAATAATTGGATGAAGTAAACTAAATTAATTAATATTGTTTTACCGTGCAATTGCGATAAGTACGCCACGTGTTATGACACAATCACATGGATTAATAACACACACATTTACATTCACACTTACACTTGTAAATAATACACATTTATTAAGGTTCCAATCCACATTTATTTATTGTAACAAAAGGAGGCATTTAGCTGGCAATATGCAGAGAAAGCAGGGAAGTAGAGTAAAACATTGGCACAGTTATGTACCTAGGTGGAGAATAAACCAGGTAAAAACATATGTGTAGTTTAAAATTGGTTTACTTACATGATTTAAAAGCTGCTTCCTCTCAGCAAACAGACAGGGTGGGTCTGATAGTCTAAACAGAGCCAGGGATGGGTGTTTCCTTTTAAAGAGAAGGTGGGTGTGTCACCTGTCCATCAAGCTAGGCCTGTGGGAGGAGTGTCAGGTATAAAACCCTGCTTGTTTCATTGTTCAGGGAGATCAACGCTGGGCTAGCTGGCTGATCTGGACAGAGAGCTGGACTATGTATAGTAAGCGTTGAGGGTCTCCATAATTGCTGTGCAAGTATACAGTGTCAAAACATTATTACCATCCTGACAATAAAGAACCATAAAAAGGAAGAAGTAGTATGCGTGTGCTTCTGCAGTAGCGGGCTCTTGCCACATTATTTATTAGTAAACTGTATTAGATATTATTTATACATAGATAAAACTTTAGTAAAGGTATATATGGTTCAGGTCATCTAAAAGGTAAAGAGTTTGGTCTCATATTAAAGCTTATTTCACCAGCATTAATCCGGTTTCAACAGAGTAGCGATCGCATCTAGCGGTAGCAAGTTATAAGCAATATGAAATTAGTACTAAAAATTACTTTGTTTGTGGTTTAGTTTGAACTGGTTATTCGGAGGGAAGACACGTAGACAACAGTTGAAGTGAGCAGCCCCTCCTTTGTTTGAAGATCAAATCAACTGATCAATGACCAGCAGACAACTGGAACATCGTTTATTGATATCTGTGTAAATAGTGAAATCATCAGTGTTTTTTTGTAAACTGAAACTGCATATAAGCAAGCTTCCCTGGGCCATTGTTATGTCTTCCTTCCTTTATACTTTCCTGCTTTATTATAATATATTTTATGCGTTGGCATGATGGCTTGCTATAAATTCTGCTTGCTTATGTACTCCTGCTCTACGAGAGTGCAAAGAACACAGGTGGGCAATGGGGGGATCCAGTTATGTGCATTTTCCGCAACCCATAGACTGTAAGGTTGCTAGCAGGGCCCTCCTACTTCTTTGTCACTTAATACCCATGCTTATTTTATTACCTTGCTCCCAATTTGTAATATGAGTATGAAGCTGCACGGATCAGGACAGTTGTGAGGTATGTCCCACTGGCAAGTGACCCTTCAAAGCCGAATGTACCAGAGGCAGGTACTCAAGGCATTGAAGGGGTGTTTTTAGGGACGGGAAAAGTACTACAGGTGGTCCAGCTCTTCAAAAGTACTGGAAGTACTCTCAGTTATGTTTAACACTTCCAATGTGAAGTTGCCATGCCCAGTGTAGCGTGGCCACACTCCTTTCGAGTGCGCACACCAATTCTTCATGGTGGTGCATGCATGCTGTCCTGATTCCACAAATCAAAAACGGTTTGCAGTCTCAGGCAACAGTTTTAACACTACTGGCATAAAATTGGGAGAAGCAGCAGCACCAATGGAGACAATTACTTTGCATAAATTGACGCCCAAACTTTGTCAGCTACCCACCCCATTTATTCTAGTCTGTCTTGAAAGGGGATGATGATGGAGACTTAGGGGGTATTTACTAAAGTGCAGTTTCACCAAACAGCAACTTTTCATACTATTTGGTGTGCAGTTTATAAAATGCATAATTAACCACATAAACTCTATGAAGGGAGTCGTATATACTTCAGAGAAAACATTCTATATTTATACGTATGGGACATATTCTATATAGGGAATACACAATATGTCAGATTTAGCCAAAGTAATGTGGAAGGAGTTTCAAGGATTCAAGCGTCATACACAGACTCAGCAGAACAGTTTCTGCTAGAGGAAGTGCAGTGTCTGATACATACCACTAAGAATAGATAGATACGACTTTTGTGAGAGTTTCAGGGGGATGGTGAAAATATATATGTTTTTTTCTTTTCACTTACTCATCTTTCTTCTATATATTCTCTCACTAACTTGCATTAATGGGCTATATGTAGATAATTGGATGTATGCCTCAAGAGGTATAGATAGTGTATCAGTAAATTCCCTCTAGACAACTATTTGGGCAGACAATATTTCTAAGGACTGCAGCCGCTTCTCCTGGTCGTAGTCATGCATGCTGAATGGGGTCTCACCTGGGAATAGAAGCTGAGGGACGTGGACCGTGAAGCCTTGTACTGAAAATTTGAGTAGTGCTGTTACTAACTAAAAGTGATTAATTTCTCCATTTTTCAAATGTTTTTCTGATAGTAAACCAGCTGTAAAACTGAAAACTTTTAATCAAACTTTAACATGTGGTGTTTTATTCCGTACTGTTACAATAGATATATTATTTTCATTTATACACAAGTGCAAGATTTGCTTTTTCAAGTTTACTGTTATTCAAGGTTATATTTATGTAATGTATGACACATGTAATGTAGTAGGCTTCCCTTCCAAAAACCACAGCACTCTGTCTACTGTATGCACATGTGGGATGTCACCATTTACTGACCTATGTGGGATGGCACCATTTACTTACACATGTGGGATGGCACCCTTTATTGGCATACAAAACATGTGCTGCTTTGTGAGGTGGTTAGCACTTCTGCCTCACACCACTGGGGTCATGAGTACGATTCCTGACCATGGCCTTATATGTGTGGAGTTTGTATGCTCTCCCCGTGTTTACGGGAGTTTCTTCCCACACTCAAAAACATACTAGTAAGTTAATTGGCTGCTATTAAATTGACCTTAGTCTCTCTTAGTATGTGATGTGTGTGTATGTTAAGGAATTTAGACTGTAAGCTACAATGGGGCAGGCACTGATGTGAGTGAATTCTCTGTACAGCGCTATCGTGGCGCTATATAAATAGCTGCTGCTACTGCTGATGAGGCCTTGTCCTCACATTACCTCATTTCAACCTGGCCCAATGTTCCGGCACCTTAATGAATTTTGGTTCTAATCTTAGTATTTGCAGCAAGTTGTGCCTTATACATCTTTAGAATAGTGCCCCCCTGATGCAGAGCCAGTGAAGAGGGATGTCACTCACCTGACCAGTGATCCAAGAACAGAAGAAAATAAGAAAAATGTGCAGGATCGCAGAGAAAGAAGAGAACAGATACCTTAGTACAAAAACACCAGAGCCTCTTCAAGCAAGCATGGCACCGAACAGGAGAAGAAGCACTGCCAGCTGGAAAAATTGAAAACACGAAAAAGGCAAGAAGAAGGTCTGTTTACTGTGTGGATCAGGTAAGTCTGCTCCCATAACCATTGCCACCTATGTCGGGAACAAGGCCCATGGCATATTTCAGGCAGTAGGCCCATGCAGCATTAGTGGGCACAAGGCCCAGGGTGCTTAGGTGTATTTCGGGCGCATTGTATAATTAGGCTTAGAAGTCTGTGGCACCAGTTTCAAGCGTACAAGCCTGTGTTCACATTTATATAGGAATAGCCTGTGAGGCATAGTTAATTCAAGCACTAGATCTGTGGAGACAAACTTTGGCATTAAGCCTGGTACCAAAAGGAGGTTCGCCCCTGTGATTGAGAGACCGTGCCAGGTCTGTTCCCCCATCACCCTTTAACCCACTGCTGGGTTAAAGCCTACTGCAAAGCTCTGTTTTTGGCCAATTACTTTTTTCATTGTACACCTCTTATCTTGGAGCACTAATTCACTCATTTGGCCTCCAATACCACCTCTACGCTGATGACAGCCAAATCTATATCTCTTCCCCTGACCACTCTCTTTCTGTACTATCTCGTGTAACCAACTGTCTTACTGCTATCTCCACATGGATGTCCCAATGCTGCCTAAAGCTCAACATATCCAAAACAGAGCTTGTTATCTTCCCTATTGCCAGAGTACCCACCTGCCCTCAAATCTCCTTCACTATCAATAACACCACAATTTCCTCAGTCTCCCAAGCCTGCTGCCTTGGTGTCATACTTGACTCCACCTCTGCGTTATTTTTCACATCCCAGTCCTGTTGACTCCACCTTAAAAACATTGGCAGAATATGCCCTTTTCTTACTCAACATTCTACCAAAACTTTTATCCATTCTTTATTCCCAATATAAGACCACAGAGAGAGCATAGTAACCAAAGAGGTTTTTATTAAACACCTGTTACACAGGTTTCAGGATGCAGTACGATAGGGTAGTGCAGAAATAGCAAGAGAACTCAGTAAACAACAGATACAGAATGCGATGGTCTGCAGGACTTTACCACAAAGTAGTGGAGATGACACACAAGGTGCGATGGTTTTCGGAGCAAGGCACTGAAGTGATGATCTGCAGAACTTTACCACAAAGTAGTGGAGATGACACACAAGGTGTGACGGTCTGCGGAGCAAGGCACTGAAGGTAACGGACACAGGATGCAATAGTCTGCAAGACTTTACCACAAGGTAGTGGAGACGACTAGTTACAATCTGCAACAGGTTAGTCATCTGCAACACCGGAGAGCTGAAAGCAGGCATTGGTGGTAATACTCTGCAGCAGGATAATGCTGAAACACTGGAGAGCTGCAAGTGAGTACAGAGCCACAGACAAGCTAAGTCAGGGGTCACAGGAAGAGGTGCAAAAATGAAGGGACGAGCAAAGGTCAATACCAGTACATCAATCAAGATAGGATGCAAGGAAAACAACACAGGTAAAGGCAACAGATGATCTGGCAAAGGCTGCTGGGAAAAGAATGCTTTTATAGGCCAGAGACAGGTGTTAAGCATCCTGGAGTAACGAGTCTGCTCTGGCAGGTAAGAGAGCAGTCTCTGCATCCTGCAGATCGTGACACTCCCGTCTTGACTATTGCAATCTCCTGCTATCCTGGCATCCCTGACACCCATATGTCCACACTTCAATCCATCCTAAATGCTATTGCAAGACTGATCTTCCTCTCTCACCGCTCCACATCTGATGCACCACTTTGCAAATCCCTACACTGGTTTCCTGTGTCCTCCAGAATCAAATTCAGATTACTTACCCTTACCTACAAAGCCCTCACAACACTACGCCTGCATACATCTCAAATCTCATATCAAAATACTCTCCCTCCTGCCTTCTTAGATCTACATCTGACCTGCGCCTTATCTTGTCTCTCGTAACCACCTCTTACTCCTGCCTGCAAGACTTCTCCTGTGCTGCTCCCCACTTATGGAATTCCCTATCATGTCCAATCAGACTTTCCCACAGCCTTCAAATCTTTAGACACTCTCTGAAAACTCAACTTTTTTTTAGAGCTTACCTTATCCCCGATAACACTATTCAAACTAATGTACCCTCACAAATGTCTCAATCTCCACTCTGAGCCACACTCACTCCTCTTGTTTCAGCTGTGCCATCTTCCACTTAGAATGTAAGCTCTCTTATGAGCACGGTTCTTCATACCCTTTGTTTCATGTATGCATTTATTTTGTCTACCTTGTATGTCCCTGTTTTATGTATGCACTGTTTTCCCTACTGTACGGCGTTGCGGAGCACTGTGGCGCCTTACAAACCTACGATAATAATAATGGATTGAAAATCAGTAAGAGTCAGTACCAGTATCAGTACCAACACCACAACACATTTTCAATATGCTCCGATCAGACCTTCAGGGTTATAAGGCGGCAACTGTAATGGAGAAAGGTCATTACGGACAGAAGACAGCACTGTGCATGTAGGAGAGCTGGAAAATAAATTGGTATAACTACATTTCCTGACTTGACGTGCGGCTGGGGGAGAGAAGGAGGATGGCACTGGACAGCTGTAGTGAGAGTAGCGGAACCAGCATGAGGGGGCTGGATTATGGAGAATGTGACAGGATGAGGAGGAGTTTTAATTGGAGTGAGAAGAAAATAGTGTAAGTGAGGTACCTCATTGTAACATTCAGAAAAAGGAACATATATGTCATGAAGAGCCCTCACATGGAATCATTAGAGGCAGAATCAAATAACCATGTAGAGAGAAAACATTGTCAGTTGACAAGGACAATTGTGTGGAGAGAAAGGGAAAACTTATGAAGAGGCTATGAAGTGAAGGAGAGTATCAGTTAGAAACAAGTACAGATACTGCTGATGTAAGCAAACATAATTACTCCTCAGAGAGTGGTATAGTATTTATTGAGAGCGGTAAAGTACATACCTCCTGCTTATAATATAGAGGCTTCTAGTGATAGACTTCTGCTGTGGGTTTTTAAGGCTGAAGATAACCAGGTTCACCAAGAGAGCAGAGCTGGATTTAGACCTCATGGGGCCCTAGGTAAGATATTGGTTTGCCCCCCCCCCCTCCCCAAAACAATCCATAGCACTATATTTTTTTTAGCATAGCATATACTCCTATAGTTAAGTAGAAGCAGGCCCGGCGCTCCCATTAGGCAACGTTAGGCAGTTGCCTAGGGCGCCGGGCTCTGGAGGGCGGCACTGAAGTGGGGGACCCAGTGATAATTAAATAAATGCTAAGCCCGCCCGCCCGCCCGCTCGTTTGCCCGCTCGCCCGCCCGCTTGTTTGCCCGCTCGCCCGTCCGCGTCGTTTGCCCGCTCCATCGCTATAATGCGGTGCTGCACTGTAGCAGCACCGCATTTTAAAATTTACCCGGCGCCTGGCAGCGTCGTGACGTCACGACGCACGACGCTGCCAGTGTAGAGGAGACAGAGAAAGAAGACAGAAGCGCGGAAGAAGAGAAAGGAAGGAAAATGAAGAAGTTAAGGTGAGTACAGGAAAGAGGAGGCTACAGATAACAGGAGGGGATGGGGGGACGGATGCTATACATAGGGGGGAGAACGGAAGCTACAGAAAGAGGGGAATGGAAGCTACAGTAAGGAGGGAGAATGGAGGCTATACAAAGGGGGGAGAATGGGGGCTATAGAAAGGGGGGAGAATGGAGGCTATAGAAAGGGGGAGAATGGAGGCTATACAAAGGGTGAGAATGGAGGCTATACAAAGGGGGGGGAGAATGGAGGCTATACAAAGGGGGAGAATGGAGGCTATACAAAGTGGGGGGAGAATGGAGGCTATACAAAGGGGGGAGAATGGAGGCTATACAAAGGGGGGGAGAATGGAGGCTATACAAAGGGGGAGAATGGAGGCTATACAAAGGGGGGAGAATGGAGGCTATACAAAGGGGGAGAATGGAGGCTATACAAAGGGGGAGAATGGAGGCTATACAAAGGGGGGAGAATGGAGGCTATACAAAGGGGGAGAATGGAGGCTATACAAAGGGGGGGGAGAATGGAGGCTATACAAAGGGGGAGAATGGAGGCTATACAAAGGGGGGGGAGAATGGAGGCTATACAAAGGGGGAGAATGGAGGCTATACAAAGGGGGGGGGAGAATGGAGGCTATACAAAGGGGGAGAATGGAGGCTATACAAAGTGGGGGGAGAATGGAGGCTATACAAAGGGGGGAGAATGGAGGCTATACAAAGGGGGGGGGGATGGAGGCACTAGAAAGGGGGGAGAATGGATGCTACAGAAAATTGGGGGGGGAGGAGGAGGCTGGAGAAAATAGGGAACTTAGGGGATTACAATTAGAAATGTCCTTGAGTTAGAGACTATGGGGTCTTTATACTAAAATAGTGCCGTGACAAAATGCAGCGATGCATAATGAAGCACAGCTTTAATTCACTTTGCTGGGGCTACTCTAGGATAGTTAAGGAACCATTTATGTGTATTAGTATTTGCCCTCTATTTGGCTCTCCTTTGTTGCCCTCTATTAGTATAATTAATTTTACATCTGCAGAATACATTAACAAATGCAAATAAAATAGAACGGTCTAGATTATCTGTCATTTAGATTACCTTTCTGTATTTATTTGCATGTGTTAGTATATTTAATATATCATCTACAGAATACATTAATAGACAGCAACAGAGGAGAGCCAAGTAGTGGCCAAATACTAAAAAAAAAAGCCAAGTAGTGGGCAGGGGGGCATGTGAGTAAAGCTGGTGTCGCCTATGCGGCTGGCATATGTGACAAAAGCTGATGGGCAAGGGGTGACATTGTGAAAATAGCTAGTAGGCAGATGGGCATGTGTGAGTGAAGTTGGTGGGCAGAGGGGTACATGTCAGTATGTAACAGGTGAGTGATGTCATGTTTTCTTTTCTTTCATTTGTTTTGTTCTGAAGTCTAGCATTTGGAGCCTCCCCTCTAGATATCCTGTGTTTGCTCCTGGGCAGCAGTGATACCTGGACAGCATTCTGCATCAGACATCAGTGCTGCGTCAGACATCTGGACTGCATTGTAGCCAGCCAAGAGGAGGTAAGAGTTATTATTTTTAAGTGTGTTAGTGGCTGGGAAATTAGAAATTTTTTTTATTTGGGGGGTGGGGGGGGGGGGGGGGGCGGCAACCTAGGGCTTTGCCTAGGGTGCCGGGCAACCTTGCACCGGCCCTGAGTAGAAGGGTAAGCTATGTGCCGCCGCACATCACGCTGCTCCTCCTGCATCACCATGTGGCCCCTCATTATTGTCTCTCTCATCGCACTGTGCTCTCATTTATCATTACACAGCATCACACTGCGGCCCCTCATTACTGTCTCTCTCATCACACTGTGCCCTCCTTTATCATTACACTGCATCACACTGCAATCCCCTCATTACTGTTCCTCTCATCACACTGCTCTCCTTTATCATTACACTACATCACCATGCTGCCCCTCATTATTGTCCCTCTCATCACACTGTGCCCTCCTTTATCATTACACTACATCACACTGTGGTCCCAGCAGTTAAAGAATAATGTCCATGGACTCCATATTTTGTAAAAGGATCTAGCAGAATTTTAAATTATACTAATCATATACTCCATACGATGAATATTAAGCTCAGTGGTCAAAGTGGAAATTTAGAAGTGGCGGTATGAAAAATGTAATGGGAATGTAAACAAGTGAATGGAATATTATTATTTTACAATGAAGGCAGTACAAGAAGTAGCGGTATGGCATACTACCATATACACCCCACTTCCACCACAGCTTACCTTTCAATTCACACAAATTGTACTTTATCTTTAACTAAACTTAGGTATTAATCATAATTAACATGTCAAGAAACTGCAGTTCAGGGTTAGCAAGCCCAGTAATGAAAAAACAGCAGTCTCGCCACTACAGTTACAGACTGCAGCCCTCTACTTACAGAAACATGAAAAAGTGCTGGAATGTAATAATCATGTTGATATGTCAGTCTTCTGTATGAATCCCATAGTGCAACATTTAAACAAGTCAGACATCCTCATAATATAAATCCCACCAGATTCAGGATAGTTGGCAGACTGTGCTGCTCTCTTCTACCTGTTCTCGTCACTTTCATCACTTGTGGCTGCTGTGTCTTTAGATCAGTTGCTGCTTGTCTGGATCATGGAATGTTGGAGACCCTATTTGGAAAAAAAATGGGTACATGAAACTTAGTGAACTCCAACCAGCCCCAGTGTTAAATCAATATAGCACGCAGATTTTATAAGTAAGCCTCCCTCCAACCAAAACATTAAATTAATAGTGTTAACATTTAACAAATAAACCTATTTCCCTCCCACAAACAGCCCCTCACACACACATAATATAAATACCCTGGCCCCTCACACACACACACACACAAACACGCACACACACACACATAATACACACAGACAGTGGCCCCTCACACACATAATACACACACACAGTGGCCCCTCACACACACATAATACACACACACAGTGGCCCCTCACACACACATAATACACACACAGAGTGGCCCCTCACACACACACACATAATACACACACACACAGTGGACCGTCACACACACATAATACACACACACACACAGTGGCCGCTCACATACACATAATACACACATACACACACAATATAGCAATATACTACAACCCCCCAACCTACCTTTTTCCATCCACAAGCTGTGCACTCTTCCTACTCTTCACACATGGGACGGCACCTGTCATGTGGTGCACGTCCCATGTGACACAGAGCAGGCCACACAGAGGAGGGAGGGAGGAGACCAGCCACCACACTAGCCCCTCCCCCATCTTGCGGTGCCGCGAGTCGGGGGAGGGGGCCGCAATTTTTTATTTTATTTTGTTTTTATTTTTTTTCTTGTCCCCCCCCATCTGGGCCCCCTGAGAGCCGCTAGGCCCTAGGCAGGTGCCTAGGTTGCCTAGCGGTAAATCCGGCCCTGCAAGAGAGCATTGGACCTGGGTTACCTGTGTATGTTAATGACTACAATCAAGTTCAATGTTGGCAAAAGAGTCTGGATACACCTTCCTGCATACAGCTTCAGGACATAAAAGTTACGTTTGCCTGACACACATACTAACTGTGGCTAAACACATAGGGGTAGAGCCATTAAGGAAAGTAAAGCAAAAAAAGGAGTAACTTTGCACCTTGGCAAAAGCATGTTGCAATGGAGGGGAAGGTAAACTTATAAAGTGATAGCAGATTTATATTTGGGGTAGGGCATGTTCTAGAACAACTTTAAATTCAGTGTAAAATAAAGCTATCAAGTATTTGTGTGCTACATGAAAAAAACTGCCAGTATTTAACTTATGCGCAAAATAATAAACTCATTTGCACCCTTTGTTTTGTAACATGTTTTGTCCAAGAGAAAAATTATTAATTTTTTTGCTTTACTTTCCTTAATAAATCTGGGCCATAGACTGTGTTACTACATGTGTTGTAAGAAGAAGGTTTGAAGAACCATCACAACATTTGAAAGCAGACATAATATTCAATATCAAGTAGTTCAAATACTTATTATTAATTTAGTTCAAGTAGCCCGTGTTACCACCGAGAAGTGCACCATTAATTAACTATAGAAAACTGTTGCAGGAAATCTTCTTTTTTTTTATTTTTAATAGGACTGTAACAAATATGAAATATTTTAACAAAATAACTACATATAAGTACATGCATATAAATGTATTATTGTATTTAAAACCTGTTTATTGTTTTTTAATGTTTAAATACTGCGGGCACTTAGGTTTAACTAGCTTAACTTTAATTAATAAATATACACTGGTGGTTTTTGCAGTGAGCATTGTGTGTGCCTAAGTATTTGTTGATAGGCTTGTGTTGGTACAAGGTGTCCTCAAGTTGCTGCTGGTGGTCATCTTTCACATCCCCACACAACTGAGTACGAAGATTTGGCTGATGTCACAGCATTTGGAGAACAGAGAAAGAGACGTATACACAAGCATACATTTCATTCTAATAACCATCCTCATCAGTATAAGAGGGTATTACAGTAAAAAGATTGTTTACACTAGCGCCTGTCTTTTGGTTAATCAGGGGAATTTGATGTCTATTTAAAGATCAAACTTTGTGAAATATGTTGCTTTTGTGTCAGTGTGATCCTGATCGTCATTTGGTGTGAATTTGTTGCTATCCCAGCAGTGGACACAAATTCATGTACTTGATACTACTACTGTGTATTTATTTATTGACAGTAAGCCTGGGTGGTCATAGAATAACATTAGGCACAACCTGATTAGACATTATCTGTTTTTGCTAGGGATGTGCACCGGCCACTTTTGGTGTCTCGTGTTTTGTGTTTTGGATTCGGATTTGCTTGAGGTTTTGGGTTCGGATTTGTTTCGCAAAACACCTGACGAAAGGTTTTGGTTCAGATTTAAGGTTTTGGATTCGGATTTATTTTGAAAAAAACATAAAAAGTGTTAAAATCAAGTTTTTTGGTTTATTTTCACTCCTACGCTATTATTAACCTCAATAACATTCAATAACAATCATTTCCACTAATTCCCAGTCTATTCTGAACACCTCACACCTCACAATATTGTTTTTAGTCCAAAACGTTTCATCGAGGTAGCTTTCTGGACTGCATAGTGCAGTGGTCCCGATACACAATTTGGTACCGGGGCCACAATACCTCCGCCTTCAAATGGTCTGAATTCCACTGCACAGCTGCCTGCTCCTACATCCTCTGCAGCATATACAGGGTGTAGTTCGAGCGTGTCAATACCTCTTGTTTTTGACGATGACAGGTCATTTTCATTAATTTATGATTTGGCAGCAACAGTCAATGTTGTTTAATATCTGATACACCTCTATCTGGACTGCATAGTGGAGTGGCCCCGGTACCCAATTTGGTACCGGGGCCACAATACCTCCTCCAACTTTCAAGTGTAGTGTTTATAATTTATAAAAACTACAGTCAATAGCACGTCAATAACTCTTGTTTTAGACGACCATGGTACAGAGCATTCATCATTGAGATCCTATCAAGTATGTGAAAGACAGACAGCGTCAAAGTGTTATTTGTTGACTTTGTTAACAAAAGAACTGTCCCTGTTGCAAATATTCGTGCAATGAAGAGTGACTTTTTCATTTAAAGGCTCAAGCTTTCAAGTGTAGTGTTTATAACTTATAAACACTACAGTAGTTCAAGCACGTCAATACCTCTTGTTTTTGATTATGACAGGGCATTTTACTTTTGGTTTAATTTGTTGAATTTGTTTTAATTTTGTTTTACTTTGTGCTCATGGCAAACGACTGTTGAATGGTCACATAATGGCAAAAAAAGAGTTGTAAGATGGAATTGTCCTTGGACCCTCCCACCCACCCTTATGTTGTTGAAATAGGACATGCACACTTTAACAAACCAATCATTTCAGCGACAGGGCCTACCAAACAACTGTGGCTGAAATGATTGGTTTGTTTGGGCACCCACACCAAAAAAGCTATTCATCTCTCCCTGTACAAACTCAACAGGCTCTACTGAGGCAAGATGTCGTCCTCATCCTTAACCTCTGATTCCTCTCCCCCTACAGTGTGTACTTCCTCCTCCTCACACATTAACAATTCGTCCCCGCTGGACTCCACAACCACAGGTCCCTCTGTACTATCTGGAGGGCAGTGCTGTACTTGATTGAGGAATTGATAATTCATTTTTATAACCATCATTTTTTCAACGTTCTGAGGAAGCACCTCCTTCGCCGCTCACTGACCAGGTTCCCCGCTGCACTAAAAACTCTTTCCGAGTACACACTGGAGGGGGGACAACTCAGGTAAAATAGAGCCAGTTTGTACAGGGGCTTCCAAACTGCCTTTTTTTCCTGCCAGTAACAATATGGACTGTCTGACATGTCTATTTGGATGGTGTCAGCAAAATAATCCTCCACCATTTTTTCTATTGTGACAGCATCCAATGCAGCAACAGTAGACATGTCTGCAATGGTTGGCAGGTCCTTCAGTCCGGCCCAGACTTTATCAGCATCCCCGCCAGCGGGTCTTTTAGGAAAACTGAGCTTTTTCCTCGCAACCACAGATGTGGAAGAAAATGAGGGTGGAGCTGTTGGCATGTCACGGTCCTCTTCAGAGGACAATCTCCTGACCAGCAGGTCTTTGCACCGCTGCAGACTTGTGTCCGCCGGAAACAGAGATAAAACATATGCTTTAAACCGAGGATCGAGAACGGTGGCCAGACTGTATTCCTCTGACTTTAAAATAGTGACCACCCTCGGATCCTGGCAAAGCGTACGAAGGGCTTCATCCACAAGAGCTACATGCTTGGTGGAATCGCAATGGTTTACCAGCTCCTCCCTCCAGCTGCTTCTGCAACAGCCTGATCAGGGGAATCACCTGACTCAAGCTGGCAGTGTTGGAACTGACTTCTCGTGTGGCAAGTTCAAACGGTTGGAGAACCTTGCACAACATGGAAATCAGTCTCCACTGCGCTTGACTCAGGCACATCCCCACTCCTTTGCCTATGTCGTAGGTGGCGGTCTAGGCCTGAATGGCCTTTTACTGCTCCTCCATCCTCTGCAGCATATAGAGGGTGGAGTTCCAGCGCGTCACAACCTCTTGTTTGAGGTGATGGCAGGGCAGGTTCAGACTTTTTTGATGTGCCTCGAGCCTGCGGTAGGCACTGGCAGAATGCCGAAAGTGTCCAGCAATTTTGCGGGCCACCGCAAGCATCTCCTGCACACCCCTGTCACTCTTGAGGTAATGCTGCACCACCAAATTAACGGTGTGGGCAAAACATGGGACGTGCTGGAAATTGCCCATATGCAATGCCCGCACAATGTTACTGGCATTGTCTGACACCACAAATCCCCAGGACAGTCTAAGTGGGGTAAGCCACTGCGAAATAATTTCCCTCATTTTCTCTAATAGGTTGTCAGCGTTGTGCCTCTTATTAAAGCCTGTAATACACAATGTTGCCTGCCTTTGCACGAGCAGACGTTGTGTAGATGCTGCTACTGATGTAGCTGCTGCTGTTGCTGCGGAAGAGGATGCATCTACCCAGTGGGCTGTCACAGTCATATAGTTCTTCGTTTGCCCAGAACCACTTGTCCACATGTCCGTGGTTAAGTGGACAGTGGGTACAACCGCATTTTACATCTTTGGTATCGCCTGCCTAGTGAAGTGGAATCTCGACGGGATTTGGTACCGGGGACACAATACCTCCATCAACCCTCTAAATCCCACTCCACTGATGGCGGACACCGGGTGCACGTCTAACACCAACATAGCAGTTACAGCCGCAGTTATACGCTTTGCAATAGGGTGACTACTATCGTATTTTGTGGTCATGGCAAACGACTGTTGGACGGTCAATTGTTTTGTGAAAGACTTAGCGGTCTTACGACTTCCCCTCTGGGAAGATGACCGACTAACAGCAGCAACAGCAGCAGTGGCAGTAGTAGGCGTACCGCTGCAGGATTCCTCGGATGAATCCCGTATAGAAGAGGACTCAGTCTGGCTGGTGACATGGCCTGCAGTACTAAATCTGATGGAGATCATGGAGGAAGTTGACGAGGAGGGTGTTGGTGGTGTGTATCCAACAGGACCAAGGGATTTAGGTGTCCCTGTACTGATGACGGTCCTAGGCCCAGTTCCTGAACTAACCACTGAACTATGAAGGTTATTCAGGTGACGTATAAGGGAGGATGACCCTAGATGGGCAAGATCCTTACCCCTGCTTATTTGAGCTTTACATAAGCTACATATGGCCATACATTGGTTGTCCGGATTTGGATAAAAATAACTCCAGACCGAAGAGGTGCATTTTTTGGTCTTCTGACCAGGCATGACGATGGGCTTTTTCATCCCATGGACATCAGCTGTTTCCCTCCCTGGTGCCTCATTTACAATAACCACATCACCATCCTCATCATCAAGTTCCTCCACAGCGCCAGCTACATCAATAGCCTCCTCCCGGTGTACAACATTGACACCTTGATTATCCAAATCTGGATCTACACTGTGGGTGATCCTTCCAACATATGCAGAGGGTGTGCAGCAAATGCTGGATGGAGTCACCTCTTTCCATACAGTGATGGGAAGGTCAGGCTTCACAGCCACCAACACCCTTGGACTCGCCTTGGGGATTTGTGATGTCATCTGTTTAGAAGGCAGAGTTCTTTGCTGTTTTGTTGTTGTTGCTGACAGCATAACTCTCTTAAATTTTTTGTAGGGGGGGGAGGAGGAGGGCTTAGATCCTTGGGTGAAGCTGGACCACTAGTCATGAACACGGGCCAGGGCCTAAGCCGTTCCTTGCCACTACGTGTCGTAAATGAGAACTTGGGCTTTTTGGATTTTACATGCCCTGTACTAGGAGATTGGGCATCGGGTTTGCCAGACGACGTTGACGGCATTTCATCGTCTATGTCATGACTAGTGACAGCAGCTTCAGCATTAGGAGGAAGTGGGTCTTGATCTTTCCCTACTTTATCCTCCAAATTTTTGTTTTCCATTATATGTAGCACAAGAGAGCGTATCATTAAGCCACACACACTCGGCAAAGCCTTTAAAAATTATATGTGGCACAGGAGAGTACCACTGGACTTATACTGCTGAATCAGTGAACTTTGTAATATGCAGTACCACTAGAATTATACTGCTGAATCAGTGAACTTTTGTAATATAGCAGTACCAATGGACTTATACTGCAGAATCAGTGAACTTTGTAATATAGCAGTACCACTGGACTTATACTGCTGAATCAGTGAACTTTGTAATATAGCAGTACCACTGGAATTATACTGCTGAATCAGTGAACTTTGTAATATAGCAGTACCAATGGACTTATACTGCAGAATCAGTGAACTTTGTAATATTGCAGTACCACTGGACTTATACTGCTGAATCAGTGAACTTTGTAATATAGCAGTACCACTAGACTTATACTGCTGAATCAGTGAACTTTGTAATATTGCAGTACCACTGGACTTATACTGCAGAATCCGTGAACTTTGTAATATAGCAGTACCACTGGACTTATAATGCAGAATCAGTGAACTTTGTAATATTGCAGTACCACTGGACTTATACTGCTGAATCAGTGAACTTTGTAATATAGCAATACCAATGGACTTATACTGCAGAATCCGTGAACTTTGTAATATAGCAGTACCACTGGACTTATACTGGTGAATCAGTGAAGTTTGTAATATAGCAGTACCTCTGGACTTATACTGCTGAATCAGTGAACTTTGTAATATTGCAGTACCACTGGACTTATACTGCTGAATCAGTGAACTTTGTAATATAGCAGTACCAATGGACTTATACTGCAGAATCAGTGAACTTTTTAATATTGCAGTACCACTGTACTTATACTGCAGAATCAGTGAACTTTGTAATATAGCAGTACCACTGGACTTATACTGCAGAATCAGTGAACTTTGTAATATAGCAGTACCAATGGACTTATACTGCAGAATCAGTGAACTTTGTAATATTGCAGTACCAATGGACTTATACTGCAGGATTGTTTTTGGATATTTTTTTTTAATTTCTTTTTTTTATAATTTTTTTTTTATAACTTCTCTTTACATTTGTTATAACTTGGGAATAATGGGGAAATAACAATGCCCTTAGAAAGACAGAGCACAGGACACAGCACCACTGGACTGAACAGGACACAGCACAGGACCCAGCAGCACCACTAAACTCAGAAGGACAGAGCACAGGACACAGCACCACTGGACTGAGCAGAACACAGCACAGCACAGCACAGCACAGCACAGAACTGAACAGCACAGCACAGCACAGCACAGCACGAGATATAGCAGGACAGAGGACCACCTAACACAACCTCCCTCTACCCTGATCAATGCCCGAGTGAAGATGGCGGCGGCTAGCGGGGAATTTATAGAATACGAGTATCGCGAGATCCGACAGCAGGATTATGACTCAGAGCCTCGGTTTCAGTTTTGCAATTGGCGGGAATACCCAGATCTGTCTCGGATCCGGCTCGGATCGGCAACGTTCGGGTGGGCTCGGATTTCAGATATCCGAGCCCGCTCATCTCTTATTTTTGCTAGGAAGTGTCAAAAACAGATTTGGATCTACATTATCATTGCTTACACATGCACAGTCCAACTTTTATTAAAGACAAATTAGCACTAAGACACACACTTTAGCAATACACACTGTGCAGTTTCTTACCAGATAGTTATTAAGATCCTGGTAGATAATTATCTCCCTTCAAGTATTTTACCACCTTTAGACAGTTGTATTGATGGGAGCTGCCATATTGTTAATAGATGTGAATCCTAAGAGCCAGGAAGAGGAAAATAAACATCAATCATAATGGGGTTACCACCGAGCTATGAAAGGGAGTGAAAAGGAAAACTGCAAGACCGGAGTTTCTAACATGATGCATACATATACAAACAGGTTTTTTTATATTATTAAAACATTTTCAGTCATGGATGTTATTGTCACAAGTGTTTTTTCATGCAGCAGTGTTTTCATTGTTATTTTGTCAAAAAAATCCAGGCCTCTACACAGCGCTAAGCTTAGCCACACATTAATTATAGCATAGAGACAGTAAATCATGTTAACTGCAGGGTTTAAACTGTCAAAAACAACCACACAATAGAACAGTTGTACCCAGAATCAAGCATTTTAATATCTGTTTTCTACTTTTTTCCTTTACATAGTGGCATGGTTACAATTACAGGACTATTTAGGAGTCAGACCTTTTATTTCTCTCCTGCAGACAGGCAGCGAGGTCATTGGCCGATGATTCAGATAGATCTTGATTACTGTCCTCGTGTTCACAGATTATCACCTCTGGCAAGGGAATCTATGGAAAATGGAGGGAGGGGGCAGAAGGAAAAAGGGTTGACAGAATTCTCATCTGACTGATGAAATAGCCGAATAATCTTTAAGTAAACACAAGGTCGCTGCTCTTTTCAGCAAATACATCACATCAACTCCAGGTAATTTCAAGGTTCAGCAGAGGACAGCTGGGTCACTGGTAATTTCAGTTTATCTGCAGGTAACACATGTGTAACAATACATAGGTATTACTCATTATTCACTTATGAGTCATGTTCAATGTATTCCATAATCTATGTGTATTATGTCTCACAGTGCTTGGATACGTGTATTGGTGTGAGCTATGATTCCTATTCTACTGAGGGAGCAGCAGTAGGAACAACACTGATTTCTCTACACGGTAACTGCAATAACCCAGCTCCTATGAAATTACCCAAGTCTGGATTACAGTCCACAGACCAAGAATACGGCTGCATGGTAGAAAAAAAAAATCCTTATAAGGGTGGAGGGAGCCAAGAATCTTGTTCTGATAAATGGTTGATAATATCAAATCCCAAAGGAAAGGAACATGTGAGAGAATCTGAAAATCTTAACAAGCTTGAAGGACTGGTAACAGAAAGTCTGCAGAGGGTTTCGTTAGCTAATGAGTTCCCCTTGTTCGGCTCCAGGAAACTGTCTGATGACAGCTGGCTTCAAACTGAAAAGGGGACTCAGTGCAGCTCTGCAGCAGAGGCGTTACCAGATGACTTGTTGCCTGCTCATATCTAAGGAATGACAAGGCCCATGATAAAAGATGCTATTTGAATTTTATGGTTTACTAAAGAAGCACAAAAACTTGCAGGAAAAAAATGTCTTTACAACCATAAAAGCTGAAATCCCACTTCCTAATTTGTACCAATCACACAATATGCTATAATAACAAGAGCAAATAAATTAATAAATCAGCAAATCTAACCCTTGTTAGAAGAACTGTCATCAAATGTATTTTAGGAAAATAGAGAGTTTAAATGGGAAAATGATGCTGCATGGAAGTTACTCATTTGCATATTTGCATATGATGATCATGCCATGTAATATTGGAGACTTCAAACGCTAAAACATATCTGTACTTTTGGCACTTTTTGCATTGATTGTTTCATGATTATATTACTTATGTGAAAATGGATCCACTAATGGTTCGCAAGACAGTGATGAAGAACTGTTTTTCAAGTAAAGTAGCAGACTGAGGTAGCACAGGTATAAATCGGAAGCCCAATTTTAAATGAACATCTACAAAACATAAATAGGTGGAAATTATTCAGTCCACTTTTCATAAAAGCTAGTAAGCAAGTCCTGCTCAACAAGCTAGTGAGCAGTGCCAGGGAGGAGTTAGAATTATGCAGGCACTAATGGGGAAGGACAAGGATCGGAGAATTAATAGGGAGACTTAGGGAGAAACAGATAACATTCAGGGAAGCAGGAGATGAAAGCTAATAATAGTTCTGGAGGAAAATGGAAACAAGCAGCAGACGAGCCAGAAGTAAAAGAGCGTGAGAACAAAGGCAGGCGTAGGATTAACCAGTGTAAAGTTGTCAGAGAGCATAAAGAGTAAGTAGCAAACAGTTTGTCTGTAAGCTCATTTAGAAAGGGACCTATTCTTAAATAGAGATGAGCGCACTCGGATTTCTGAAATCCGAGCCCATCGAACGTTGCGGATCCGAGACAGATCCGGGTATTCCCGCCAATTGCAAAACTGAAACTGAGGCTCTGAGTCATAATCCCGCTGTCGGATATCGCGATACTCGGATCCTATAAATTCCCCGCTAGTCGCCGCCATCTTCACTCGGGCATTGATCAGGGTAGAGGGAGGGTGTGTTAGGTGGTCCTCTGTCCTGCTATATCTCGTGCTGTTCAGTTCTGTGCTGTGCTGGGCTGTGCTGTGCTCTGTGTTCTGCTCAGTCCAGTGGTGCTGTGTCCTGTGCTCTGTCCTTCTGAGTTCAGTGGTGCTGCTGGGTCCTGTGCTGTGTCCTGTTCAGTCCAGTGGTGCTGTGTCCTGTGCTCTGTCCTTCTGAGTTCAGTGGTGCTGCTGGGTCCTGTGATGTGTCCTGTTCAGTCCAGTGGTGCTGTGTCCTGTGCTCTGTCCTTCTAAGGGCATTGTTATTTCCCCATTATTCCCAAATTATAAAAAATTTCAAAAAAATTTATAAAAAAATTTCAAAAAAAGTAATTATAAAAGAAAATAAAAATATCCCAAAACAATCCTGCAGTATAAGTCCATTGGTACTGCTATATTACAAAGTTCACTGAATCAGCAGTATAAGTCTACTGGTACTGCTATATTACAAAGTTCACTGATTTTGCAGTATAAGTCCATTGGTACTGCTATATTACAAAGTTCACTCATTCTGCAGTATAAGTCCATTGGTACTGCAATATTACAAAGTTCACTCATTCTGCAGTATAAGTCCAGTGGTACTGCAATATTACAAAGTTCACTCATTCTGCAGTATAAGTCCATTGGTACTGCAATATTACAAAGTTCACTTATTCTGCAGTATAAGTCCAGTGGTACTGCAATATTACAAAGTTCACTCATTCTGCAGTATAAGTCCATTGGTACTGCAATATTACAAAGTTCACTCATTCTGCAGTATAAGTCCAGTGGTACTGCAATATTACAAAGTTCACTCATTCTGCAGTATAAGTCCATTGGTACTGCAATATTACAAAGTTCACTCATTCTGCAGTATAAGTCTATTGTTGTTACTGCCATATTACGAATTTCACTGATTCTGCATTATAAGTCCAGTGGTATTGCTGTATAACTCCAGTCCAATGGTACTCTCCTGTGCCGCATATAATTTTTAAAGGCTTTGCTGAGTGTGTGTCGCTTCGGGGTACACGCTCTTGTGCTACATATAATGCAGAACAAAAATTTGGAGGATAAAGTAGGGAAAGATCAAGACCCACTTCCTCCTAATGCTGAAGCTGCTGCCACTAGTCATGACATAGACGATGAAATGCCATCAACGTCGTCTGGCAAGCCAGATGCCCAATCTCCTAGTACAGGGCATGTAAAATCCAAAAAGCCCAAGTTCAGTAAAAGTAGCAAAAAGAGAAACTTAAAATCATCTGAGGAGAAATGTAAAGTTGCCAATATGCCATTTACGACACGCAGTGGCAAGGAACGGATTAGGCCCTGGCCCGTGTTCATGACTAGTGGTTCAGCTTCACCCAAGGAACTAAGCCCTCCTTCCCCCCGCTACAAAAAATTTAAGAGAGTTATGCTGTCAGCAACAACACAGCAAACAACTCTGCCTTCTAAAGAAAAATTATCACAAATCCCCAAGGCGAGTCCAAGGGTGTTGGTGGTTGCGAAGCCTGACCTTCCCATCACTGTACGGGAAGAGGTGGCTCCTTCCACCATTTGCAGCACGCCCTCTGCATATGCTGGAAGGATCACCCACAGTCCAGTTACAGATTTGGCTAATGAAGGTGTGAATGTTGTACACCGGGAGGAGGATATTGATGTAGCTGGCGCTGAGGAGGATGTTGATGATTATGATGCAGACAGATACCAAATTGCCTTTCTCAATTTCTATTTATATTCTAGATTATATAACAGCAGAATAGTTTTCTATTTTACTTCTAGTGGAGAGGGGATCTGATGCAGACAGATACCAAACTGCCTTTGTCCATTTCTTTGTATATTTGAATTTCTAGTTCTACAGTCTATGCAGGCTGCTTTTTTTCTATTCAACTACAAGTGTAGGGCGGTGGGGGAGGGGGGGCATAGATAGCCACCAAAGTAACGTGGTCCATTTAATTTCACTTTCTAGCTCCACAGTCTGTGCAGCCTGCTTTTTTTTATCTTCAAAGTATTTACAAGCCTTGCAATCTAAATTAACAAGAGGTAGTGACGTGCTAGAACTCCACCCTCTATTTGCTGCAGAGGATGGAGGAGCATCAAAAGGCCATTCAAGCCTACACAGCCACCTACGACATAGGAAAAGGAGTGGGGATGCGCCTGAGTCAAGCGCACTGGAGAATGATTTCCGTGTTGTGCAAGGTTCTGCAGCCATTTGAACTTGCCACACGAGAAGTCAGTTCTGACACTGCCAGCTTGAGTCAGGTGATTCCCCTGATCAGGCTGTTGCAGAAGCAGCTGGAGAAAGTGAGGGAGGAGCTGGTACACCATTGCGATTCCACCAAGCATGTAGCTCTTGTGGATGAAGCCCTTCGTATGCTTTGCCAGGATCCGAGGGTGGTCAGTCTTTTAAAGTCAGAGGAATACATTCTGCCCACCATTCTCGATCCTCGGTTTAAAGCGTATGTGTTGTCTCTGTTTCCGGCGGACACAAGTCTACAGTGGTGCAAAGACCTGCTGGTCAGGAGATTGTCCTCTGAAGAGGACCGTGACATGCCACCAGCTCCACCTTCATTTTCATCACTGTTTGTGCAGTTCCAAAAAAGAGGAACTGTCATTTCTATTGCTACCTTCTTTCTTTCTGTATTTCCTGTGTCCTGTGGTCTGTTCTGCTAAGGGCATTGTTATTTCCAAGTTATCCAAAAGTTCTAAAAAAAATAATTTAAATTTATAAAAAAAATTATAAAAAATTAATTTAAAAAGAAAAAAAAAAAAATAATAAAAATTTTTCCAAAAATAATTGGAAAAAAATATTACAAAATTTAAAAAAATCTAGCTTGTACTGCTTTTTAAAGCATTCACTGTTGCTGTACCCAAAAATAATAGGTACTGCTATTAAAGTACAGTCCAGTGGTACTCTCCTGTGCCGCAGATAATTTGTAAAAGCTTTGCCAAGTGTGTGTAGTTATGTATCACAGGTTTTAAGAAGAGGCACAACACTGACAACCTGTTAGAGAAACTGAGGGAAATAATCTCTCTGTGGCTCACCCCACTTAGACTCTCCTGGGGATTCGAATAACTGCCATTTCTAGTACTACCTTCTTTCTTTCTATATCTAAAAAAAAACAAACTGTCATTTCTATTACTACGTTAATTGTTTGTGCAGTCACAAAAAAGAGGAACTGCGACCTTAACTGCTATGTTGGTTTTAGACATCCATCCGGTGTCCGCCACCTGTGCACTGGAATTCAGACCAGTTGAGGGTTTTATTATTATATTGTGGGGACCACTTCACTACGCAGTCCAGATACTTTTTTGGTGGAATTCAGACCAGTTGAGGGATTTTTTATTATATTGTGGGGACCACTCCACTACGCAGTCCAGATACTTGTTTGGTGGAATTCAGAACAATTGAGGTTTTTTTTTATTATATTGTGGCCCCGGTATCAAATTGGGTATCGGGGCCACTCCACTACGCAGTCCAGATACTTTTTTGGTGGATTTCAGACCAGTTGAGGGATTTTTTATTTTATTGTGGGGACCACTCCACTACGCAGACCAGATACTCTTTTGGTGGAATTCAGACCAGTTTAGTGTTTTTTTATATTGTGGGGACCACTCCACTACGCAGTCCAGATACTTTTTTGGTGGAATTGAGACCAGTTGAGTTTTTTTTTATTATATTGTGGCCCCGGTATCAAATTGGGTACCGGGGCCACTCCACTACGCAGTCCAGATACTTTTTTGGTGGATTTCAGACCAGTTGAGGGATTTTTTATTTTATTGTGGGGACCACTCCACTACACAGACCAGATACTTGTTTGGTGGACTTCAGACCAGCTGAGGGATTTTTTATTATATTGTGGGGACCACACCACTACGCAGTCCAGATACTTTTTTGGTGGAATTCAGACCAGTTGAGGGATTTTTTATTATATTGTGGGGACCACTCCACTACGCAGTCCAGATACTTGTTTGGTGGAATTCAGAACAATTGAGGTTTTTTTTATTATATTGTGGCCCCGGTATCAAATTGGGTACTGGGGCCACTCCACTACGCAGTCTAGATACTTTTTTGGTGGATTTCAGACCAGTTGAGGGATTTTTTATTTTATTGTGGGGACCACTCCACTACGCAGACCAGATACTTGTTTGGTGGACTTCAGACCAGCTGAGGGATTTTTTATTATATTGTGGGGACCACACCACTACGCAGTCCAGATACTTTTTTGGTGGAATTGAGACCAGTTGAGTTTTTTTTTATTATATTGTGGCCCCGGTATCAAATTGGGTACCGGGACCACTCCACTATGCAGTCCAGAAAGCTACCTCGGTGAAACGTTTTGGATTAAAAACAATATTGTGAGGTGTGAGGTGTTCAGAATAGACTGGAAATTAGTGGAAATGATTGTTATTGAATGTTATTGAGGTTAATAATAGCGTAGGAGTGAAAATAAGCCCAAAAACTTGATTTTGGAACTTTTTATGCTTTTTTCGAAATAAATCCGAATCCAAAACCTTAAATCCGAACCAAAACCTTTCGACAGGTGTTTTGCGAAACAAATCCGAACCCAAAACATCAAGCAAATCCGAACCCAAAACACAAAACACGAGACACCAAAAGTGGCCGGTGCACATCCCTATTCTTAAATGGACCTCTTGACATCTGTAGAGGCAGAACAGGGAAGGAAAGGGGTGGTTTAATGTAGGCCAAGTACAATAAAGGCATGCTTAGGCACTTTTGCTATACTTAGAGGTAGAAAATGCAGAAGACATGCCTGTCAGGAGGCGTATCTATTGCGGGTCTTCTACGCCATCATCAGCATGGACCTTTGCAGCTTTAAAAAAGGTTTTAAATAAATAAAAAAACACTGTGCTCCCTACAAACTGGCTTCAGCCCCACAGGTTATAGACTAAGCTGGTATTAGTAATTGCAAAGGGATGTACAGCGTGATTCCCCCCCCACAAAAATGACTACCAGCACTAGGCCATGTCAGGCTTGGCTAGTGACACTAAAATAGGAAAACTCACCGCATGGAGTCCCCCTGTCATATTGTCAACCAACCCTAGCTTGTGCAGCACAGTGCTGAATTTCCCATCTCTATAAACAGTTTCAAAGATAGATTTCAGCATTTGTTTCCTGGTGCATTACTAGCCCTAGCAGCCCTAAATTTATTGGTTAAGTTGTATGTGTTTGTAGAACTATAATTTATATATATATATATATATATATATATATATATATATATATATACACAACAGATACCCAAAACAAGGGGGCGCGTAACCCACTTCTGTGTGCAAAGTCAATATATAATAGTATTGCTTAAAAACAATACTGGTGTAAACACAAAGTCCAATTTACAGCAGGTAGCCAGACCCAAAAACAGATGGTGAATCTGGAATATCGAAAAAAGGAAAAAAGGAACAGGGCGCCACATATTTGTAGAACTATAATATTTATATATATATAAAATTATATATATATACACCAATCAGCCACAACATTGATACAACTGACAAGTGAAGTCAAAAACACTAATTATCTTATTACAATGGCACCTGTCAAGGGGTGGGATATATTAGGCAGCAAGTGAACAGTCAGTTCTTGGAGATGATGTGTTGGAAGCAGGGCAAATGAGCAAGTGTAAGAATCTGAGTTACTTTGACAAGGGCCAAATTATGATAGCTAGATGACTGGGTCAGAGCATCTTGAAAATGGCAGGTCTTGTGGGGTGTTCCAGGTATGCAGTAGTTAATAACTACCAAAAGAGGTCCAAGGAAGGACAACCGGTAAACTGGCAATAGGGTCATGGGCAGGGCTGTCAAGAGGATTTCTGGGCCCCGGTACAGCAACTTCATGGGGCCCCCCTATAGTCAACTAGCATGAAAACGTTGCCTAGCAGGTGAAAAGCTGTAGGCCAACCTCCTACAGAAAAAAACCCTACATTTCTGCATATACTATTTACAAATGTGACTTTCAAGACGGCAGGACAGTGACATTGTTTTTAGTTTTAATACATAATAAATGTATTTCTGGGTTTTATTTGCATCACGCTTGCGTAAATCAATAGTGTGTTATCAAAATAAGATATTGAAAAATAGCTACTGTGTGGAGTCATCTTAAGACAGTGATGACTATCAGATTGCTCTATAATAAATATATTTACACCTTGCTTAGATTAATAAAAGGATAATATTCACCTACAATAACCAGGGCTGCCATCAGAAATTGTGGGGCCCTGTACAAATGAAAAGGGGCAGGCCCTCACCCTTCCCAATGTATTGCGTTGTTCCACTTCCCGATGTATAACGTGGAGCATGATGCCACAACCCCATATAATGCCACACAGTAGTGTCCCCAGTTCATATTATGACACACAGTAGTGTCCTCAGTTCATATTATGGCACACAGTAGTGTCCCCAGTTCATATTATGCCACACAGTAGTGCCCCAGTTCATATTATGCCACACAGTAGTGTCCCCAGTTCATATTATGCCACACAATAGTTTCCCCAGTTCATATTATGACACACAGTAGTGTCCCCAGTTCATATTATGTCACACAGTAGTGCCCCCAATTCATATTAAACCACACAATAGTGCCCCCAATAAATATTAAGCCCAACAGTAGTGCCCCCAATTCATATTATACCACACAGTAGTACCCTAAATTCATATTATGCCACAGAATAGTGCCCCCAGTTCATGTTATGCTACATAGTAGTACCCTCAATTTATATTATGTCCCACATAAGAGCCCCCAGTTCACTTTATGCCTCACATAAGTGCTGCCAATTATATATGGGTGGAAGTGTTTCAATAATGCAGCACTAGTCCTTGTCAGAATCAATGATAGCTTCCACATATAGTAATAAAGATGCTTACAGTGCTAGTCATCCTTCACATCTTTTACTGAAATTAATAAAATGTAAGTAAAAATGACATCTAAAATGGGAGAATATTTCCTAAACTTGCCATGATGGACACCAGTATACAGAAGCCATAATTGCATTAATGTAAATACAATATTAGCCTAAAAAATAACATTTGCATGTCACAAGCTTTAGTTCATCCACATAGAATACCTGTTCCATATATCTGATAACAGCAGGGAGAAGGAAAGCAGCAGTTGTCCCTGAGCATTTGGACAGGAGTTGGTACTTAATCATATCCAGCCATTTTCAAGTTTGCACTGAGAGCTGGAGAAAACCCACAGTGTTCAAATTCTGTGATTGGTCTGCACACCTCACTTCCTTGCAGAGACAAGCCAAGCTGCTGTCTTAGATGGTCAATCTGATCCTGCCCCAGCTGAGTAATAAAAATAATAAAATCACGTTCTGACGTCCAGATCAGAGCACTCGGCCAGCAAGTAAAAAGTTCGCCCACCACTCGGCCGGGAATTACTAGCTCAGCCTCCGATTGACAAACCACGCCCGATCACTGGCTTCCAGCCCACGCATGGCGGCTAGCCGCACTCCCCCACCCAACACGTCCCCGGGAGCCATCATTGTAAAAAAAAAGTGCAAAAAAAAAAAGTCACTGTTTTACAGTATGGGCCCCTGGTCATGGGCACCAAGGGTTCACTGATGCGCGTGGGGAGCAAAAGCTAGCCCGCCCAGTCCAATTCCACAGAAGAGCTACTGTAGCACAAATTGCTGAAAAAGTTAATGTGGGCTATGATAGAAAAAAAATAAGATAACCACCGCACTAGGTAATCACAATACCGATCTTCGTTGTGACTGCACAAATGTAACAGTACCCAGTATCGGATGGTGCAACCTCTACATGTACAATGGCATATATTGCCATTTTATGAAATGTCATTTTTTAGTACTATAACTTTCATCACTTTTGTTTTAACTATTTCGCTACTGGTTATAATCAGGACAACACTGGGAACTTTTTTATTTTAAATATGTTTATTAAAGATATAAATTTTACTATAATGTGAATTCACACAGATCACAGAGTGCCCCTTTGAGACATGTTTCTTCCTCTTTTTTGCTGTTTTCTATGATAGAAAGGTGTCAGAACACATAATGCATTACAGCTTACTGCGTAGAGGCCTGCGTAGCTGCAAACTGGTCAGAGTGCCCATGCTGACCCCAGGCCACCGCCAAATGTGCTTACAATAGGCACTTGAATATCAGAACTGGACCATGGAGCAATGGAAGAAGGTGGCCTGGTCTGATGAATCATGTTTTCTTTTACATCATGTGGACAGCTTGGTGCAGGCATAGTTTACTTGGGAAGAGATGGCGCCAGAATGTACAAAGCGAGAAAGCAAGCCGGCGGAGGCAGTGTGATGCTCTTGACAATGTTCTGCTGGGAGACCTTGGGTCCTGGCATTCATTTGGATGTTACTTTAACAAGTACCACCGACCTAAACTTTGTTGCAGACCAAGCACACCCTTTCATGGCAACGGTATTCCTTGATGGCAGTGGCCTCTTTCTACAGGGCAATGTGCACAATGCAAAAATTGTTCAGGAATGGTTTGAGTAATAGGACAAAGAGTTCAAGGTGTTAGCTTGGTCTCAAAATTCCCCAGATCTCAATCTGATCAAATATATGTGGGATGTGCTGGAAAAATAAATCAGAGTAATGGAGAGCCCCACTTTGCAATGTACAGGACTTAAAGGATCTGCTGCTAACGTCTTGGTTGTCGGCTGTTTTGGTGGCACAATGTTAGACAGGTGCTGTTAATGTTGCGGCTGCTTGATGTGTTTGGATATATATATATATATATATATATATATATATATATATATATGTATATAAATATATATATATATATATATATATATATACATACAAGTTAACCCGTGCATGATACTCATGCATTCTAGTCAAATCAAGCTACTTAAGGTGTTAAAAAGGTTCTTGTCATGCATTTGGGCCATAGCCCAGGCCTCCTCGGGGGAAGAGCGTTACTTCCCGAAGCAAGCGCCCTTTTTTAATGTGGTTTTGTCCACATGTCACCACCTCATCAGTCTTTTCCATCACCTCATCCTTCATTTTCATCGCCACATCTATCCAGATGTCTATCCAGACACAGGGATCTCTCTCAGCGGTCCTGAGTATCACAGTCCTCTCGCTCTGTCACCCCCGGCAACAACCAACCACTCCCCACTGTCACCCCCGGCAACCACCAACCACTCCCAACTGTCACTTCTCCTTCAAGAAATATATATATATATATTTTAAATCTTTATAAACACATTTAACAATTAACAAATTAAATTAACAAATTAAAAACATCTTAGTATACCAAATTTCAGCCCTTTCTGAGTTTTTTTTTTCCACACACACTAAGAATTTAGCAGGTCAGTGTATAACTCCGCCCAGCAGGTGGCGCTGCAGCTTGGTTTTATTTTTTTCACACACACACACACACACACACAGACAGACTAACACACGCCACTAGGCATTTATATTATAGATATTAGGTTTAGTGACACTGTACAGTATGGACAGTCAGTGGGAGAGACATCTGTGAGAGGCTGACTTCAGAACCAGGGACAGCAACATCTACCAAATAGGAACCAGCAGCTTAATTTTTGCTTCAATTTGAAAAACATTGTGGCTACCGCGCTGCAAAGCTGTATAGAAGTTTGTACATCACAGATTAATTGTTTTGCCCTTGCATTTCCCATTACGGTTACCTGGCCTGAATACAGATAATGGACAATAATATTAAAGTGTTTGAACTGTGTAAAAGCACCACTGTATGAACAATTCTCAATTGCATTAAACATACTCTTATAACCTTTCCAATGTTTCTTGAGAAATGAGTACAGAATGATTCACTTCCACCCCTGTATACAAAATACATTAGCTTCCAGCATTTTTCCGGTAGCATAAAACTGGCATAATTATGACAAGCTGATGCCCTTATTTAGAAGTGATTTCAGAGATAAAATAACTATTAGTTAAGCAGTCCATTATTTACAAACCATTAACTGAAGAAAACAAAAAATGTTTTTCATTTTATTACATAACATTATAATAAATTCAGAGATTTGGTGCATATATGTTGAAGATATTGCATTCCAAATCTGTGTTAAATAAACAATGAACACTGCGGAGGACATTTATTATGTGCAAAACAAAAGATCCTGCAGCCAAATTGAAACCCATCTCAATTGGCCAAGTGCACATAGATTTCTGCTGATTGCATAAATGTGCAAAACACATTTGCAGAGGAGCAGCAGTTTGCACAGTCCGAGGGAGGAGTGGAAGGAGAGAAGGCATAGGAGTAGGTGCACTATTGTGCCTTATTTTGCAGAAGAGCGCAAGATTGATAGTTCTCATCCCCAATTTGTCAACAAGAACCGATATTAGACAGCATGTGCTGGTTTCCACCATATCATGGAGACCTGCCTCAGACTGATCAACACAGATCTGGCAACTCTATAGGAGGTTTGCAAAAGAGCTTATATATTTAATAAACTATTTTACTGTGTGTGCTTATTATATTTTTTTTCCCACTGGAAACCTTGCTGGGACCATTAGTGCACCAGAAAAAATTGCTGACCTATCAATTTAAAGTTTATTACCCCACACCCACTGCCATAGGAGTAAATGAATTAAACAGTGCTTTTTGCAACTAGCCAATATTGGTGAGTTTGACAGCTAAGTTTAAAATGGCAATGTGTTTAAATGCAAAACTAAAGCACTGTTTAATACATTTACCCCCTATTGTTTTCAGCATGGGGCTGCTTTCTTCAGGGGGGGTGGGGGGAACTGCATTTTTTTTGCGGACCCAATTCTCCTGGGGATCGCTGACTCGCCTGACTTTGCCTACTGACAGGTGTATCTGTGTGTCCCTTCATATCAGTATAATTTGCAATTATGCCAACACAGCTTTATTGTAATTAGGCTGCATTAGCACACCCTTTCTCTCTCTACTATTGCCAGTTGTAAGAAAGCATAATTGATAGAAGCTACCATCCCTGCATAGGACATATGCGTACACTATTGTGTGTGGGCATGTGCTGTACAAATTAGCTTATTTTACGCTATCCAAACCAGCGTACACCCAACTTTGCATCAGCCGGACCATGTCCACTTCAATTTAATCTCTCTCTTTTTCTCTGATTTATTAGTGGTGAGTGGATCTTAAAAGGAGAGAAAGCTTTGGTAACAATTTGAATTTTTTTTAACCTACATTGTCCGGTGCAATTTAATTAGTTTGGATAATGACAAGCCTCAATTAAAAAACAGAAGAATGCTAATTTCTCAGAAGATCTTAAAGTATAGGCTTTAGAGTAAGTTTGAAATCTCCTGGACACCCAAATGTACAATAAAAAACACACTTTATTAATGGATGTGCAGGTATAGGGAAGAAGCCTTCCGATAACTTGACATCTTTCAAGGGAGAAGTCCTTAGTTGAGGGTACCAAAAATTCATCAGTTGATCCTCCATGTACCTGCAAATCCTTTCATTATGTTTGGCTTTAGTTATGCAACATGTGTCTGGGAAGTCAGTATAATCTAAATCATTCTCTGCAAAGTTTTGCTAACATCTATGAATTCTAGGAAGTTACAGTCACTTTAAGTAAACCTGTATACGAAAAGCACAAAGGTGCTAAGTTATAGTTTTTTTTTTTACTTAAAGTGTTTGTAATTATATTTGAAGAGCTTGGCATTTTCTTTTAAGCTTGAAAATCTGCAGTTAATTGGCTTTTAAATGCAGATTATAAGTCATTAAGGAGAGCAAGGTATAAAAAAGGAGTAACCATGTTGTATTGGAGGGAGAGTTAATTTTAAAATGTGGGGACAGATTTATAGTTGGGACAGGACATGTCCTAGATCAACTTTAAATTTCAGTGTAAAAATAAAGCTATCAAGTATTTTTGTGCTACATGAAAAAACACCCAGGGCTAGATTTACTATCAGGCGTGATGCATGGCGGCTTCAAACCGCCATGCATCGCGGCGGTTTTCCGGCGTGTTTGCATTGCAAACAGCCGGATTTACTAATGGGCGCATTTCAGCTTTAATTTGAAGCCGCCGGCGATGTAACGGCGGGATGTAATGCTCAAAGCCGCCGGCGGCTTTGAATAGAACATGGCGCTTTTGCTTTAAATGACGGCGCTTTTGTGTAAAGGCGGTTTTTTTGAAAATTACACCTGTCTCCTGGCCTGTTACTATTGGCTATTTTCAAACTCAGGAGATTTGACATCACAAGCCCTATATAAACCACTGGCCTGACACTTTTTTCTCTGATAGGGTTTAGAGGAGTTTTGTGAGAGGAGTTTGGAGGATAGTGGTTTGCTGAGAGTTGGTGAGAGTTGGAGTTTGGTGGATTGGTGGAGCGATATCTGATTGAAGTGTGAGTAGTCCTGTGGTTTTTTCCTGTTTTGTACATTTATTTTCTCATTTATTTTCTGTCTTGTATTTTTTGTATTTGACTTGTCCTTTGTCTGTGTTACTTGTGTGTGACTGTGTGGAGAGTGTGTCTGTAGGTAGTGTAGTTTGTTCTTTGTGTTTGTAAGTCCTTCAGTGTTTTGTGTTTTTCTGTCTTCTGGGTAAAAATGTCCAGAGATAGGAGGGGAGAACAGGCTGAGGAGAGGGAGATGGAGGTTGAGGGGTCAGAGGAGGGAGAGGGAGAGGTTGAGGAGACAGGACAGGGCAGGAAGACCAAGACAGGGAGGAATGTGCGCTTCTCACATGATGAGAATTGTGTGTTGGTGCACAACATCATTCCCTGCTACGAGGTCATCCTAGGGAACCTGGCAGCCCGGACTCCTCTAAGGCGGCGTCACCAACTGTGGGGGAGAGTCTGTGATGCCGTGAACGCGGTGGGCCCACTGAAGCGGACAGTGGCACACTGCCGCAAGCGCTTCTCTGATATTAAGAGGAGGCTTAAAGAGAAGATGGCCCAGGAAAGGAGGTCGACAAGGCGCACGGGTGGTGGCCCCCCACTTCGTATGGAGTACACCACGTACGAGGAGGAGCTGCGCCAGATAATGCCGGCTGAAATTGTAGAGGGCATAAATGTCCAGGACACCGACTCGCCCTCTTTTGGCCAAGTATTTGGTGAGTTATTTGTTTTTTTAACCTAACAGTATTTTAACTGCTTTTCTCTTTTTAAAACTGCTTTTCTCTTTTTAAAACTGCTTTTCTCTTTGCAAACGTTTTTTCTTCTTATTTTTTTTTTTTTTTGATTTTCAAAGTGTATTTTTGCCTCTAATAGTTTGCAAAGGTTTTTTTTCTCATAGAAAAAAAAATACAAAAATTGCAAACACATTTGTGCAATAAACAGTATATTTGGAAATTGTTTTTTTCTGGAAATACATTGTATGCTTTTTCTAATACATCCAGAATCGCCAGGACCGCAGTTCAGTCCCAGTGCCAGACCTACACCTCCACCTTCAGCGAGAGATTCGGGCACAGACGAGCAAGCAGGTGCGTGATTTCTGTTTAGGAGAGAAATAATGGAGTTACTTGATTTTCTGTGCAAATGTTGCTGTCAATGTTTTTTTTTTTTTTCTTTTTATTGTTTGCAATGAGAAGTTAGGGCTACATTTTACTAAACTGATATGTTGCTTATAGAAACCCATCAGAATATACCTTTACTTTATTTATTGCATTCAACAAAATGACAGCTAAAATCTAATTGGTTGCTATAGGCAACATCTCCACTTTTGATAGCATGCAGTTTAGTCAAAATAACCCAGCATGTACTACACAGTCCAAATGATAATGGGTATTAAAAGGATAATAAGTGCATCCGTAAGCAGGTAGCATAGGACTAGAAATCAGGAATGCAAACATTGTGAAAGAATCTGTAGTTGCTAAAGAATATTCTTTCCTATCCAGTGTTCAGAATGCAATATACAAACATATTATATACTATATACTTACCGTCATTTTTCATACACAGGGCCCTCTTCATACCAGCCACCTCAGGCGGAGTCCCTGGAAATGTCCCCTGAGCCAGAGGATCTAACAACCATCACCCTGGTAACTGTGGATGCCCCTGTGTCTGGCCTCCAGGAAGTTTCACCTGGCCCTGCTGAACCATCACACCACCAACCTGCACCTGCACCTATGGACCCAGCCAGAGAAATGGCGCTGTCTATTGGCGCATTCCAGCGGCAACAGACATTATTCATGGACAGGCAAACTCGCCACATGTCCCAAATTGCGGCCCAGTTGAGGCGGATACACCGCTCCAATAGTCAACTCCCTGCTGGAATCAACTGTCTGGCAACTGCTTTAGAACAGACCAATGTGCAGCTGGCCCAAATGACTGGGGCTGTGGAGGCCTTACATTCCACAGTACGTGAGGGGAATGCCAATGTGACCCGGCTGGCAGGGCAACTACATTCAGAAATTGTAGCCCGTTTACCGGCACCTATGTCTTCAGCCACCACCAGTACCGCTAGTACGCCTAGCACATCTGTACAGAGTACTCCTCCAAGGAGAGGTGCTCGCACCAGGGGTGGGCGAGGGAGGGGAGAGAGTGGCACCAAGCATTGTGATATGCCTGCCAAAAGACGTCGCTAGTGCAATAATTATTATTGCTTCATGTTTTCACAAGTTTGCGTAAGCATTATACGTTATTATTTATTGTGTTCTGCAATAAATGCAGTTAAATTTCTATGGTGTCAGTGTTTCTTTTCTGCTAATTAAACAAGAGTATACTGATGTTTTAAAAACTATGCACTAATTTCACTTAAACATTGACCTCTGACTGTCACAATCCAGGGATGTTCATATTTACCACATGAGGAGTACACACTATCCTGTTTTTAAAGGTTCCAATTTACAAAACATTTAAAATAAAATATAAAAATTGCACTCACATAAAACACATTTTTGAGCAAAAAATGTTTTTCATACTAAGTACTTACACGTAAAGTAGTTTGCAATTAGACGGTCTCTAATCTCCCTTCCGCCCTCTGTGCTCTGCACATCACCAGATGTGACACGGACCCCTTCTTCTTCACTGTCTACTGCAATGATCGGTGGGGTAAGTTGATGTATTGCTAGATTATGTATCAAACAGCCAGCCAGGATAATATCAGACCCCTTTTCAGGTGCATACATAGCCACCCAACCAGATTATTCTAGTAACCTGAACCTAGTTTACCAAAGTACAAAGGTACGCTATAACACCCCTCTACTAAATCAGTAAATAAATTGCATGGTGGGAAGACACAAGAGAAAAAGAAACCAAAACAACACTGCAATTACAAGACACTGGCCTTTTAACATATACAATCCCAAAGGAAAAACTTTGAACATGAAATGGCCCTTTTCCTTCTGTTCTGATTGCCCAAATATCTGAAACAGCACACTGTTTGAACAATCTCGCCGCTCACAAGCAGCGCTTTCATTTTGGTCTTTTGAATGGCGGTTTTCCGGCGGCTTTATAAACCCCCTAATAGTAAATCCGGCTGTTTGTATGTTGAACATTGTTGAAACCGTCATGGCGATGTATACAGAGGCGGGTTTGGAAACATCATTTTTGGCCGTTTGGACGGCGGGTTTAGCCTTAGTAAATCCGGCGATGGCTAAACCGCCGCCAAATCCGCCGAAAGTCGGCGGGTTTACAAACACGCCTGATAGTAAATCTAGCCCCCAGTATTTTCCTTATGTGCAAAATAATAAACTAATTTCCAGCCCTAGCATTGTAACATGGTTTGTCCAGGAGCAAAATTACTACTTTTGTTTTGTTTTGCTTTACTCTTCTTAATGACTCAGGTCCATTCTGTTGATTCTCTCCTGAAAATGGGAATGGCAATGATTTTTAATCAGATTAATGCATGTAACATGTATAGAGTGTGACAAAAATTGCAAATACTATACTATAAAACATGTTGCAAAAATATATTTTTTAAGTGGTAAAAATATACATGAAATGCCTGCATTTTTTAATAGGCAGAATTTAAAGGTTTTCCAATCAGCCACACAGATGATTCTGAGAGTTAGCAAGTGCTCTGTCCTTTGTCATAGCTTGCACTATCTATCTGTAAGACTTTACCCTTCTTAGACCCTTGTTACCTGTGCGTGAATACATGTTTTTAGAAAAAATATGCCTTGTAGAATATATGTATTAATTGTAATGGGTAATCATTCCCATGTTATAGCTAATGTGCATCTATATAACAATGCTATCAAAGATATGTGCTTTTAACACACAAGTTTTATTTCCTTCCCCCTTACCCCACAAAATACATTTATAGGAAGTTATGAATGTCTACTGTACATAAAATGCTTTTTTACAGTTGCTTCTGTTTGCACAAGTTCTAGCATCCATACTCTACTGTCATCACTAGTGATCATCACTTACACTCGACCTGTAGGAGGTGCCAGTGATGGAAAAGACGGAAAAATATATACCCTTGAGAAACCCAAAGCTTGAATCAGATGCTGTTGCATGCGCTCGAATTTGGCACTCACTTACTGCTCATTGATTGCATGCATACACCCAGTCCCCTCCCCATCCTCTGGCCCTAAAATCCTAGCTGTACTGAGGGTCCTTTGTGCTTGAAGATGGATTGGTTACACTTGTGTACAGTTTGTTTCTGGCCATGCGCAGAGCAATTTAACGCAAGATAAGGCATGTATCGGCATTTGGCTCCTTGATGAATCAGGCCCCTTGTGCATTACAGTACTAACATGTAAAGGCAAGTTAATCACGCCCCTTAGAGATGCATCTTACTATAAGTTACACAAATCTAGCATTACTTACTTCTTTTTTTCCACTCATCAGCTGACCAATTAGTACAAATGTAGGTAGATTGTATATTAAATAATATAAATAGATAAATAGATAGATAGATATATTATAGTATAGATAGTATATCTGAAGTTGAAATGTGTTTGGGGTGTGACGTGTTGGGGTTACCCACACTACGTGGGTTTTCCAACATAAAGTGTTAGGAAGTGAAGAGTTAAATAACACAGTTGAACAAACATTAAACAACTCCTGAAGACATCCAGAAATAAGCTACATCTACAACTTGAATCTGCACTTCTTTGCTAATTGTACTGGACATTGCAAGATTCATTTTGTTTATTTTATTTTTACTCTGCATTTCTTAAGTTTATTTGCCTCAGTTTCCTGACCTTTATTCTTAAAGCCCAATGTTTAAAATATTGCCTTGCTTACTAGTCTTTCATGGCACTATTGTTAAATGTATATAATCCTTCACAGTGGCTAAGTGGTTAGCACTTCTGCCTTACAGCACTGGGGTCATGAATTCAATTCCCAATCATGGCCTTATCTGTGAGGAGTTTGTACATTCTCCCCGTATTTGGGTTTCCTCCGGGTGCTCCGGTTTCCTCCCACACTCCAAAAACATACTGGTAGGTTATTGAAACTAGCCTGTGTCTCTGTCTGTCTGTCTGTGTGTGTGCATGTTAAGGAATTTAGATTGTAAGCTCCAATGGGGCAGGGACTTATGTGAGTGAGTTCTCTGTACAGCGCTGTGGAATTAGTGGCGCTATATAAATAAATGGTGATGATGATGATCCTTCACCCTCCCTGCAACACACACCTTTGTCAACATTGCCACCATTACTTCACTCCCCTCTAATTAACACTGATGATTTTTTTTGCTATCATGAACTGTAACATCCTCCCCCTGTCACCAGGACATAAAAAGTCACACTTCTTATAATCATCATTACTATCTTTTTCTCTATCTGCTTCAATTAGCTGGTGATATATCACCAAATCCAGGTCTGTCCCCCCTCCCCTGCCCCCACATGTCCAATATACATATACACTATATGCCCAAAAGTATTTGGATGATTGACTATTACACCAACAGGGACTGTAATGACATTGTATTCATATACATATAGTTAAATATGGAGTTGGACCCCCTTTTGCATTGATAACTGTTTCCGCTCTTCTTGGAAGGCTTTCCACAAGATGTTGGCGTGCTTCTGTGGGAATTTGTGTCCATTCATTCTGTAGAGCATTTATGAGGTTAGGCGCTGATGTTGGATGAGAAGGCCTGGCTCGCAATCTCCGTTTCAGTTCATCCCAAAGGTGTTTGATGGGGTTGAGGCCAGGTCTCTGTGCGGGCAAGTCAAGTTCTTCCACACCAAACTCATCAAACTATGTCTTTGTAGTCCTTGCTTTGTGCACTGGGGCACAGTCGTGTTGGAATAGAAAAGGGTCTTCCCCAAACTAATTATGGTTGCCCTTCACTGGAGATAAGGCGCCTAGCCCAAACCCTGAAAACAGCCCCATACCATTATCCCACCTCCACCAAACTTCACGACATAATGCAGTCAGACAGGTAACGTTCTCCTGGCGGCCCATCTGATGACCAAACAGAGAAGCGTGATTTGGCACTGAACAGAATACGTGTACTCTGCTCCACAGTCCAGTGTTGGCGTGCTTTATACCACTCCTTTGCTTGGCATTGATCTTGGTGATGTGAGACTTGCATGCAGCTGCTCAGCCATTGAAACCCATTTCATTTAGATCCCGCCACACAGTTTTGTGTTTACATTAATGCCTAAACCCTTTCACTTTCTATAATATCACTTACAGTTGTCCATAGAATATCCAGGAGGGATGAAATTTCACAAACCATCTTAATGCAAAGGTGGCATCTAATCACAGTACCACGCTTAAAGCCACAGAGCTCTTCAGGGCGACATAAATGTTTGCAAATGAAGACTGCATGATTAGGTGCTTGATTTTATACACCTCTGGCAATGGGTATGATTGAAACACCTCTATCCAATAATTAACAGGTGTGGCCAAATACGTTTGTGCAAATAATGTATATTATTCAAAAAACGACAGAAATCCAGCTAACCTCAAACACATCACCTGTCTCCCATCTCTTTCAAAGTCCTTTAAATGTGCCCCATGCTCTGTATGTAACAATATTAAACCTATAAACAGAAACATGGCTTACAATTCAGACACTGCCTCACTTCCAGTCCTTTCACATGGTGGCCTTCATTTCACCCACACCTGCAGTCCTGGAAACAGACCAGAAGATTGGGTTGGACTATTTTGTGCCCCATATTACACATTCACAACTCTACCAAATGTCCTATTACTCATGTTCACATCTTTTGAACTACATGCTATTAGAATTTTCAATCCATTCTCTATACATGTTGCTATGAATTATCTGTCCCCTGAACCACACCAACAATTTCTTTAACATTTCTCTGCCTGACTCGCTCATTTCTTATCTTCTGACATCCCCACAACCATTATAGGTGATTTTAACCATTGATAATCCCCATTCTTCTTGTGCCTCCAAACTACTATCATTAATTTCCTCCCAGGTAAGGGCTGTCAAATTTTAGCCCGTGGGGCAAAACTTGACACAGCAACCTCAGGACCATTTTAAAGGGAAAAAAATGCAAGTGGCCCAGTGACTCAGCCTAAGGTACTCCACTATGGGACCAACTGTACCCCAGCACAGCCTGCTTCTGCTTCCTCCCTCAGACTCTCCCAGTGAATCGACTTCTCTAGTCATTTTTATGGCCACTGCCATGATCTTGTTTTCCTAGACTATACTCAATTTCTGACTTATATAACACTTCTTTCCCGCTCACAGATCATCACCTTATCAGCTACAAGCTCTCCATCTTTACTTTAACCTCTCTACTGTCAAACTCTACCAAGTCTCAGCATACATGGAGGTCACCACCTCTCTGCAACATATTCTGTCCCCAATTTCTGCATTCTCCTCTCCTGATCTGGCAGTAATAAATCTTATTCAAACCCTAGAATTACCCCTTGATCAATTGGCTCTAGGTAATCTTTACAGTCCATGTTGACTAAAATGCCAGCCATGGCATAATAAAGAAACATAGCATCTATAAAAACTTTATCACAAAGCATAACATTATTGACGTAAATCTTGTACCTGTAATGATTTCCCCACATAAACTGCCCTCTATCACTCCTATCAAAATGCTTTCGTCTCATGCTTCCAATCTATAAACTCTGCTCAGACTTCTTATCCAAAAAACCTTTAAATACATTTAGTAACTATGTTTGTTGCCAAATGTCAAACTTTATGGAATATGTTGGTGATATATAAATAAATATTATTATTATTATTATTATTATTAATAATAATAATAATAATAATAATAATAATAATCTTAAAAAAATGTTTGATACAAGGTATAATTTTTACACCTACATAAATCAGGTGCAAGTTTTGGAGGTGATTATGATAATTGTTGTATCTTTGCTCTTAATGTATCTATTTGCTATATTACAGGTAGAATATATCTTAAGATGCATGGAATTTAAAATACAGATGTGGGAACAGAAGTGTGTAGATGCATTTGCTCATATGCAAACAGGGAGTCTTTACGTTCAAATCAGTCCCAGAATATATAAAATATACTTCTCTTGTGAAATTTTAAACAGCCTTGTAAGGACACTAGGGTTGGAACTGTAGTCCTCTAGGTACCCAGCCCTCTAGGTTCACAGATCACACAGGTATGAAAGAGATAATAATTTCTTTATTTATCAAATGTGTACACACAAAGAACTTGCAACAGTACTCACCAAAGACATAACAAACTGAGGGGGTTTTCTAGTGCATGGAAACCCCCTTCCAAGCCTGGGGCACTGTATAATTGAGGTGGCTGGACCCTGTCCCTGCTCTGCTTGAAAAGGGAGGGCTGCATGCACCTTACAGTAGTGCATGCAGCATTGCCCATGTATATTATAGGGATAGGAAGAGTTGGAGAGCAGCCAAGCACTGTTTAATATTATAACCATGCCCCCATGCATGCTGGTCACACCACTGGTAGCGTGGTGTGGAAACCCCTCTCTACAAATCCTGCATTTGTCCCTGAAAGAGAAACGCATTCCCCAACCAAATATAACAAAATATCAGTAACTTCATGAGTGTCAGCAATAATCCCAACAAAGTCCTAACAGTCACAAACTCCCAGCAACAACGTCCCTAGTTGAACATTCAAGAATAGGCAGGGGGCCAGGGGTTCCGATCCGGTCGGTGGGTCTGTGTACTTGCTTGGCCAACTCTCTACCAGCTTGGTGGGACTCTGGGTATCAGTCTCCCTACAGATGAAGGCTCACCAACTCCCTAGAATCTTTGAGTATCTCCCAATGGTGTGATGATAAATCAGTCAAGTTCAAGACAAGTTCAGACAAGTTCCTGGTTCAAACAATCTCCTCTGGCACTGTTAGAGTATAACTATTCAACATCAGTCCAAATGCTTCTCAAAGGAAAGCCCACAGCAACAAGCACAATGTCCATCAAGGGTTAATTTTTAACTCCCTTCAAAAGCCCCCAGTCCTTGCCCCCACCCTGGGCCATGATCCCTTTTCTTTCATAGTGGCTAGTGGTAACAGGGGTGGAGGTAGAATATGGCCTCAGCAGTAGCCAACCTGCTGTTTCCCTGCCATCAAGTTTGGTTTTGAAACATGCTGGAACCTGGTCAGTCAATATTCAAATCCCAGCTCCTGATCTTAGATAGAGTCCAGAGCCTCCCGTTCTTAAACCCTTCCAGTACTTTGTGACATGTCAGGGTCCCCAGCTAATCCATGCTTCCTGTGGGCAGCCTCCGCCTCCCACTTTGGTCACAAAACAATGCTGGATCCGGCCACCAGGTGGCATTTAATAAACTGGGTGGGCTGATGTAGCCTAAGTGGCCCACTGACTGACAGATAAGGTTGGCCTGACTTTCCCACTGTGGTGCCCGGTCTTGACACAAACTTGTTTAATGTTATATATATATATATATATATATATATATATATATATATATATATATATACTATATAGTGTAGGGGCACAGTTAGTCCATTCTGTCTAGATTAAAGTGATTCTCTATATAAAGAGTACCCTAGGGCTTAAAGTAGTGATAGGCAACCTGATACACCTCAGGGAGTCATGGGATGTCTTCTAACCTTCAAAAGGGCAGCACGTCACCCTTAATATTGGTAATGCGATAGGTGTCTCAAAATAAGAGAAACCTATTTGTAATAGCACACATGTTAAATAAGTTTTACAAGCGATAAAAGCAAATTAGCCAATAAAGCAGAATGGAGCTGAGTGCTGCAGATAAAAGTTTGGAGGTCACCATTAAGCACTAAGACTGCCTGTTGCCCATCACTACCTTTTATCTTGGCATTCATCATCATCATCAATTTATATAGCACCACTAATTCCGAAGCACAGTACAGAGAACTCACTCACATCAGTCCCTGCCCCATTGGAGCTTACAGTCTAAATTTCCTTACATACACACCCACACAGACTACGGTCGATTTGGTAGTTAACCTTCTAGTGTGTTTTTGGAGTGTGGGAGGAAACTGGAGCACCCGGAGGAAACCCACGCAAACACGGGGAGAACATGCAAACTCTACACAGATAAGGCCATGGTCTGGAATGAATCTCATGACCCCAGTGCTGTGAGGCAGAAGTGCTACTCACTAAGCCACCATACCTCCATGACTCTGTTGAAAAGTTGTGAGTCCTTAAATGCAATTATTTAGTGAAGTGGTAGTTGAATATGAGAATGAAAAATATTATTAAATTTAATTCATACATTGATTTAAATTTAATATTTTCATGCTCATATTCAACTACCACTTCCCTAAATAATGCATTTAAGGACTCACAACTTTAAAACAGAGTCATATAGAACATTATAGCAGCTGTTAACAAGAGGAGGACATCAGTGTATCTAATTGATGAATAGAGGAAATAACAGAATGGGCTGGTAATCTGTCAATGTTCCAGATAACCAGAAAAGTAATGTTGGTGATGATTATTTCCCTCCACCATTAATCATCCTGAATTTTACCATATCCACCAAGACGTCTAGATTGGAATCTGACTTGATGAACAACATTACAAGAACTGTGAACCTCAGAGACTTGATAGAGGGACTAGTTTGAGTTGTATTTGTTGCTTGTGACCTTGGCTCGGTAACTCTCTGTGTGCTCTAGATATACTATTTCATAAAAGTGTCTTAAACCGCACGGGAAAAAACTATGTTGAGCAACGTAATTTTATTATTATTATAAATTGGCTTCTCTATTTTACCAACTGCAAGCAAATATATTCGGAATTGTTCAGGCTTTTTGTTTTGTGGTGGAGGCAGCTTTTGCTGTGTGAAAACTGCTAAATCATAACTCTCTGTATGTGCAGACTGCTGAGGGTTTAGTAATATTTCACATCAAGTTAAGTATCTCCTCTGTTGTTTCATTATCCATGATACCTGGAAAGTTACAAGTCCATTTAGATAAAGTGTGTCTCTAGACTGAGGTTTTAATATTTAAAAGTAGAACATCTGTGCTAACCAGGGAGCAGAATGAAATAATTTTAATACAGTCAAAAGCTTTCTCGGTAGCCGCCTCCTCTCTGCAGGATGTTATGTTTTGCAATTAAAATAAATACTGCTTGAATTGAAAGAGAAAAAAACAATACTAAAGTAATCAATGTCTATATAGAATAGTTGTTGACTTTATATTCTTACAATATTGCCTATACTGTTTTCATTTTGTCAGATACCCTCTCCTGTTAAAACTAATATAACTAAAAATGTTGTGTTCACTATAACACAGCATTGCAGGTGCTGTAATATTTTATAGGAAATGTCTAATGATAGTGTTTCAATTTCTCTTACAATGCAGTATGGCTGCCCATAGGGCACTATTGCTTTACCAAATATATATTTGTCCATCTACATGTACTCATTTGCTACGCCACTCTTGATTTATAACACTATTGATTTAGAAAGTAGAAAGAATGCAGGACTAAGTAAGGAATAAGTACAATTCAAACATGCCTAATTCTAATAAGAACTAAATATAAATAATTGCAAATTATGCACTTAGTAGTAAATTCTTCTGTAGTAAATGACATTTATACATGGAAAATGGAACCACAAATCTAATTGGATGGATAAACTACATGAATACCTCAATATCAGCCTAAATAATTTATTGTTGTTGTTTGTTATTGATCAATGAGCTCAAATATCCTTTTAGGACTTATGACTGCATTTTAATGACGAGTCAATATACAAGTACATTAAAAAATGTTGTCCCTTCTAATACAATCATTGAAAAATACACATTACACCAAATAATTAACATTTTCTGTGAAATAACGACTTTTATTTGATGTAATTGCTATTGATATAATTGATCCCTCTGGTCACTTATATTCTTATGAGTTGAACAAATGTATACATGCTTATAATGCATGCATGAATAAACCCTTAAGAGTCACACTCTATATTAATATATGTCACTCACCTTCTAGCAGGTGGAGGAGTTAAAACCTTAGCTCATACAACATATGTTTAATATAATGAAGATAATGAATGCATAGATTTCCAAAGGGATTATTACTAACAGAGCCTAAAGTTGTCTGGTAAGCAGATTGTTTGTTTTGCAATAAACAGCTGATATTTGATTTTTGTTTTACCAGGTTGTGATCAAAATGTGTTATGTTTCATAAATGTAAGTAGAACATGGGACGTGGGGAGAAACATAAAAGACATCTTGTAAGACAAGAATACAGAAAAATCAACCTCTCCAATAGACTTTAAACCTAGCTCACAATCGATATCTGGAATCCTTTATAAAGCAATAGGAAGCTTTTTTGTTTTTGCTCAATAGTTAGACAATTCCTAATACATGGATATACTACAGAAAATGCTATATTTTTTAGTTAGAACCTAATACATTTAAAGTTGGATGCAAAAAAGCATACTAATATGCTTAGTAATAAATGCTAAACACATATTACTCTCTTTGTATACAATATAATAATGTAATAAAGTGTCAGGTACAAATGAGACTACAGTATCTTGGCAGTTATTAATAAAAACAAGTCGCATATCCATATAAAATGTAATTAAATGCAAACACCTCCACATTTGTTGTTTACCCCTTTAAAATTAAATTAGAATTCTTCTTACTGCAGTAGTCCAAATGGAAATGTCAATTAAGTAATGCAAATAGACATGCAGAACTTGAAATGATATAGCAGCAACGCTGATGATTTAATTAGTATCAGCTGTAGGTGCCACGATGCAATTAGCCAATCAGAAGTGGCCAGATAGGGCTGCTAACAATCATCATCATTATTTTATATTTGCACTAGCCCTCCAGTACCCGTAAGAGATATGCCTTCTAAAAGTCGTATCTGAGGATGCGCAAATGAATAATTATTCAACAATTTTGTGAACACACCTTTACTGTACTTTCTCTTGATCACCCCTGCCCACCTCCATTACATCTCTATAGGTATAAGGGGATGGAAGCTAACAATATATAAACAGCTAAATACAAATGTATGTGTACACATTGTGGTGTGCATGCACAGTATGGAAATGCATATCTTATGAAAAAAATAAAAAAAATATACAGTACTTAATATAAAAGCATGGTTATGGTCTATAAATGAGTCATATTACTGAGTTAGCACACAATTAGTTTATCTACAGCTCAACTTTAAATAACTGTGGAAAAAGATTTCTATACATCCACCATGTAATGCAAAATACTATGTACCCTTAACATGTCTCTGGTAGAAGTAGAGTCTGTTGTGATGCAGCATTTGCAGGCTTACTAACTAGTTGTTTACTTGGGTTTGTGCTGCACTCACTTACTTTGATTTACCGCAGCGATACTGACAGTGCAAACACATCTCCAATTCAAGATCAGCTTACTTTTATGACCATCTGTCTGGAGTGATGTCGTGGAGTGGACCAGGCTTTATAGACATTGTCAGTGGAGCATACATGATAGTAGGTGAGTAGTTGATTTAATTATACTGGTTTGTGGATCTGTGATGTTTGAGACTGAAGAAAATGGGACCTATTTACTGTTCTGACCTCACTACACCTTATGTGTGACAGCTAAAGGACATTTTCTACTTCTGAGATTTCTAGAATTGTTGAAACTATTTATATGCACAGTACAATACAATACAGTGTTACTTGTGTAGTGCAAGTAAAGAGAGTTACAGTTCTGTAGTAGAAATTACTGTAGCAGGTGGTAAAACAAATGAAAAACAGGCATGAGTAAAAAGATTAATCCTTTCCTGGGTTTGAAGACTCACAGCATGTGGCCTGTCATAACTAAGGCTAACAGACACTCACACAAAAGGAAGCTTTGAACTCAACCTAAATTGCAACATCACAGACTGAACTAATGCAGGAGCAATCATATACAGAGCTGGAAATCCATTAGCAAACTAAACTAGTAAAATACAGAAACAAGGATATATAAACTATATTATTGCAAGTAATACTCTAATTACAGAGCAATATTCTCTAAAATCTATTTATCTTTAATAGAAAGTTGGGACAATTTCTCTTTTGCAGCCCCAAGTGCTCTCTTCACTGTATTTGGAAAGACTCAGGGCCATGTTAATGATGGACAAAATGGGCGTAATGCTCAAGTCTGAAGAGGAAAGGCCATAAATTAGCTTCTCCACTTTTAAGTGAGTTACTTGAACAAAGTCATCCTGAGACCAATTCATTCAAAATGAAAAATGGGAAAAAATTAGAATGGTATTGTTTTCTTCAACCTAACATTTTCTTAATGCATACCGCACAACGTTTGGACATGCAAAATTAGGACAAACACATCCAGGCTGATCTGTCAAAATTCTACAGGGATCCCCCAAAACCCAGCCTCAATCCATCAAGAAACACACAATTTTAGCTGAAACTGAGATCCGTGAATATTGGGAGCTATGCTTATGTGAGTTTACCAGGGTAATGTTTAACCCTGTTCACCCTGCCAACTGCCCATAGATCAGCTCTATGTATCAACCCTGGATATCATGGAACCTCAACATAGGTTAAATAAATCACCTTGAAAAATAGTGGGTGAAAGATGCACCCTTTTATAATATATATATAAAGTACACAGCAAACAAAGTAACATCCAATATCCAACAATAACACAGTGTTCACTACACTGTGAAATACACAGTCCTAAACCACAATCCCAGCTGCTGAGTCATGCTTTTCACTCTTCTACTGATATGGTAGGGACTGACCACAATGTCCTCCTGCTTTTCAGGTCCACCAAGAAACCAGGGTCCTTGGAAGGTTTAATGTTAACACAGCCATGATCCTGGACCAGTCTGACAGGAATAATGATTGTCCTGAAAAGAGAGTCCACCACATCTCCCTACATCTGCATCTTTTGAAACTTCTCTCTTTCCCGTGGGGGTGTTTCTTCAGATAAGCATTACCTCCATTTACCAGGGGCTGTTTGTTGAACTTCTCAGCCCTCGACCTCACTTGCTGGCATCCTGAGGTGTGTGGTTCCACTGCATCTATTAAAACCACTCAGTGACATGCCAGCTGCCAGGGTATAGATGCAATGGTTAGGAGGCATATTACACAACTAAGAGAAAACAAACAAATGGCATGCTTACATAATTGTAGCAGTGTATGCAAGGCCACCTGACAACATTTAAGAATTGTATAATGGACATAAAATACATACGTACATGGTAAACAAAACACTGTCCAAGCAAAGTATAACACAGTTTGGACGAGAAAGTGTGTTCAGCAGGCTAAACCTGTAGTTTTATTGTCCTGACACCCACATATCATCACAGCTTAATCTTATTCCTTACAGAACTGTTATAAACATTAGACCAAATTATTTTGAAACAGCATAGCTCAAGAACTTAAACTACCCAGACTCCTAATAGATGCTAAACTGTAAGGCATGCATTTTGATGTGAGCAGAGAACACCAATGAGGTTTACCCAGTGGTCAAAGTGGAAATTTAGAGTGGTGGTTTGGAAAATGTAAGTGAATGGCTGGAGGTCTGGGGGTCACCCCAGCCCTCAGAAGCTTCAGGGAATTTGATAGTTTCAATTAATTTTAGATGCTTTTTAACACTATGTACAAAAACACAAAGTCATATTAAATAATGCAAGTTTATCTCTTATCCCTTCTGTGTCCACCTGCTCTCTCATTTGGTATAGCCAGTGGTTTAGTAATGGCATTTGGGACTACAATAGGGTTCTCAAGTGTCACAGTTTTCCATGGACAATCCCCCCATTTCCCACTCAAAAACTTAACTTGCACAGCTTATATTCACATAATTCATAATATAGGCCAAGTTTCATTGTGTTTCTCTAACTGTTTTAACTCATTTGGAACCTACAGGAAACATGGGGTGGATTCTATAGTTTAAACAAGCTTTCCATATCTTGGGTGCCATGGCTTTTCATTTCAAACTTATGGAAACCCTAGACTACAAAAAGGTCTCCAACCCAGAAATGAAGGTTGGACAAGTGCTAGTGTGCCAAGACACCATGACCATAAGGAGCAGCAGATAAAGCTGGGATGCTGGCTTTACTCAGGTGGCAAAACTGATCGGAGAATGTCAGAGGATGACACATTCCTTCTCACTGGCAGTACATCTCACTGCCACATTACATCACCTGTGGATGGGCTAGGCCCCCAAGCACTAGGCTGGAGGTCAAATCAATCATCTACAATGCACCTACAAAGCAAATGGGTTGGTAATGTCATAACATGCCTCCTGGGTCCCACGTGCACCAGGAGGAAATGGGATTACAGTTTATTTATTTTAATTTCCCTCCACACACAGCACAATGTTGTGGCTATAGCTTGGTATTTTGCATGCAAACACCACAGCATAAATGGGCTTCTGACACTAGGCTGGGAGCTATATTTTAAAAAAATATTTATTTAATATATGTCAACAATACTATACCATCGCTACCTCCAGTCCCCTGACCTTCCCCAGTATCATGACAAAGACCCATCACTCTCACATATTGGAATTGCTGATGCTGAAGTCTTTCATTATACCTGACTGTTTCTCATCTGGTGCCTTTCCCTCGCCTAGCTGCCAATCTCATTGGTCCTAGGATGGAGCAAAGATGTGGGGGACTAGGGGAGGAGCCACAGTAAGGCTGCCCAGCTTATTATATTATGTTGTACAAGTAAATTTCTGTTTAGGCAGCCTGACAAGTGGCATAGCAGATGTCCTCATTTAGAACAGCTTTGAGTGTTCAAAAGACATACCAAGGACCTGGAACCCCACCGTGCCTACAGTGAGTCCTGAGCGATTCAGTACATACTCTGAGGCACTAATCAGTCAGGCAGTGGTTAGAAGTGTCGGTTTGGTTTACCTACTTTTACTACTCAGTCCTTAAGACCCTCACCCAAATTAAATAATTTCTCCTCTTTACTATATTGTTAATGATTTATATATATGTTTATTTGTGAATAATGCTTGAATGATATTTATATACAAATATATTTAAAATCAGATTACCATTGGTCCCGATTGGACTACCCCTCCCTTCCTTCCCTTTTATTTTTTGTATCCCTAAAAAAAGCCAATAAACAAATTTTCAAATAAAAAAAAAGGAGTGTTGGTTGGGCATACAGTCATACACTGACTCACTTCGACCACTTGGTACACCACTTTTTGCATTGAACATTGGGTGCATTTGATAAATGAGGCTCAATGTTGGTAAATGAGAAATGAGCCCAGGCAGAATCACTCACAGAGTTTACAATGGTCATTTTTATAGTGGTCTTTTGGACACAGGTGATGAAAAAATTGTGAGACTGGCAAGCCACATTAATGAATACTCACAGTAATCATGATCTTTGATAGTCACCATGATCCTTGAGTAATTCTGACTCTCTGTAGTTTGCCCTATTTTAGCTGTGAAGAGTGGATACAGACTGATAACTAATGTATTCTTTTCTGGGGAATGGCTGTTTAAAGGTAGAGATAATTTGATGCTTTGTATAAAAAAAATAATGCTAAGAATACATTGACCTTGAATGAAATGTCTACTTTAACATATTCCATATTTTAGTCAAATCCCTTTTGTGCAGACCAAGAATTTTCTTACAGTTATGTTACAACAATATAGGTGATATACAGTAACATGTGGCATGCTCAATATCTTAGGCTGTCAAATCTGGCACATTGTTTTAAAGAACACCCCACCCACACACACAAATGCCTCACTCACACATAAGACAGCACTTGTATCCTTAAATGTATCTAATTGACGGTATATTAAAAAAACATTAAAATACCCCTGACATAAACATCATAGTCAGAGAGATCTGAAATGATCTTAGGTGTTATTGTTATACATAGATGGTATTACAACTATTATTAGTCATGTATTATTTTGGGCTACTTTTGTAAAGTTCATTTCTGTTTAACCAATAAAATCACGTGTTGGACAGAAAAAGATTAAACAAGCCACATCATATAAATATGCCTTTTAATATATGTTTATTGAGGTTTTTTGACAGCATTGACTAAGTTAGGGCTGAAATAATTAGTATTTAATATACCTTATTATTTATTCATTATCAGTTATTTACGTAGTGCCAACATACTCTGCAGTGCTTTACAATTGCTTAAATTAAGAAATAGCTGGTACATTATTAGGTATGTATACAAAATAATATTAAAGTAGTATTTCTTAGCCAAATGCTTTTCATTTATTGACTTTTGTGTCCCTTCATACAACTTTATTTTACAAATTTGCGTCATCTAAATGTAGAAAAAAAACTTTCAAATATTCTAATTTTATTATTTGGAAGTGTACAATAGGTTTGCAAAGAAAGAAAAATCAAGTGGACTCACCAATATAGCATGGACACCAATGTTTTGGGTCCCTAGCCACTAGTTAAGAACTCTTGGTTTATATGACAATAGGCACACAAGCAGGGTTTGTCTTCTGGGAGCAGTGGCTTTGTCAGGTACTGAAGTGTTGATTACCACAAGAGCAAATTTTTCAAGAACTACAGCAAGTTCCATCATTATTGATTACTTATACAGCAAAATATTTATACTATATGTATTGTAGTAAAAGGTTGTAAAGAAAAAATGAAATATTTTTCATAATATCTTTGTCCCGGTGTTCTTTTTTTAGAATGTGGTCACAACATGCAGATATTATAGTGTGGAGATACAGAAAGAAAACTGTAAAATTGGATATAAGTTGATTTGTTTTAGGGGGGCTGCCAGTCTACAGATATAGGTTAGAGATACTCAAACTTTTTCAAAGTGGTTCTGAAACTGGTTTCATTGACTCTGAAGTTCTGACATTTTCTAGTATTAATGGTTTTCTACACAAACTCAAACAGAGTGATATTCTCTGTTTGAATTAAAAACAAAACAAAACTATATATAAATTAGTAAACATTGTAGCCATTTTAGCTTGAGCAGTCAATATTTTAGAGCTTATTTTAACAGCTTCTTTAAAAAAATTGAAAGCTGAAAATTTGAACTCCAAACTCAAAGTTTAAACTGCAAATTCACTCATGGCAGTCGAATCCAAAACAAAACAGCCCAAAAATCATGATTGTGTCGTTCATGTGTCGAAGTTTGAGGACCATAAAGTGGGCACATTTTGAACTGGTTTAAATAATTTGCACATCTTTAACCCTGATCAGGTAACACGAAAATGCTTTTTTATTCAGCTTATGGAATAAAGGCTCATATTTGGATATCTGCAGCACAACATTTCTATGATATATAAATTATGTACAGACTTTGATCTATGTATTGTCACAGTTATTTAAGAAATCATGTTATTATTACCATTAACCTGCTTTATTATAAGCCTAACTCAGCGTGGTTCTTCAATCAGTATAGATTTGTCTTGGTCCGAAAGAAGCACATTTGCTATATAGGGATAATTTCATTTGAATTTCATTATGATCAATTATAACATACAAACTCAGCATTGTAATCTTTCCTGTATCCTGATCTTGCCAACAAACAGCAGTTCATGCTATTTTCTACTTGACCCCTTGATTGCTATTCAACCTTGTTTGCAAATGGAGGTTGAGTGTTAATTTTTAATTACATCATATATAATTGGAGATTGTTAGAATTAGTACATTCGTTTGTAAATAAGGCAATTTTCTACTTATACCATCAGGACTTGGCATAAGTATCCCCCCTGCCAGCATTTCTTTGAGTTTCTCCCATCTTTAGCCTCAAATGCATTAAACATTTTCTACAAACAAGTAGATCGATATGGCAGCCTTTTTAATCCTCAGGAATCTCCTTCCTCTTCCCCTAACCCATGAGCATCTTATTTGGTGACTAAAATAATTTTTTTTAAATAGTAACAGTAATTTTCAAACCAGAAATAAATATGCTCCTACAGGGATTTTAATTTTACACCAATTTGTCTAATAACCCATCCATCTACATAAATAGATGTACTCCAACTTCCCAGTTGTTTGAACCAGTCCCGGAAAATCACTCAGCACCTCATTTTGCGGCATTGCAGTAATTTCTCTATCTGTGCATGCATTTTTTGCTCTTTTATAAATGACCTCCATTGCCATTGTCATAGATATTTAATCACCTATAATTGTTTGCAGCTCATTGTGATTTCCTGTGGGTAACAGAGGCATGGCTTATTGGAATGGTGATACAGCCATAACGTTTGGTAACTTTATGGGTGTATTTAGAGGCATGGAAAATGTTTAAATTTATGACTATTATTATTATTACTACTACTATTATTATTACAATATAAGTGATTGCATGTGTATTCCACATTTTACAATTCCTCACAGAGAGATGGCTATTAATGCTATTTACAAGATGAGGCAGACACCTGAATGCAATCTTCTGATCATTAAGCAGTACCCTGATGGTCCCGAGCTCCCATTATCAGAACAGTATAAGCAATAAAACCAAGAGACAAGACACTCACCTTTGATGCAACAGTTAAACCACATGTATATGTGTACCTGTGACAATAATATGTGTCCATTCAACCTTGACAAATTGTACTTTCTACATTACATGGCAGAAGCATGTGGACACCAAACATCACATCCATATGTGCTTGTTGAACACATCACTCCAAAACCATGGGTCGGATGGCGGTATGCTTTACATCACTCCTGTCAACATTCTGCATTGCACATGGTGGTGTGAAGCTTGTGTATAGCTGCTCGAACATGTAAACCCAAACTGTTAAGCTCCCGATTGACAGTTCTTGTGTGAACTTTGCTTCTAGAGGCAATTTGGCACTCAGCAGTAAGTGTTGCAGCCAAGGACAAATGTTTTTATGTGCTACGTGTAACGCGCTTCTGAACTCGGTGGTCACATTCTGGGGGCTTGTGTAGCCTATCGCATTGTGGCTGAGCTGTTGTTGCTCTTAGACATTTCCACTTCATAAATCAGCACTTACAGTTACCAGGACAGCTCTAGAAAGGCAGAAATTTGACAAACTGACTTGGGAAGGGAGAATTCATGATGGTGCCATGTTAAAAGACATTGAGCTCTTCAGTATGACCCATTCTGCTGCTACTGTTAGATTACATGGCTTGATCCTTGACTTTATGCATCAGTTAGCAATGTGTATGACTGCAATGACTAAACACACAAATTAGAAAGGGTGTCCACATACTTTTAGTCATGTAGTGTATGTGAAACAGCTCTAGATGGGTTACTGAAAGCTGTATACAATAATATGCATTTATATGCTGTGTTGAGGAATGTTGGGAGGCATGCAAAATAGATATCTTCAAGTAAAAAATGTATTTTGGTCAATTTTACCATGTCCTACACATTACTTTACAATAAAATGAGACAACATTTTTTTTACTAGATACTAAGACACCTCAGTCTAGGCAGCATAAATGCATACCAATAGGGTCAAATGCAAGCACTCACTAAGTGGGGGGGGGGGGAGGCAGGGCCATCTTTACCATTGGGCACGATAAGCAGGTGCCCGGGGGCCCCATGGGCAAGGGGGCCCCATGGGCAGGGCTCTTAATTAGAATAATAATCCTGCAAAAGAAAAAACCTGCAAAAAAAACCTTCAAGGGTCACTGAGCAAGTACATCTATCTATCTCTATCTATCTATATCTATATCTATATCTGTATCTATATCTATATCTATATATATATCTATATATATATGTAGGGGCCCCAGTGCACTGCTTTGCCCGGGGGCCCATAATGTTGTTAAGATGGCCCTGGGGGGGGGGGGTCCAGTTGCCCGGAAACCTACTCTATGATCCAGGCCTGATTGACAGGCTGGTCCTTCCCCAGCAACCAGCCTCCTCTCTGTATGCAACTGTGGATCTACAGATTCTTTCATTTCCTTTGTTCCCTACTGTGAGCACCTGTCTTTCACTGATGACAGCATTGCACCTGTGAGATGTCAACGTATCTTAACAAAAAGACTACAGTTCTAGGAATCTACCAATCCAGTGCATATATACAATAATGTACACATATTAATCTTAATAGCCTATAACTGGTGCATTATAATCAGATTCTCCATTCAACACAATGAAAAAAGCAGTATCTTGATCATGAGCCAATTGCTTCCTGCAAATTTTATATAGAAAAACAACCAGCTCCTTATGGTACATGCTGGTATGTATTGTTTTCTGATATAAAACTCTTTCAGACTGTATGCATATTGTAAGGCTCATTATGACATCCTCACCCTGGATGTTGAATCATTATAAAGTAATATCCCACATGATCAACCTATCAAGGCCTAGAGATAGCACATAGTGACATCACTAGGGGTTTCTAACTAAATTGAGGAAGCACTCTGATTATGACTTAAAAATGGCATTATGCAATGTGGTACAACAGGACATAAAGTTTCTAAACATCATAATGTGTGAAAAAATTCATTAATTAATAACGCATTATAAATTAATGCCATTTTCCACATAGGAGTGGAACACTACAAAGCTGGATCATAGCAAAATTTGGAGGGGGTCCGTCAATGCAGTCAATCACCCAATGGCCCCCGCTCTGCTGTAAGCATGAACAGAGACCAGCCCAGTGCAGCAGAAATAATAGTTGTGAGGGCCAGATTAATAATGGGCCTCCACTCTGAAATATGCCCATCAAGATCAGTGCCTAATACAATCTTTATTAAACTCTGGTTAACAGTTTAATGATTGAATAATCTGGGAGGGGACCCGGAGAGCCTCTCAGGTACGCACTGGATACAATTGTTTCCACAAGGCAATGCAAATAGCCAGAGGGTTATTTACTATCATTGCTCAAAGATGCAAACATGCACTAAAATAAACAACAATTCAGTTATTTGCTTCACTGTATAACTTGCACTATACAAATGAAAGCTAAATGCTGATTGCTTGCTATCATTTTATCAGAAATTTGCACCTTTGAGCAATTCCAGTAAATAATCCTCATAGTTTGATTATATAAAGGCTATGATGGAAACCCAGATCAATAAATTAATGTATCTACTAAAATGTGCAGATGTGTGGGTACAAATCAATACATTAAAGTTATCTTAAGGTGGAAAATTCTATTAAATGTGTTTGCACTAACCTTAACATTATCTGTCAGAAACTATCTTCTTAAATCAATATTACATAGACATTGTTGACTGTTACATTTCTCTGCTCTCTATAATGCTGACATTACACAGATTGGGGACAGATTCAATTTAATTATAGTAATGATTACTCTTTATTTCTCCACTATGTATGTGTGGCCACAAATCATAAATTCTTTGCACTGCTATGAACCAATCACAGGGTTATAGGATAATGGTATTGCAGTCAGAATTCTGTAACAGACCCAGAGGCAATGAAGTAAGAACGCCTCAAGCCTGCTATATTTTAATTTGATAGTTGGCATTTAAAATGTGTTTCTTAGTAGTGGATATGCATTATACTACCTGTATCTGCTATATTTTTAAATTAAGTACATTTTACATATAACCAATAGTTTTCAGTGTTAATCTGGAAATAATGATCTTTGGCTGAACTCTCTTTAATGCTAAAAGTTTATAGGTATAGGATAACTTCATTTTTGCTATTGGGGTGCTTTATCCATATTACCATATTGCTTTAACAATAAAGGGATAACCCATATAAACCAAGGACCTCTGGGACCCCCACACAACAAGCAGATTTGACTCCTCATAGCTGTTCAGGTTGTTAAACAGCCAAATAATTTCTCCACTCCATGCTGGGTCATTACACAGCATGAGGCTCATTTAGAGATGGGCACATATGCACCTTTGACATAGATAGGAACAGATGCAGGTAAGTGAAAGCATACATGCCTCAGTGTGTACAGACAGATGCCTCTTGAATTGCAAACAACTCAAAAATAATAGTACTTATGCCAGGCATGCCAGTGTGTGTATATACATCTGACAGAAGTGTAGGGTACGCAAGCATTAGGTGTACGTGTTAGTACTCAATGCAGAAGTGGTACTACTCTATTTATACACAACCTAATCATGTAATAAAACCATGTTTAATACATTACAATGTCTTCTTGATATATATGCCATTTTTGTGTGTGCATATGCAGTACAAAGTGGATGTTTAATGCAAAACACAAGCGTCTGTCAAACTCTAAACAAACTCCCAAATGTCTATTCCAATCTCTGTCAGATACACGCCATCACTGTTAATAAAACATGCATCCCACCTTCCAACCTAATGTGCCTGACCACCATCACCTTTCCCTCAACTACTATAATGTTGGGAAACCATACCCAGAACAGGTTCTTCTTCATCTTTCTTACCTTAAGCAAATTAAAACAGAAGCACTTGCAACTCTAAATGGACGCCATATGCCTAGACTTATTTCTGTCACATGCTCCCCATCACGGTAAAAATACATTCATTCATTTTAAGCCTCATTAAGATCAACCTATGTCTACTCAACCATGCCACAGTATCCCCATTATTATATCTTTAATTTCTGTCCCTCACCCTTCAACTTCATAAACCTCTTCCTTTTTCAATAAAATTGGGGCCTTGCATATGATACAAGTGACTTTTCATCTCCCAATATGCATAGATATCTCACACTGTAAACCTCACATGACAGCCTCTGTTACTGCCCCAGTCTGAAAAGAATGTAATCCATACTCTTCTCCTGCCTGACACACCCAGTTTAGTCATACAATGTCTGACTAGATATAAATTACAAACAAGACATAGCACTTTCATCCTCATGGTGAAGCAGTGGACACTCTCTCATTTGACACTCATGTACCCTACTCTTAGGCCCTTTCCCTGACTGCTGTGACGCACACCATTGTGCATCACATAATTTCAACCCAGTATTACATGTCACATTGATCTGCATTCATTATTCTCATGCCCCAAAGAAGACCACAGAGAAAGTCAACTGGAATAACTTAAATTCAAACTCGGAGTTTATCTGTCTTGATACTATCCCCATCGACTTAATGTTTCCAAAAGACACTGGTCTCCTCGAATCACTTCTCACCTTTATTAATAACTTCAGTTTGCCACACTGACCTCCTATTGTAACCATATAAAAATTCATCCCATATATTGATAAAAGTAGATGTACGGGCCCCTCATTTCCTCTGTTACCCAGATAAAGAGATGTGGGGCCCACACACCTACTTTCCTCTTAGTTATCCTACAGCTAAAGACCTATGCCATTGGGTTGATCCTTACTGTAAAATTTAGCATTTCCAGGAGCAACTGCAGCTGATGGAAATAACCTTATGTGCTGTGCATACACAGTTTAGCAACATTGTTATTGCAACGAAAATACTTTGGAAGCCAACAGAATGGAATTATTTTCAGCGCTCAAGAACTTCATTAATAAACTCAAATGTTTGCCTTTTGCTAACATTTAGGTTATCATACTCCCATTCTGGATGGGACCTATTCCTTAACTTTATCATATCACAATCAGACCTGAAAGCCTTATAAGCTTCCACAATAGTATTCATATAACCGAAAAGAGCCAGGCAATTTTCAGGCTTCCTTTCCTCAATAACATTAGGTAACCTTAAAGGCCTGAACCAATTTCCAAATGTTCTAGGAATAAGTTTACCTCCTATCATCCTCCCCACTCTTATTTTTTCTGCTCTGTTTAGATTCAATTGTACCAATGGGAATAAGGAAAATATTCCATATCTTTGTCTCTCCAAAAATTTTCCTTAACTTCTTGCTTAAGCTGGACCCCAAGCCTCCCTTAAAATGCACATATAGCCTCCCCTTGGCCATATCAGCTAATTCTCCACATGCTCCCACTGTCCACTACCTGCCTGCTCTACTGGGCTCATTTTCCCTTTTAATAGTTCAACTATATTGCTGTCTAATGTGCAGAGGTGTACTGAGGGCAGATTGTATATACTTAGGTGGTTGCTACATTATTTTGTGAATGCTCACAGACTACAGCGTGTCTCTGCACTGAATAACTTTCATTCTATCTGAATTACATCAGGGCTTTTTTATAAATCCTCCACAATACAACAACTTCTGGTAAACAATATTTTTTTTTATATGTAGTTTACCAAGCTAATGGGGTTCTACAGGGCTCAAATAGCTAACTAGAATGTACATGATACAGAAGCTATAGCAATAAAACATAATGATAGTGAGCTACATTGAAACAACCCTTACCCTTAAACTATCTCTGAGCATAATCCAAACTGTTTGTGCTCTGAAAAAGCTCTTTGTCTTACTGCATTTCAAGGTTTATGTTTTCTCATTCAAATACACTTTTTCCAATTTAAATATCAGGTTACCAAAGCTACCATTTTTTTTATTTAACTATACCGTGGGTACAAAACCTAGTTATACCAATGCAGAGGGATTATTTTAGACCAAGTGAAGCCCAGGCGGTAATGGGCCTTTAGAGTACCCCCCCCAAATAAAATTTGAAAATACATCCACAGCTGTCACTGATCTGTGCTTTCTAGTTATTATGTGTATTATGTATTGTAGTCCTCAATCTATACAATTACTTAAAAATATGTACAACATACACTTGGGGGTATATTTACTAAACTGCGGGTTTGAAAAAGTGGAGATGTCAATGTACTAAATAAATGATAACTAGAATCTGATTGGTTGCTATAGGCAACATCTCCACTTTTTCCCGCAGTTAAGTAAATATACCCCTTAGTGTTTCATCAGCACTGCTGGTTACAGTGCTCTATTTGGGAATGCCTTTGAGATTTCCCTGTGATCCCTCCTTCGTCACTGTGCCCACCTCAATTAGCAGCTATTATGCAACAATTAGTCGATGCACTGCTCAAATGGTAAATGTGGGGTAGCACAATGACATCAGAATGTCCTTAACCCAAAGGGTATCTAGATATTACTGTAGTAGCGATTGACATCAGGGGAGGACAGTAACATAACAGAACACAGGCCAGCACCAGAAATAAGTGGCTACATTTTTATACCATAACAATAATTTTCAATTCTTTTGTTGAACCAGTACCAGAAAGTGTAAAATGAGAGAAAAGTCTAAAAATACCCATAACTTTACATTATGGTAAAAACACACACACACACACACACACACACACACACACACACACACACACACACACACACACACACAGTTGATCAAGGTGAAAAGTTAACCCTTTAATACTAGCATGTTAAATGGCCACAAATAATGAAATTACAATTCAGTAAAATTAAGAATGTTATTTCTGTGGGAAGCAATAGGCTGGCACAGTCAGGGAAGGGGAGAGAGTCTGGCACAGACAGTACATAAGGGTAAGAGAATGTCACATACGGTAGAGAAGGTAAGAAAGACTGACACAGGCAGGAGACGGAGAAAGATAGATACCCCATTGAAAAGTGCCAGTTGCAACTACGAGGTCTCCTGGCTGGGCAGACTTGCGGCTTTGAAGATGATGCTATTACTCAAATTAATGTTATATATATTTTGCACTATCCTACACATAACCCCAAGGAAATATGTGGACAAATTCCAATTTAATGATGTCCACATACTATATATCTGAAAGCAAAAACCCTGCATATGGCATAGATACAGATGATTTTAATGAAAAAACAAGGGGGATTTGCTCTTTCAAACTTGGTATTAAGCTAGGAGGCTTATACAACTGAGAGATTGGTCTATCCCACCATTCTATAAACCATGGGTAGATTTGATGCGAGCCTTATATCCATAATATCCCATTGAGGATTTAGCTTGGATCTCCAATCAACTAAGACCAATGACTAAGAATATGTTTACTCCAGACACTCTGAAACCATAAGATAGGACGGTAGCTTTAAACAAAGAGATTTGTATGCCAATCCAAAATCTATCCCTAAGAGCTTTAGCAAAATTGATCACAGACATGAATCTCTACACATGGTACATGAGAGGGATTCATCTTTAGCTAATCTATTTTCTGACAGATTACAAGACCAATTTAACATACCATCTAAAGAACTATACAAACATCTACAAATTAGGCATTGAATCTCTGAAACTATAAAAACAAACAGTTTTTTCCACCTACCAGACATTCAAAAGGTAGTAGAAAGGAAGAAATCACATTCTGGCCTCCGATCCAGCATCTAAAGTTCTTTCACAGGTGTGATGGGAACAATTGCATAAGACTTTACCAATAGAACAATGGGAGGGTATTTATGTCACAAATTAAGTTATTACATAGATTAGATCTTACCTCTGCCAAATTACATAAAATGTGGTCTAGCCAAACAAAATTCTGTTGGCAGAAGTGCAATGAAATAAGGGATATGTTTCACATTTTTGGAAATGCCAAATAATGTAATCTTTGTAGAGGAAGGTGTTCAACTTGGCTAGCAAGATTTTACACATAACAGTAACCCCTTCCCCAAAAGCACTGTTACACCTCTACCCATCTAAACTTGTAAATCAGAAGAGATATGCATTGGGCCACATTTTCAAAGTGACAAGTGAGCCAATAGCTCACAATTAAAAAAAATCCTTTAATTCAGTTTTGAAATGGTTCAAATGGCATAAATATGTTACTAATGGCAAAGACTCCTTAATAATCTGGTCAATAGGTATTCTGATCCCCCATCCTTTAGCCTAATTGTACTTCTTTAAACTTAATCAGGAAAATGTCTGTTTTTCCTAAATTGTCACAATTGTTGTTGCATATTTTAAATTTTAACTTAAAACAAAACTGAGACACAATGACCCCATCAGCAAACACAGGCAGCGGCCCTGTCCCACGCAACAGTCCTTGATCCGTCCACTGACAAAATGAAAATTATGCATCCGTAAATTCACCATTTTCATGTGTATAGATGACATATTAGCTTGAAAATGCAGGAGCAAAGTGCATTAGAGAATTGTAACGTATTTGGTCAATTTATGTCTACCGCAAGATATTGTATATACTAGACGTAGTTTTTGGTATTTTTTCAGTGCCATTCATGAGTTTGTGACTGCGTCACTTTTCTATTGTTTATTATCTACCTTTATTCATATACTTGGTCTTTCCATACCTACCACATCCCCAAGGATGTCATACACACCTACAGACATACCATGCTCATGACTCTGTGCCACTGCTCAAATCATTGTATTGGCCAAGTATAATAACACATAAAGAAAGTTGAAAGAAGAGTTTTGTTAGGAAATAAGGAATTAAAGAAGAGAAACAAAAGGCAATATCAGTATAGTGTGTCATAAGCTCTGACAGCAGGTTTAGTCATACTTTTATAGAAGCTAGCTAACATCCTACTATATTAGTATTTAATACTTGTATCTTTTAATATTTACATTAAGCAAATATGGAAAATAGTGTTTGTGTGCTTTTACATGGACCTTCCGTGGATGTATCGGACAATGTCTGTTCTACAATAAAGTGTATACACATGGATAGACAGATACATCTGATTGACTCAAACACCATTCAGTTGGAGATATGTCAAATGTGTCAGTGAGTTATGAGGTGAAGGGCAACCTTAACGGCAAATTATAACCTGTTCTGCCCAAACAAGCATTGTTGTTACAGCGCTCCGTTATGTTTAGCTGTATTTAGCTATCAGAGATTGCTTATTGTTATAATGCTTGCAGGCATACCTCCTATCACTGTAGGATTTCAAAGCGGGACAGTTGATGAAAAGGAGTGTGTCTGTTTCATCACAAGGACATGTCCACATTATTATAGAGAAGTGGCCACATCCCTAGGGTGAGTACTTAGCACTCTGACAGTGCTCGGTGGACCCTAAACATCCTCCCCTATCCACAAAATACCCTTTCATTGCCGCACACGCTTCGGTGGCCAGTGTGTGCGGCGCATTTCATCATTGCTCAGTAATGCACAGCAGAAGTGAATGCATTTACCACCCAAGATTCTGGTCCAAGTTGGACAAAGTTATCCCGATCAGGATTATTGGATGGAGTCCACAAATAGGGACTATCCCGCCTAATTCCCCACAGTTGGGAGTCATGCCTGCAGGGAAGGTATTTACTACAACTAGGACTTAATATTGTATACTACGGTTTAGACAGTTTGTAAATCTATTATCCATAGCTTAGTTTACCAAGTTATCTGTAATCCTCTTTGTGACAGTGATATTAGAGGACAGTAAAGTAATTCTGTTCTAATTTTCCCATAAATCAAATCCAGAGCAATAAGCTGACCTTTATATTGCTTGGCTATTTATGTGTGCATTTAATGGGGATGAGATGGGTAGAGTGTTACAAGGGTGTTATAGTATTTGATTCAATTTGTCAAGCAAACTAAGAACCCTGGATGGGCTTCATTAGCTGATAACAATAAGATTGAAGAAAAAGGTCATATTTCTGTCTTAATAATATTTTAGAACTACAAACATTATGAATGCCTTTCATTCTGTTTGTGTTTAAAAATGACATACCTGGCCTTGAAATGCCTCCCTCACCAAAATTCTCATTGACATGCAGAATATTTGACTGTAGCTGGAGAGATCTGCTGTATTTAACAAGAAATGCTCTACAAATAATATCAGACTGGTGTCAATAAGCAATGTCGAACATCAGTAGGAACATTTTACAATTAAGGGCCCATTCAAACAAGCAGGTCTGTGGATGAAACTGCAAGAAATGTCAGCTGAGAGGAGCCCATGAAATAAAATTTGCAACAAGGATCATCCCTATGCGATGGATCTTTAGCTATGATTATTTATGTAGTTATTACAATGGCAAGTCAGTATGGTATACTGAGGTAGTAAATAATGGTGAATGCCATTTGTTTGTGGACACAGCAGAAGCAGTTGGGTTTGGGGCACTCTTTCAAGGTGGATTATGCAATATCTCCAGTTTATTGAGTTGAAGCAGGGTTGACAAATAATATGGTGCTGCTTGAACTGTTTCCAATAATGGTGACAATGGAACTTTTGGCTTTCATGGTAAGATAGTATGCTTTCACTTGAAAACATGAGCGTGGTAGTTCATATCTATTTTCAGACATTGTTTGGCTCATTTATAGTTGCACCTATGTCTGCTTTTCCTGCCTAATATAAACATTTATGTATTACACGTTGTCGTGAACATAGAGAACTTACAGTTATTTATAAGGGTTAAGCCATCACATAATTGTGGGTTAAAAGGCCTAAATCATAACTGCAGTGTAAATATGGTATATTAATTCAATCCATTGATAAGTTGAACTACTAAAGGGTAAAATGTGAAGACAGAAAGTATGTTGTATGTGTATTTGATGGCTCTGCACATTCAGTGTGAGAAGATAGGAGTGTCACCTGTGGCAGCTTCAAAACCCCTGCGGTGAGCTATATCGTGGCCTGGGATGGAGTTTTGACATCTGAATAGACTTTTAGGAACCAGTCAGCATGGTGTCTGGCTCAAAGAGCCAATGCGCTGACTTGGCTATATGGGATATAGACAAAAATAATTCAGTTTTAAAATATGCCACTTAAAATCAATAAAAGTAGTGATCAACCACATATTCCTCAATAGCATGATGAAGGGCAGCTCATTTGTCAAACTAAAAATTCTGCCACACAGAGAAGTTAAGGAAATGAGTGTTAGCTCTACAAATACACTGCATTTAGGTGTATCAAAAACATGGACAAATTCCTAGGGAGACTTATTAATAATAAAATTGGATCTGTGTGACGCTCCACAGAAAAGTTAGGTCACATAGTAGAATTGGGTAATAAATCAGACAACATGCAAATGGTGATGGAAAAAAGTATCACAGACCACAACCCCCAGGAGGAGGGAAGGTGTACAGGTGTCTTTAAAAAGCTGAGACCAGTTACAACAAATTGTCAGTCTTTTGGGAAAATCAATCCACATTGATAAGCTGTTCATTATCCTAGCCAATTTCCCATGGCACAGATTATAGAACTCATGGAAGTTATACTCTGAATGCAATCCCTTTTATTTTAAACTGTTTTGCTTGTGTATGTTATGTCAATTTATTAATTGGGTTTTTTTTTTTATATCTGAATGTCCTGTACTTTTGTATATTAAATATATAATTTAATATGTGGCATCCTTGATACTCTAACAAATCCATTAGCCTGTAAAGGAGAATATAGCTTGACCAAGTTAACCCTTTGAATGCCGGTGGGTGTGTGATTTGTTGATACATTTGATTAACAAGCTTAGTGTGTGCTTGCATTTACATTTGTGTACAAGTCTGGAGGTGTGAAGAGTTAACCCTTTGTTTGCTGGTGGGGCCTTGTTAGCATGTGGTAGCTAGAAGTCCAGTGCACCAGTGTGGGACAGTATATTAGGGTCCTATTGCCCGTATTCAATAGGTGGTGGCAAACCTGAAGTGTGTGGGGGTGTGAGCGCTGTTTGGGGGCAATTCAGTAGGTCTATAACCTGTGTGATATGTAGAGAGAGACTGCGGGCTGGAACAATATGCAACCTCATACAGCAAATACCCAAAGTCAATGCAGCTGGAAGCGTGTTCGTGACACACGCGCACATAAAAAAGGTAGGGAAGAAGTGGAAACTTGCAACAAGAGCACTGCAACAATATCAAGTCACATGTCCTTTCCATTCACGAAATGCATCTCTAGTCATGTGCAAGTCTCTTTGGGAAGCATGACACAGATCTAAGAACTATCATCAGTAAAAATAAAGCGAATTGTACAGAATAACCTTGAATCTCTGACACATAGCAATACCACTGCTGACTAAATTGTTGGCTGTATTACATTTCTGTTCATCTAAGTCATTCCAGACCACAGTAGTTGTGGCAGCAGTGTTGTTACATCCTGTTTTTAGTCAGAAACTCAAGTAAATCATGGTAATATATAGCACTACACTCCTTCTCTCAAATTGGTTCTGGTGTCCCCTGTGATCTAGTGAAGGCAGGAAGTGGGGCAGCCTCCAGCTGTCCGCATCGCTCTACTGAGCATGCACAGACTGGAAGTTCAGCTCTCAGCAAAGTTTCTTCATGTGATAATTGGAACTGCACCCTTTTGAGTAAAACTTATATATAGATATGTAAAGTGACCGGAGGCACAAAAATATTTATGAGCAACCTGATCTCTGACATTTTCCACAATATAAGTTACCAGTGAATAGAATAGATACCCATCTGGATGGATCTATACGTTAAAGACTTTAACACCACGAGGTTTCAACATTGACTTTGAACTTAACAGCTTTCTTTAGTATACACCTTGCTTTGATTCATAATGAACAAACATGGTGTTTTCTCATTCTATCCATAATTAGTGCAACAGAGGATTTTCTTACATTTTTCATTATTCCTGGTCTCTTCAGAGGAATTCCATATATATATATATATATATATTTGTATAAATTTGCTGCTTAATATTGAACCTACTCATTAAAAGGTCTTGATTAACACATCTGGTCTACAATGACTCTCTATTGGACAATTCCGTTTACAAGACATCTATAAAAGGAGGCAACATGGACGTTGCCCTCCAAACATCCCTGAGGAAGCCTATCATTGGGCAAAACGCGTAGGATATATACTCCAAACGGATTTACCAACATTTTCCATCACCTATACAGTTTTTACTTTTGTATTGCCAAGCCGGCTGCACGTTTACACAGACCGGACAAATACTATCGCATGCGCATGCGTGGATCATGAACTTTCACTCGGCAACTGGATGCCAAGCAGCATGGACGGAGAATCACACAGGGGCCTCCCCGAACGGACATCTGCAGAGCGGGCTCTCTAGGAGCAGGGTAAGTCTACCTTCTTTCCCCTCCTGTGCTGTACCGGAGCTACTGCCATCCTTGGAGTGTGTCCCTCACCGGACTGTGAGTGCCATTTCCCGTGTGTTCAGGAACCGTGGCCATCCGCCATCCTGAGGGTCTGCGCATGTGCAGCCCTTATCAAGCCTTCAATACCTGTTGCTTTTAATTGATTGGATGATCAGGCAACCCTCCCTATTGAAACCACCTGTGATCATTACCTGGTTGCCTGATCTTGGAGTCTCATTCCCCATGAGCCTCTGAAGGTGTTCCTGTGTTCCTCGTGTATTCAGCTTCTGCTGATTCCTGTTTACTGCTATTGTGGTTGCCAGACCACTTCAACTCTCCTGTGTTCATCGTGCCTGCACTCAGCTGATTCCTATCCGCTGCCTCCATTACTACTACAGAGTTCCTGCTCACTTCAACTCTCCTGTGTTCATCGTGCCTGCACTCAGCTGATTCCTATCCGCTGCCTCCGTTACTACTACAGAGTTCCTGCTCACTTCAACTCTCCTGTGTTCATCGTGCCTGCACTCAGCTGATTCCTATCCGCTGCCTCCGTTACTACTTCAGAGTTCCTGATTGTCTCAACTCTCCTGTGTTTATTGTGTCAGCTCTCCGCTGCCTCCGTTACCACTACTACTGGATACCAGACCGCCTCAACTCTCCTGTGTTCATCATGTTTCCAGTTTCACTTACTACTGCTTCCTGAGTATTGCTTCTTTGATTCTGGATTACCTGCCGTGCGCTGCACCAACCTGATTACCGCTTCCACCCTCCAGTGGTCTCTCCTCCTGCCGGCCTTCAGCCTTCAGGTATCCCTGCACGTCGCTCTGACAGCCTGCTCTCCTGAACCGCGGTATGCATACTTTCCATTGACTTTGCTTTTGTATTGCATATCCATCTGGACTGAGTTGTGTTCTTCTCCGGAGCCTCCTATCCACTGAAGCTATTGTTACCATTGACTTTGTTTTCTATTGCCTGGATTGCTATTGAGACTTTGTATACTTCAAGCAGCGCTGGTCAGTTATTGTTGTATTGTGGATATCATCGTGGGATCAAGTTCTGTGTGCCCCGTGTATACTCTGCTTTACATCCATCTACTCGTGCCCCTCCTCACATATATATAGCAGTGGTACAACTTGCTGATGCAGACCACTGACTCCTGTTCCCTGTGACACCAGTTTCAAGTATCCTCTCACATAGCAGTGGTACTACTTGCTACACGCAGACCATCATCATCATTTATCATCATCATTTATTTATATAGCGCCAACATATTCCGTAGCGCTTTACAATTGGGGACAAACGTAATAAACTAATAAACAAACTGGGTAAAATAGACAAAGAGGTGAGAAGGCCCTGCTCGCAAGCTTACAATCTATGGGACAATGGGAGATTGACACATGAGGTTAAGTATACATTTTGCATCTTGGCCCAGCCAGACTGCAAAGGTAGGGTGACTCATAAGCTAAATGATCCTGTCACACAACAATGTTATTCCGGGGGTAGTTGTCTTGTGTGAAATTGTGTAACAGGCTAAAGGTAGTGAGGTTAAGATGGTGGTTGAGGAATATTATAAGCTTGTCTGAATAGGTAGGTTTTCAGAGAACGCTTGAAAGTTTGTAGAACAGAGGAGAGTCTTATTGTGCGAGGGAGAGAGTTCCATAGAGTGGGTGCAGCCCGAAAAAAGTCCTGTAACCGGGAATGGGAGGATGTAATGAGGGTGGATGAGAGACGCAGATCTTTTGCAGAACGGAGTTGCCGAGTTGGGAGATATTTTGAGACAAGAGAGGAGATGTATGTTGGTGCAGCTTTGTTGATGGCCTTGTAGGTTAGTAAAAGTATTTTATATTGGATTCGGTAGAAGACAGGCAGCCAGTGTAGAGACATACAGAGTGATTCAACAGAGGAATAGCTATTTGCAAGGAAAATCAGTCTTGCCGAAGCATGTAAAATAGATTTTAGGGGTTTGAGTCTGTTTTTGGGAAGACCAGTAAGGAGGGAATTGCAATAGTCAATGCGGGAGATGATTAGTGCATGAATTAAGGTTTTAGCAGTGTCTTGTGTGAGATATGTGCGGATTCTGGAAATGTTCTTTAGATGTATGTAACATGATTTAGATATAGAGTCAATGTGGGGAACAAAGGATAGGCGTGAATCAAGGATTACACCTAGGCAGCGAGCTTGTGGGGTGGGATTTATGGTCATGTTATCAACAGAGATAGAAATGTCAGGTATGCTCTTGTTGGCGGGTGGGAATATTATTAACTCTGTTTTAGAGAGATTAAGTTTGAGTTGACGAGAGGCCATCCAAGATGAAATGGCAGAAAGACAGTCAGTTACACGGGACAACACAGATGTCGAGATATCAGGAGAGGATAGATAGATTTGGGTATCATCCGCATAGAGATGATACTGAAAGCCAAAGGAACTTATTAGATTTCCAAGAGAAGCGGTATAGATAGAGAACAGCAGAGGACCTAGCACCGAGCCTTGTGGTACTCCAACTGATAGGGGAAGCGGAGCAGAGGTGGCTCCAGAGAAATTAACAGTGAAAGAGCGATTAGAGAGGTAAGATGAGAACCACTGACTTCCCCGTTATCTACCTTCACCTGGATTCCATTCCTTCACTATAGACAGCGGTACAACTTGCTATACGCAGACCGCTGACTCTCACTACCTCCTCGCTACCCCTGGACATTCCTCCTCACTATAGCAGTGGTACAACTTGCTATACGCAGACCACTGACTCTCCTCACGTTTCCTTGTCCATCTGGATCCTCGTGTACATTCATCTACTCATTACCAGTTGCTGCTAGTCATAGACTTTCCTTGAGCATTCTCTCACCATCTGCTGTTTCTCCTGTTCCGTTGTCACCCTGCTACCAGAGAACCATAATACCAGCTATATTACTCTGGTAAGTCCATCATCTGGTGATATCCTGGGCAAAGACTCCTAGTGCCCGTGACAGAGTGTTTATTGACCCATATCGATTTATATTGACTTTCATTTATGAAACCAGTCTGGGAAGGATTTACAGCCTGAAATATATACAGTTTGTGCTACATATATCACTCACAAACTTTAACCCATGTTGTCTATACCATCGGACTGAACTTTATGACAACTTGCACTATAACAAGTAAGTGAGCAGTTTTTTGTTCATCTGCAGAACCTTGAATGACAGCAAGACTGCTGCTTGTCTCATTGTATACAATATGGTTTGATTGTTACCGCAGTATTGGAAGATGGAGCACATGTCTCCATTCACCCTTACGGTTTTGCATGGACTTATTAAATGCTGATGGTCCCTAGTACATATTTTTTTCATGCCATAATATTACACCATAACAGGCGCCTGGGGATTACCCCAAGTTTTCTTGTGGTCCTTTGATATCCAACCAGGGGGAAGGATCCCCCCATCTACACTATCCCCGTTTTCGGTAGCCACCTCCTATTTATACTGGGCACTAGCGCAGATACTTCTCTCTCTATTTATATATAAGCTTATTACCAGCTGCATATATTAATGTACTATAATAGCGTACATTAACTGCATAAACTTGTCATACTGCCTGTCTGCTACAGTCAGTATCATTTGTGAGCAAATGTATGTATAATCTGTTACAGTTCTGAAATAAAACAAACAAATTTGTTAAGTCTAAAAGCTTCTTGTAGTTTAACATCTACCACCAACGCCGCTAACACCTATTATATATAACAGTACAAGTTCGGTGAATATTGGAGCAATTCTTCCTCCATGTTCCTTTCTGAAAATTAAGCTGTCCATCACCCTCTCCTGGAGGCTTTCTGCATAGACAGTGAGATCTTCTTATTCTGGAACCATGGAGAACTACCCTTGATTTTAAAGGTCAGGTCAATGGCTGAAGGACCCATCAGTAATCCATGAGACTATCTGGGTGCTGATGGGTATCTATTCTATTCACTGGGAGCTGATCTCACTCAGTGCCATGCACACTTTGGGGAACCCAAGCATTCTGGGTACCTCTGGTTCTATATGCACAACCCAGTGATCGATTTAAAGTCTAAACAAATACAGAAGTGTGACGAGTCATGACATACGGCTTGCTTTTAAACAGAAAAAGATAATGGGGTGCACTACTATTCAAAGAAAGATGACTATCATCATCATCATCATCATCATCATCAACATTTATTTATATAGCGCCAGCAAATTCCGTAGCGCTTTACAATTGGGAACAAACATTGATAAAACAATACTGGGTAATACATACAGACAGAGAGGTAAGAGAACCCTGCTCGCAAGCTTACAATCTATAGGACAATGGGAGTTAGAAACACAAGGGTATGTGCTACATCATATTGCACAATGGACCAGCTAGAACGCAAAGGTAAAAGTATTGAGTGGGGGGTGTGTGTTGCAGTGTTGGTTAGAGGGTTGTTGTCTTGTGTTAGCTGTGTAGAGGATGGTAATAGGGTAATCTAGGGAAATTAAGATGGTGGCTGAGGAATATCATAAGCTTGAGGTGGGTTTTCGGTGAACGCTTGAAGGTTTGAAGACTAGAGGAAAGTCTTACTGTGCGAGGAAGTGGAATTCCACAACGTGGCTGCAGCCCGGAAAAAATCCTGTAACCGAGAATGGGAGGATGTGATGAGAGTGGAGGAGAGACATAGATCTTGTGCAGAACGGAGGTGTCGAGTGGGGAGATATTTCGAGACCAGTGAGGAAATGTATGTCGGTGCAATTTTGTTGATGGCCTTGTATGTTAGTAGAAGAATTTTATATTGGATTCGTTTAAATACAGGCAGCCAATGTAGAGACTGGCAGAGTGGCTCAGCAGAGGAAAAACGGTTAGTAAGGAAAATCAATCTAGCCGCTGCATGCAAAATAGATTGTAGGGGTTCAGGTCTGACTTTGGGAAGACCAGTAAGGAGGGAATTGCAATAGTTGATGCGGGAGATGATGAGTGCATGAATTAATGTTTTTGCGGTGTCTTGTGTCAGATATGTGCGTATTCTGGAAATGTTCTTTAGGTGTATGTAACATGATTTAGATATAGAGTTGATGTGGGGGATAAGTGACAATTGTGAATCAAGGATTACACCTAGGCAACGAGCTTGCGGGGTGGGATTTATGGTCATGTTATCAACAGAAATAGAAATGTAAGGCAGGAAGCTTCTGTTTTTGGGTGGGAATATTATTAATTCAGTTTTTTAAAGATTGAGTTTGAGTTGGCGGGAAGACATCCAAGATGAAATGGCAGAAAGACAGTTAGTAACGCGAGACAACACAGATGGTGAAAGATCAGAAGAGGATAGATAAATTTGTGTATCATCCGCATAGAGATGATACTGAAATCCAAAGAAGCTTATTAGTTTTCCAAGAGAAGTGGTGTAGATAGAGAATAGCAGAGGACCTTGGACTGAGCCTTGTGGAACTCCAACTGATAAAGAAAGCGGAGCAGAGATGGATCCAGAGAAATTAACACTGAAAGAGCGATTAGATAGGTAGGATGAGAACCAGGATAGGACAGTGCCTTCAAGACCTAAGGATTGTAGCGTTTGTATGAGGAGAGAGTGGTCAACAGTGTCAAATGCAGCAGAGAGATCCAGGAGAATTAGAAGAGAGTAATGGTTTTTACTTTTTGCTGTGATCAAATCATTGACAACCTTGGTCAGTGTAGTCTCTGTGGAGTGTTGAGAGCGAAAACCTGACTGAAGAGGATCCAACAGGTTGTTTGCTGTAAGAAAGGGTGTGAGGCCAGTGTAGGCAATTCTCTCGAGAAGCTTGGAGGGGCATGGGAGCTAGGAGATGGGGCGGTAATTTACAAGAGAGTTAGGGTCAGAATTTTGTTTCTTTAAAATGGGAGTAATCACTGCATGCTTGAATAGTGATGGAAAAATACCAGTAGAAAGAGAGATATTACAGATTTTAGTTAGAGGGGGAATGAGAACAGGAGACAGGGACATACCAATTTGTAAAGGGAATGGGATCAAGAGGACAGGAAGTAGAGTAGGAATATGAGAAGAGAGTAGAAACTTCCTCTTCATTTCTGGGTTTAAATGAAGAGAGAGTGTCAGAGGGTGCTACAAAGGAATTGAGCCTGAATTGATCGACTGTCAAGGGAGATGATACCATTTCAAGCCTGATCTTATCAATTTTGTCCTTGAAATAGGAAGCAAGAGCCTGTGCAGTGATGTTAATTGGAGGATTCAGAAGAGAGTTAAATGTGTTAAAGAGGCGTTTGGGGTTAGAAGCCTGAGCATAGATGAGAGATCGGAAGTACGCTTCTTTAGCAGTGTCCAGAGCATTTCTATAGTAGTGGTAGATATCAGTATATGTGATGAAATCATTAGAGGCACAAGATTTACCCCAGTGACGTTCTGCTTTACAAGAAAGTTTTTGTAGAGTTCGTGTTACCGTAGTGTGCCACGGTTTGCAACGAATTCTACGCGAAGTATGTAGTGTCGCTGGAGCCACTTGACCCAGGGCAGTTGCTAGGGTTTGATGAAAATGGGGTACTGCCCGAACAGGGGAGGAAAATGTAGAAATTGAGGAGAGAAGGTGTTGGAGAGAGGTGGAAAAGTGTTGAAATTCCTGCGGTTGTGAGGAGGCTTGGAAGAGTTTGACACTAGGGAGAGTAAAGAACTGGGGGTGAGCAAGCAGCTAATAAGGTGATGATCCGAGAGGGGGAAAGGAGTGTTTAGGAAATGAGAAACTGAGCATAGTCTAGAGAAAACAAGATCAAGACAGTGGCCATCCTGATGAGTAGCGGATTCAATCCACTGGGAGAGGTCAAGTGAGGAGGTTAGAGAGAGTAGTTTGGAAGCAGCATTGGAATGTGGATTAGAAATAGGGATGTTGAAATCACCCATGATGATGGTGGGGATATCAGTAGATAAGAAGTGAGGGAGCCATACAGAGAAGTGTTCAAGAAATTGTTGGTGTGAACCAGGGGGGTGATAGATGACAGCAACATGCATAGAGAATGGGTTAAAAATCCTAACTGCATGTACTTCAAAAGATGTGAATGTGAGTGATGGGACACTTGGTAGAACTGTGAATGTGCACTGTGGGGAGAGAAGTAGTCCAACCCCCCCTCTTTGTCTGCCTCCTGGTCTGGGGGTGTGGGTAAAATGGAGACCACCATGTGGGAGGGCTGCAGGAGAGGCAGTGTCTGATTGTGTGAGCCATGTTTCTGTTATTTCTGGAAGGTTGAGGTTGTTTGAGAGGAAAAGATCATGAATGGAGGTAAGTTTGTTACAAACAGAATGTGCATTCCAAAGGGCACATTTAAAGGACTTTGGAAGAGAGGGGAGACAGGAGATGCATTTAAGGTTTGCTGGATTTCTGTAGTGTTCAGATGTATGCGTGTCGGAGAATTGAGGGGGATCTGGATTAGGTGATATGTCACCAGCTAATAGAAGCAGGGATGAAGAAAGGTAGGTAAGATGATTGTAACATGTGTGTTTTTTTAGTTTCTGGTGGCATGGTGCGGCTGTTAAAGTTATTGAATTTAAATAGGAAAACAGTTCATGAGTGTTCACTAGAGGTGAGTGAAGTAATGAAGGTGCAATGTGGACAGTTGTTTGTGTTGCAGGATGGGTGAGGGATGATATAGTCCTAAGGATAATGCCATGAAAAGAGAGAAAGAAAAATATTTTGGCAAGCATTGGGATTTATGAGTCAAATAGCAAAAATGAGGGAATTAAGGAATTACCTAATTGCAATGTCCAATGTAATCAGATAAGTAAATGTAGTTTATCCATGGATGTCTGGATAGTATAGAGTAATGATGTGGGAGACATGTGGGGGAATGGGTGGAAGTGTTAAATGGAGAGTAATAAAGAGCAGGTGATTGAATAGCTGAGTTTTTGCAGAGTCATGAGAGAGGAGAGTGGTTTCAAAAATCAGTATCAAATCTTCCTACTTGTGATAGCAGACAAAGCATTAAGTAGAACTGAGAGCACAGTGCTAAGATAGGGGACTGAAATAACTGTATCACTTGTATCTATACACTTAGAGCTATACACACTAACTAAGCAGCCATCACTGGCTTTGCAGCCATTCTACTATGAATATATCTGGTTCACAGACACATGTGATCAGAGTTCTTCAATCAGGCCCACAATAAACTCCCCCAACCAACACTAGCCATAAAAGGTTTAAACAAACAAATAGTGAAAGGACAACTTGCAATAAGGCTGTAGTAATTACCATTAGAAATAAAATGGCATTTTCTTAATTTCAGATCTATGTTCAGATTATAAGGGATGCCAAGAAGTTATTTTCAGCAGTGTCTTTGTCAAAATGTAGGCAGACACAATACTACCCCACAAATAAGGAGACTGCCCATTCAACCTGCTACGTAACCCCTTGCCTCCAAGGGGCAGGAAATTAGGGATGTGCACCGGCGACTTTTGAGGTCTCGTGTTTTGTGTTTTGGATCCGGATTTTCTCGAAGTTTTGGGTTCGGATTTGTTTCGCAAAACACCTGCCGAAAGGTTTTGGTTCGGATTTAAGGTTTTGGATTCGGATTTTTTTGGAATAAAACCTAAAAAGTGTAAAAATCAAGTTTTTGGGCTTATTTTCACTCCTACGCTATTATTAACCTCAATAACATTCAATAACAATAATTTCCACTAATTTAAAGGCTATTCTGAACACCTAACCCCTCCCAATATTTTTTTTTTTAGTACAAAACGTTGCAACGAGGTATCTTTCTGGACTGCGTAGAGGAGTGTTCCCCAAAAATTAAAAACCCATCAACTGGTCTGAATTACACCCAAAAATAGTATCTGGACTGCGTAGAGGAGTGGCCACTGGCCACCACAATATAATATATAGATAACCTTCAACAGGTCAGAATTACACCCAAAAATAGTATCTGGACTGCGTAGAGTAGTGGGCACTGGGCACCACAATAAAAAATATATAGAAAATCTTCAACAGGTCTGAATTACACCCAAAAATAGTATCTGGACTGCGTAGAGGACTGGCCACTGGCCACCACAATATAATATATGGAAAACCTTCAACAGGTCTGCATTACACCCAAAAATAGTATCTGGACTGCGTAGAGTAGTGGGCACTGGCCACCACAATATAATATATAGAAAACCTTCAACAGGTCTGAATTACACCCAAAAATAGTATCTGAACTGAGTAGAGGACTGGCCACTGGCCACCACAATATAATATATAGAAAACCTTCAACAGGTCTGCATTACACCCAAGAATAGTATCTGGACTGCGTAGAGTAGTGGGCACTGGGCACCACAATAAAAAATATATAGAAAACCTTCAACAGGTCTGAATTACACCCAAAAATAGTATCTGGACTGCGTAGAGGACTGGCCACTGGCCACCACAATATAATATATAGAAAACCTTCAACAGGTCTGCATAACACCCAAAAATATATCTGGACTGCGTAGAGGACTGGCCACCACAATATAATATATAGAAAACCTTCAACAGGTCAGAATTACACCCAAAAATAGTATCTGGACTGCGTAGAGTAGTGGGCACTAGGCACCACAATAAAAAATATATAGAAAACCTTCAACAGGTCTGAATTACACCCAAAAATAGTATCTGGACTGCGTAGAGGACTGGCCACTGGCCACCACAATATAATATATAGAAAACCTTCAACAGGTCTGCATTACACCCAAAAATAGTATCTGGACTGCGTAGAGGACTGGCCACTGGCCACCACAATATAATATATATAAAACCTTCAACAGGTCTGAATTACACCCAAAAATAGTATCTGGACTGCGTAGAGTAGTGGGCACTGGGCACCACAATAAAAAATATATAGAAAACCTTCAACAGGTCTGCATTACACCAAAAAATAGTATCTGGACTGCGTAGAGTAGTGGGCACTGGGCACCACAATAAAAAATATATAGAAAACCTTCAACAGGTCTGCATTACACCCATAAATAGTATCTGGACTGCGTAGAGGACTGGCCACTGGCCACCACAATATAATATATAGAAAACCTTCAACAGGTCTGAATTACACCCAAAAATAGTATATGGACTGCGTAGACGACTGGCCACTGGCCACCACAATAAAATATATAAAAAACCTTCAACAGGTCTGCATTACACTGCACATACGGCTGCTCCTCCATCTTCTCCATCATATACATGTTGGAGTTCCAACGTGTGAAAACCTCTTGTTTTTGATGATGTCAGTGCATTTTGAATATTTTTCAATTTGTCCCACAACACTGAATGTACTTTATCTATGATACGCATCTATCTTTCTTGACTGCTTAGTGTGGTGGCCCCGGTACACAATTTGTTACCGAGGCCACAATATCATTAAAAAACCCTCCACGGGTCAGAATTCCACCAAAAAAGGGTATGGACTGCGTAGTGTGGTGTGCCCGGAACACAATTTTTTACAGCGCCAACAATATAATTAAAAAATTGGGCATCAACTGTCACCGTTGTTTAATATCTGATACACCTAAATATGGACTGCACAGTGGAGTGGCCCGGTAGTAAATTTGGTGCCGGGGCCACAATACCTCCTCCAACTTAAAAGTGTAGTTTTTATAAAGACAGACAGCGTCGAAGTGTTATTAGTTGACTTTCTTAACCCTAAAATTGTCCCTGTTGCAAATATTCGTGCAATGGAGAATTACTTTTTCATTGAAAGACTCAAGCTTTCAAGTGTAGTGTTTATAAAATATAAACAACAATACAGTAGTTCTAGAGCACGTCAATCCCTCTTGTTTTAAATTATGACAGGGCATTTTACTTTTGGTTTAATTTCCTGAATTTGTTTAAATTTGGTTTTACTTTTTGAACATGGCAAACGACTGTTGATTGGTCATATAATGCAAAAAAAAGTTCCAAGATGGAATTGTCCTTGGGCCCTCCCACCCACCCTTATGTTGTTGAAATAGGACATGCACACTTTAACAAACCAATCATTTCAGCGACAGGGCCTACCAAACAACTTTGGCTGAAATGATTGGTTTGTTTGGGCCCCCACACCAATAAAACAATTCATCTCTACCTGTACAAACTAAACAGGCTCTACTGAGGAAAGATGTCGTCCTCATCCTCAACCTCTGATTCCTCTCCCCCTACAGTGTGTACTTCCTCCTCCTCATACATTATCAATTCGTCCCCGCTGGACTCCACAACCACAGGTCCCTCTGTACTGTCTGGAGGGCAGTGCTGTACTTCATTGAGGAATTAATTATTCATTTTTATAAACATCATTTTTTCAACGTTGTGAGGAAGCAACCTCCTTCGCCGCTCACTGACCAGGTTCCCAGCTGCACTAAAAACTCTTTCCGAGTACACACTGGAGGGGGGACAACGCAGTTAAAAAATAGAGCCAGTTTGTACAAGGGCTTCCAAACTGCCTTTTGGAGTTCTACCATGTCACTACCTCTAGTTAATTTAGATTGCAAGGCTTGTAAATATAAATACTTTGAAGATAAAAAAAGCAGGCTGCACAGACTGTGGAGCTAGAAAGTGTAATTAAATGGACCACGTTACTTTGGTGGCTATCTATGCCCCCCCGCCCTACACTTGTAGTTGAATACAAATAAAGCAGCCTGCATAGACTGTAGAACTAGAAATTCAAATATACAAAGAAATGGACAAAGGCAGTTTGGTATCTGTCTGCATCAGATCCCCTCTCCACTAGGAGTAAAACAGAAAACTATTCAGCCGTTATATAATCTAGAATATAAATAGAAATTGAGAAAGGCAATTTGGTATCTGTCTGCATCATAATCATCAACATCCTCCTCAGCACCAGCTACATCAATATCCTCCTCCCGGTGTACAACATTCACACCTTCATTAGCCAAATCTGTAACTGGACTGTGGGTGATCCTTCCAGCATATGCAGAGGGCGTGCTGCAAATGCTGGATGGAGTCACCTCTTCCCATACAGTGATGGGAAGGTCAGGGTTCACAACCAACAACACCCTTGGACTCGCCTTGGGGATTTGTGATGTCATCTGTTTAGAAGGCAGAGTTCTTTGCTGTTTTGTTGTTGTTGCTGACAGCATAACTCTCTTAAATTTTTTGTAGGGGGGGGGGAGGAGGAGGGCTTAGATCCTTGGGTGAAGCTGGACCACTAGTCATGAACACGGGCCAGGGCCTAAGCCGTTCCTTGCCACTACGTGTTGTAAATGGCATATTGCCAACTTTACTTTTCTCCTCAGCTGATTTTAAGTTTCTCTTTTTGCTATTTTTTGAGAACTTGGGCTTTTTGGATTTTACATGCCCTGTACTAGGAGATTGGGCATCGGGCTTGCCAGACGACGTTGATGGCATTTCATCGTCTATGTCATGACTAGTGGCAGCAGCTTCAGCATAAGGAGGAAGTGGGTCTTGATCTTTCCCTACTTTATCCTCCAAATTTTGGTTTTCCATTATATGTAGCACAAGAGAGCGTACCCCTAAGCCACACACTCGGCAAAGCCTTTAAAAATTATATGCGGCACAGGAGAGTAGCACTGGACTTATACTGCTGAATCAGTGAACTTTGTAATAGCAGTACCACTGGACTTATGCTGCTGAATCAGTGAACTTTGTAATAGCAGTACCACTGGACTTATACTGCTGAATCAGTGAACTTGGTAATATTGCAGTACCAATAGGCTTATACTGCAGGATTGGTTTTGCAAATTTTGTTGTAATTAATTTTTTTTTTAATTATTTTTTTGTATTTTTTTTTATAACTTTTTTTTAATTTTTTAAACACTTGGGAATAATGGGGAAATAACTATGCCCTTAGAAGCACAGAGCACAGGACACAGCACCACTGGACTGAACAGGACACAGCCAGGGCTGCCAAGAAGAATTCAGGGCCCGGGTACAACAAATTCATGGGGCCCCCCTCATATTCAAGTAAGCCCCAAAATTTTTTTGCGCCGCCTTACGGCGGCGCAAAACAATTTAGGTGTATGATCATACATTCAGGGGCGTGGCTAGCCAAACGGCGGTGCAAAAATTTTGGGAGGTGTGGTCATGCATTTGGGGGCGTGGCAAACGTGCCATTGGGGCGTGGCTAACATAAAAACCACTAGGCTCTCAATTCGCCGGAGCGTCACATATGTTCAAGCACTCCTGACTTTCAGGACATCTACCACCACAGTGTAGTATACAAACAATGCAGTGTGTACACAAACAGTTCAGTCTTGGCCTACACCTTACATTGGGCACAACATTCACCAAAAATTGGTATTGTCCCTACTAGAATCACAACATTTCACACACTGTGCTGCTCTCTCCTACCTGTTCTTCTCACTTTCTCCACCTGTGGCTGCTGGTTTCTTTAGTTGTGGCTTGTCCGGATCCAGGAATGTTGAAGGACCTATTTTGAAAAAAAAATGGCTACATTTAGAAAATTACAGCCAGCCCCGGCGTTAAATCAATAGCACCCACAATTAATAATTAGGCCTTCCTCCAGCCCCAACATTAAAATAATACTATTCACATTTAATAAATAAACTTCCTGCAAACAGCCCCAGCAGTACCTATTTCTTGCAACCATCACTGCCATTAAATAATTCAGTCACATTTAATAAATAGACCTCATTCTCCCTAAACTCACCCCAACATTCAATAGCCCCCAAAACTTTTTTTCTCCTCTGTTCCTCTCTCCTTTTTTTCCTCCACTGTTCCTCTTTCCCACTTTTTTTCCTCCTCTGTTCCTCTTTCCCACTATTTTTCCCTCCACTTTTCCTCTTTCCTACTTTTTTTTCTCATCTGTTCCTCTCTCCTTTTTTTCCTCCACTGTTCCTCTTTCCCACATTTTTTTCTCCTCTGTTCCTCTCTCCTTTTTTTTCTCCTCTGTTCCTCTTTCCCACTTTTTTTCCTCATCTGTTCCTCTTTCCCACTTTTTTTTCTCCTCTGTTCCTCTTTCCCACTATTTTTTCCTCCACTCTTCCTCTTTCCTACTTTTTTTTCTCATCTGTTCCTCTCTCCTTTTTTTCCTCCACTGTTCCTCTTTCCCACATTTTTTTCTCCTCTGTTCCTCTCTCCTTTTTTTTCTCCTCTGTTCCTTTTTCCCACTTTTTTTCCTCATCTGTTCCTCTTTCCCACTTTTTTTTCTCCTCTGTTCCTCTTTCCCACTATTTTTTCCTCCACTCTTCCTCTTTCCTACTTTTTTTCTCATCTGTTCCTCTCTCCCACTTTTTTTCCCTCCTCTGTTCCTCTTTCCCACTTTTTTTCCTCCTCTGTTCCTCTTTCCCACTTTTTTTTCTCCTTTGTTCCTCTCTCCCACTTTTTTTTCCTCCTCTGTTCCTCTTTCCCACTTTTTTTTCTCCTCTGTTCCTCTCTCCTTTTTTTTCTCCTCTGTTCCTCTTTCCCACTTTTTTTTTAATTCCTCTGTGGCTCTCTGCTTTTTTTCCCTCCTCTGTTTTTCTCTCCCCTTTCTTTATAGTACTGTCCATCTCTGTTTTCCTCCCCTTGCCTCTCCGTTTCTTTACTTACCTTTTGTCAACTTCTTTCCTTTCTTTTCTTCTCTTCTGTCAACTTCTTTCCTTTCTTTTCTTCTATCTCCTCTTCTGTCTTCTTTCTTCATGCTGGCTGCAGCGTTCCTCACTGACTGACGGGCGTGACTTGATGACGTCACGCCCGGCAGTCAGTGTGAATGGAGAAGAGGAGAGGAGGGACACGGCGCCGCGCGATCACGTGAGTATCGTTTTTTTTCTTTTTCTTTTTTTCTTCCAGCTCCCCCCACCAACGAATAACCCCCCCCCCCCCCCCCCCGCGGGAAAAAAAATAAAAATAAATAAAAATCGCAAAAAAGAAAATTATAAAAAAAAAAAAAAATTTAATTAGCGGAGAGGGCCCGGCCCGGGCCCCCTGGCATGGCCGGGCCCGGGTAAAATGTACCCACTCCCCCCCCCTCTCGGTGGCCCTGGACACAGCACAGGACCCAGCAGCACCACTGAACTCAAAATTGACAAAGAACAGCACACAACACCACTGGACTGATACTGCAGAATGTGTGAACTTTGTAATATTGCAGTACCACTGGACTTTTACTGCTGAATGTGTGAACTTGGTAATATTGCAGTACCAATGGACTTATACTGCTGGATTGTTTTTGCAAATTTGGTTATAATTATTATTTATTTTTTTTTTATAACTTTTTTTTCATTTTTTAAAAACTTCGGAATAATGGGGAAATAACTATGCTCTTAGAAGCACAGAGCACAGGACACAGCACCACTGGACTGAACAGGACACAGCACAGGACCCAGCAGCACTACTGAACTCAGCAGGACAGAGCACAGGACACAGCACCACTGGACTGATACTGCAGAATGTGTGAACTTTGTAATATTGCAGTACCACTGGACTTTTACTGCTGAATGTGTGAACTTGGTAATATTGCAGTACCAATGGGCTTATACTGCAGGATTGGTTGTGCAAATTTTGTTGTCATTAAAAAAAAATTAAATTAGTTTTTTGCATTTTTTTAAATAACTTTTTTTTATTTTTTTAAACACTTGGGAATATTGGGGAAATAACTATGCCCTTAGAAGCACAGAACACAGGACACAGCACCACTGGACTGAACAGGACACATCACAGGACCCAGCAGCACCACTGACCTCAGAAGGACAGAGCACAGGACACAGCACCACTGGACTGAGCAAAGCACAGCACAGCACAGCACAGAACTGAACAGCACGAGATATAGCAGGACAGAGGACCACCTATCACACCCTCCCTCTACCCTGATCAATGCCCGAATGAAGATGGCGGCGACTAGCGGGGAATTTATAAATTCCGAGTATCTCGAGATCCGACAACGGGATTATGAGTCAGAGCCTCAGTTTCAGATTTGAATTTGGCGCCAATACCCGGATCTGTCTCGGATCCGACTCGGATCGGCAACGTTCGGGTGGGCTCGGATTTCATAAATCCGAGTGCGCTCATGTCTACAGGAAATACCTGCTTTCTGTGCCTGAGACAAGGGCCATGACCAGGGCCGCCGAGATGGGGGAGAGCGGGTACATTTTACCTGGGCCCGGGCTTGCCAGGGGGCCCGGGCCGGGCCCTCGCGTGCAAATTTGTAATATTTTTTTTTTTTTTTCTATTCAGCGTTTTTTTTTTTTTGGTTTTTCTTTTTTGGTTTTTCACGGAGGGGGGGAAGGGGTGGGGGTCTGTCGTTGTGGGGGGAGCTGGAAATAAAAAAACAAAAAACAAAAAACATACTCACGTGATCGGCGCTGCGTCCCTCCTTCCTCTCTTCTCCATTCACACTGACTGCCGGGCGTGACATCATCAAGTCACACCCGGCAGTCAGTGAGGAGCGCCAGTCAAGACTAGAAGAAAGAAGAGAAGACAGAAGAGAAGAGAAGAAAAGAAAGAAGGTAAGTAAAGAAGCGGAGAGGCAAGGGGAGGGAAACAGAAAGGGACAGTGCTATAAAGAAGAGGGAGTAATAAAAACAGGGGAGAGAGGCAGAGAGTTAAAAAAAAAAAAAAAAAAGGGGAGAGAAACACTAAAAAAAAAAGGGGAGAGACACACTAAAATAAAAATGGGAGAGAAACACTAATAAAAAAGGGGAGAAAAACACTAATAAAAAAAGGGGAGAGAAACACTAAAAAAAAAAAAAGGGGAGAGAAACACTAAAAAAAAATAGGGGGAGAGAAGCACTAATTAATGGGCGCTATTTTGTTTGTAGGGTGATGGTGGGGCAATTTAATAGTGGGGACTATTAATTTATGATGGGGTGGTTTGGGGGCTATTGAATATGGGGGTGAAATAAGGGAGAAAGAGGTCTATTTATTAAATGTGACTATGAGTTATTTAATGGCAGTAATAATGATTGCAGGAAATAGGTATTGCTGTTTGGGGTGAGTTTAGGGAGAATGAGGTTTATTTATTAAATGTGACTATGAGTTAATTAATGGCAGTAATAATGATTGCTGGAAATAGGTATTGCTGTTTGCAGGAAGGTAATAGGTTTATTTATTAATATGTGAATACTATTATTTTAATGTTGGGGCTGGAGGAAGGCTTAATTATTAATCGTGGGTGCTATTGATTTAACGCCAGGGAGGGCTGTAATTTTCTAAAGGTAGCCATTTTTTTTTCTAAATAGGTCCTTCAACATTCCAGGATCCGGACAAGCCGCAGTCACAGGTGGTGAAAGTGAGATGAACAGGTAGGAGAGAGCAGCAGAGTGTGTGAAATGTTGTGATTCTAGTAGGGATAATGTCAATTTTTGGTGAGTGTTGTGCCCAATGTAAGGTGCAGGCAAAGACTGAACTGTTTGTGTACACACTGCATTCTTTGTATACTACACTGGGGTGCTAGATGTCTTAAAAGTCAGGAGTGCTGGGACATATGTGACGCTCTGGTGAATTCAAGACCTAGTGATTTTGATGTGCTAGCTATGCCCCAAGGGCGCATTGCCATGCCCCCAAATATATGACCACACCCCGAAATGTTTTGCACCGCCGCTAGGCTAGCCCCACCCCAATGACGCATTGTCACGCCCTTGAATGTCTGACCACACCCCTAATATTTTTGGGGCTTACTCGACTATGAGGGGGGCTCCATGAATTTGTTGTACCCGGGCCCTGAATTCCTCTTGGCAGCCCTGGCCATGACTATGGACATAGAAGAGAACTTGGACGATTCATCTAAGTCCAAGTCTCCAGAAGTGAAGAGGTAAGACCCTGCTTTGAGTATTGGAGCTCAAAAAATCCCTATGAAGGATCAATATCCCCTCCCATATATCCCTGACCTCTTTATGAGAAGGTACAGCTTAAAATGGTGATAGTTAACCAAAAGCAAAGAAGACAGGATGAATGAGACAAAGGGCTTGATTCATTAAGGCATGCAAAATGAGCGCAATGTGTGTTTTTTAAAAAAATGGACGTAATTTGGGCATACACACATCTGTATTCAACTACAAGCAGATCTGAAGAAATGTCTCTTGTTGAATACAGGTGTAGGTACGTTCTGCATATACGGCAATTGAGATAGACACAACGTACTGCAGGAAATGAACAATAAATACACTGATCAGCCACAAAATTAAACCACTGGCAAGTGAAGTGAATAACATTAATTATCTAATTACAATGGCACCTGTCAACAGGATATATTAGGCAACAAGTGAACAGTTAGTTCTTGAAGTTGATGTGTTGGGCAAGTGTAAGGATATGAGCGACCAACTTGTGATAGCTAGATGACTGGGTCAGAGCATCTCCAAAATGACAGGTCTTGTGGGGTGGTTAGTACCTATCAAAAGTGGACCAAAGAAGGACAACTGGTGAACCAGTAACATGGTCATGGCAACTCAAGGCTCATTAATGCGCGTGGGGAGCGAAGACTAGCCCATCTGGTCCAATCACACAGAAGAGCTACCATAGCACAAATTGCTAAAAAACTTAATGCTGGCTATAATAGAAAGGTGTCAGAACACACAGTGCATCAGAGGCTGCTGTGTATTGGACAGAACGGTCAGGGTGCCCATGCTGATCCCTGTCCACCACCAAATCCGACAACAATGGGCACGTAACTACCAGAACTGGAGCAATGGATCATCTGTGGGATGTACTGGAAAAACAAGTCAGAACCATGAAGGCCCCACCTCGTAACTTAAAGGATCTGCTGCTAGCCCCTTGGTGGCAGATACCAAGGACACCTTAAGAGCCTTTTGGTGGCACAAGTGGGACCTATACAATATTAGCCAGGTGGTTTTAATGTTGTGGCTGATTGGTGTATGTGTAATCTAAACTCTCAGCAAGATGCACAGAAATAAAAAGTATTTCATCCTTGTCACCTGTTAATAATATAAGCATTAAGAAAAAAGACATTGAAAAATAAAACAATTTTTTTTCTTTTTTTTCCCCCACCAAATACATTTATCGAGATGTTCTCCATGTCTATTGCATATAAAATTACTTTTTACAGTTGCTCCTAATTGCATACACACACTATGGCATGCATGTCATCACCAGGGCCGGACTGGCCATCTGGCACTTCTGGCAAATGCCAGAAGGGCCGATGGCCAGATGGGCCGGTCCGCATGTCCGCCGAGCAGCAGCACTGTGCGCGCTGCTCGGCGGACGGAGAATCAGTAACAGCCGCCTATGCGAGCAATCACATGGGATGGCATCACCTGACAGGGGTGATGCCGTCCCATGTGATTACTCACATAGGCGGCTGTCACTGATTCTCCGTCTGCCGGACAGCGCGCACAGTGCTGCTGCTAGATGAAAAAAGGTAAGTGTCTGTTTGTGTGTATGTGTGTGTAATAATGTGTCTGTGTATGTAAGTAATAGTGGGGCAAACAGTGTGGCTAACTGGGACAAACAAACAGTGTGGCTAACTGGGGCAAGCAAATAGTTGGGCTAACTGGGGCAAACAAACAGTGTGGCTGACTGGGGCAAGCAAACAGTGTGGCTAACTGGGACAAGCAGATAGTGTGGCTAACTGGGGCAAGCAAACAGTGTGGCTAACTGGGGCAAGCAAACAGTGTGGCTAACTGGGGCAAACAAACAGTGTGGCTAACTGGGGCAAACAAACAATGTGGCTGACTGGGGCAAACAAACAATGTGGCTGACTGGGGCAAGCAAACAGTTGGGCTAACTGGGGAAAACAAACAGTGTGGCTGACTGGGGCAAGCAAACAGTGTGGCTAACTGGGGCAAGCAAACAGTGTGGCTAACTGGGGCAAGCAAACAGTGTGGCTAACTGGGGTAAGCAAACAGTGTGGCTAACTGGGGCAATCAAACAGTGTGGCTAACTGGGGCAAGCAAACAGTGTGGCTAACTGGGGTAAGCAAACAGTGTGGTTAACTGGGGCAAACAAACAGTGTGGCTAACTGGGGCAAACAAACAGTGTGGCTAACTGGGGCAAAAAAACAGTGTGGCTAACTGGGGCAAGCAAACAGTTGGGCTAACTTGGGCAAGCAAACAGTGTGGCTAACTGGGGCAAGCAAACAGTGTGGCTAACTGGGGCAAGCAAACAGTGTGGCTAACTGGGGCAAGCAAATAGTTGGGCTAACTGGGGCAAGCAAACAGTGTGGCTAACTGGGGCAAGCAAACAGTGTGGCTAACTGGGGCAAACAAACAGTGTGGCTAACTGGGGCAAACAAACAGTGTGGCTAACTGGGAAAAACAAACAGTAGCAACTCTAAGTATCACAAGATTTGGTAATCTCGTGAGACAAAGAGCTTCCCTGCTCACTCTATAGGAAGTTCCCACCCTTATGGATGTCAGCAACACCAGAAAGATATATAAGTACAGTGGGCTGGGGGTGTCATAATGTGCCTGGGGGGATGGCGTGATGTGGCTGGGAGAGCGTGATGAATGTAATGTATTATTATAATGTATGTATCAATGCCCCATGTTGGCCACACCCACAACACAATGAGGTCATGCCCTGTTCGGCGCCGCCGCTGCGCGGCGGTACATATTTTCTCTTTTGCTAGAACTAAGGTGGGCCTGTGTACTTTAAATGCCAGGGCTGATTTTTAGTCCCAGTCCGGCCCTGGTCATCACTGTCATTCGGCACTTGCCCTGTAGATGGTACAAATGATACAACTGAATAATATGGACCTTAGAAATGTCCAAACCCTGAATCAGATGATAGTGTGTGCGCTTGGGCTCCTCACACCCTTACTGTACATTGCTTAAGTTAGTCCTCACCTTCCTCTCCCCATTCCACCCCCTTCAAATCATAAGTAGTTGGAAGTTTAATTTAACATGAATTGTGTTCTTTGGTGTAAGTCTTGGTTTTGAAGAGTGAAAATACACAAAATACACCACGTAAATGGACTTGTGTTCCTTAATGATTCAGGCCCAAAGTGTGGCTCTCACATGTAACAAGTACTTTGGTCACCCAGTTAGTTGGAAGATTGATCAGGTAGTATACAGTCTACCGCTACCACCCTAATTTCAGATCCAATAAGGGTTTTACATCTTCCTTCTGAAATCGGTGGTGAAGTACCCATTTCCCAAAGTCATAAGTAGGGAGCTGCAGCATTGAGTACAGAGCCCCTGAACGGAGTCATAAGCAGGGAGCTGCAGCATTGAGTACAGAGCACCTAAACGGAGTCATAAACAGGGAGCTGCAGCTTTGAGACAGAGCACCTGAACTAGAGATGCTCACTGACCCCCGTGTTTTGATTTTGGTTTTGGATCTGGTTTTGTTTGCTTTTGTTTTGCCATTTTTTTAAAAAATACCATTTTTTTTCATCTAAAATAACCTAATTTAGTGCTCCACCAGTTTCTTGGATAAGTGAGGTAATTCTAAAGCTAATAAATTATGAAAAAAACATTTTAATCCCTGGTAGGCCGTCCTTAATTCTAACACTTGCCTGCAAATTATACAGACAAACGTGGTTGTCTTCCTCCTCCATCTTTGATTATTGCCAATGTAGCCATCGTCTTTGGGTGTATATCACACCCTCCACTTGTAGTGAAATAGGAAAAAATTAGCCTGCATTGACTGTACATTAAATAGAAATGTGCCTAAGGCAGTTTGGTGTCAGTCTCTATAGCCCCCCCCCCCCTCCACTTGTAGTGAAATAGGAAAAAATTAGCCTGCATTGACTGTACATTAAATAGAAATGTGCCTAAGGCAGTTTGGTGTCAGTCTCTATAGCCCCCCCCTCCACTTGTAGTTAAATAGAAAAAAAGCAGTCTGCATAGACTGAACAATATAACAAATAAATGGACCAAGGTAGTTTGGTGGCTGTCTATGACCCCCCCCCCCCCCCCTCCACTTGTAGTTAAATAGAAAAAAAGCAGCCTGCATAGACTGAACAATATAACAAATAAATGGACCAAGGTAGTTTGGTGGCTGTCTATGACCCCCCCCCTCCACTTGTAGTTAAATAGAAAAAAAGCAGCCTGCATAGACTGAACAATATAACAAATAAATGGACCAAGGTAGTTTGGTGGCTGTCTATGACCCCCGCCCCCCCTCCACTTATAGTTAAATAGAAAAAAAGCAGCCTGGCATAGAATTAGAATATTAAAATAAATGGACAAAGGCAGTTTGGTATATGTCTGCATCAGACCCCCTCTCCACTAGGAGTAAAATAGAAAACTATTAAGCCATTATAGAGTCTAGAATATAAATTGAAATTGAGAAAGGCAATTTGGTATCTGTCTGCATCATCCTCATCAACATCATCATTAGCGCCCTTGTCGCCTACACAAATCTCCCCCTCATCCTCTTCTAATTCCAAAGTGGCATCCTCAATTTGTGTATCAACGGCTACACTTGGGCTGTTCAGGCAAACATCAGCAGAATTGGTGAAAGGGCCCTTCTTTATGGGTACACTAACAGAATGCTTACGATTACACATTCCACTGGTGGATGGACTCTGACACAGGGATTGGTGTCATTTCTGATTCAGAGCATACATTATCCTCTAATGCCTTATTGTTTTCTTGCAACTAGGCTTTCACGCGTAACAGTAGTTGTGCACCACTTTTAGACTCCAAATTACTTGGTCTTGCTTGGTCATCCCGAGTGACCGTACAAGAAGAAGGCTCAGTAACATTTTTTGATCTGCCACTAATAGAGAAAGGCGAAGGCCTCATTCTTTCTTTGCCACTGCATGTGTAGTATGGCATGTTGGCAATTTTTTTTTATCGGCAGTTAACTTTTCCTCAGTTACACTTCTTTTTCGCTTCAACACAGTAATTTTTTTTTTTGGTGTGTTTTTTTACCTGATTTAAAAAGACTATGTACTTTTACATTGGCTTTACCAGATGACGTACTGGGAACACTACCATCAGGACTGGTGACAGAACCTGGTTGCTGATTCTGCTCATATGTGGACTGCTTTAAATCCATTTTAATGAGCCCAAACCACTTGTAGTGCAAAAAATTGTATAGATACTGCTGATAAATATCATTTTTGACAGCAAGAAAAATTATTGTTTCACACTGGGGAATATGTGAAAACCCAAAGCACGTGTAGTGCCAAAAATTGTATTAGATAGATACTGCTGACAAATATGACTTTTTTTTGACAGCCAGAAAAATTAGTGTAAAACACTGGGGAATATGGGACACCCCAAAGCAGTTGTAATGACAAAAATTGTATTAGATAGATACTGCTGACAAATATGACTTTTTTTTGACAGCCAGAAAAATTAGTGTAAAACACTGGGGAATATGGGACACCCCAAACCACTTGTAGTGCAAAATAGTGTATTAGATAGATACTGCTGACAAATATGACTTTTTGTGACAGCCCGAAAAATTAGTGTTAAACACTGGGGAATATTGAACACCCCAAAGTACTTGTAGTGCAAAATAGTGTATTAGATAGATACTGCTGACAAATATGACTTTTTTTTGACAGCCAGAAAAATTAGTCTAAAACACTAGGGAATATGGGAGACCCCAAAGCACTTCCTGCTCTAACAATTGCTAATAGAATTTGAATTAATAATAGAATTGAATAGATTCGAAATGAAAGAATAATAGAAAGAATAAGGTGTACAATTACTGCTCTGTCCCTGCGCTAATACAGCCTGTGACCTAACCCCCCTCTGTCAAATGGCGATGGATTGCTGTGGAGGCTGGTATTTATGCTTTTCAAATCTCGCGAGAACTGAGCTCAGAAATCCAATACGTCACAATGACGTTTTGCCTCAATTTCGATTGCGCATGGGCGGGAGAGCACCGAGCCTGCTCGGCTCGGCTCAGTACTCGGATAGGCGAAATTTGGATGGATTCGGATCACGGGGAACCTAGCCCGCCCATCTCTAACCTGAACGGAGCTATAAGCAGGCAGCATTGGAACCGCTAAGACAATTAAGTTATTTAATTTATTTCCTATGCAAGTCCTTTGCCAGTGACATTCCATCAGGATCTGGATGAGGAGTACCATTAATATAGCAGCATTACTTTGATTGCTATATATCTTTCAACTTATTGGCCGATTTGCTGTAAATCTTGGAGGGAATTTTTCGTGATTATATCATTACATGAACTACCATATATTTACTACAGTTGCATGAACATACTTATCAATTCATTCCTTATACAGACATTATTTGTGATTCCATTTATACAGCTTTTAGTCCCAGTGGTTTTTTAATGTTTGGTTTCAATTACCAATTTATGAGGTCTATGTATTATATTTGACACATCAAAAATATATTTTTTATATACAACTATCTCTGGTTTTATGTATCCTGCCATGGTTTCCTTTGATCTTTCAAGGTAATGACACACCTATATATCACTATTCAGCACTGCTTTATTTTGCTTTGTGGTTGTTTTTGATCAGGGGCTAGTAATTGGCCCTGCTTTGCAGCTGCGATTTGTGTTTAATTGGTGTGGAGCAGCCCAGTCCGGGATTCCTTTTTCTTTTTTTGTTCTCCTGGTCATTAGATGCATTACATGCCAGTAGGAATCTCCTTTAGAATAACTTACATGTTTCATCATAGAGAAGTTACTTCTTCAGAAGTGTGAGCTGAACAGAGGTGCAGAGAGAGACAATATACCTTTTGCTTCCTGTGGCTCCTGCTCACCGGGGAAAGATGTGCCTGCCTGGCCAAGTACAGGCTCTGATTTAATGAGTGTGGGGAACTAATTTTTTGGGCAAGGAAACCAATCTATTGTTCACCATCATTGATATGATCTTCCTCTGAATGCTGTTTTGCTCCTGCTGCATAACAATTTGTTTCTCCCCACCAGGCAACTTGCAGGAGCTACAGGAAAACTAGGTCTTGCAGCAGGGCTATAGATTGATTTATAATATTTCTCTCTGTAGTTCCTTCTGCCTGCAGCTCTCCCAAATATTCCCTTGTTGGTGAAGATATTTGCCTTGATGGTAAAGAGCTTGACAGTGGTTGTGGTTCCAAAACATCCTTCTTGCTGTGATTTTTCTTAATTCAGTATTTGATCCTCAGCTATGAAAATGAGACAAAGTGACAGTGCCAAACCAACTGCTTTGAGTAAAGTTACACTTAATAAATATTGCATAATACAGGAATCAATTTTTTTTCCAAACAATGTTTTCACACCACTAGGCAGCACCTTACAATTTTATATCCTGCCATAAAAGAGGGAGGTCAAAATAACACTAAACTAAACAAGGAACGAAAAGATGCTGGACATTTCTGATGTGCAAATGCAAGAATATTAATAAATTATGCATAAGACAGCATTACTCCCACACACATCTGCTACAAAAGCTAACACAGCTAGCGTCACCTGTAGCTATGTACACCCTCAATAACATAGGCCAAGGTATGAAAAACGAGAAAATTTGAATTACAACCTTTATTTTCTTCTATTTTTTTGAAGTAGACCTTTATTTTCTTCTATTTTTTTTTATTTTTTTTTTAGCAAACGCTGCTTACATAGCATTTAAGTTAGAGATGTTCACTGGCCCCCGTGTTTTGGTTTTGGATCTGTATTAACTTCGTGTTTTGGTTTTGGTTTTGGCAAAACCACCCAAGCGTGTTTCGGTTTTGGTTTTGGATCTGGATTTTTCTTAAAAATTGCTAAAATTTGCTAAAATCACAAAATTTTGCTTTTTTTTTGCCTCTACATTATTATTATTAACCTCAATTTACATTTATTCCCAGTCAATTTTGAGCATCTCCCAGGTCAAAATATTATTTTCACACAGTTTTGGCCAAAGACTGCAGCGAGCTGGCTGGATGCTAAGCGACAGAGCAACGGCACAAACACACAGCAGTAAATCACATCTAGGAAACATTTCCACACAGCAGTGGCAGAAAAAAAGAAAAGTGGTGCAAGATGGACTTGTCCTTGTTCTCATCCACCCACCCATATGTTAAAAAAGGTTTAACAAACTCACACAGAAACAGGAGAGGTGGCAGTGTTTAGTGCTGCAAGAGAAATAAAAGGGCTGGCAGTGTTTTTAAAAGTCTCCACTCACATTCTACTGTGCCATAGCTTGTCCAGAAACAAGAGAGGTGACAGGGCTGGAAGTATTCTTAAAAGTTTCCAGTCACATTCTACTGTGCCATAGCTCGGCCAGAAACAGGAGAGGTGGCAGTGTTCAGTGCAGAAAGAGGAATAATAGGGCTGGCAGTGTTCTTAAAAGTCTCCAGTCACATTGTACTGTGTTATTATAGCTCACACAGAAACAAGAGATGTGTCTGTGTTATTGCCAGTCTACAGTCTATATGCCATTGCTTATTGTCAGTGCTGAAAGAGAAATAATAGGGCTGACAGTATTCTGATAATTTCTCCAGTCACATTTTATTGTGTTATTATAGCTCACACAAAAACAGGAGAGGTGCCAGTGTTCTTGCTAGTCTACAATCTATGTGTCATTGCTGATTGTCAGCATTAAAAGAGAAATAATAGGACTGGCAGTGTTTTTAAAAATTCTCTAGTCACAGTAGTTGTAGTTGTACTGGGTTAATAAAATGAATTCACATCAGTCCCTGTCATTGAAAAATGACAGGGATGCATAGGAGATGCTGTCTGTGACCTGTAAAATTTCAGGACATTTCCGGCATTCTGCAACAGCATGTAGGAGATTGCAGCAGCTACAAGAGCAATTTCATTTGCCCTGCCACCAACTGAAGCAAGAGGTGGTAACAAGGTGGAATTCCACCCTGTATATGCTTCTGAGGATGCAGGAACAGCGAAAAGCCATCCACGCTTACTCTACAAGACATGACATTGGCAAAGGAGGGGAAATTAATTTGACTCAAGTGCAGTGGAGAATAATTTCCATGTTGTGCAAGGTGCTGAGACCATTCAAAATAGTCACCTGTGAAGGGAGTTCAAACATTGCTAGCTTGAGCCAAGTGATTCCCTTTATTTGTCTTTTGGAAAAGCAGCCTGAGAAACTGAAGGAGGAGATGAACCAAAGCAATTGCGCTAAGTATGTTGGACTTGTAGATCAAGTACTTTATTCGCTTCGCCAGGATCCAAGAGTTATCGAAATCTTGAAATAGGATCACTACATGTTGGCGACTGTGCTTGATCCTAGGTTTAAGAGCTATGTCTTCTCTTTGCTTCCAACTGCCCCAGATCTCAACAGATGCAAGAAGCTCCTGGTGAGCAAGATGATAGCTCAAGTGTTGCGTGACAGGACGGCATCTCCTCCTTCAGTTTCTCAGTCAATCAGTGCTTGTAAAAAACTTTCCCAAGAGACCCAGGGATGACTCAAAACAACGTTTTGAAATCTGGTCTGGTCTAAAAGAATTGACCAAAAACCGTGACCGTAACTCCACCTGATCCTACTATCAACATCCAAAGGATGGTGGAGGCTTATTTTAACAACAGCATAGAAATAGACACGTTAGACACGTTCCCTTTACATACTGGGAGTAAAAAAGTCAATTTAGAGACCCATATACCAACTCGCTTTGCAATACCTAAGCTGCCCACCCTTCAGTACTCAGTACTTGGAAAAAGTTTTCAGCACAGCCTGGAACTTTGTCAGCATTCAGCGTAGGAGGCTACTTCCTAAAAATGTGAAAAAGATGTTGTTCATCAAAATGAACTACAATTTCCAAGAGGAGGGCCTTTCCTGCCAATTACATCAAAGTACAGAGACTTCTGTAATAATGGATTCTAGTGGGGATGAAGTAATAATGTGTGAGGATGATGTACACACGGATGAGGGTGAGGATGAGACTTAGGGTGGTGACAACAACATCTTGCCATAGTAGAGTTCGTTATCAGCACTTTTAGCTTAGGTGCCTTAAGCCCATTGTTAGCTTGTTTTGTGGGGGCACAAAGACACCAAGCACTGCAGCCTCATAAGTGACACTCCTTGTTGCTGAAGCGCTTGGTTTGTTAAAATGTGCATGTCCCTTTTAAGATCCAACATAAGGGTGGGTGAGAGGGAGAATCCAAGCACAATTCCATATTGCACCACTTTTCCTTTCAGCTACCACTGCGTGCCAATGATACCTACATGCGCTATATACTGTTGAGTTCTTTGCAAAACTTAGCTTTCGTCGAGACACCCATTGATGATGCAGATGACTCAGCACAAATTTTTGACATCTGGGGGTAAATGTATCAATGTACGATTTTGCAAATCCAGCTATTTTCTCAGGCGAGTTGAAACTCGCAGATGTATGAAGCTGATATTTCATGTAAAATCGCCAGAGTTGTGCTTCTGTCAAAATCGCAATTTCCAAAATCGATAGAGATCAAACTCTCTCCCTTTTGCAACTCCAGCTATACAAGTCTCAAATGTATGAAGCTGCGATTAGGCAAACTCCGAAGAGTTTGCTTTCAAACACGCCAGATACAACACGCTACTTGCTAGCAGCATGCTAGGTAAACACATCACTGTTTCACTGTTCTGCAACAGAGCCGGAGCTTTGGACTTGGTTGACAGCCATTTTAGGATTAAAAGCTGCTGATGACAGTGATAAGTATAGGGTATTTATTATTTTTAATAGAAAAATATAGTATAAATGAGGGTGTTTACTGTCCTTATTGTGGGTTTATTATTTTTTTAAATGTTAGTGGTTTTAACAAAGGTGTAGTGGTTTATTTAACATTTTCTTTTGTGGCACTACAGGTCCCAGCCAGCCCAGGGTGTCAGGGCATGTTGGCACTTGTGGTTTTCCAAGTGCCAACATGCCCTGGCTGCCATGGGTATGCTGGTGCTTGTAGTTATACAAGTAGCAGCATGCCCACACTATTTATGGCACCCTGGCTGGCTAGGACTTGTAGTTGCACAAAACAAAATGGCGTATGTTTATTTTTTATACTATAATCACCGTTATTACCCTACACCCACCACCCAGGGGTGGTAGGAAGAGCCCTAGTGCTTTAAACACTGGGCTGGGTGTCCTTAGAGGGGGGGCCCACTCGTTTTATCAGCGGACCCCACTCCCTAGGGAATCCAGCCCAGCGCTGAACAGCCTGAGTTGGGTTGTCATTATGGCAGGGGGACCCCTGCCGCGTGTCCACCTGCTATAGTGCCACCAACCCCGGCTGGTTTGCCTAGTGCTGGTTCCGTGAAAATCGGGGGGACCCCACGCAAATTTTTTCCCCGATTTTCACGGAACCAGCAGTAGTCTGGCAGCACTAGGGTTAATAGTGAATAGAGGAGGGACCCCACGCTGCTTTTTTTTTTTAACTTTGACCTATTTTTAACACTTTTTACAGCTGCCGGAGCTCCGGAAGTATGACAGGACAATGATGGGTTTATAGAACATGCTGCTACAACAAAGGAGAGTTAGCTACTACGGGTGTGTTTTACATTGCAGCAAAGCGCTAGAGATGCCCAGCAGTTTTAAAGATCAGGGTAAAAATCTCAGCTTGATACATTTGAGAGTATCTGGACTAAAATCGCGGGCTATCACCCACGATTTGCCGCGATTTTAACACGCTGAAAAAAATCGGACCTACGTTTACCCCCTGGTTGAATTGACCAAATCTAGTGACACCTTTGCCGTAACTTCACCTGATCCTACGATCAACACCCAAAGAATGGTAGAGTATTATTATTATTTTTTTTAACGGTATAAACAGTTTTATTAACAAAGAACAACTTTGCTTGCAGAATGTAAGCATGGATGTCTAAATAGACGTGTATATGCATTACTCAAACCTTCCGCTTTGCTGCCGTTTCATCAGTATTGCACAAAGTGTTTGTAATTTGCACTTTATGTCAAAGGTGCCTAGCTATATTTAAATTTTTTTGGGATTGGGATCGATTCAAAGCTCATTGATGACCTTGTTTTTTGCTGTGAATGTCAATGGCTCTTTTTAGTGCATTGTCTGGAACAAGATCCAATATACTCATGTCAGAATGATCACAGACAATTTTTGGACGCCTGGCGGATTTACCCTTCTGAAGTTTGATTTCAATCATCCTTACAATTGTTTCTTTCTTGTATGCGTGACCACATACTTTGTTTTTCACTGGGTTCAGAATCTCCAACTGTGTTATAGAAGTGCTCTGGGTGACGGCAATCTCCTCGTCTTCACCTTCCAAAGCTTCGTTAACAGGAGCCTGTGACACACCCATTTGTTTTCTCAGGTCTCTTAGCTGTTCTTTAAACTGGATATATTTATCGTCCTGCCTCAGGGCTTCCTCTGTATCATTGTTCTGTCGTGTACAAGCTCTCTTAAATCTGGGATCTCATCCGGTGGGTCACATTTTAACTTAGTTACAGTCTCAACTGCATCTAAATATGGGTTTAAATCTCTGTTCAATGCAGCGTATTCCAACATGACGGATTCCATGCTGCCCACATGTTTCGTGTCACAGTCTGTCTGAAGCAGATGTAATGCCACTCCAGTTGTAATATCCATTCCTGTGTCTACATAAGTGTGGCAGTTCTTCAGGGATGAGAGGGAGATATCCAGAGAGGAGAAGTGTTAGGAACACCTCCAGCCAGTACAGCAAAACCCAGAGTCTGCTCCAAATGCCTGGTTTAAACTGTTGCCCCTAGTGGTGGGGAAAGGCTTGGCTGCAGACAAACAGAGGATCGTGAGATATGCACTGGCTGGGGAGAACCCAGGAATAGAGTACCGAGGCCATAGAGTAGGAAGTGCAGGAGGGAGTCAGGAGAGACACCAAGTGGATGGTGTCAAGACTGATATATCAATACTGGCCACTGGAATAATTAAAAGAACGGTTGATGGAGAGGTCCACTGATACACAGCAGCTTCAGGACCGGTGCTTGTCTGGAAAGGAACATAACTTGCAGTGATAGGTAAAGATGATGAAACAAAACGTAGACAGTTGCCAGAGGTACTACAACCCACAGTACCAGTGAGCGTCCGAAGATTTAAGGGAAATAGTTCTTAGGCGGTTGCCAGGCGTAACTACAACCCACAGTACTGGTGAGAGTCCGGAGATTTGAGGGGAACAGTTCCTAGGCGGTTGCCAGGGGTAACTACAACACACAGTACTGGTGAGAGTCTGGAGATATGGGGGAAACAGTTCCTAGGTGGGTTCCAGGGGTTACTACAACCAACAGTACTGGTGAGAGTCCGGTGATATGAGGAAAACAGTTCCTAGGCGGTTTGCCAGGAGTAACTACAATTACAGGCCCACAGTGATATATGTAAACAGTCAAAAGTACCTGTGGCCAGGTTGAGTCCGGAGCCAGAGGGAGATTTTAGAAATCTGAGCACAGTGATGCTGCAGGGGCTACGTCTCCATATACAGGTTAGGATGAGCAGAAGAGCTGGAGATCATGACGGGGCCATGCCTGGGAGCACAACTTTACCGGGGTCCGGAAAATAGCTGACTGGAACTGATGAGTAGATAGTAGAATAGTCCAGGGAAAAGCAGGGTCCGTGCACAGGGAACCCAATGGAGAATAGTCAGGAGCTGAATCAGGTCTGGCACATTAGGATTATCCGGCTATTTAAGGAGAGCAGAACTAATAGGCTTTGTTTGTTAAACTGTACATGTCCTTTTCAATATCTTACATAAGGGTGGGTGGGAGGGCCCAACGACAATTTCATTTTGCACCACTTTTCTTTTCTGCCAGTGCTATGTGGCAATGTTTCCTAGTCATGCTATGAATTACCGTCTGTTTGTGTCGCTACTCTGTCGCTTAGCATCCAGCTGGCTGAGTAACTTTAAACCTTGGCAAAACCATGTTGTATTGGACGGGGAGGTAAATTTTAAATGTGAGACAGATTTGTAGTTGTGGTAGGGCATATCCTAGATCCCACACAGCCCCCCTCTTTTAGAATGATCTCTTTCACTCCATCAGAACATCCCCCAATTTGTGCAGTTTCAAACGAACATTAAAACCCCACCTTATCTTAAAAACTTTTCAGTCATCCACTCAACTTCCCACCTTGTCGGCTACCTCTCCCACTCATCCCTTCTTCCCAATTCCTCTCTTGTTCCGTGTGACTATGTCCCCATATCACCTTTGTGTCTTCAGTATGTCTGCCCCTCCCTTTAAATTGTAAGCACCATTGAGCAGGGCTCTCTGTCCTCCTGTCCTCCTGTTTCCACTACTTTTAACTTTGCTCTTCAACTACTCAGACCTTCTCCTTCTTGGGCCTTCTGCCCTCTGACTTCTCTTTCGCAGTTCTCTGCACCGTTCAGTGGCTCTTAACCTGTCAACCGCACTCACCCCCTTGGGCACAGGTTTGCAGATTTTCCTGAATATCCCACTCTTTCTCTTTCATTGTGCTTTGAGCTTCTTGAGTTATAGGGTCTGAGTCATTAAGGCAGACATACTGAACGCAGCGCACGTACGTGAACTGATGCACGTATCTGTCGGTTGTGAACGGCTTAATGACTTCTGGTGCAACTGTTCCTATCGTACGTGTTCACAGCCGTGCACGCCAGCAAATAGTAGTATGTTCTGCTTTACTTTCAAAAGCGAACGCTACGCTTTCGATTGCCATAGTAACATCATTGGTGTATCTCTCAAGTGTTGATTCATGTTTTAACAACTACCATTGTTTGTTATATAGTAGTGGTTGTAATGAACATTAAAATATGTGTTCTCCCTTGTTATGCTACTTTGTTCACATATACCACTCTCTGTGAATCCCAAAGTGTCAGCATGCCTATTGCACTGGTTCTTATTTCTACAATTGACAAACTTTGCCACTAAGCCTTGCATTAATGCCCCCATGTACATCATGGACCATCGAAGGGGCATGATCATCATCCCCTAATGGTGATAAATTCACATGTATACAGGGGAGGCAGGCCCCCACCAGCTGTGGGCCCTTTAACAGCTACACCCCCTGCTTATATGGTAGCTCAGCCTATGGGCAGGGCCGCCGAGAGGGGGGGGAGTGGGTACTAATTACCTGGCCCCGGGCATGTCAGGGGGCCCGGCCCGGGCCCTGGCGCCGACAATTTTTTTTATTTTTTTTTCAAAACTATTTTTTTTTTTCCGGGGGGGCTCGGTCATTGGTGGGGGGAGCAAGGTAGTTAAAAAAAAACCAAAACCATACTCACGTGATTGCGGCACCAGCGTCCCTCCTCACTGCTGCTCTGTGCTCCATTACTCCAGACTGACTGAATGCCGGGTGTGACATCATCATGTCACGCCCAGCATTCAGTCAGTCTGGAGCAATGGAGCACAGAGCAGCAGAGAAGACAGGGAGGAAGAGAGAAGTAAAGGTAAGTAAAGGGAGGAAAACAGGGGGGGGGGTTAAAAAATGGGGAGTTAAAAAAGGGGGGGGTGGGGCAATAGCAGCATGACACAGGGGGGTTAAAAAAGGGACAATAGCAGCATGACACAGAGGGGTTAAAAAATGGACAATAGCAGCATGACACAGGGGTTAAAAAAAGAGGGACAATACCAGCATGACACAGAGGGGTTAAAAAAAGAGGGACAATAGCAGCATGACACAGAAGGGTTAAAAAAGTGACAATAGCAGCATGACACAGAGGGGTTAAAAAAAGAGGGACAATAGCAGCATGACACAGAGGGGTTAAAAAAAGAGGGACAATAGCAGCATGATACAGAGGTGTTAAAAAAAGAGGGACAATAGCAGCATGACACAGAGGGGTTAAAAAAGGGACAATAACAGCATGACACAGAGGGGTTAAAGAAAGGAGGGAGAAGACAAGCAGCATGACACAGAGGGGTTAAAAAAGAGGGACAATAGCAGCATGACACAAAGGGGTTAAAGAAAAGAGGGACAAGACAAGCAGCATGGCACAGGGGGTTAAATAAAGGAGGGACAAGCAGCATGGCACAGGGGGTTAAAGAAAGGAGGGACAATAGCAGCATGGCACAGGGGGTTCAAGAAAAGAGGGACAAGCAGCATGGCACAGAGGGGTTTAAAAATGAGTGACAAGCAGCATGGCATAGGGGGTTAAATAAAGGGGCAAAGGCAGCATGGAGGGCGCAGTGTGATCATAAGGGGGCATAGCGTGGTGATGATAAAGGGGCACAGTAATGTGTGTGTGATGGCACGGAGCTTTTGGCAATGTAGTGTGTGTGAGGTAGATGGTGGCTAATTAATGGCTGCTATTTTGTTTGCGGGGTAATGGGAATACTATTTTAATGTTGGGGCTGGAGGAAGGCCTAATTATTAATCATGGATGTTATTGATTTAACGATGGGGCTGGCTGTAATTTTCTAAATGTAGCCTTTTTTTTTTTCCAAATAGGTCCTCCAACACTCCGGGATCCAGACAAGCCGCAACTAAAGAAACCAGCAGCCACATGTGGTAAAAGTGAGAAGAACAGGTAGGACAGAGCAGCATAGTGTGTAAAATGTTGTGATTCTAGTAGGGACAATGCCAATATTTGGTGAGTGTTTGGTGAGCCCAGTGGGCACAGGCCAAGACTGAACTCTTTCTGTACACACTGCATTCTTCCTATACTACACAAGGGTGCTAGATGTCCTGAAAGTCAGGAGTGCTTGTACAAATGTCACGCTCCGCGGAATTCAGGACCTAGTGATTTTATTGTGCTAGCCACGCCCCAACGGCGAATTGCCACGCCCCCAATTTTGAGACCATACCGCTGAACATTTTTTTGCTTGCTCAACTATAAGGGGGGGCCCCATGAATTTGCTGTACCGGGGCCCTGAATTCCTCTTGGCAGCCCTGCCTATGGGTGAATATCACAACTATTACACTGCAGAACTTGTCTGATGGCATGGTAAATAAAACAACACATATAATGGTGCACATTTGGTGAAAATGATATAACTGATATGTGTGTTTTTGGCTTATTACATTATAAACCATATTTTCTTCAACATACACAAACATGCAGCTAATGGTAGCTTTCAATGATAAATACCAGTCATGTTAGATAAATGAAATGGTTAAGGTTTGAAACTAAAGAACGCTAATAAGCAGTAGAATGTATAATAAAATAATAATAATACTAATAACAATAATAATAATAATGATATGATAATTAGTAGGGTCTTCACCGCAGATCGCTTCATCTGCATTGCAATTGCACGATGGAGCGGCGCCTTCCCAATTGCAAGCGCAGATGCCTGCGTACGGCTCGATAGCCAGCAACTTTCTCCTCGTTGCTCACATACCGACCTGCAGGTTGAAAACAATGGTCCATTGTTGTTGTAAGGACCCTCAGTTCGGTACATGTCTCACTGACCTTATTTGTATCTATATCATCAACAATCCTGCAGCACGCATTTCCCAGGAATCTTCTCCTACTTCTTTCTCTCCATCTTTCAGTCCCATCTATCAGCCATACTACCCCTCACCTGACTATCGTTCCACAAGTAGACCTTATTGCGCGCATCCGAGTTTACATACTGAACCACTCCCCTCTCAAGGTCCTATTATTTCTAGGGTAAGACCCCAAATGCATCACCATCCTTACCAAAGAAACCAATATTTTGACAATGACCCATATACACATTGCAATCCGCCAAACAACAATCATTTACTTCCACCTGCCCATCCTGCCATCTCTGCCTTTCCTGCCATCTCTGCCCCTCCTGCCATCTCTGCCATCTCTGCCCCTCCTGCCATCTCTGCCATCTCTGCCCCTCCTGCCATCTCTGCCATCTCTGCTCCTCCTGCCATCTCTGCCCCTCCTGCCATCTCTGCCCCTCCTGCCATCTCTGCTTTTCCTGCCACCTCTGACACTTGTGCACCCCGAGCCACCCGTTCCACACAATCGTTGGCTGCTGCACACTCACTCTCTGCTGCTCCATTGGCCTCTGCTTCCTCCCCACTGTTGCCTTCTACATCACGGGTTACCAGAAGCCAGACTCATCCAAGAACAGCAGCAACTATTGTTCCACCAAAGTAAAATAAAATCAAAGTAATTTTTTTCCCCTTACATTGTAAATAAAATATATAATGATATATTTCTTAGTTATGTATGTTTTCTTTAGTAAAAAACAAACTCACAAGAAAAGTAGGTGTCCAGGACATATTCTTTAAAAGAGACATATATGACGTCTATTGAAAACAAAAAAAATAGTACCTAAGAGCCATGCGTCACCATCCGGCCTTGCACCCCCTTGCCTTTGCTGCAATCTTTTCAACATCCCTGGTTGCTGGAAGGCAAAGTAGTCATGTGTACTCCCTGGCCACATAGCTACTAGATCAGGAATCTGGAGAGATGCGGCACATTTAGCCTGGACGTTTATCGAGTGGAAATGCTTGCGATTCAAATATATGGCATCATTCCCACAGGAGGGGAACAAGGCTTCATGAGTACCATCTGCTGCCCCTATGACGTGCGGAAAACCGGCTGTGGTGGAAAACTGCAGTTTGATCTGCACAATGGAATGGCAGATGTATGAATTGCCTGAGACGCGACAGGAACGCCCACAGAACAACCTTCAGCACACGATTGAAGGAATTCTGGGACATCCCTGTCGTGACTCCCACAGTAGTCTGAAAAGACCCTGTGGCGCAAAAGTGCAATACCGCCAACAGTTTGGTCAATGGCAGTATTGCTGTTGGGATGTTGCGCATTGGCTCCAGGTCACTCTGCACAGTGCGCAGGATGTCCAGGATGACTCGAGGCGGGAGCCAATAACGACGCACCACCTCAGCATCAGACATCCCAAAGAGGCTGACACGTGGCCTGAAGACACGCTCCCTGGGCTGGCGGCGATGGACTTGTTGCTGGTTTTGGTGGCGTCAACGCTGGTTGCCCTCCTGTGCTGCCACATGTGTCTCGGCCATTTCTAAGAAACGCTATATTTGAGAGAGAAAGATGTTAAAAAAATAAATTTCTTCATCATTTTGGAAATGCCACTCCTGTTTGCACAGGAAACATTTACAATATACTTACACCGATAAGTGGGTTGGCCAAACTCATAATGGGGCTGAGAAAAGAGAAATAAATATTTTAACAAAAAAACAGAGAACACAATTTGCCATAGTGCCACATGACTAGGCATTAAACAAAGCAAGAAAAAACAAAAAACAATCGAACACATACATATGTCTCAGGGGGGATAAGAAATTATTCTTTCTCCTTTTATGCTATGTCAGGTTGCAGACCTAGGGCCATGTAACTTACCACAAAATGGAGGCTGATCCTGTGCTGTCAATTTCCTGTGAACCAGCAATGTGAATGGATAACTAAAGAAAAGATTTGAAAAATAAAAAAACTAGTGAACAGCCCCAATTCGGAAACTATAACATGAAACAAAACATGATGACAAGAAAAGATACATATGTCTCAAGGGCAAAGACCCCCAAAAAATAACAAAATGATACACAATAGGCTACCAGTACACATACACTTTAAAAAGTAGAAACCAAACAATCCCTAGTAGTAGCTTAAAATATTTAAAGCAAACATACCAGTAAATCAGTCATAGCAGAAGACAGGGCACATGCTGTAAACACAGCTTTATTGCACTGTTCAATTGGCAGAGAGTATGCAGGTGAGAGGCAGCATACGTCACGATCACATGGAGACCTGGATGTCAAATTGTGTCTGCTAGTGGTTCGGCAATGACAGATAAACTAGACCCCGAGCAGGTGCATACTATATGCCGAAAAACACGCAATTGCCAAGTTCGCCCAAGTCTGACTTTGACGTCCCTAAACGGGAACGCCCTCATTGTGAATTGACTATGGCACTACGCCCCGTCACCTCCCTTTTCACGCCCCAAAGTCATAGACCGTCGGACATGGCAATGCCATTCGCAACCATAAAGGTTTGGTGCACAAAACTTTTGCGTACCATACTCGCTGAAAATGGACATATGTCCTTTAATGACTCAGGCCCATAGTGTTTATTGCTGTTTTACCTTATACTGTCCTATTATTTGTTCCTGTACGGCATTACAACACTTTGTGGCACCCTATAAATAAAAATGAATAATAATAATAGATCAACTGTTTCTCTTTTTTGCCTACTGACAAGCTCAGGTCAAGTCAGTTCCCAGCTGAGCCTCACTTAGAAATGAATTATGTTTGGTCTTATATTAATCCACCTTTTACCAGCAGGAATCCGGTATCATCAGAGAAATAGTAAGATAGTAAGATTCATACTCAAAAATACTCAAAGGGTTAGTTCAAACCCTTTTAGCTGGTTCCCTCAGGCAAGACATGTGCTGTTGGAATGACTTGCCCCCACCTTTGGAGAGAAATCCTTTGAACTGACCTATGATCTGCATTGTACTAGAATATCTTACACCCTGAACCAATGAAGAAAGACTTTAGCTTATCTTTGTGTACATTGTGACATCATCACTGGTTTTTTTTGTTAACTCAAACTGCATAAACAGCCACTGGACAGTACCATTCAACCTCTTTGCCAACAGACCTTAGCTTTGACTACTGTTCCTGGATCCAGGGTGCGCTGCGTATGTATCGGTTATGCTTTTGTAACATTCTCATTGTATTTTGCTGCTTATTGCTATTAGATATCTTTGTATGTTGTAACCACAATAATTGCATTGGACAATCTTTATTGGTGAAATAGTAATGGACAGAACACTACCTACTCACACATTGTTGCAGACTAAGTATACCCCTTCCTGGCAACAGTATTCCCTGATAGCAGTGGCTTCTTTCAGAAGGATAATGCACCCTGCCACACTGCAAAAACTGTTTAGGAATGGTTTGAGGAACATGACAAAGAGTTCAAGGTGTTGACTTGGCCTAAAAATTCCCCAGATCTCAATCCGATCAAGCATCTGTGGGATGTGCTGGAAAAACAAGTCTGAGCCATGGAGGCCCCACTTTGCAACTTACAAGACTTAAAGGATCTGCTGCTAATGTTTTAGGGTCAGATACCATAGGACACCTACAGAGGTCTTGTGGAGTCCATTCCTCGATGGTTCAGAGCTGTTTTGGTGGCAAGAGGGGGACCTACACAATATTAGGCAGGTGGTTTTAATGTAGTGGCTGATTGGTGTATATACTGTACAACATGGTGATGAAGTGAAAAAAAACCAAATAATAAAAAATAACAGTGGAGGAGGACATATTATGATAAAAGTCGAGAAAGGAGGACAAATGTTTTTTTCAAAGACAGCTTTCACAATGTATATAATTAACTAGCAGTAATGAACTGTAGACATTTTTGTTAACAGAACTAGAAATAAACAGATTATGATATGGCCTGAATACTTCACTGTTACGATTCCCTAGAGCTTAAATCAACACAGCAGCAGAATTAACCAATAAACTATCTAAGTAACTATACATTCTTTAATTTTTACCTCAGGTAAAATTTAAACAGAAATGTGCTTTTTATGTGTCTATATACCTTCAATGCCATGTATACTACAAGCTATTGTTTCTGTTTGAAGGATGGAACAATGATTTGTATGCTGTGCTAAGCGAATCATATATGTACATTTGTATTATTACATTATATGGCAACAGTCCAGGGAGCCACTGACCAAATAAATTCTATATAAAAAAAATACTGTAAAGAACAAATAAATCTCACACTGGGACCAAATTGAATTGATGGTGTCCAGAAAACTTCTTCCTAAGGAATTCAGGTTTCAATAATGACAGAGGGGCTCCCTGACTGTGATTACTATTTGTATCTCAAAAGCTAAGTATATAAATATTACTCACTTAATTGTTGATTGTTTTATTGTTAGTACTTTCTCATAGTCACTCAAAAAATCACTAGTATTATTTACATATCACCGGAAACATAGACCCTGCTAGAAGGAAGCAACCGATGCCTTGTATTAAACAAATGACATAGGCGGATTCACAGAGGACACCCAACTGGGCTCTTCAAACACTTTCCGAAAGGTATTCAAAGATGCAGAACAATTGTGAATTAGGCTCCCACAAAGACAATGCCCAAACTATTGCTTGTCCAGTAAATAACAAAATATCACAAAAATACACCAAGATAGGATGTATCTGCTAAGATTGACTCAACTGAGCTGCAAGGCACAGAGTCTAACATACCCCTGATGTACACCAGGGACCCCTGCAAGGAGGTATGAGCTTGGCTGTGTGGGACATGCAGGTCACAGCCCTCATAGACAGTCTTTAGCGAGGTGACTGGTGAAAATATGTAGAGAGGGTAGACAAGCCGGGTCAGAAGACAATAAGGACAGAGAAGGTACCAAAGAAGAATCCAATGTGGTCATCAGCATAAGCCGAGGTCGTACCAGGAACGGGTGAACAAGCCAAAACTGAGAGGAGAAGAACCAGAAGTCAAGGACCGGGCCAAGGTCAAAACTGGAACACTATCAGTAACTAGGAGAAGACATCCACAGGAACATTAGGGCTGGCAATAGATACTCAGACACTGGGGAGGAGTCAGGGAAGGGTTTATATAACTATGTTATTAGAAAGAACAGTCTGATAGAAGGCTGGCTGCCCCACTACCAATCTCTCATTGCATTCTGGGTGGAAGGAGCAGAATAATGCGTCCTATGCCCATACCCTTAGAAATAAAGAAACTTTTCTCTGGAAATTTCTTCTTAAATAAAGCCAGAACACAGGGAGTGTAGACCTTCTGTCTTTAAACAGTCTGGAATCCAATAATTGCTTGTACACAAATTCCTCACCAAAGTCTCTACTGCAGGTTGAATAGAAGTTTCTTTGTAGAACTTATTTAATTGGACCAGTGATTTTAGTAGAGAAATATGAAATACACTGCAGATCTTGAGAGGGGACGGTAATTTGACACAAAATATTATTAGATTGATGATTTGCAAAATGGTAAATGGTTCAATGTTACAAGGAGCAAATTTCACAGAGGGTACCAGGAGCAGAAATTTTTTAGTAGAGAGCCACACCTTGTCTCCCACATTCAATACAGGAACATGGTGTTTCTTCCTGTCCGCAATCTTTTTATAATCAGCCTCAGATAAGTTGACTTGAGTTTGAGACCAGATCAAGGAAATGTTACGCCAGTGGTGGAACTACCATTGTTGCAGCAGGTGCTGTGCACTGGGGCCCAGGGAGAAAATGGGGGATGCTGCATGGCAGATGCAGAGGGTCGGGGGCCCCGGTTCTCTCCTCCCTTCAAGGGGTTGACAGTTGAGACCTCTCCAATGGAGGAAAACCTATTAAGTAAAGGATGAGAACCAAAAACCTTGAAGAACCAGTGGACTTGTGTAGATGATTGTTATGGGGGTATTCATCCCAAGCAAGTAAATTGCTCCAATTGTCTTGAAAACAAGAAATGTGCATTCTTAAGGAGAGCTCTATGTCTTGGTTCACCTTCTTGGTCTGACCATTGGTCTGAGGTGGTAAACAGAGAAAAAGTTTAAATTGATCTCTTACTCCTTACAGAAGTCTCTCCAAAAACAAAAAATAAACTGAGTACCCCGATCTGAGACAAAATCCCTGGGGCCACCATGGAGTCTGAACAAGGTAGCCAAGACTGAGGAAGGTGGTAAACTTGTTAAGAGTATAAAGTGTGCCATTGTAGAAAAGCAGTCCACAGTTATTCATATAGTATAAAATCTCTTGCTAAGTGGCAGATCGATGATAAGGTCCACAGAAATGCTGGACCAGGGCTCACCGGGAATGGGTAAAGGTAGTAGAGCACCCAAAGGTGTTTGTTAGGGAGTCTTATTTTGAGTACAGACCATACATGACTGAACATAGTCTAGCACCTCACGGAGAAGTGAAAGCCACCAGTAGTATCTGGAAACGGAGAGAGAATGTTTTCTTAAGCCCAACATGGCCAGCCATTTAAGAGCCATGAGCGCAAAGAAGTATCTTTTTGTCAAACCGAGGATAAGATAAAGAATGTCCTGGCAAAGGAGCTTTATGAGGGGTGTGAGTCACAATATACTTGGGGTTCACGATAGGTCTGGCCTCTGTGAAGATGTGAAGACTTGGAGATTGGTGGGATGAAAGGAATGGGATAATGCATCTTATTTCTGGTATCTGGATGAAAGTCAGAATTAGATTGCATCTGGAGAAGAATATTAACCATTTACCCTGCCGGGGGTTAAGACAATTAGCCGTTTGAAGATACAGTAAATTCTTGTGGTCAGTATAAACTGTTACAATGTCTTGCCCCCTCAAGTAGGTATTGCCATTTCTCCAAGGTGAGTTTGATACTATGAAGCTTTTTTGCCAATCCCATAGTTTCTCTCAACAGGGGAGAATTGCTTGGAGATAAAAGCACGGGGGTAGAACCTTCCCCGACCTCTTTTGTGAAAGAATTGTTCCGCCCTCAACCAAAGAAACATCAACCTCGACATAAAATGAATGAGTAGTGTGAAGTTGAATGTAACAGGAGCCGTGAAGAAGACTTGTTTTGAAACCTGTACAGCTGAGATCACATCAGCAGACCATTGTTTGAGAGAAGCGTTTTTGCAAGCGAGAGCACTGATGGAGGGCAATGAGCATCAAAAAGTTCTTTATAAGCTGGCGGTAGTAATTGGAGAAACCAATAAATCTCTATATTGACCTCTGGCCATAAAGCTGTGGCCACCACAGAAATTAAGCTACTTTCTCTGGATCCATTTATAGGCCTTGTCCGGAAAAAACATAGCCCAAGAAAGGCATCTTGTCTTATTCAAAGAGACATTTCTCAAATTTGCAGAAAAGGCGTTGAGCCCGAAGATGATTCAGGACCTCTTTAACATGAAGGCGATGGAAGGTCAAGTCCTGAGAGAATATCAAAATATCATCTAAGTAAATTACCACTGAATGGTACAGGAGGTCTCTAAAGATTTAATTTGCACAGCCTGAATGGCATAACCAGGCACTCATAGTGGCCATCGTCTGTATTAAAGGCCGTCTTCCACTCATCCTTATGACAAATTTGGATGAGATTATAAGCTCCTCTGAGCTCAGAAATAAGGAGAAGACAGTACCAATTCTTGATGGCAATGGTGTTAAGCATTCAATAATTAATGCACGGTCTCAATGAGCCAACTTTTTGTTTACAAAACAGAACCTGGCACAAGCTAGTGAGGAAGACTTGTGAATAAAGCCTCACTGGAGATTCTCCATAATATACTGAGACATGGCTTGGGTCTCAAGCAAGGAGAGGGCATACACCCCACCATGAGATATGGTCCTTTCAAGGATCAAGTCGATAACACAATCCCGGGTAGATGGACCTGAATTATACAATCTCCCGAACAATGAGGAGCCCCCAGAAAGAACTTGAGTGTAATTCCAATAGAGTTGTGGAGAATGTTTCTATACCAAGGTAACCCAAGAATGATGGGATTGATGGCTTAAGGTAAATGTAATTTAGTTGCTATAGAGATTGAAATGAAATAAAACCAATTTAAAGACGAACACTCCCAATCTGGAAATAATTCCGTTAAGGACTTGAATTCCATCAATGCAATTAACGATAGTGGTTAGGTCAAAGATACGGTGGGTAAATCATCATCATCATCATCATTTATTTATATAGTGCCACTTATTCCGCAGCGCTGTACAGAGAACTCACTCACATCAGTCCCTGCCCCATTGGGGCTTACAGTCTAAAACACACACACGCACACACAGACAGACTAGGGTCAATTTGTTAGCAGCCAATTAACCTACCAGTATGTTTTTGGAGTGTGGGAGAAAACCGGAGCACCCGGAGGAAACCCACGCAAACACATAAAAACTCCTCACAGATAAGGCCATGGCATGGTTGGGAATTGAACTCATGACCCCAGTGCTGTGAGGCAGAGGTGCTAACCACTACACCACTGTGCTGCCCATGTAACTTAGATAAATGTAAATGTAACTTAGTTGCTATAGAGATTGAAATGAAATTTCCAGCGGAACCATAATCCAAGAATGTATGAGGAACAAAGGTCCGTTCAGAGAAAAAAATTACAATTGGTATCAGGAAATCATAAATCAGGAAATGTCCCTTTATAATCTCAGGGATAGAAAGCTTTTTCTCCTAGTCTGGCCTCCCTGTTACTGATTAGGATCTGGCTTTCCTTGTTTCATAGAGCAATTTGTAAATATGTGGCTGGTCTCTGCACAATAGATGCATAGATTATTTTGAATTTCTGATAGCGTTACTCCTGAGACAGTCATGAATAGCCCAACTGCATCATTTCCTCTGCAGGAGGTGGAACGTTTTGAAATCTTAGAGCTAATTTTATGATGGATCGACTGGAAGACTCTCTCCTCTGTACATTTCCTGAAACGTATATATATGTGTGATTATAGAGAAACCAAATCATCCAGATTGAAAGGTAGTTCTCTGGAAGTCATTTCTTCTTTTATCTGCTCGGCCAAGCACCGGCAGAAGTGCCTTATTGTTCCATTGGACATTGGATAAAAAGGTAAGAAATTGGACAGTGTATTGCCCCACAGTAAAGGTCCCCTGAGGAAGCTATAACAAATTGGAGGCACTCTGGGATTCTGATCAGTTTAAAAATTCAATGCTTTATTGTTAATCTTAAAATAAGAACAATATCTTGTACCTCAGCAATTGTTTTAGGGAAATAAATTAAAAACTATAGTGGTTAGGTGATGTGATTGAATCATATGTGAGAAAAAAGTTGTGATTAAAAATTGCAGATTAACCACACAATAGCTTTATCACTTCTATTTGTTAATCAATCAGGTATATTTATACAATATTTAAGTTTATATTTATCGTATTTATTGCTTCCACTTTTCAATTACTTGATTGAGCAGCTTCAATGCAAAGAATCATATCCACAGGGTAGTCACAGAATAGTGACATTATCAGTTTCTCACACACTATTAGCTTTGTTTAATAATATATGCACGTAATTAGGCTTTGCGTACTCCCAAATTCATCAAGGCACGGATCTATACATACTAGAGATGCTCACTGAACCCCGTGAAGTTGTTTTAGATTTGGTTTTGGATCTGGATTAGCTTCGTGTTTTGGTTTTGGTTTTGGCAAAACCACCCTCGTGTGTTTTGGTTTTGGTTTTGTATCTGTATTTTTCTTAAAAAATTGCTAAAATATTCTAAAATCACATAATTTTGCTCTTTTTTTTGATCCTACATTATGATTAACCTCAATAACACCAATTTCAAGTAGGGATGTGCACCGGCCACTTTTGGTGTCTCGTGTTTTGTGTTTTGGATTCGGATTTTTTTTTGAGGTTTTGGGTTAGGATTTGTTTTGCAAAACACCTGACGAAAAGTTTTGGTTCGGATTTAAAGGTTTTGGATTCGGATTTATTTTGAAAAAAAACATAAAAAGTGTTAAAATCAAGTTTTTTGGTTTATTTTCACTCCTACGCTATTATTAACCTCAATAACATTCAATAACAATCATTTCCACTAATTCTCAGTCTATTCTGAACATCTCACAGTATTGTTTTTAGTCCAAAATAGGCTCTACAGAGGCAAGATGTCGTCCTCATCCTCAACCTCTGATTCTTCTCCCCCTACAGTGTGTACTTCCTCCTCCTCACACATTATCAATGCGTCCCCGCTGGACTCCACAACCACAGGTCCCTCTGTACTATCTGAAGGGCAGTGCTGTACTTGATTGAGGAATTGATAATTCATTTTTATGAACATCATTTTTTCAACGTTCTGAGGAAGCAACCTCCTTCGCCGCTCACTGACCAGGTTCCCCGCTGCACTAAAAACTCTTTTCGAGTACACACTGGAGGGGGGACAACTCAGGTAAAATAGAGCCAGTTTGTACAGGGGCTTCCAAACTGCCTTTTTTTTCCTGCCAGTAACAATATGGACTGTCTGACATGTCTATTTGGATGGTGTCAGCAAAATAATCCTCCACCATTTTTTCTATTGTGACAGCATCCAATGCAGCAACAGTAGACATGTCTGCAATGATTGACAGGTCCTTCAGTCCGGACCAGATGTTATCAGCATCCCCGCCAGCGGGTCTTTTAGGAAAACTGAGCTTTTTCCTCGCAGCTTTACCCTCCAAATTTTTGTTTTCCATTATATGTAGCACAAGAGAGCGTACCCCTAAGCCACACACACTCGGCAAAGCCTTTAAAAATTATATGCGGCACAGGAGAGTACCACTGGTCTTATACTGCAGAATCAGTGAACTTTGTAATATTGCAGTACCACTGGTGGACTTATACTGTAGAATCAGTGAACTTTGTAATATTGCAGTACCAATGGACTTATACTGCAGGATTGTTTTTGGATATTTTTTTTTAATTTCTTTTTTTTATAAATATTATTTTTTATTTTTTTAAATTTTTTTTTATAACTTGGAAATAATGGGGAAATAACAATGCCCTTTGAAGGACAGAGCACAGGACACGGCACCACTGGACTGAACAGGACACAGCACAGGACCCAGCAGCACCACTGAACTCAGAAGGACAGAGCACAGGACACAGCACCACTGGACTGAACAGGACACAGCACAGGACCCAGCAGCACCACTGAACTCAGAAGGACAGAGCACAGGACACAGCACCACTGGACTGAACAGGACACAGCACAGGACCCAGCAGCACCACTAAACTCAGAAGGACAGAGCACAGGACACAGCACCACTGGACTGAGCACAGCACAGCACAGCACAGCACAGATTATAGCAGGGCAGAGGACCACCTAACACACCCTCCCTCTACCCTGATCAATGCCTGAGTGAAGATGGCGGCGGCGATCGGGGAATTTATAGAATCCAAGTATCGCGAGATCCGACAACGGGATTATGACTCGGAGCCTCGCTTTCAGTTTTGCAATTGGCGGAATACCCGGATCTGTCTCGGATCCGGCTCGGATCGGCAAGGTTCCGCTCATACCTAATTTCAAGTCATTGGCAGTAAATTTTGACCACCTCACAGGTCACAATATTATTTTCATACACTTTTGGACAAATTCTGCAGCGACCTGGCTGGATGGTAAGTGACAGAGCAATGACTCAAACACATGGCAGTTCCTACCACATCTAGGATACATTGGCACACAGCAGTGGCAGAAAAGAAAAGTGGGGCAAGATGGAATTGTCCTTGGGCCTACTCACCCACCCATCCTTGGGCCTTCCCACCCACCCTTATGTTGGATCTTAAAAAGGACATGCACACTTTAACAAACCAAGCACTTCAGCCACAAAAGTTCCACTGCTTGTGGTTGAACTGCTTGGTTTGTTTGGGGCCCGACAAAACAAGGTAACAATGACCTTAAGCCACCTAAGTTAACAGTGCTGTTAATTAACTCTACTGTGGCAAGATGTTGTTGTCATCATCCTCAGCCTCAACATCATGATAAGCGCCCTCGTCGGCTACATAAATATCCCCCTCATCTTGTTGCAATTCCAATGTGGCATCCTCAATTTGTGTATCACCGGCTACCCTTGGGCTATTGAGGCACACATCAGCAGAAATGCTGAAAGGGGCCTTCTTTATGGGTACACTATCAGAATGGTCACGATTACACATAGCACTCGTGCATGGACTCTCCTCAGGGATTGGTGTCATTTCTGAATCTGAGCATACATTTTCCTCTAATGCCTTACTGATTTCTTTCAGCTCAGCTTTTGCACATAACAGTATTTGTGCACAGGGCCGGACTGGAACTAAAAATCAGCCCTGGCATTTAAGGTACACAGGCCCACCTTAGCTCCAGCAGGAAAGAAAACATGCATCGAACAGGGCGTGACCTCATTGTGTTGTGGGTGTGGCCAGCATGGGGCATTGATACATACATTATAATAATACATTACATTTATCATTTTAGACAAATACACAGGCACTACTGTTAGAAGCACACAGCTTTGCCTTCACAAGCAGTACGTTATGAAGCGGGACATTTCTCCCAACTGTCCTTGCAGTCGGACCAAATCCTGACTAAGGGAGACATTCACCCAAATTCAGGACTGTCCCACCAGATTCAGGACAGTTGGCAGACTGTCCTGCTCTCTCCTACCTGTCTTGGTCACTTTCACCACTTGTAGCAGCTGGTTTCTTTAGCTCAGTTCATTCTTGTCTTGATCCTGGAATATTGGATGCCCTATTTTGAAAAATAAATGGATACATGAGATTTAGAAAACTCCCCCGTGTTAAAATAATAGCACTCACATTTTATAATTGGGCCTCCCTCCAGTCCCCACAATAATAATATTCACATTTAATAAGTAGACCTATTTCCCTCCAACCAGCCCCAACATTTACTCAAAACATATTTCCCTCCCTCCAAACAGCAATAAATTAAATAGCATTAAAGTTTAATATAGCCATTTTTCACAACCATCCCCGACAATAAATAATTCATAATCACATTTAATAAATAGCCCTCCTCCCCAAAATCAGCCAATATGTCTATATTCAACTGATAGCCCTAAACCACCCCAGCATTAAATTAAAGGTTCCTTCACCTCACCTTAAATAATTAGCCCCCACCTACACTCCACCATTAAATAGCATACCTCCCACACTATATTAAGATCCTCCCTTCCCTCACATATTATATTAAAATACTGCACGCGCGCACACGCATACACACGCACACTATAGCAACATGGGGCCACACAGAAACACTATTAGCCCCACAGCCACACTATTAGCCAGACACACTATTAGCCCCACAGGCACACTATTTGCCTTCCACACTATTTGCCACACTATTAGCCTGCCACACTATTAGCCTGCCACTCTATTTGCCTGCCACACTATTTGCCTTCCACACTATTTGCCACACTATTTGCTACACAATAGCTACACTGCCACACTAATAGCCCCACACACACTATTTGCCACACAGACACACAGACATATTACACACACACACACAGACACTTACCTTACATCCAGCAGCAGCACTCTGCGCGCTGTCCGGCAGAAGGAGAATTAGTGACTACCGCCTATGCGAGCAATCACATGGGACAGCACCACGTGACAGGTGCTGTCCCATGTGATTGCTCGCATAGGTGGCTGTCACTGATTCTCCATCCGCCGAGCAGCGCGCAGAGTGTTGCTGCTCGGCAGACATGGGGACCGGCCCCTCTGGCCATCGGCCCTTCTGGCATTTGTCAGAAATGCCAGATGGCCAGTCCGGCCCTGTTTGTGCACCACTTTTGGAGTCCGAATTACTTGGTCTTGCTTGGTGACCTTGCAAAAAGTTGCCTCAGTAACAATTTTAGATCTCACACTCATAGAGAAAGGCAAATGCCTCATTCTTTCTTTGCCACTGCATGTGTAGAATGGCATGTTGGCAATTTTTTCTTTTCGACAGATAACTTTTCCTGGATTACAGCTCTTTTTTTTCTTCACCATGGTAAAAGGTGTTTTTTAAATGTTTTTTTCCCCTGACTTAAAAAGACTATGTACTTTTACATAGGCTTTACCAGATGACGTACAGGGATTACTATCATCAGGATTGATGGCAGCAGCTGCTTGCTGCTCCTGCTCTTCTGTGTACTACTGTGAATCCATTTGGATAACACCCTACACTTTTTGGTGCAAATTCAGGAGAAACGCCTGCAAGGACTAGTATTTGTATTTCAGCAATTACAATTAGCAATGGAGCTCTTGTCTTTGGGTTTATATAACACCCTATACTTTTTGGTGCAAATTCAGAAGAAAAACAAGCAAGGACTAGTATTTGTATTTCAGCAATGACAATTAGCAATGGAGCAATGGAGCTCTTGTCTTTGGGTGTATATAACACTGTATACTTTTTGGAGCAAATTCAGAAGAAAAAGAAGCAAGGACTAGTATTTGGATTTCAGCAATGACAATTAGCAATGGAGCAAAGGAGCTCTTGTATTTGGGTGTATATAAAACCCTACACTTTTTGTAGCAAATTCAGAAGAAAAGCCTGCAAGGACTAGTATTTGTATTTCAGCAATGACAATTAGCAACACAGCTCTCCTTTTTTTGTTACCTATATAACACTGTAAATTGGACTGCAGAATTACACCAACCCTGCCAGCAGCAATAGTATTTGTATTTACATCAAATCCGGTTATACAAATGTCCACTGCTGTGGAGGAATTCCGCTGCCTCCAAAAAGAATATATGGAAGCTCAAAGCTGGTTTAAGTTACCAAGCGCAATAAACATATGTCCAAACTAGAAAGATGGACAGAGAAATATTAAGAGAAATGGTGTCCCCCATAATAATTACATTTTTTGACTTTTCCTATAAATCAAATAGTATTACTACTGCAATAAAGTATTGAACTAATATTGCCCCAGTAATAAAACAATATGTTTTTTGCATTATTGCTACACGAACAAATCTGGATGCTGTTTTCAAACTGTGTGGTTTCAAAACATGCTCTTCTGTGTGTGGTCTGTGTGTAGTTTCCAAGCCACATTTAAATTCCCCCAAAAAAGGTGCTATTTTGCTAACCTGCACTTTGGTAAATCTCCCTCTGTATGTGTTTTTGGGAATGGAAAGCGAGGCCTTTGCTTGTTCCAATTTGGGGCTAAGCGTCTGAGAAAGAGTTGTGTGTTGCGACTTTCCTATTAATAACTAGCACTGTAAAACACTATTTCCCCTTGTCTATTAATACATTACCTGTGTACTGTGATTTTAATTAATATTTCACACCATATTAACACAAATTAGTGTACAAGAATTATTTATTTTAGATCATTATGTTAAACAAATATAATATATGTGAAAAAACAAACAATTTAACTTTAATGAAAAGATTAATTTGATTCCATCACCTGCCCTGGTGAACTTGACAATACCAACTTGAATGTGGATGTCGTTTAGGTATGACCTCTAGCGTTCCCTCCGGACAATGTCCTCCTGGTGGCCGTCCACATTTGTATTACCCGAGCATGAAAAAGGCCAATTATTCAGTATCGCAATTAGAGATGAGCGGGCTCGGATATCTGAAATCCGATCCGAGCCGGATCTGAGACAGATCCGGGTATTCCCGCCAATTGCAAAACTGAAACCGAGGCTCTGAGTCATAATCCCGCTGTCGGATCTCGCGATACTCGGATCCTATAAATTCCCCGCTAGCCGCCGCCATCTTCACTCGGGCATTGATCAGGGTAGAGGGAGGTTGTGTTAGGTGGTCTTCTGTCCTGCTATATCTCGTGCTGTGCTGTGCTGTGCTGTGCTGGGGAAATAACAATGCCCTTAGAAGGACACAGCACAGCACAGCACGAAAAAAATGTAAAAAAAAAAAAAAAATTATAAAAAAAAGAAATTAAAAAAAAATATCCAAAAACAATCCTGCAGTATAAGTCCATTGGTACTGCAATATTACAAAGTTCACTGATTCTGCAGAATAGACTGGGAATTAGTGGAAATGATTGTTATTGAATGTTATTGAGGTTAATAATAGCGTAGGAGTGAAAATAAACCAAAAAACTTGATTTTAACACTTTTTATGTTTTTTTCAAAATAAATCCGAATCCAAAACCTTAAATCCGAACCAAAACCTTTCGTCAGGTGTTTTGCGAAACAAATCCAAACCCAAAACCTCAAGCAAATCCGAATCCAAAACACAAAACACGAGACACCAAAAGTGGCCGGTGCACATCCCTAGTAGCAATATACGTCACTAATTTTTTTGTTGTTTTTTTTTAAACCATACATGGCATAAATTCAGAGTTCTTCCAGTACTGTTTCAATAGTGTCTGTGTATTTAAATGTTTTATTTCTAATTTGTGAAATATTTATTAATTCTTTACATAATATGAATTTGTTTACGGAATTGCTTATTAATATGCTTCTTCATAAAGATACAAATTATCTGTGCAACAATTCTGTCCCTGTGGGACTATAACACTCATCTTCTGAAATTTACATTACTTTTCCACATGTGCTAATATTTACTGAAGTTTATTTGAAATAAGCATGCATATTGCAAGATGGCATAGTTTGGAAAGTGATTCAATAAATAGTTTGTGAGCAACTTGGATTTGAAAGCAAATGCAGCACCTGGGTTGATTAAAGAGTCAAGTCATTCAGTCAGCAATTATAGGGGAGAACATCTAAAAAAACTAGATTAACTCTGAAATTACACATACACATTTAATTGTGCAACACTTAGTAATGAAATGTCTTACATACAACATGTGAAATGCATGTAATGCTAGAATAGGAAATATAGAATATTTACAATGGTAAGGTCCTCTTCCACACTCTCCACATTCACATGATGATTCCCCACACATTGTGCCTGCTCCAGTCTCACAAATCAGTGTTGGCTGCTCCACCTCCTCCTTTCTGGCCTCTTCCTCTCCAGTCTCTGTCTCTTCTCCGCTGCTGTTCCTGATTCTCCTTTGTGGCCTGTTCACAAGAATGCCATTTTGTGAGAAATAACATATGAGCGGTTTAATTTTTCATATCATACAAATTGAAGTTTACAAAATAAGATTACATCCTGTATATGGGACAAGAATACAGCATAGTTGCCTACACTCCTGGAATGTCCGGGAGCTTCCCGGGGAAAGCTGGGCAACCTCCTGTACCCTGAGACTGAGACTGATGCCTGACCTCTTAGTTGGTGAAGTGGGTGGGGACGGGACTAAACACGTCATCCTGCACCCATTCCCTGCTGTGGATATTGTTACCGTTTGACAAGAGACGTGGTCTAATGGCTCAATTCGAGTGGCCACGCCTTCATGACGGAGCCCCCTCCCGGTCATCATGCTGGCAAAGTTGGCAAGTATGAAACTCAGGCACACCCTTTATACAGTAAAGAGATAGCATTCACAATGTTTGTGTCTTCCAATGGAATACTAATATATCACATTTATAAATAAATAAGACATTGAGGTCTTCAGTGCCCACATTGATGAAACATTTGAATGGTTATCTAGTGCGACAAGATGATTGCATTCAGATGGCTGCCTACACCAACAATTCATTATATAACAATGTTATTGTAGATAGCCATCAACAAAGTGGTCACTTTGTTGCAGTAGATGGTCAATAATGGGCAAAAATAATCTCATCTTTAGTTCAGATATTATATATTAATATTACAGAGTCTAAAACACAAATTTCTGTTATGATTATTTTCTCTTTAGCGTCTAAAGTGTGTTCTGGCTTTCTTTACCTTCTTTTTTCTCTTCATCAAGTCTGTAGATTGTGTATTAATATTTTGAAATATAAAATTTTTAATAAATTTGTAGCATCTTAAGAAATAGTTTTTTTTTACTGATACAAAATTATTGCATTCTCTATGCAAATGTGGGGATTTTCTGATTTAAGTGTAACAAATATTACCATAATTGCTATTCATCTAAACTAGGGATGTGCACCGGCCACTTTTCGTGTTTTGGGTTTTGGGTTCTGATTACCTTCAGGTTTTGGGTTCTAATGGGTTTTGCCAAAACACCCCCCCCCCTCAAGGTTTTGGGTTCTGATTTTTTTTTTAAAAAGCATAAAAACTGCTAAAATCCAGATTTATTTTTTTTTTCACTCCTACACTATTATTAATCTCAATAACATTAATTTCCACTCATTTCCAGTCTATTCTGAACACCTCACACCTCACAATATTGTTTTTAGGCCAAAAGGTTGCACCGAGGTAGCTGGATGACTAAGCTAAGCGACACAAGTTGGCGGCACAAACACGTGGCCCATCTAGGAGTGGCACTGCAGTGGCAGACAGGATGGCAGTAGGAAAGCTAGGCCCCTAGCACATAATGCCAAAAAAAGAGGTGCAAGATGCCTTGGGCCCTCCCACCCACCCTTATGTTGCAGAAAAAAGACATGCACACTTTAACAAACCAATCATTTCAGCAACAGGGTCTACCAAACTACTGTGGCTGAAACGATTGGTTTGTTTGGGCCCCCACACAAAAAAAGCATTTCATCTCTCCTTGTACAAAGTAAACTGGCTCTACTGAGGCAAGGTGTCGTCCTCATCCTCATCCTCTGATTCCTCGCCCTCTTCAGTGTGTACTTCCTCATCCTCACACATTATCAATTCGTCCCTGCTAAACTCCACAATCACAGGTCCCTCTGTAGTCTCTGGAGGCCATTGCTGGTCTTCATTGAAGAATTGATAATTCATTTTGATGAACATCATCTTCTCCACATTTTGCGGAAGCAACCTTCTTCGCCGCTCACTGACCAGGTTCCCCGCTGCACTAAAAACTCTATCAGAGTATGCACTGGAGGGGGGACAACTCAGGTAAAATAGAGCCAGTTTGTACAGGGGCTTCCAAACTGCTTTTTTTTCCTGCCAGTACAAGTAAGGACTATCTGACATGTCTACTTGTATGCTGTCACCAAAGTAATCCTCCACCATTTTTTCAATGGTGGCAGCATCCAATGCAGCGACAGTAGACATGTCTGCAATCGTTGGCAGGTCCTTCAGTCCGGACCAGATGTTCAAATTCGCTCCTGCCTGCTCTGCATCCCCGCCAGCGGGTCGTTTAGGAAATCTCAGCTGTTTCCTCGCAGCCACAGGTGTGGAAGCAAATGAAGGAGGAGCTGTTGCCATGTCATGGTCCTCTTCAGATGACAATCTCCTGATCAGCAGGTCTTTTTACCGCTGTAGACTTGTGTCCGGTGGAAACAGAGACACAACATACGCTTTAAACCGAGGATTGAGCATGGTGGCCAGAATGTATTCCTCTCACTTTAAAAGACTGACCACCCTCGGATCCTGCCAAAGCGTACCAAGGGTTTAATCCACAAGAGCTACATGCTTTGTGGAATCGCAATGCTTTACCAGCTCCTCCCTCACTTTCTCCAGCTGCTTCTGCAACAGCCTGATCAGGGGAATCACCTGACTCAAGCTGGCCGTGTTTTGGAACTGACTTCTCGTGTGGCAAGTTCAAACGGCTGGAGAACCTTGCACAACACGGAAATCAGTCTCCACTGTGCTTGACTCAGGCGCATCCCCACTCCTTTGCCTATGTCGTAGGTGGCTGTGTAGGCTTGAATGGCCTTTTGCTGCTCCTCCATCCTCTGCAGCATATAGAGGGTGGAGTTCCAGCGCGTCACAACTTCTTGTTTGAGGTGATGGCAGGGCAGGTTCAGGCGTTTTTGATGGTGCTCCAGTCTTCGGTAGACAGTGGCAGAATGGCGAAAGTGTCCCGCAATTTTGCGGGCCACCACAAGCATAGCCTGCACACCCCTGTCACTTTTAAGATAATGCTGCACCACCAAATTTATTGTGTGGGCAAAACATGGCACGTGCTGGAAATTGCCCATATGTAATGCCCGCACAATGTTACTGGTGTTGTCCGACACCACAAATCCCCAGGAGAGTCTAAGTGGGGTAAGCCACTGCGAGATGATTTTCCTCAGTTTCTCTAAGAGGTTGTCGGCATTGTGCCTCTTACTGAAACTGGTGATACACAACGTTGCCTGCCTTGGAACGAGCAGGCGTTTCGGAGATGCTGCTACTGATGCAGCTGCTGCTGTTGCTGCGGAAGGCGATGATTCTACCCAGTGGCTTGTCACAGTCATATAGTCCTTAGTTTGCCCTGAACCACTTGTCCACATGTCCGTGGTTAAGTGGACAGTGAGTACAACCGCATTTTTCAGAGCACTGAGGACACTTTTTCGTACTTCTCTGTACATCCCGGGTATCGCCTGCCTAGTGAAGTGGAATCTAGACGGGATTTGGTACCGGGGACACAATACCTCCATCAACCATCTAAATCCAACTCCACTGATGGCGGACACCGGACGCACGTGTAACACCAACATAGCTGTCAAGGCCGCAGTTATCCGCTTTGCCGTAGGATGATTGCTGTCGTAGTTCGTCCTCATGGCAAACGACTGTTGTACAGTCAATTGCTTAGTGAAAGACGTAGCGGTCTTACGACTTCCCCTCTGAGAAGATGACCGACTCCCAGCAGCAACAGCGGCAGCGGCAGTAGTAGGCGTAGCGCTGCAGGATCCTCCGGAAGAATCCCGGATTGAAGAGGACTCAGTCATGCCGGTGACATGGCCTGCAGGACTACCTCCGATCCCGATCAAGGAGGAAATTGACGAGGAGGGTGTTGCTGGTGTGGATACAACAGGACCAAGGGATTTAGGTGTCCCTGGACTGCTGACGGTCCTAGCCACAGTTCCTGAACTAAACACAGAATTATGAAGGGTCGTCAGGTGACGTATAAGGGAGGATATCCCTAGGTGGCCAAGATCCTTACCCCTGCTTATTGCAGCTTTACATAAGCTACATATGGCAATACATTTGTTGTCCGGATTGGGATAGAAATAATTCCAGACCGAAGAGGTGGATGACTTTTTCATCCCATGGACAACAACTGTTTTCCCCCTGGTGCCTCATTTAAGCAAACCACATCAGCATCCTCCTCGTCAACTTCCTCCTCAGCGCCAGCTACATCAATATCCTCCTCCTGGTGTACAACATTGACACCTTCATTATCCAAATCTGGAACTGCACTGTGGGTGATCCTTCCAGCATATGCAGAGGGCGTGCTGCAAATGGTGGAAGGAGCCACCTCTTCCCGTACAGTGATAGGAAGGTCAGGCATCGCAACCACCAACACCCTTGGACCCCCCTTTGGGGATTTGTGATGCCATGTCTTTATAAGGCAGAGTTGTTTGCTGTGTTTTTGATGACAGCTTAACTCTCTTAAATTTCCTAGAGGGGGGGAGGAGGGCTTAGATCGTTGTGTGAAGCTGAACCCCTAGTCATGAACACGGGCCAGGGCCTAAGCCGTTCCTTGCCACTCTGTGTCGTAAATGGCATATTGGCAAGTTTACGTTTCTCCTCAGATGATTTTAATTTCTTTTTTTTTATCATTTTAGTGAACTTTGGCTTTTTGGATTTTACATGCCCTCTACTATGACATTGGGCATCGGCCTTGGCAGACGACGTTGATGGCATTTCATCATCTATGTCATGACTAGTGGCAGCAGCTTCAGCATTAGGAGGAAGTGGTTCTTGATCTTTCCCTACTTTATCCTCCAAATTTTTGTTCTCCATTATATGCAGCACAAGAGAGGATACCCCTAAACCACACACACTCGGCAAAGCCTTTAAAAATTATATGCGGCACAGGAGAGTACCACTGGAGTGGAGTTATACGGCTGTACCACTGGACTTATACGGCAGGATCAGTGGACTTAGTCAGCAGTACCACTGAACTTATACGGCAGGACCACTGGACTTATACGACAGGATCAGTGGACTTAGACAGCAGTACCACTGGACTTATACTGCAGTACCACTGGACTTATACAGCAGTACCACTGGACTTATACGGCAGGATCAGTGGACTTATACGGCAGGATTAGTGGACTTATACAGCAGTACCACTGGACTTTTACGGCAGGATCAGTGGACTTATACAGCAGTACCACCTGACTTATACGGCAGGATCAGTGGACTTATATAGCAGTACCACCTGACTTATACGGCAGGATCAGTGGACTTATACAGCAGTACCACTGGACTTATACAGCAGTACCACTGGACTTATGCGGCAGGATCAGTGGACTTATACGGCAGGATCAGTGGACTTATACGGCAGTACCACTGGACTTATACGGCAGCACCACTGGACTTATATGGCAGGATCAGTGGATTTATACAGCAGTACCACTGGACTTATGGCAGCACCACCACTGGAATCAGCAGGACAGAGCACAGGACAGCACCACTGGACTGAGCAGGACACAGCACAGGACAGCACCACTGGACTGAGCAGGACAGCACCACTGGAATCAGCAGGACAGCACTACTGGACTGAGCAGGACAGAGGACACCACCACACACCCTCCCTCTTCCCTCTCCAATGCCCGAGTGAAGATGGCGCCGGGAAGCGGGGAATAATATGAATACGGATCGGCGGTGGGTTGATGATGTTTTGCCTCGTTCTGAGTTTTGCGTCGGGCGGGAATATCCGAACAGTGCTCGGATCCGGGCTCGGATCGGCACTGTTCGGGGGTGTTTGGATTTCACAAATCCGAACCCGCTCACCCCTAATCTAAACCAAGTTGACATAAGTTTGTATCTTTCACATTTATATGTGTTTTGATACTAAACTGTTAATACCAGAACTATGGAAATTTTTAAAAACTTAATTTCAAATTAAATATCGGCCGTGTCATAATGATGCGGCCGCGGGCACCAGTAGACAGTAATTCACCCTTGAATACTGTGATCAGAGTAGACTGAGGGTAGTGGGGGTGCAGCTATGATTATATATACAGTCAGTGTTACAGAGTGAACAATAGAGATGACGTGGCTTGCTTCTATAGGTCCAGACATCAGATGGGTCCAGGGTAAACAGGTCATAGGCTGGTTCAATCTAAGGAATCCAAAGGTGGGGGTCATCTCTCCAGGGGATGAGCTCTGTTCTTCCTGCCTGACTCTCCAGTTACAATTAGTCTATTAGCATTTAATGGTCAGTATCATATTAAAGGCTTATTCCCTAACATCAATAACCAGAGTATGCAATGTGCGATCTCTTCGCCGAATGCACCGGACATCTGCTGGTGAGAAGGGGTTTAATATGATACTAGACATGACACCTTTCTTATAACCTGAACCTTTAAATAACACTGAAGTGTACATATAATCTTATTATATAAACTAATAATAAACTAAATACTATCTGCTCATAAATGACTGTGTAACGGAACCAATATGAATATAAATTACATAAATAACTAAATGTTCTAATGCGAGTGTGTACGTGCGTATTTTACTGTGCGATCGCAATATGCCACGTGTAGCGTGGCATACTGAGTGCAATCGACCAATAAAACAATATCAACCAATATACTTTCGTTCATCCAATTATACGATTTCGACACCATGAATGAATGAATGATACGGCCGCATTTAGTAGTATGCAATGTGGCCGCCTATGCACGGACTGCATAGGCTTCCTGCCTGACCCCCTTCCTGGGAAACACTGAAGGGAAAAAAACATTAAAGAAGCAAAAAAAGAAAGTTGGTGGTCTACAGCTCAAACTAGGGTGTCCTGGCATTTCTGGGCCCCGTTAATCCAGGTAATCAGTACCTTCCCCCACCTCTCAGTGCCGCTGGCCATTTGAACTGTGGCATGAAAGAATTTTTAAAGAGGTACATAGCAGATGTTTGCATTGCATTTTAGTTAACTTAATTACATTGAAATGAATGTATTTGTACTTGTATTGAATTATATTTTAAATTTTAAATGTGGCTATCACATCTATTAAATACACTATTTAGACACTATTCTCTGTTGTGTATATGACACTTCATTACATTTTTATATTGTTTAGAAACAGGGTAATGCGATTCGTGCATATACTACTAACATTGACAAGCCACCTCTCTTTTCTATTTATTATCTACACTTGTTGCTCCAGCTGTAATCCTGGCATATATTGCTAGTGTTGCAGAGTTTATGAAGTAATTAAAAAAAATACTGAAAACAGTGTTTTTTCACATTCTTATTGTCATTCATGTACATAGATGTGGAACAAGAACTACTGGAGTACAGCATCACTTAACTAGGACTTAGAAAAAAATACCAGAACTTTCCTCTCTATTTCCTCCTGCGGCTGATCTGGTACCATATCCTGCTCCTAGATCACCAATAGATAGGCTGATACAACAAATGAAGGCAGATGGGACTATGATGTCTGATTTGTCTTCTGTGATAAATTACCAATAATAAAGTCATGATGTGTCAAATGCAAATAACGAATAAGCACTGGCATAAAATGATACAAAGCCAGCAAGTGATCATGTTGGAACTTGCACGCTTATCCAAGTGCACCCTCAATCAGAAAGTCCTGGACTGGCGATGAATATAGCCCTCTCTCCTATTGTCAGTTGCCATGTTAGAATTGATAGCATGTGGGAAGGTCCATTGCTGGAATAGTGTGCTTATAAAGTGGTTTGGAGAAGGTAGAAAAAGGCAATCAATGTGTACTTGACTAGCTATGATTTTACTGCAAAAATCTTTACAGTTTATTTAGAGACTCTGCTGGAATTGTGTGTTAAAGTGAGTGCAAGAGAATGAAGGGTAGACAATCAATGACTACTGGCAGTAATACTTGTATGTAAGTAAACTGATTAGGAGTGGACAATAAAATAAAGTATTTCCTTATTTTAATATACAAATCGTTGATGAATGTCGAAGGCTATTGTTTGAGGGGCTGTACCACATGTATAAGAGTAATTCGGCAAAAAACAAGATGCTAGTTAACTCTGAGCAGAGCAAGTCAAAAATAACAAAGTATTTCTTGATTTTAAAATCCAAGTGTATGATTGTGAAGAAGAGCCCCAGACTGCACTAGAAGCTTACAGAGACAATTAGGCACTGCAATAAATTACAAAAATCCCACGAAAAATGGGCTTTTTGGCACCAGAATGTACTTGATAGCTCCAGGATTTTCTTGGTGAAAAGGGGAGAAACCAAAAATGGACTGCTGGAGCAGAGCCGGATTTAGACCTCATAGGGCCCTAGGCAGGATACTGTTTTTGGGCCCCCTCCCTGAAACAATCCATAGCACTATATTTTTGCAGCCTACCATATACCCCTATAGTTACGTAGATATGAAAGCATGTGCCGCCGCGCAGCATGTGCCGCCAAAGGAGGTGAGGGCGTGGCTTGCATCTTTGGGGGCGTACCTAACATGTGAAAAGAGCAAGGCCACCCTGCTGCAGAAAAAGGCACCCCTAAATAATTACCAAGCAGTCCCGTTTTTTTAAGTAGTTGGGTCAAAACAACATAATAAATATTAAATTCAGGGCAGAAATACTTACTTAAGTTGTTTGCAAAAATAATACGCATAAATCCAAGTATGTGCTCTTGTCACTTTTGTCCCTCTATCATCACACTGTGCCCCTTCATTGTCACTTTTGCCCCTTCACAATATCACATGTGCCCTTTCCCCCTCACCTCTGTGCCCATCACCATCCCCACCTCTGTGCCAATCACCACCACCACCAATGTGCCAATCACCATCACCACCTCTGTGCCCATTACCACCTCTGTGCCCTTCACCATCACCACTTCTGTGCCAATCACCATCACCACTTCTGTGCCCCTTCACCACCTCTGTGCCTCTTCACCATCACCACCTCTGTGCCCATCACCACCTCTGTGCCTCTTCACCATCACCACCTCTGTGCCCATCACCACTTCTGTGCCAATCACCATCACCACTTCTGTGCCAACCACCATCACCACTTCTGTGCCAATCACCATCACCACTTCTGTGCCAATCACCATCACCACTTCTGTGCCAATCACCATCACCACTTCTGTGCCAATCACCATCTCTGTGCCCTTCACCATCACCACTTCTGTGCCAATCACCATCACCACTTCTGTGCCCCTTCACTACCTCTGTGCCCCTTCACCATCACCACTTCTGTGCCCCTTCACCATCACCACTTCTGTGTTTTACTTATCTTTCTATTGCGCGCTGCTCCTCCTCCGTCAGTCCAGATGTAAAGAAAAAAAAAAAAGAAAGAAAGAGTCACGTGATCGCTCGTCGGGTCCCGGCAGCCTCTCCTCCTCTCTCTGTCACTGAGACACTGAGAGGAGAAAAGGCTGCCGGGACCCGATTCGCAGCACCCCCCCCTCCCTCGACTCGCGGCACCCCCCCCCCCCGCACGAGTCGCAGGGGGGGGGGGGTGCCGCGAGTCGGGGGAGGGGCCGAATTTTTATTTTTTTTTCATTTTTTTAAAAATTACTCCTGTCCCCCCCAGCTGTGCCCCCCGAGAGCCGCTAGGCCCTAGGCAGGTGCCTAGGTTGCCTAGCGGTAAATCCGGCCCTGTGCTGGAGGTTAGTAGGGAATCCAGCCCTGTGCTAACCAGAGTGTGGCTGGTTTGAGACATTAGGACAGGGGGCCCCCACGCTGCGGGTTTCCCTGCTATAGTGCCACCACCCCAGGCTGGTAAAGTCTAATGCTGGTAATAGTAAAATGGGAGGAACCCCACTAGTAAAATGGGGGGGACCCAACCCTTTTTTGCATTGTGTTTTTTTTTTAAAAAAAAAACATTATTTAATTTACTTATTTGCCTTATGGAGACATTGCGATTGATTCACTTAAGAGTATCATGCTCATCGGCCCGTAAAGCAGATTAAGAGGTGTGTCTGTGCCATTTGCATGTTATTCTGAGTCACACAGCTCTAAAGAGACGTGCAATTCGGAATCCTATGTAAATTATGGCATGCAATTTACACTTACGATTTAATTGTAAATTGTATCCAACTCTACATCAGGCCCTCAGTGATTAAGAGGTCAATTGTATTACCTCAATGAGAACTGGGAAAAATTCCAAAGGATTATGGCCACAATATCAAATTTAATTAATGTCCTCTTTCTATTGCTATTAGTAGACTTCAGTTTCTCTAAAACAATGTAATTTAATAAAGTATAACAAAATTGACCTGGTCATTGACTGGTATGAAATTACTATTTAAAGAGTTAAAATAGCAATGTGAAGAACTGTCTAAATGCCTGTGTATTTGTGTGCAAACGTGTTTCTTATATAAGGCCTCATACCCCTTGGCATCTTACATGCATTTTAGAGATCATTGGAGCATACATCCCAGAGGGGAGGAGAATTGTCAAGTGCAGGGGGTGTTATGATGCCGCAAATTGCATAATTTTGGGCCGTCCCCTCTACAAAATCTCGCAATCACTTCATTAACCTACCTGGCCAAAATGTCATGATTTGCAGTGAATACAGTCATTGAAGCCTGGGTGGGGTCCGGAAGAGCCTACTCTTCGGGATTCCAGGAGAACAACCAGAAATGTGGAAGTCTCACGGACATTCTAGGAGAGTAGGTAAGTATGCTTTCGAGGCTTCCTGATGCATGATTTAAACATGGCAAATGAAAAATGTTAAACAAGTAGCATTTCCAATATATTTTACTGTTACGTTAGCAAAGCAGCATGCAGGAACCAAGCAGTAAAGTTGTTAAAGTCTTTCAGATTTTTATTTAGTTTCCGACACACAATCTGGATTGTGGATACAATAGTTATTTAGGACCTACACAAAATCAAACAGAAAACAAGTCCAACTCCAGCTAGATGTCTGTCTAATCCTAAATATTTGCTAAATAAAAACCTGTCTGGGTCTGGTCTCCAGTTACCAAAACGTATATGATGACAGCCTCATTACAGCAATAAGTTTCTTTCTTTATTTTTACTTATTGTGGCAACAAAATTCAGTTATCACTACTACTTAACAAAAAATATTGCAGAGGCAGGTGAGCAAAAATGGCCTAGGTAACTAACTGCTTCACCAGTCCATTGACATGAGCAGTGCAATTGAATGCGCAGATTTAGGCTTCAGTTCCACTAATGAAATTTAAATGGAAAATAAAGTCTAAAAATAGATTAAATCTATCTTAAAAATGAAAAAAATTGTTTTTAAATAGTATTGAATTTTTAAAAATGCTTTATTCTCTGTACAGGTATTGCAGTGATATAAGTACTGCGTGGATGCCTGTTCAATAGGTTTCATATGCAAAAACAGGGATATCGTACTGACAGGGTAATTGCTGGCAATAACAATGCAATTACTGACTGCAATTCTTTCATATATCAGGCAATGCACCAGCAATAAGGCTCAGGGTCTTCTCCATATCACACACAACAACCTAGACTTTTACCTTTGAAACTGTTCAGATCTGAGGACTCCTAGGACAAACAACAGGACAAACAACAGCAAGTCTCCTTAGTCATTCATCACACCGTTGCATGAGCTGTGATCCAGCAGATTGATTATACAACCACAAATAGATTGTCTGCTAGATTCTCTCATTCAATCCCATATATGCTAGAGATGCTCAGGCTCGGTTCAACGAGAACCGAACACACTTGAACTTAGTAGATTTGAGTACCGAGCTGAGATAGCTCAGTACTTTCATGCACCCTCAGAATTGAAAATGAGGTAAAAAAGTCATTGCTACGTCATTGGATCTCGCGAGTTTTGGATTCTATAAGTACAGCCCTCCAAGGCAATTCAGCGCCATTTCATAGAGCGACACAGAAGGGGTAGCACGGTTCTTGGCAGTCTCTAGTGCAGTTGGGCAACGTCATAAGTAGAAAAGAAAGAGGAGGGGTAGCAGTGTTCTTCGAAGTCTCCAGTGACATTCAGGAGAGCTCCATTGCTAATTGTCATTGCTGAAATAGAAATAATAGGGCTGGCAGGCTTGGTCTAAATCTACTGTCAAATTGTACGGTGTTATATGGCTAACACAGCAACAGGAGACCTCCATTGCTAATTGTCATTGATAATAATAATAATAATAATAATAATAATATGCCTCTTAGTGAAGCAGATGGTACACAGAGCAGCCTGCCTCTGAAAAATGTGACGCTCTTGGGTACATGCTGCTGCCGTCCCTACTAGAGAAGGCGAAACACCAACCCAGTGGGCTGTCACAATTATGTAATCTTTAGTTTGTCCAGTTCCGCTTGTCCACATGTCTGTGGTTAAGTGTACAGTGGGTAAAATGGCATTTTGTAGCCCGATAATTACATTTTTATGAACCTTCTGGTAGAGGTGAGGAATAGCTTTTCTAGTAAAATGGTGTCACAATGGAATTTGATAACAGGGACAGAATACCTCAAATAACTGTCTAAAAACAGCTGCATTAATAGTGAATATTGGACGCAGATCTAATACTAGTATAGTCGCCATGGCGTCTACCTAACGCTTAAGGATTCTTCTAAGGAGTCCTGGATAGGGGGGGGGGTCATCCCGCCTTAGAAACTTGGATGCAGGACTAACTCCGATCACTTGTGAGGATATTGATGATGAAGGTGTTGGGGGTGTAGATTGCAGATGCTGGGATCTAGCTGAGAAAAGGGAGGTAGCTGATACTAGACTGCTTGTTGTTATTTTTTAGCATAAGTTTCTGATTTTCACAAAAGCTTTTCATGAACTTGCTTCAAATGGATTAACATGGATGAGGATCCTAAATGGTTAAGGTCCCTACCGCTACTGACTGTGGCTTTACAATGCTACAAATGGCTAGACAACTGTTGTCAGGATTTGTGTAACAATAATTTCACACAGAAAAGTGATTTTTTTGGTCTTATGCCCAGGCATGACAATGGCCTTCTTCTTATCACTGACAAGAACTGCTTCCACTGGTGCATGACTTACCACAGTAGAGTTCATTAACAGCACTGTTTGCTTAGGTGCCTTAAGCCTATTGTTAGCTTGTTTTGTTGGGGCATAAACAAACCAAGCAGTTCAGCCACAAAAGTGGCACTGCTTCTCGCTGGAGAGCTTGCTTTGTTAAACTGTACATTTTCAACTTCTTACATAAGGGTAGGTGGGTGGGAGGGCCCAAGAACAATTCCATCTTGCACAACTTTTCTTTTCTGCCTATGCTGTGTGGCAATGTTTCCTAGATGTGCTAGGAACTGCCGTGTGTTTGTGTCATTGCTCTATCGCTTAGCATCCAGCCAGGTCGCTGCAGTTTTTGTTTGAAAGTGTATGAAAATAATATTGTGACCTGTGAGGAAGTCAAAATTTACTGCAAATGACTTGAAATTGGTGTTAATAATAATTAATAATAATAATGTAGGGAAAAAGAAAACAAAATTATGTGATTTTAGCAAACAAAAAAAAAAGGGATTTTAGAAAAAAAATAGGGATCCAAAACCAAAAAGAAAATATGCAAGGGTGGTTTTGCCAAAACTAAAACCAAAACACGAAGTTAAACCAGATCCAAAATCAAAACCAAAACCAGAACACGGGAGTCAGTGAACATCTCTAATATATGCTAGATCGCTCCAACTTTCAGATATATAAATATATATATAGCTTTTTGTAAAATTGCTGCATAATATGTTGATGTTATATAAATAAATGATTATTATTATTATTATTATTAATAATAATAATAATAATAATAATAATAATTGTATTATTTATTAATTAAATAGCTCCAATCAAATTACGCAAAACTGTACAGAGAATATGTAATCAGTCAATTTAGTTCCTGACCCATTGGAGCTTACATTCTAAATTTCCTACTTCACACACAGACTAGTGTCCGTTGTTGTCAGAAGCCAACTAATCTAGCAGTATTTTTGGGGATTGTGGGAGGAACTTGGTCTAAATGAAGGCATACTTGCCAACATTCTGGATTCTGGAGGGGAAATCCTGGTGCTGCTTTTGAGTGGTGTGGGCACGCGAATAGCATCATTGCAGTGGAGGGATTGTCCAGGATGACACTAATTGCTGTGAATCATGACATTAAACCCCACCTACTTCATTAGGCAAGATAGAAGAACTCTTAGAAATGCAGTAGCCTCATGGACATTCCGAGAGTTTAGGTATCTATGCTCGGAGGGAACCCACGGAAATACGAGGAAAACCTACAAACTCCATAGAGATAGGGCCATGGTCAGAATGGAACCCATAGTAATGTGTAGATTTACAGAAATTAGATCAATCATCCAGAATTAATTTAGAGCACCATGCATAAAAATCTACTAAAACACATTTAAACTGATCTGTCCCACAATGCCAATGGGATTCCTCCTCATGAAATAGTTTAGCTGTACTCCTCATAGTAACCATAGGAAAAAACACTTGTTGATCATATCTGTATGACTTTTTTCCTCTCAGGTTTTTGGAACTTCCTGGATAATGGGTCTCCAAACAAGAGATCACACCTCTGTGTGTATAGGTCAGTGGCAGATTATAATAGGAATGGATTGGGGATTGCCAGGGAAATAGAAGGTCCTGCATTTTTCAGCCACATCCGACCTGGGCGCCTCACATTCCCCACTTCTTTTTAAAAACTTATTTACACTTTTTATGCTATTTTATCTGGCATTTGGGGACAGCCATTATATGGGGGTCCTTATGGGTGGCTGGCCACTTATGACTAAATGTTCTGAACTGTTTATCAGCCTAGGGTATAATAAGGTGCACAGCCAGCCAGCCAGTCAGGGCATTGGGGCTGATCCACTCCTCTTCCCTGATTGGTCAGCTGGTTCACCCGACCACTTCCTCCTTTCCCACGATTCCTCCCCCCTCTCATTCACTTTTCCAACTACTCCTTCATCCTTCAGTACACTTGGGGTGAGTGCTAGCTTTCAACATGTGCATAGAAAGCAGGCAGAGAAGTCCACCTCCCACCACAAAATTGTCTGCAGAGCAGCTAAATGCGTGGGCTATTAATGTAATGTGGAGCTATTAATATATAAATGCAATGTGGGATCTTTGTATTAAATGTGGAGGCTAAAAATGTAATGATGGAATTGTTTGGGTTTAAGTAAGCCTATTTCTTAAATATGAATGTTTTTTATTTAATGTTGGGTTTGGTTGGAGGGAAAAAGTTGTTAAATATGGGTGTGATTTATTTGCTATCTGACCTAGCTGGGGGGAGAAAGGCCTAGAGTGCTCACTCATTGTTTGGCTTTCTAGGAGGTGCATAGTTCCTATCCCTTTTCCAAACAGGGCCACAACATTCAAGGATCCAACCAGCAGAGAGCTTAGACACCAGAATTATTAGACCCAGCGGAGATGCAAATTATTTTTATCCACCACTAGAATAGGTATATGTATGTGTGTGTGTGTAGGTATACAGGTGTGTGCGCGTGCACACACACACACACACACACACACACGCACACACACTTAATTTGCAATACAGGTGTGCAGTTACCATTGATTAAGTTGCAGATTGGATGAATACCTGTTGTCATATTGCAAACATACAACGTACATAAACTCTGACATAAATAACACAGATTTACACACTTAGATAGATCTTCAGGTCACTTAATGAAAATTGCAAAGAGGCAGTTATGGAACTGGTGATATAGATTTGTAAATAATCAAGTATCCGAAATAGATTTGTGACTGAAGTGAAGGAAGGTTTTCATGTCTTTTGCAAGGAGGGGTTGAAATGCAGTAGGCAGCTTGAGGCTGTAATGTGCGGGTTAGTGCGGGGTAATTATGTAATGAAGGGAATTAATTTAAATAAGCAAATGTAAAGTCACAATATTTGCCTTTAAGAATGCACAATACTTATAGTCTCATCCTCAGGGTTGCAAACTATTTCACCAGATAGCGTCTCTTCTGCATGTGTAATGAAAAGGCATGTTCAGTTGGAGCTCTTGCATTGACTTCTTATTACAGGACTGTGTGGTTTGTAGACTTTTTCAGGGCAGCCAAACTATATTACTACGTGAATCACAAAAAAATGTGAACAGCTTGGTGAAAAGCAAACATGAAATTGATCCTGTGAAAATGATGTACTTGCCTGTGACTTCCAACTACACAGTCCCAAATGGAAAAAGTGTATCGATAACATGATACAATAAAAGGTTTTGCAGACATAAACATTAGCTCCATTTGTGGCTCCACCCAGTTTACATTGCCTGTGGATTTCACAAGGTTTATAGTTTTAATAAATGCTCTTGCTTTTATTGTATTGGTCAAATCTGGTCATGAAACAATGAACAGGTTTTTAGGTAAACAGATGCTTTGACAGTCAAATGCACCTGAAACAGTTCCTGTGATCCTCTACTAGACCTAAAAAAATAGAACTAAAGAAGATGAAAGGGAGGTAAAATATTACGAGGTGTGTAAGTATTATAAAGGAACTATGACAAAGACGTTCAGCATATTTTTCCAAAGCCACATATTTATTTATAGCTGAATGTAGTCTAAGTGGCATACAAAATCTTTCTCTGGCTAAACACAAAGTACTTCACTTGGGTTAGGTGCAAGTCTAGAATTCATAATTTCTGCATTGATGGATACAGATGTAAAAATAAATGGAGGAAGGGAGGGCAAAGGAAAAAAAAGACATACAAAAATAACAGTGAAGTTGCCTGAAGTAAAACAGGGTGGAACCTAATTGATATATGACCCATTTAAGGAAGCTAGATACTATTATAAATCCAATTGTTTCTTTCACATAGCGGAATATGTATCCTACTATAAAAACATTCACAGGGAGAAATATGAATTGACTAGCAATTTGCCAGATTTACAACGGCCTTAGTAGACATTAGAATTGGTTTCCATTCAGAAAAATAAGGTGCAGAACAAAGATAAGAGACCAAATGAAGAGTATTTTCAACAAGGCATAATTCTTCAAATGAACATCAGTATGATTCAGAAAGAGAATTCATGTATCGTCCTAAAGCCAAGCAACCACTCCAGATAATGGAGGGAGGGGAGCTGCTGGCTGCTTTACACACTCTAGTTAGAACAGGGATAGACAGATATTTGTTCCTCTTTTTCAACTACATTTTTCAAATCATATTTTCCCATAACATAATCATGCCTGGGAAATTGTTCCTATTCATATATTCAGATTACTTCCTAAGTATCTGATGGGGCTGCTCATTTGAGATTTTCCATTTGAATTATTTAGTGTGTAACAGCACTAGTGAGTAGGGCAACAACCTTAGATGTGGCACGGGCACCGTTTTTGGAATACAAATTACTTATTGTTGAGGCCTCACAACCCCAGCCTTGCTGGTTAATGTGATTAGGGTGGAACCATATCCTACAAATTCATTCAATAACCCCTGGGTAGTGCATGGGCTGTTTTTTTTACATTGCTGACAGATCTTAATATGCAGTGTAGCTCTGGTCAACAAGGAATATATATATATATATATATATATATATACATATATATATATATATATATGTATATATATATATATATATATATATATATATATATATATATATATATATATATATATATACCTGCTATTGTAGCAGGTTCCCCTTGAACACAACTTAATGTTACAGTTGTTAGGTTAAGTACTATATTTGATAGGGAAATCATGTTCCAGTTCCTGCAGACTGTTTTGACATTTAAAGTAGAACTCAATTTAAAAAGAAAAGTATTTAGAATTTGTTTTGTAGAGGATAAACTGTGCTGTCTTGCCTTCTCCTGCTTGTCTTTGTTTACTCAGAAAAGCTGTCCAATAACTGCACTTAACATATTAATGAAAGATTAAGGCAATTAGATAATCTGTTGTGATAGTGCAATTACATTGAATATCTGTGATTTTTGGGTTTGTCTGTAAATATTTATAAAAGGTGTGATTGATATAATAGGAATGGGTGAATTCTGAGTAAAACTGTATGTGTTGATAAAAATGTAATGCTACAATAAATCTTTGAACTAATTTTATGGGGCATATTCAGTAAGGTCCCAGATCTTGATAATGTGTGGAGTGCGTATTACCAAAGGTAATACTATACCGCAATAACGCAGATTTTCCTTTGCAGCCCTATGAGGTGCGAATGAGCCTTATTGCAGTGCCGCGGATTACCTTCGCAGGCTGTTCCAGGGCATAGCTGCGCCTAATTAAATATGGCCCTATGTCTTGTGAGAGATTAAGTAAAATGTATATGTTTTTGGCAATAATTAAATTTGTTGTTAATTTGGCCCAGATCTCAGCTACAGATAGAACTACGTTTTATTAGACATGAAGTTCAATCTGGTGCTTGTCAGTGTGAAGTAAATGTGCACAACATTAGTTCTGCACACTCAGATACAGTTCTATGTATCTGAGTGTTGCATATTTTGAGTTAGGAAGTGTGAGTGGTACACCATTTTCTAAGGACTGGATTGCTCTATATAACATATAGAATTTGTGAATGACAGAATAAATCATTGCACACTTATGTTTATTTCACATCTAAGTGATATTACATCATTAAAAAAGGATGTGAAAAATGTAGCATTTTACAGAAGAAGATAATTTCCTTTCTATAATTTTAATTTTAAAAACAAATGTCCGGGTTATCAAAAAATCCGAACCAGACACTCACCTTTGGCCTGGAGATGTAAGGACCTCATCAGCTGAAGTCACTCTGACATTTTGCCATCCAATCTACATATTTCTTTGTTCATGATAGATACATGTGCCGTTTCAAATCTGATCTCTTTCCCTCTAGCAACTAGTATTAGTCTCCACACACACTGAATGGTTTCTGCCACCTTACAGCTAATCTAAAACCATAGATTCTGGGCTGTCAGCAGGAGATGGACCAACAATAGAACCAATAAACTAGCAGAGCTTCTAAATTACCCTGGATTGGCTGCTGTTAGGTACTCTGCTCCAATCAAGGTAACAGGCTGCACAGTGATGGGCTGTGATTGCAGTTTTTGATAAGTTTGGAGTAACTGAAGACTGCTTAGAAGGGTCAGCTCTTGAACTAAATAATAGTGGTGTGTATGTTTTGCTTTTAATAGCAAGTTTGAGATAGATTTTCGGATGCCAGACTGACCAGGTGGTTTAGTTTTGATTAACCCTTTAACAGCTGCATGTCACACATGTCCAATTGTGTCATGTTGTGATAAGTAATATTGCTGCTTAATTTCCTAGTTGGTGTAACTCTGTTTGAGGAGATGCCGCCTTCATCGTCATTGATTGTAAAAAAAAATAATGTTTTCAGCATACTACCTGCACTGCCTGTTATTGTGCTTGTTCCATTCACATAGTGCAGCAATAGAAGGAAATCAGAATTAGACATGTTTGTATGCTGCATTCACCTGGAATTCTGTAACTTGGAATTCTTTTCCACCAGATTTCAGAGCACTTATACTCAGTGGTGGAAGTGGAGGTGTATACAGTGATATGCCATACCGCCACTTCTCCTACTGCCTTCATTGTAAAACTATCAAATTCCATTCACTTACATAAATTTTCCATACTGCCACTTCTAAATTTCCACTTCAACCACTGCTTATACTGACAGAATAGGTAGAACATAGTTCTACCCCTCTCCTATCTCCACTTCCCCTCCACTATCAAATTAATGACCATTCAACTTACCTTCTACACCACGATGCTGTGGCTCCCAGTTACTGATAGACTGGGAGCAAAGTGCGCAGTGGGGACATCAATACGCCGCATGCTTCCGGTGTCACGGGCCTCAATGCTGAAACGGTATAATGGACAGGATTCTGCCGGAAACTAGGTAAAACAACCTTGTAAGGCACGGAGTCTAACGAGGAAGCGGTATTCACCAGGGACCAGCCGCAAGGTGGTTTGGGCTTAGCTGAGTCTTCCTCACAGGTCGCGGCCCTTATTAGAAATAACTTCTTAGAGGGACAGGCTAGGAGAGTCAGTGATGGCAAACGATAGTAAGATGTAAGCTCAGTAGATGACTAGTTACCACTGGGATGGCGGCAGAAAGCACTAGGAGGTGTTTGTTCAGAAGTCAGCAGCTTCCACAGGAAGCACTTGTAGTAGAATGTCAGCTCTGCAGACAAACAGGTATGAGAGCCACATAAGCATGAAGATTGCAATATGTAGAACAGGTACAGAGGATACCAAGGAGGTGCCTTTTAAACTTTGGCACCAGCATTCCAGCCAATGGGAGAGAGGGATTTGCGCAGACCCGGAGGAAAGATGGCGGCGCCCAGCCCTGTGCGAGCGGACGGCAGGAGCAGTTAAGAGCGCCGGGGATCGGCTATATGGCCCGATTGCCCGGCCTGTGACAGCCGGCCTATCAGAAGGGGCACGATTGGTCAGACTAAGAGGCTCGGACTGTCCAGGGGGCCCAGACAGATGGAGAGATATATTATATATACCTATCAGCCACAGCATTAAAACTTGACAAGTGAAGTGAATAAAATTGATTATCTCACTACAATGACACCTGTCTGTGAGTGGGATATTTAGGCAACAAGTGAACACTCCGTTTTTGAAGTTGATGTGCTGTTAGCGGAAAAAATGGACAAGTGTAAGTATCTGAGCGACTTTGACAAGGGCCAAATGTGATGACTGGATGACTGGGTCAGAGCATCTCCAAAATGGCAGGTCTTGTGGGGTGTTCCCTTGTGGGATGCAGTGTTCAGTACCTACCAAAAGTGATCCAAGTGTAACACCAACAACCCCTTCTGCAGTATACGTTGTGTAAGCGGGAGATTTATGAAACCCCTTGCCCAGTATTAATACACTGCGCTCCAGCAGTAAACCAGGCACATTTATTGAACTGGAACTACTAATGAAGCTTTAGTGATTTTATACTTTGGCATAGTTTGAAATAATAGTGAACAACACACTAATATCAACAACATAAGACATAAACATCAATTGTACACAGTCCCCCTGTGGGGCAAGTCCACAATGAACAGATGATGAGGTTTGTCCCACATCCTGCAAATTGAATGGGGTTAAAACATTCTGTCTATACACACTTTCACATCCATAAACAACAGGCCCTGGCATAACAGATATGGGAGTCAGATATGGACAATACACAGTCCAGGTAAATATATATACAAAAGCAGAGAGGTTACTTATCCATGTGACGGATGATCTATGGGTCCCAGATGACTTTCTCCAGTCAGGACTCCAGCAGTCTCCTTCTCTCTGAAATACTTTTCTCTTCTCTTTTTAGATGCCCCTTCACTGTCTCTAAGGAGTCTTCACTCTGCTCCAGTCCTCTGTTGGAATGTATAGGAAAAGATACAGGGGTGCAGGTAAGGGGTCCTTTCACTATTTTTCACTATTTTTTATGTCCACAGCCAGCCTGACAGTGGAGGGAGCCGTGCTTCGCTATTTACATCATTTTGGCCCCACCCCCATTGATGTAATGCTTGTTTGGGGTCTTTTTACACTGTAAAAAGACCCAAAACAAGCATTACATCACAAGGCGGGGCCAAAATGACGTGATTCGCTAAGCACCGCCCCAAAAGCCCAAATACCCCTCCTGCCCTCCAGGATCTCCCGACTCGGCCAACATAAGGTTGGCAAGTATGCTTATGTTTTCCCCCCACTTAGAGTAACAGAGAATACAATGTATTATAATGTCCCTGAGCATCTCCTAGACTGGTTGTTTAAAATGTTTATTTGAATATAGCAGGGAATGGAATTACACACTCAATACATTGTTGCAATAATAATGTTGATTGTATACAGAACGCTGGAGAACTCGCGTTGTCAGTTTAGTTTTCAGTATTGTGTCTGCTTCCTATAATGACAATTGCCAGCAGATGAAACACAAGTGCAGACAGTATATAAGAAATAAAGGCAGAATGAGCTCTGTGATCACTTTATTATTGACATCTGTCTAATTAAAGCATATAATATACAGCTGGGAAGATAAAATGTTTGTCTCGTCCAATGCTGAACCTAAGGTCACTCAGATTTAGGATAAGCAGAACTGCAGACAATCTAGAACTCATTCCCCAGGTAGAGGAAATAAATCAAAACATTCTAATTATCCAGCAACACACATAGAACATATTTCGAATCAGTATTAGTGATATCTCTTGGTTACCCACGCTGGCCTTCCTGTCTTCCAAGAGATCCCCCTCCTTCCGTTCCAGTTTCATAGAGAGATTGTGCTTACTGCTGATCAAATCAGTGTGAGTTTGTACATGTAATAGGCCATGGAAGGGAAATGAGCGTGTATAGTATGAGCAATGAGGCACTGTAGGACTGATATTGTTTAGCTGCAACCAGACGCCTCGGCTGTGTGGGGAAGAAGCGGCCTAACGAGGGAACTTATCTGACCACCTGAGAGGAGTAATTATATTGCACACAATACACCTACAGAATAGGATGGAGCTTTTCACCAGAGAAACATTTACTGTATCCGGCAGCTGAAAGAAAGAGGAAATAATGTGCATGAGCAGGGATCCAAATAAAGGAACAAGCAGAAACATGAAGTATTACATATAGTAATATTCAGAGATAAAATTGAGCCTGCAGCTGACACTCCACATTACTCAGAACTCAGGCATGTATAGCCAACATAACTATTTAATTAATTGCTTACAGTAATACATTGCCTTATGGGTTTAATATGTTGTGTTATATACTATACTAGGTAACGTGTGACTTGTACAAAAACATATTTTCTCAGCAGAAATAGGGGTACAAAATGTGTCATCCACTTGCAAGTTGAAAAAAAATGTCTTTTTTTACAAAAATATTGTATTTTGCAATACGACCGTACAACCGTTGTCTTACATGCATACATTGGTCTTAAATAAAATTCCTGTTGTCCAGTAATTGCAAAAGGCTGTTATGGAAATAAGAGATTGGAGTGACTTGATAACACCATAAAATGCTTAACGGTTGATAGCATAACCATAGACCTTTCAGTCTTACCCATAACCCTTATGTAATATTAAAAGTCACCACTCAGACTTGTTGGCATATAAGGGCATAAAGATCTTCCTATTTAAATAACCGTTTACTGTTATGTTGACCGGAGAACACTGTACTCGGCTTTGTCTATCCATAAGTGCACCTTAGTCTCTGAACCTTAATGGGACGACCGTCCCCAGACATTCCAGAACCCGCACCCTTCTAGGCTAATTGTAACGCATCCACAAGCCAACCCAGAGGAGCTGTACTTGCACTGAACCTAAACCGACTCTTCGAAGGGAATGGGTTCCAAAAGTCTGACTACCATGAATGGGCTTTTCACCCACCTTGCTTATCCTGCACAGTGTTCTCCTGCCACGCTAAAGGCTGAACCAGCCACATGACTTCAGTCCATGCAGTGATCACGCTCACCCAGCAGCTCCAAATACCTCCAGGGCTGAACCAGCACACCCATACCATACCACAGCATGTGCTCCTTGTTGGCCCAACATACCTCCGGAGCTGAACCAGCACATCCATACCATACTACGGCCTGCACTCCTTGTGGTCCAACATACCTCTGGAGCTGTGTACCATACCACGAGCCCATGCACCAAGTGGCTGATCATACCTCCGTGCCTACTCCAGCACCTGAATTGTAGAGAACCAAGCCAGAGCATCAAGTGGCCACTAAGATTTGGTAAATACCCATCTTACCAAACGGTACATCAGCAGGGAAGAATGCACATCACACCGGGAAGCGAATACCAGATGCAGGATTTGGGAATGGAAGGGAGGGATGCGTTCCCTGGAACCAAGAGAGCTAACTAACTCCTTCCCGCTCTTTTAAACTGTTCCCTTGATCCTGTCGCCTTATGACACTTGCCTAGTCATTACCACACTTTCCTGCTTTGTTAATCCTTAATGATCCAAACAGTTATGCAGACAATCCTCATCTTTTAATTTCCCACAGGTTTAATCCATCTCTCAGTTACACTTCACATCATCAAGTGGACAGGGTAATATTTATGATGTCTCTAATTGTGTCATTATTCCCTACCCACTCAGTCTTCACTGAGGTAAGCATGACTTGATAATGCAATAAATGTCATCACAGCACAACTCCATGCAGCTTGCATACAGGCAAACGTCCTTACAAGAGAATTGATTACTCTCTCAGGAGTCCCAGAGGTCTCCTCCTAATTCAGGAGTAGGCAAAATACCTCACAACTTGACCTCCATTTGCAATATATGACTTATCCTCATGTAGTAAACATCTATTTTTCTATAGATTGTAATCTTACAAGCAGGGTTCTCTTATTTCTGTGTCTAATACCTAGTCGGTTTTACATGTGTAGGCTCTGCTGACTGGGTTCAGCCATAATGATCTCTCTGAAAATTGTTGCTACTATGCTGGCAATGCTGAGAGCAAACATGTTTTCAAGACACTCACTGTTGGGACCAAGTTGTTTGCACCCAAGACTAATAAACAGGGGTAGACTGTTAAGAGGGCAGAGGGACAGTTTGGTACCTAGTTTTGATGCCCTACCTGCAGCTCAGTTCTCTCTCACCTCAGGGTATGGAGGGTAAATATGTGAACAGGTCCCCCGTAGTGACAATAACTGTGAGTAATGTAGCAGCAGGCATTGCAGTACAAAAACATATCAATATATTGATACTGTATGTCTCTGTTGATTTGTGTCATATGAATAGCATTTTTGTTTGGCTTAGCTATTTCTGCAAGTTTATCATAGAACACACACCTCTCTTTGACAAGTCTATCATTGGCATGGTTACTCATGTACTTCCCTTTTCAGGGATACAGCCTGGCCTGTTAGATTATAGCAAGATAACAGTATTTTATCATTGCAGACAACTTTATTAGAAATACACTGAAGTTGAACAGAGAGGGATTAGTAATTATTGCATAGTAAAACAGATCTGGAATAGTGAACAGAAACAAAGCTAATGTAATCTAATTCCAGAGTAGTAGAACTTATCAAACCATTATTCAAAACAAGTATCACAACATTTTCCATTAACACTTTAAAATCCATGGTTATTCCATACATATGCCAACAATGTCATGTTACTATTTAAAGGCATCTATAATATTCATAATTTCCACAATTCCTAACAAATCACAACACCACAAGTTCTATTTTATTAAAACATGATGCGTTGCAAGATGGTAATTATAATTTTAGTTCATCATTATGCTGTAATTTATCCTATAGAACATCAATTTCAATTGTTGCCACCTCTGCAAGAAGGTAGGCTGTAAGCACAGCTTGGTAAACTGTAACCATTTTGAGAGGGGCATTCATGTTAACAAAATAGTAACACTATTACTATCAGATACTACTTGATGCTGTGACCAGAGGTCTTGTGCTTAAATGGTAAAAATTTGTACTCAACCCTTTTTTCATTATATATTATAACTGATAATTTTTTTGACCAATGTCAGAACAAAAGAGTGAAACTTTAATAGATTTTTCACAGCTTAAGGAGATTAAATGTACCATTGTTTCCATCTATACGTTATTCAGCAACATAGAACACTACTAAGACCACTTCTGAAGGTCTCTGTATTAAATAATGGTCACTAGAATGATTTTTGTTTTATATTTAGGTCACTAGAATGCTTTTCTTGTGCTTATGACCTGGTTGTGTATGTGTGCATGTAGATTTATGTATGCCTGACTTGGAGCATACCCTACAGGTGTAGAACTGGACCTACGATTCAGCATATTGTCAAAGATTCACCAATTTAATAGACTCTTTATTGAGAAAAAAATAACAATCAAGTTGTTATTCAACTCAGCATTTGGACCAGAAGGCTCTTTGTATTATATACAGCTCATAAGACCATTGGGGCCTGATTCATCAAGGCATGTATTCTGAGTGCAACTCCCGTTCAGCAATATACGCACATATTTAGGCTTTTCAGAATCTCGAGATACGTGTGCTGTTGAATTCAGGTGTAAATGTGCTGTGCTCTATAACAAGATGCTGCAGGATACATCCAATACTTGTGTGGATTACAGATTCACAAAAGAATGCACAGGACAAACAATAAAGCACCATTTCATTTGAAGCAAGTAGTTGTTTGTGTATAAATCACCTTAGAGTGTCAGTGTTGCAAGGTGTCAGAAGTTCTACAAGTGGTGGCATCGTGGGATCGCAAGGGACAGCCAAAGCAAAGCTGTCCACCCAGCCTCCAGATGAAAGTGGTGGTGAGTGAAATGGGTTGAGTGCCACTATACCAACCAAACTGTTTATAAAACTGTCAGTTGCAGAGAAAGTAAATATTCTGCCTGTGGATAGACAGACAAGAGTAATATTACTATGAACTGTTCAGCAGCTGTTTTTTTTCCAAAGAAAGCAAAAGTTTTGAAAATTGCTGGATATTGTAGTGCCACAGCATGGTTAATCACTGAGCAGTGAGTTGGGTGTGGTTCACAGAAGTCAGCTGTTTTACCTGCGTGGCAGGCTAAAGCACCTGTTTGTTTTGCTAATTGCCTGTGGAAAGTGCTGGATATGTGAAAAGACCAATTTTGATGTTTAAGGCTGCAATAGAAATCAAGAGTAATTGCTGGCTGTATACATTTTCTTTGCTTTAGCCAAGATGGGCAAGAGAAAGAATTAATGTCAAAAAGAAAGTTTACAAACAGGGTGTCTAAAACTGAGTCCCAGCAGAAAAAACTTGGGAAAATCTGCAGGGGAGTTGAATTTGAAAACTCTCATGCTCTCTGCACAAGCCTGGTCTTAAATGGGTCAGATTATGTGGCCAGGGAAGAGTATGATTGCTTGGAGAAAACTTTCTTAGAAGATTATGTTGGCAACGCAGAGTATGATCACATGGAGAAAAGTTTTAGAGAAGAAATCTCTTGGCTTAAAAAAGAGTTGAGGGAATCAAAATAGCAGTGTGTTGAAAAGATAAAAGCCCAAGAAGCTGTTTCTGGGTCCTTGAGAAATTAATTGCGACAGTGGTATGAAGCAAAAGGAAAACCAGGGGAGACTCTTAAAGAAACTGCAAAGAAATTGCAGCAGAGAGAGCAATAAAATGTGGTTTTTCAATCCCTGAAAGAGGAGTTAAATGAGTTGCAGACATTGGTAGCTTTTAGAAGAAAGACCAGGAAATTGATTTTTATTTTTATTTTTTAAAAAAAAGCTTGTCAGGGTTGAGCAAGAGGTGCATACAGCAAGAGAGTCTGGTTGCAGAGTGTAAAATGCTTGAATGATTGCTCCATGAAGAAAATACTATTTCTGATAAGCATGCCAAGGAACACGACAAAGCTGTGGCCTAGTAAACACTATGGAAAAGAGCATCCAATTGTGTAAACCTGAGGTCCCAGTACCCAGGGAGGTGTCTCCCAATACTATTGAGCTTAAGCTATTTCCTGGCACTTCTGACCACAAGCTGTCTCCTGGCACATAAAAAAACACAGATTCAGCACTAACATGTATAAACTAATGATTGTGTTGGTTCTTTCTCCCATTGGGATATGAGATTGATATATATCAAATGGATGGATGGCTATTAGCAACAATATAGTCAGCTTATATTAATGTACATATAAATTGTGGTGCATTGTTATTATGAATACAGACAGCAAAATGCCTCACCGAATATGTTGTATAAAATAGCATCAAACAATTTAGTAAACATACTTTACATATAGCTAAAATCACTCGTCAACCTATAGTAGACCATAAATAGAAGTTCCAATAGCAAGTCTAGCAAGCCATGTCCACATTGGTTTGCATTTATCAGATAGTTAGGTGCACACAGCAAGAGAGTTTGCAAAGGCACTTGTGGAGTGCAAATTAGAGAGGCTTAATCTGGTTGCACAGTATGAAAAGCTTGAACGACTGCTCCATGATGAAAAGACTTTCTGGTAAGCATGCCGAGGAACATGACAAAGCTGTGGCATTGGAATTCTCTCTAAAAGGCCTAGAAAACAGTATTGAAGAGAGCGCCCGATTGTGTAAATCTGAGGTCCCAGTACCCAAGAGCTGTCTCTTGTCATTGTTGAGCTTGAGTTGTTGAGCTCTGAGTTATCTTCCTGCGCTGTTAAGCCCAAGCTGTCTCCCACCACTGTTGAGCCTGAGGTGTTTCATAGCGCTGTTTGGTCAACAGAGCCTCATATCGCTATTTGGTTTGGTTTGGTTTGATGGTGCTGCTGAGGTCCAACTGTGAAAGCATCTAACCGGAGGTGTTTCCAGTGAGGAGAGTGTGGACACTTTAGAGACTAATTGCTAGTCCCTGTAAAAACAATTGGAAAGAGGTCCGCTGTGAGTGGGTCCGGAGGAACATGGAACTGAGTCACTGGTCGGAAGCCCAGTCTTGAAGGATCTGCCAGGAAACTCACAGCATGTGGATCTTGATTGTGGGGAACTGCTATCCCGGAAGGTAATCCTGGGGGTCACAGCAGGGATTCCACTAAGGTCTCATAATTCAGACAAGCCTAGATAGAGGAAAACAAAGTTGGCTGGTGACATTGAGGATGAGCCATCCCCGTCTGTTAGTGAGGGTATAGACTGGTCTGTTTATTTAGAATTGCTGCATTTGACAAACTTTGCAAGAGACCAGAGGAATGATGTAACTTTACAACATGGGCTTGATTTATTAAGGTAAAGAAAGCAAAAACAAATTAGTACGTTTTCTCCTGGACAAACCATGGTACAATGCAAGCGGTGCAAATTAGTTTATTATTTTGCAAATAAGTTAAATACTACGCTGTTTTGTTCATGTAGGACACAAATACTTGAATAGAAATACTTGCTTAATTTTTACACTGACATTTAAAGTTTATCTGGGGCATGCCCTACCCAAATTATAAATCTGTCCCCACGTGTTAAATTTACCTCTCCCTTCAATGCAACATGATTTTGCCAAGGTGAAAAGTTACTCAATTTTTTTGCCTTACTTTCCTTAATGATTCTGGCCCCATGTGTTTAAATTGACTAATAATGTTGGTATTATTGCGGAACCTGTCAACTAGGCAGGCAGTTTGTTATCATTTGTTGTTGAAGAACATGTGTTGTTTTGTATTGCTGCTGTGAAGGGGAGGAAGGTAGAACAGCTAATAGTTTCACAGGTTCATGTTGGGAGCAGTGTACACTCAGGTGGGTGGTGGACTCTTAGGGGAAGTGAGAAGGAGGGAACAGGTTTCTATGCAGGTTTTACTGGCCCGAAGTCTACCTTGCCATGAAGAGGTTCTGTAGGACTTGTGCAGTGTAGTACAGCCACCATTAGAAAGAGCTCATAAGCATCCTATTACAAAAATAAGGGCTAGGAGTGGAGAGAGGACAGGCTGCTTCAGAACAGGGTTCTCAGGTGTCGAGAAGACAAAGCCCAGTACATGCTCTGATAGATGTGTTTGAAAGGACACTTGAGGTGGTAAAGGAGGCTGTATTTCACAGAGATGTGGTGTCTGTGTCACCAAGATTGGTGACGCTAAGGAAAAGAGTATGTGGCAAAGAGGAATATTTGCCACACCTCTCATACATAGGGACAAGTGAGGTCCCGGGGAATCTGCAGGGGAAAGCTGCATACAGGGTTAAGCTCTTACAGACCAAGAACCCTAGGTTTAATACACACTGGTGGAGAATAGGGTCTAATCGGAAAGACCAAAGGGAGAAGCTTTGTGTATTTAAGCCTGTCTTTCCAGTTGTAGGACATGACCAATACTAGAAGAGATGGCCGGTGGCTAAAGAGCTGATTTCTGTGATAGTTAGCATTAGGGTCACCAGGAGGTGTAGGCAACTGCTTACTGGTGTCATCCTGACAAGAGTGCATGCTTTTATTGTGATGCAAACACTAAAGCACCGTTTAATTTGAAGCAAGAAGTTGTTTGTGTATGAATCATCTAAGGGACAGGCATGCACCCAGGTGGTTACCTGGAGCCTAGAAACCCCTCTCCTGTCTGGGGTGCCATATGTTTGCAGTGGCTGGTCCCTCCCCTGGGACCAGCCACTTTATAGTTTGTGGCTGCAGATTATTTATGGTCCGGTTCTATACTATCCCTTACTTTGTATTCACAGCTCTCTGTCCCCCACAGTCTGTGCCCGCCACAGACACAGCGAGTCATTTATCTCTGAAGCATTGCAGGGAAAAAGCATTAGCATTATCGGCGACTGGTTTATGGCTCTGTTCTCCAACTTGTTTAGCTGTCTGTCATGAACACTCTCCCAGCTGCCGTGACTTTGGGATGTTCGCTGTATGAGGTCACACACGATTTCAGCCCACAGTCTCTCTCTATCACACAGGTTATAGACCTACGGAATCGCACCCAAACACAGCGCTCTCACACCCCCACACACTTCAGGTTTGACCCCATCTATTGAATACAGGCAATAGGATCCCAATATACCGTCCCACACTGGCATACAGGCTTCTAGCTATCCACAGACTAGCAAGACCCATACCACCAAGCACAGGGTTAACTCTTCACACCTCCAGACTGTTACACAAATGTAAATGGAAGCACACACAGCTTGCTAATCAAATGTATCAACAAATCACACACTGGCATTCCAAGGGTTACCTTGGGTCGAGCTTTCTCTTCTAACAGGCTAATGGATTCATTAGAGTATCAAGGACGCAACATATCCAATTATGGATTTAATATACAAAAATACAGGGCATACAGATAAAAAAAATAATGAATAACAACTAATAGATTGACATAACAAGCAAAACAGTTTAAAATAAAAGGGGTTACATTCAGAATAGCACTTACTTGAGTTGCATAATCTGTGCCATGGGGAATTGGCTAGGAAGATAGACAGCTTATCAATGTGGCTTAATTTCCCCAAAAAGTCTGACCCTTGCCCCTTCAAAACACAGGTTTTTAAGCAAACTCAAATGGGATGGTCTTCACAGGGGCAGTGTTTAATGCTAATAGGGAGGCAGGGATGTCCCCTGGGTGTCACTGTAGTTGGCTCACAAATATTCCAAAGTTTTGACCTGTGGGTAATTCTTCACAGATACTTCCCAGAGAAATAACTCCCCCTTCAATAAACCGGTCATAATCTCCTGCACATTTAAATACCAAACATGATGGGATTATAACAATGTGACATACCTTTTTCCAAAGATATGTGATTTTAGCTGTTCATTCACAACCCTGATGTGATTTATGCTCCTCAGTATGGAGTGCCACATGGATTTCCCAAAATATGAACTGTAAAAGCATTTTCCTTCATATTTCTATATATCTGTTGAAGCATGCACAATGCTGCCTTGGGCTGTAAGGATGTCTAGCTGTGACAAGCCCCACAACGTCTATTCAGGAGTCCAAAAGCTCTTTGAATCTGCTACAGGTGACATGGTTATCTTCTCACACTGGGATGTGTAAAATCATTAAGTACATTTCCATCAGACTCAATGGGCTTGATTTACTAAGCTGCGGGTTTGAAAAAGTGGGGATGTTGCCTATAGCACCCAATCAGATTCTAGCTGTCATTTTGTGGAAAGTACTAAATAAATGAAAGCTAGAATCTGATTAGTTGCTATAGGCGACATCCTCACTTTTTCAAACCCGCAGCTTAGCAAATCTAGCCCAATGTCTTCAAACTTTACACTTTAACAGCTCAATTTATCCATGGATTCATTTGAGATAACCTATTTACACTGTAGTTATGATTTATCCCTTATAAATAACTGCAAGCTCTCTATGTTCACGACACTGTCTACTAACACATCCTTCCAAAAGTCCCTTCATAGAAACATATCTGACTTTGCTTAAAAAGTTCAACTATTACAAAACATGTTGGCACAATCGAATTTCATTAGTCTGCCAGAGCAGCATATGAGCACCTCACTGCACTGTTGCATCTTCCCCTGACTTCATGAGATGCAAACTACCATACAAATCATCCTCTCTATATATATACATAATATATAAATATGTGGACTGTGTGTTTCAAAAAAAATCATTAAAACTAATTCTTATAATAAATGACTGTCCAGGTGCGATCACCACAAAGGGGCAATGCCTCAAGCTTCTGCAAGAAATCACTTATTTTGTGATAATTGTGTATAAGCCTTAAATGTGCCCAGTGATTGGTATATTGGATTAAATTAATAACAGTGTAAGGAGGGTTGGCAGACAATGGTATAAGTGAAGGGGAGAGCTATTCCAAGGGTTTGCTGGTAATATAGTAAGTGCAAAGGAGACAGGATTAATGATATTGTCAGTGTAATGGGGGCTGGCCATATGTTTAACAAAGTGATCTGAGAATGGGGCCAGTGCAAGTTAAAAGGCAGGCAATGAAATTAATGCAAGAACCACTAAATTATCATCAGAGCTGGTCTAAGGATCTGGGGTACCTTGGGCACTTAAGCAATGTTCTCATTTTAGACACATTTTAGACAAATACACAGGCAATACTGTGTTCACTACTGTCAGGAGCACGCAGCTCTGCCTTCACGAACAGTATAGGGTGAAGTGGTACATACCTCCCAACTCCTGACTAAGCGAGACAGTCATCCAAATTTGGGACTGCCCCACCAGATTCAGGACAGTGTCAGACTGTTCTGCTCTCTTCTACCTGTTCTTGTCACTTTCACCCCCTGTGGCTGCTGGTGTCCTTAGCGCAGTTAATGCTTGTCTGGATCCTGGAATGATGGTAGACCAGATTTGGGAAAAAAAATGAATAAATGTCATCTAGAAAACACCAACCAGCCAAGGCATTAATTCATTAGCACCCATGATTAATAATTAGGCCTCCTTCCAGCCCCAACATTAAAATAATAGTATTCACATTTGATAAATAGATCTATTTTCCTCCAACCAGCCCTGACATAAAATTAATAGTATACACATGTAATAAATAGATCTATCTCTCTCCAACCAACCCCAGCAAAAAATTAATAGCATTTACGTTTAAAGTTACCATTTCTCACAATAATCCCTAGCATTAAATAATTAAAATTCACATTTAATAAATAGCCTTCCTCCCCAAACTCCGCCCCACATTCAATTAATAGCCCCAAACCACCTTAGCATTAAAGGTCCCTTTACCCCATCTTAATTTATTAGGACCCACTATTAAATTAAATAGCCCACCAATAAATTAAACTGCCCCACCATCACCCCAAAAATAAAATAGCACCCATTAAATAATTCGTCCTCACCTAAACTCCACCATTAAATTAATAGCCTACCTCCCACCCATCTACTATTAAGACATTCCCCTCCCTTCCCTCTTCTTACAAATTATACTAATATCCCCCCTATTCTCACACATTAAAGCAGCCCCGCTCATTTCCTTCCTTTATTTATTAAATGTGATTATTATTTGGAGGAAATAGGTCTTTTTATTAAAGGTGAATGAAATTAATTTACAGTCTGGCTGGTTGCAAGGAGGGAGGACAAATAAAGAAAACTGGATGCTTTTGATTTAATGTTGGACTGCAAAGAGGGAGGGAGCCCTACAGTGTTCACTCATTGCTAGGATTTCTATATCTTATATACCTGTCCTTTTTCCAAACAGGGAACCAAAGATACGGACAGCAGCAACTATTGAAAGCAGCAAGAACAGGTAGGAGAGAGCAGGACAGTCTGCCAGTTGCCCTGATTCTGGTGGATTAATCTCAAGTTTGGGGAGAGACCCATTCAATCAGGGCTTTGTCTCAACTATAGGGACAGTTGGGAGTTATGTCCCACTTCACAATGCTCTGCTCGTGAAGGGGGAGCAGTGTACCTAACAGTGGTGTATGCTGCATTGCACGTGTGTTTGAAGGGGATTTAAAGAGTTAGATCAGCTTAGCCCTGCCCCCTGCATGCTGGCCATGCCCACTGGCAGCGTGGTGTGAAACCCCCCTCTACAAATCCTGCGTTTGCCACTGATGCTTGCAGTGTCATAAGCTGTCAGAAGTTCTACTCTCTCTCTCTCTCTATATATATATATATATATATATATGTATCTATATATATATATATATATATATACATACACACGTACGGTGGCTTAGTGGTTAGCACTTCTGCTTCACAGCTCTGGGGTCATGAGTTCAATTCCCGACCATGGCCTTATCTGTGTGGGTTTCCTCTGGGTGCTACGGTTTCCTCCCACACTCCACAAACATACTGGTAGGTTAATTGGCTGCTATCAAAATTAACCCTAGCATGTCTGTGTCTGTGTGTAAATTAGGGAATTTAGACTGTAAGCTCCAATGGTGGGACAGGGACTGATGTGAGTTAGTTCTCTGTACAGCGCTGCGGAAATAGTGTCGCTATATAAATAACTGATGATGGTGGTATATATATATATATATATATATATATATATATACACAAATATATATAGATATCTATCTATCCATCTATCTATATATATATTTATATATAGATATATATATATATATATATATATATATATATATATATGTAGCTATTTATATATATTTATATATATATAAACATATATGTATACACAGACACTAATCATGTTGATCATTGATCGTCAAGTGGCACAATTTGATTTATCCCTGTATATTGTCATACAAAATGCATACACCTTTCGTACTAACAGATATGCTTTTCTATACCAAAACTCATGTATTGGCATTTGCCATTTTCACAATGTACATACATCCTTGAAAAAATAGTTTGATTGTCCTAATTGACTTCATTAACTATTACCTCTTCTGCAGGAATGTTGTTCTATGAATATACAACACTTTCTACAAGACCAGCAAGATGGTTGTTGAAGGGATTGGAATTAGATAGTTGCAGGTGAATGCAGATTTTAAGAGGCTTTTATCTAAATGACAGTCTCCCTAGGGACAAGATGTATTCGATAGCTCCGGCACTTCACTCTTCTCCCCTGGGGCCCTACTAATTGCAGGTAATATGGTGCTGCTCTGTGCAGTGATGTACACCTAGAATTCCTCATTGATCAGCAAGACGCACACATGTGAATGTAAGCGGCTGCTCAAACATTGACAATCTATTACAACATAATTAAAGTCAAGATGGTTTGGAAATTATAGGAGCTAGATGAAAGAGATCTCCTCTCCAGCCTCCAGAGATTCATCTTCATCAGTAGTGTACTAAAGCAGCACCAAATTCACAAAAATATTCATTGATCTACCTGTGGTTTTATTTTGAGCTAGTGCCTTCTGGTATGTGTAACTACTTTTAGCATTGATTTATAATTGTGTTTTGTGCATATTTTACATGTTATAACCATCCATTTAATATACAGGTGTATGCTTGCAAGATGTCAGTAAACAGCAGTATATGATCCTTTATATCTTAAAGCAGCAATCCCATGAAAAAATACGCTTTTTAGCACTATCATACAGGCTATAAGATGAAGCCTGGTAATTCATTTTATCTCTTGTTTTATTTTTTAAGGCTGCACTTAAATATTTATAGTTCTGCACGGCCTACATAGTATCATGTGATTACCATGGCAACCATAGTCACATGGTAATTTCTGTAATTAGCAGAAAGGCTTTGGAACACCCTACTAAGCTCAGTCTTCACTGTAAAATGCTCTCCCTCCTGTCCCTCCCTCTGTCATCACATGTCCTGTTGAGAGTCTGTTAGTTTGTGAGTAAGAGTAGCAGTTATACTTGTTTATCCTCCAAAGAAATTTTGAAAAGGAAATAATGATTTCTAGGATGACAGTTATGATGCATGATTAAAAGATTCTTAACTTGCTATTTAGAGAAAAAAAGTCTATGTGGGATTGCGGCTTTAAATATCTTTATTTATAGCAACCATAAACCTTTCAGTGTTCTGTACAAACACCAGGGGGCATATTTACTGAACTGCGGGTTAGAAAAAGTGGAGATGTTGCCTATAGCAATCAATCAGATTCTAGCTGTTATTTTGTAGAATGTACTAAATAAATGATAACCAGAATCTGATTGATTGCTATAGGCAACATGCCCACAGTTTAGTAAATATACCCCCAGTACTTGAGTAAAATGTCTGGAACAGGATTAAGGGTTCAATCAAGGGATTAACCAAGTCAGTTCTATGTTATATCTTTCTTCCACTAACACCAAATCAAGCGAATCAAGCAAATGAGCGATGAGAGATGCAAGGAAGACTGCTGGATTCATGGTATGAAGGTATGTAGAATTACAGATGAAGAACAAAATTCAACATTCCATAAAAATGCAGGAACCATGAATGTGTGAAGAACTGCAGCCAACATACAACAGAAGAAATTTTTTACTGTGCCATTGACAACATTTTCCAAACCCTGACATTGTACTTGCAACATTTATTTGCACTTCTATATTACATATGTAAAGTTAGACTTTGTTTGTGAAGTAGCCTTTTGTTACATTTATTAATATAAGTGGCTTTCATAACTTAAAATTATATAAAGAAACCTTAATACAATTGCACTAACTAATAGATTGTGCCGGCTATTTATGAAAACCAATTACATTATGTAATTTTTCTAGAACAATTTACAGCATGAAATATAATATGCTATGGATGAAAGCACATTTTTCCTGTTCTCCACTTTTCAAAAATGTCCCCATACATTTTTAATATTGCAATATGTTGATAACTGAGCAACAGGTTTTATTACAAGTAAGTTTTTGTTTTTTGTATGAAACCTTCAGTGCAAGCACATATTTACATAAATTTCCTAAGTGGCCAAATGTTAGTCATACAAATACACTTAAGGGGTAACTGTATTAAAATGCGGATTCGTCAAAACAATGATTTTTGGCAATTTTGAATGCCAAATTAAAAACTGCAAATTTATAAAAGGCAAAACCTGGTGAGTTTTGCCTTTGATAACATTGCTGTTTTAAATATGGCCAGCAATTTTACATATCCGCATTTTACTACATGTACCCCTTAGTCTACATAGCTGTTCAATGGAGCCTATTAAACATATTTTAATGAAACATGAAAATACATTTAAAGTTAATACAGTTAATTTAATATATTTGAAATCTTAAGTTGAAACTTAATTTTATACTTAAATCTTTGAAAAAAATGTGTGTTATTTTGGTAATGTGAAATGTTTTGTTATTATACACTGATTGTGCTGGTTTTTTTTATAAGCTCAGCTAATGAGAACAATTCATTTACTAAAAACAAAAAACTATAAAGAGATTACATATATTATTCATGAACACATACAGTTTTATCACAAACAGATTAGGCATACATTGTAAAAAGGACACTAAGGTATTAGGTATACATCAACATATCTTAATAAGAAAATATTAATACTATTATTGTAAGGTGCTACAAGTCTTCTTTTAGCATATTATACATGTTGCTGCCGTTAGCGTACAGGAAGAAAGGAATTCTAAGAGTCACCTGGAATTTCAGTTAAAACAATGTTCTATTCAGATTGTGGACCCCTAACATTCCCCAAACTTATCAATAATATATTTATTTAATGGATAACTACAAATTATGTAATAGTACTGCTTCCACAGAACATTAAATGCAATGAATAATAGTTTTATACTGAGGAAATTGAAATACTCATTATTGGCAGATGACACTGGGATAAGGGTTAGATGTATTTAAAAGACTGCATACTATTCATCTCCCGCCACAGAGAAAAGTCGTCAAGTTAGACACATCCCCCTGCAGAGTCTATCTACCCAATAAAACAACTCAGGCAGCCACTTGTATTTTGGATTGATTATGTTTGATAAACTAAGCACACAAATGGACATATTGATTTATAAATACATTTCGGAAGCAATGAGATTTGCTGCCACTGGACTTCTCTTCAGCTTCAAAAGTCAAAATAAATAAATAATTTCTAAAAATAATTCTATTTTGATTTTGACAACATTGTTACCTAGCTTTCAAGGATGTGATTTAGTGATAGAAGTTATGTTTTTAAGAAAGTTACTTTTGAAGTACATATACCTGAAATGTTAGCTTTCCTGATCAAATGTAGTAATGTTATCACTAACATTTTAATTTCTTTTTGTTACTCAGCAAATTAGTATAAAATTAACTAAATATATGATCCATAGTGAGGAAAAACTAAAGGGTTAACAAATTAAAGGAAGAAATTGAAGATTTTGGACTGCTAGTATATAAACAGGATCTGGGGGGAAAAATTGAATGCAGCAGTAAACATTAGGCTGCTGTCCAGTGTAGCGGAAACCTGTAATAAATAGATTGTTTCTCACCAATAAATGTTTTATTTAAGTTGCAGGATTTGTTTCCTGTCTGTTATTGTTGTTATTTTTATTTTTTTATTTTACTATACACTGCTTATAGTAATAGGCGTCTAATTTAAGGAAGATCCATATTGTTTTTGGTTTTAGGGCCTTTCTTCTACTAGGTTTCTGTAGGCAATATAACATAAGGTGCAGTTTGCGTAAGCACACCGCTCTTTTCTCCTCCTTTTGTTTATACCTGAATTCCCACACACTAGGTTTTAAATGACTGTACAATACCCTAATTATTTCATATTATTACTAACATTAATGCAATAGTCTCAATAAAAATAACAAATAAAATAATTGCAATACTCTTAGTTATAGATTATACAGTGGAATCTATAGCATAGTTTAATCATAGATGTCACATTTACATGTATTTAATATGAAATGTGAGTCTGCTCATCAGCAATAATACCCAGAGCTATATTTGGAGGTAGTATTGCTCTAGATCAACATGAATAGATATGTCTTCTACTATTGTAGTTACTGAGCAACATAAACAATCATCGACCACTACCCAACAGCCTCTCCTTTATGGCTTCAACTAGATAAATGGGTTGTGGATACAATCAATACAAAAAAAAAAAAACAGTTTCCTTGTATTGACATAAAGAACAACCAATAACAGTTCATTATATAATAATATATTTTCCAATGAGCTCATTGTTTAATATTGCAATAGTAAAGACGCTATTAATCAAGGTTTTCTAAAAATTCCTGTGCTGATAGCATAATTGGCTTTAAAAACTTGACATCTTACAATAACATACTTGCTGGACAGAATTGTAAAGCCAGTAATGTTGTAATTGTATTAATTTATATAATTTATTATTCTTTATTTATTACAGCATATTTTACACAGAATGTTAAAATGCCAATTGGCTGATATTCTCCCTCTGTACATTCACCTCTTACCCTTTATATAATATACTACTACATATACTAATATACTAATACTACTTAATACCTGAAGTAAGACAAAAAAACTGTTTTCAATTTTGGAAAACTAAGGTCACTCTTATAATTGTATAAATGATGGTGGCGAAGAAAGCAATGCAGGTTCAACTAACCAGCTAATACTATACAAAAAAACATAGGGATGGCCAACCAGCCCAGAATCCCAGGCGCTAACATATGGAATCATGGAAACTGCCTTGCTTCTGGCCTCAAAGGGCATGTTAGCTGAAATGCTGTCCAGAACCTTTGTAGAAAGCACCCTAAGAGAGACATAGAGTGAAGGGGGAAGAATAAACATAGCATAGAAACATAGAATTTGACAGCAGATAAGAACCACTTGGCCCATCTAGTCTGCCCATTTATGGTAACCTCAAACCCTAAATGATCCTTATTTCTTTGGAAGCATATCCGTATCTATCCCATACATGTTTAAATTGCTCTACTTTATTAGCCTCTACCACCTCTGAAGGGAGGCTATTCCACTTATCCACTGCCCTTTCACTGAAGTAATGTTTCCTCACATTTCGTCTACCTTTTTCCATTATCAATACTTCCCTCCAATTTCAGTGCATGTCCTCATGTTCTAATACTTCTCTTCTTTGAAAAATGTTTCCCTCCTGCACCTTGTTAAAACCCTTGATATATTTGAAAGTTTCTATCATGTCCCCCCTTTCCCTTTTCTGCTCCAAACTGTACATGTTAAGATCTTTTAATCCTTCTGGGTAAGTTTTGTGCTGTAGGCCATGCACTATTTAGTTGTCCTTCTTTCTACAGTGTCTAATGTATGTACATGCTTCTGGAGATATGGCCTCCGGAACTGAACAGAGTATTCTAGATAAGGCCGTACCAATGACCTATACAGTGGCATTATTACTTCTTTCTTTCTGCTACTGATTCCTCTCCCTATGTAACCAAGCATCAGACTTGTCTTTCACAATTCTTTGGTATAGTACCTTTCTTTATATCACATTAAATAGTGACTCCCAGATCCCTTTCCTCTTCAGTAGTTTTTATTATAGTGCAGTTAATTAGTCTTTGGGTTTTTGAGACCCAAATGCATGATTTTGCCTTTTTTGGTATTAAACTATAGATTCCACACGCTTGACCTCTCGTCTACCTAGATCATCAGCCATTTGATTTACCCCTCCAGGTGTGTCTACCCTGTTGCATATCTTTTTGTTATCTGCAAAAAGGCATTCTTTCCCTTCAATACCATTTGCATTTTCACCAATAAAGATATTAAAAAAACACTAGTACAAGTACGGATCTCTGGAGTAATCCACTGGTAACCTTTCTGTCTTGTGAATGCACTCCATTTACTATACCTCTCTGTTTTCTATTCTGAAACCAAGATCTTATCCATTCAACCATCTTAGAATCCAAAAGATAATTGGTTGCTCCATATATTATCCTTTGACTGCATTGCTTTCTTGCCAATGTGTGAATAAGGAAAAATAAAAATTATGTAAAAAACACATAGAACTGAAGCAGACATTTTATGACAGGGAGGGATGGAATGATTTTGTAAAAGAGGAATAACTTCCTGTTCTTGGATCCTATGCAGGCTTGTTTGTCACTCCCAATGGCAGGCTATTGGATATAAATTCAAAACAAGCCCTGTAAATTGTTATCCCTGAAGGTAAGTGCAATGGGAGCTAACAAACATGGCATTTGAGTGTATTCATCCCTATGCAGGTCTTCATTTATCATAAACGGCTGATATTCTCCCTCTGCACATTCATTCTTCTGCCTCTTCTATAATAAAGATACATACTGAATATCTGAAATAAGACATGGAAAGTGTTTTCAATTTTGGTGAACTAAGGTCATTGTATAAATGTTGGTGGCATATAAAGCAATGCAAGTTCAACTAATAAGCTAATACTATACAACTAAACATAGCCAATTGACCCAGAATCCCAGATGCTAACTTATGGCATTAGAGAGACTACTCCCATTGTGGCCTCAAAGGGCGCGGTCGCTGAAATGCTGCCCAAGGCCTTCACAGAAAGGACCCTAAGAGAGACATAAAGTGAAGCGGGAGGATTCCTGTGACCAAATATAAATTCTTGCACCATGTATTAACTGTTGATTGCACTGCTTTTTCGCCAAAGCTGTGTCCAACACCATCTGACCTAAGAATCTCTGCCAAAGAACTAAAAATTTGGACTACCCAATCTGTTGTCCATGAGATGCACCCCATCGGGTCCATTACGTTGAAGGAGACAAAATTTAATTAAAGGGTTCTGTATAATCACTCCCCCCGAGCACCTCATGAAATTAGAAACCGATTGATTAAGGTGCCGTCTACATTTGTCCATTATCAATACTCACGAGCACCCCTCTAATTGCACGCAACTCTTTTCCTTCTCATCTATGGAGGGGGGCCGCCAAAAAGTTTCTGTATTAGGGCCCAAAATTCCTCTTGGTGGCTTTGGCAACCACCACCCACTATAGTGTCAATTTCAATGCCCAAGAAGGACAAACAAGTAGATGGGCATTCAGTCTTATCATGCGCAAATGACACAGCAAACATCTGAAACAGGGCCCTGGAATCGGATAAAGCCTTACCACATTGCAGGGATTCACAGGGCCAATGATAAGGAAATCATCCAGATAGTGAGCCACTCATTGATGACCTGTTCCCACCTCTATGCACCAGTGTAAAAATGTACTGAAATGTTCAAAGTAGGCTTATGATATAGAGCACTCCATGCGAAGGCACCTATCTTTGAAAAATCTATCGGGGGATTGAAAACCCACTAATCTGAAAAATTCAGGGTGCATTGGGAGGCAGCGGAAAGCCAAACTACATAATCCTTCAGCCCCCTCGCCGAATTCCATCACTAAATCCAGGGCAAAATCAAAGCAGTAGTGGTAAACTACTCTAGTGTGCTCTGGGTCAATGGCATTGTTTACCAAACCATCCTCTGGAAAGGATAAGTGCTGAATTTAATGAAATTTACCCAGGGATTTTTGGGTACAGCACGTACAGACAAAACAATCAACACGTGTAAAAGGGGTGAAGGGAATGGACCACACATATGGCCTAAATAAACTTCCATCCATATTTTATCTGCCAGGATGTGGGGCTGCGTGTAAGCTGATCTAAGTTTCTTGGTAGCCAGTGCAAGTAAAGTCGCTGTGCAATGCAACTTGAAGAACTTCTTAAAACAATGCCACAGAAAAAACAGTTCCTTGAAGTCAACAAGTCAGGGCTTCAACCGCAACAGGAGAAGGGGCCTTACTTAGTTGGAGCGCCCTGTGCCCCTCTACTGGTGACAGAGTGTCAACCCCTGAAGTGCAAGCAATTGTGCTTGTGCCTACACATCACACTCTTACCACACTGTGAATTTTTAAAGGCAAAACAATTGTTCCTGCCGAGAAAGGACGAGCCCGCTCGACCTTGTGCAGCAGGTTTCCTATACGAAGCCGCCTCATGCACTCTCTTGTTATCTTGCTGCACTTCCATCCAGATCTCTAGGTCTTTGTACCTGAAAGTAATGCTAGCCACCCTGTTCAATTTATTATAAAACTCTTCATCATAAGCCCTCCAAACCATAACATCACCATTAACGAACATGTTATGGATCATGGGCAAATACTTCAACACATCCTTGTACTGACTGGGCCTAGTCTCCAGATATGTCATTGCAAAAAAATCAAACCCTGATAACTAGTTAGCATAGGACTTGTCATATTTTGTCCTAACATGCGCTATCTTTTTAATCATTACATCAGCAATTGTAAAGAAAGCCACGTAGAGACCCTTGTCAAACTTGTGTTGTGAACTAGCCTGCAAACCACAGAGAATAACCATCTCGCGGCCATGCTGATGTGTCTCAAGCATATTATTCTACATACACTAGCCTTGCAATTACTCCCTCTCACGTGTGATTGCAGCAGATGCATACATATATTGTGGCTCTGCCACGGGTCAGAGCAATCCTCCCTGGTACTTACAATATATGATCCTGTGCTCAGTCCCTAGTCCCCTGCATGTCTTTTGTACTTACTGGGAATTGGAGCACTTCCAGTATTTTTGAAACCCATATGAACACACAAACTCCCCACAGACAGTGCTCTGGTTTAATTTAAACAAATTTGAAATTTAACCAAAAGCTGATTAATATGTTTTCTCCTTTTGAGATATTAAAAGATGACCAAATTGATTTTTTTGTTTTGCAGTATTCAACCTATTATTAGTCTTTATATTTGTGATAGTTGTCCTCTAAACAGTGCGACCAGAGACCTATGCCTAAATCTCTATGGTAAATTCAGGCACAATTTATATTCTACAATAAAGTTAAAGAAGGCAACCACTTATCTGTGGCAGGGGCAAACGAAGGATTTTTAGGAATGTAGTACGTGTTCACAATGCTGTAAGCGACATAAATAGTCCAAATGTAAGCACAGCGACATGCAATGTAAGTACCCTAATCCTAACCCTAACCCTAATACTAACCCTAACTCTAACCCTAACCCTAATCCTAATCCTAACCCCAACCCTAATCCTGATACGGTAAAGTTCGTACTTACATTACATGATCGTATGCTGGGTCCGTTGCATTGCCGATTTAAATATGCAAGTTACGGTTCAAAGTGACGTCATTTTAAAGTGTCAGGCTCTCTTCAACTCGGAATTGGAACTGGAGTCTGTGTATACGTAGGTCTGTGCTTACATTTGGACTATTTATGTCGCTGTAAACACTGTTGGTGCTTTCAGCATCATGAACACGTACTACACCCCTTGAAATCCTGCCACAGATAAGTGGTTGCCTTCTTTAACTTTATTGTAGAATATAAATTGTGCCTGAGCCATAACTAGACAATTTACTGCTCTGGAGAATGGAAAACACTGGTGCCCACTTATTTTAGTGGTAATAGATGCTGCCACAAAGCGGTGGTGCACCGCCAGAGGATACTTGACCACCCCACAGGGGAGCCTGACCTCTAACTCTGTGCTGCTCTCTCCTACCTGTTCTTGCAGCTTTGACTACTAAGTGTCACTCACCGGACTGTGAGTGCCTCTGCGCTGGTGCGTGGTTCTCTATCCTTCCTGCCGGCGCCTGTCCTGAGCCGCGGCCGTCCGCCATCTTGATGGACTGCGCATGCGCAGCATCCATGAACTCTTATGACCTTGCTTTTAACCTAAGTGGTGGATCAATCACCTCTCCCTATTTAGGGCACCTGTGGCCATTGAATCGTGGCCTGATCTTGAGTCTCATTCCCTGTGAGTCTCTGAAGGTGTCTCCTGTGTCCTGCTCGTATCTTCAGTTTCCTGCTGGATTACCTGCTCTGCTCATCGGCGGTTCCCATACCCGCTACTGACTCCTGTGTCCTGCTCGTGTCTTTAGCTGTCTGCTGGATTACCTGCTCTGCTCATCTGCGGTTCCCATACCCGCTACAGTCTCTCAGCTCTCCTGCTGTGCCTGCATATCCTCGTTGGACAAGCTTCTCTACTCAGCAGCGGTATCCATACCCGCTATAGACTATTAGCCGTTACGCTGCATATCTGTTTGAACAAGCTTCTCTACTCAGCAGCGATATGCATACTTGTTATTGACTATCAGTTGTTATTCTGCATATCCGCTTAGGACAAGCCTCTCTACTCAGCAGCGGTATACATACCCGCTATAGACTATTAGCTGTGACGCTGCATATCTGTTTGGGACTAGCTCCTCTGCTCTCCAATTGTATTTATACAGTTATAGACTCTTATCACTCCTCCACAGATCCGCACCTGGACAAGTCCTCACCTCATCACAGCAGTGGTACAACTTGCTATACGCAGACCACTGACTCTCCCGCTACCTACCTACACCTGGACAAGTCTTCCCTTCACAGCAGTGGTACAACTTGCTATACGCAGACCACTGACTCTCCCGCTACCTACCTGCACCTGGACAAGTCTTCTCATCACAGCAGTGGTACAACTTGCTAAACGCAGACCACTGACTCTCCCGCTACCTACCTGCACCTGGACAAGTCTTCCCTTCACAGCAGTGGTACAACTTGCTGTCCGCAGACCACTGACTCTCCCGTTACCTTCCTTCACCTGTTCACGTCCACTCTACTCTCCTACCAGTACAGCTGCAAGTCGCTGACTCTCCTACCAGTATAGCTGCAAGTCACTGACTCTCATCTATTCCATTGGCATTCTCTCTCCATCTGCTGTTGTATACGTTCCTACTATTCACATTACTGCCCAGAGGACCTCTGTGTAAACCCCGCCCCTCTGGTAAGCATTATCAACTGGTGAATCCTGGGCCAGTGGCGGATCCAGGGGGGGGCGATCGCCCCGCCCCTAAATCGCCCCGGGTACACCAGTTTTCTAGATCCGCCCCTGTCCTTGGCAGAACTCCTAGTGCCCGTGACAGTAAGATCAGGCCATGACAGACCCAGGATCGGAACCAACAGCTAAAGAGATGCTGCAATACCTGGTTACTCAGATTGAACAACAAGATGTTCAACAGCAACAGTTATTCCAATGTTGTCAGGCTCTAGCCTCCCGAGGAATCCCTGTGCATAATGTAGCAGCTACTGTTGATCCTCCAGTACCTTCTTCTTCCCCAGTGCCATCCCAGGTGTCTACCATTTCCACGCTACACCTGCCATCTCCCTCTAAGTATGATGGAGACCCGAAAACCTGTAGGGTTTTTTAAACAATGTTCCATTCATTTCGAACTTCAACCTCACAACTTTTCTACTCATCGTTTTAAAGTGGCCTATCTCATCTCTTTGTTTTCCAGACAGACTCTCGCATGGGCCTCCCCTCTATGGGAAAAAAAATGACCCTTTATTGGAAGATAGTGCCATGTTTATTTCTACGTTTCGAATAATTTTTGACGAACCTGGTCGTGTTATCTCTGTGGCTTCCAGTATTCTCCGACTACGCCAAGGATTCCAGTCAGTAGCCCAGTACGTCATACAATTTCGGATTCTTGCCTCCGAGCTCCAATGGAACACTGAAGCGCTGATAGCTGCCTTTTGGCAGGGTCTTGCCGACAAGATCAAAGACGCACTGACCTCACAAGAGTTACCCTCCTCCTTGGACGACTTGATTTCTCTATGCCACCGTGTAGACATGAGGTTTCGTGAGAGAGATTCCGAAAGAGTAACTTCTTCCGAAGCGCCTGTTCGCTCAGCATCTCAAGTTCGTCATCTTCCACCTCCAGTAGAACCCATGGAGGTAGGACGTTCTAAACTAACATCTGAAGAGAGGGAGCGACGAGTGAAAAATAGACTCTGCATCTATTGCGCTGACTCTACTCACATGCTGAACTCATGCCCTAGAAGGTCGGGAAATGCCAGGCCCTAACCAGTTCTGGAGAGGTAAGGTTAGGGTCCATGGAGTCCTCTCCATGTTCTATGGATTCTAAAATCTGTGCTTTTGATGTTACCGTTTCCTTGGCTACCAAGTCATTTATGTCTCAAGTGCTTCTAGACTCTTGAGCTGCTGGAAACTTTATCTCTAGTTCTCTAGTGAATCAATGGTCCCTACCAGTGATTCCTTTAAAAGCAGCTATCACTGTCACCGCTATCGATGGTTCTCGCATAATTAATGGACTCATCACTCAATGTACGACTCCATTGTCCCTTCAAATTGGAGCCTTACACCAGGAGAAAATTTCTTTGCTGGTCCTTCCTTTTACCACCAGTCCCATTGTACTTGGCCTTCCATGGCTTCAACTTCATTCTCCTCAAATTGACTGGAACACTCCTCAAGTCACTTCCTGGGGTCCAGATTGTCGTCATAGATGTCTGTCTCAAGTTGTTCCACTCAAAATAAATCAAGCTTCTATAACACCCTGCCGGGTCTTCCTCCACAGTATGCTTCCTTCGCGGATGTGTTCGATAAAATCCAGTCTGAACGATTTCCGCCCCATTGGGCGTGGGATTGTCCGATTGATTTACAACCTGGCAAGAACCCTTCTAGGGGTCGTGTGTATCCTCTCTCGCTACCAGAGACCCAAGCAACATCTGATTATATCAAGGAGAATCTCCATCGTGGTTTTATTCGACCTTCCACTTCTCCCGCTGGAGCGGGGTTCTTTTTTGTTAAGAAGAAAAGATGGGTCATTACGACCCTGTATAGATTATCGTGGACTTATTGCCATTACCATTAAAAATCGGTACCCTATTCCGCTAATTACCGAGCTCTTTGACCGCATTAAGGGAGCCCGGATATTCACCAAACTTGATCTCCGTGGCGCTTATAACTTAATCCGCATCAAGTCCGGAGACGAATGGAAGACAGCTTTTAACACCAGGGATGGACACTATGAATATCTAGTTATGCCCTTCGGGTTGTGTAACGCCCCAGCTATCTTCCAGGGATTCGTGAATGAGATCTTCTGGGACTTGTTGTATGTTTGTGTCGTCGTCTACCTGGACGACATATTAATTTTCTCTCAGGATCTGCCCACTCATCATCAACATGTGTCAGAGGTCCTTTCCAGACTCTGGAGAAACTCATTATTCTGCAAGTTAGAGAAATGTTCCTTTGAGTTATCCCAGATTCCATTCTTGGGATATATTGTGTCCGGAGTAGGTCTAAAGATGAATCCGGAGAAGGTGAACGCTGTACTACGCTGGCCCCAGCCAACTACCCTCAGAGCAATCCAACGCTTTTTAGGGTCTGCAAACTACTACAGACGCTTCATTCAAGGTTTTTCCTCCATTGCTTCTCCAATAGTGGCTCTGACCCGTAAGGGCGCTAATACTAAACAATGGTCCTCCGAGGCCCTTCAAGCCTTTCACTTCCTCAAGAAGGCGTTCTCTACTGCTCCTGTTCTTTGACAGCCTGACGTGACCCTTCCTTTCTTTCTGGAAGTAGACGCCTCTAATGTTGGTCTAGGGGCCATTCTATCTCAAAGATCGGAGCAACAAAAATTTCATCCTTGTGCCTTTTACTCTCGAGGTCTGCTATCTGCGCAGAGAAACTATACCATTGGGGACAAGGAGTTGTTGGCCATAAAAGCAGCATTAGAGGAGTGGAGATATCTGCTGGAGGGGGCTCGTCATCCTGTAACTATTTTTACTGACCACAAAAACCTGTTATATCTGCAGTCAGCTCAGTGTTTGAATCCTCGTCAAGCAAGATGGTCACTTTTCTTTTCTCGTTTTGAACTTATCATAACCTTCAAACCAGCTTCCAAGAATAGAAAAGCAGACGCCTTATCTCGGGCGTTTGTGGCGTCCTCTGACACTGAGGATAGTCCTAATCATCCCATATTGGATCCCAAATGTGTGACTCTGGCCACTTCTTCCACCAAAGTGCTACCATTTGGGAGAACCCTTGTGCCTCCATCTCTGCGTAAAAAAATATTATCGTGGTATCATTCTTCCCGTTTTTCTGGACATTCGGGAGAACGTAAGACATTAGAAATCCTTTCTCGAAGCTACTGGTGGCCCTCTATAAGGAGAGATGTCAAAGAATTTGTGGCCGCGTTTGAGGTTTGTTCCCAGTTTAAAACCCCCCGCAGAACACCGGCGGGATTACTTCAACCACTACCCATTCCTTCCAAACCATGGACCCATATTAGTATGGACTTTGTCACCGATCTTCCTCCTAGCAAAAGTTGCAATACCATCTGGGTAGTGGTGGATAGATTTTCAAAAATGGCACATTTTGTTCCTTTGACCGGATTACCTTCCTCATCTACTCTGGCTGACCATTTTATCAAGGAGATCTTTCGGATTCATGGATGTCCATCTGAGATTGTTTTGGATAGAGGAGTGCAGTTCGTCTCCAGATTCTGGCGAGCCCTTTGCAAAACCTTGGGTGTCCGATTGTCACTATCATCCTCCTACCATCCTCAATCCAATGGACAGATCGAGAGAGTCAACCAAGATCTTGAGACTTTCATAAGGATGTTATCCTCAGCCAACCAAGACAATTGGGTAGATTTGCTTCCATGGGCTGAATTCGCCCATAACAATATGTATCACGAGTCATCTTCAAAAACTCCATTCTTTGTGGTATACGGTCACCATCCATGTCTCCCAGAATTTCCTGCCCTCCCTCCCACCCAAGTTCCTGCAGTGGAGAGTTTATGTCCGAGTTTCAAAACTATCTGGTCTCAGGTTAAATCCTCCCTGAAGAAGACATCTGCCAGATACAAGTGTTTTGCTGATAAAAAGAGGCGAGCTATTCCACCACTTAAAGTTGGAGACTGCGTATGGCTTTCTACCAAAAATATTCGCCTGAAGGTTCCATCCATGAAGTTCGCTCCCCGTTTCATTGGTCCATATAAAATCACTCAGGTGATAAATCCGGTATGCTTCAAACTACTATTACCTAAGAACCTTCGTATCTCCAACGCCTTCCATGTGTCATTACTCAAGCCTCTTATCATCAACCGTTTCTCTGTTCCTCCTTCAGCACCTCGGCCAGTACAAGTTCATCAAGAGGAGGAGTTTGAAATTACTCATATTCTGGATGCCAAAATTTTGCGAGGAGTTCTTCGCTTCCTAGTGCATTGGAAGGGCTTTGGTCCAGAGGAGCGTTCTTGGATCCGCGCAGATGATCTCAACGCACCAGCTCTTCTAAAAAAAATTTACTCCGAGTTTCCGGGCAAACCTGGCTCCAAGTGTTCTGTGCCCACCTTTAAAAGGGGGGTACTGTCACTCACCGGACCGTGAGTGCCTCTGCGCTGGTGCGTGGTTCTCTATCCTTCCTGCCGGCGCCTGTCCTGAGCCGCGGCCGTCCACCAACTTGATGGACTGCGCATCCATGAACTCTTATGACCTTGCTTTTAACCTAATTGGTGGATCAATCACCTCTCCCTATTTAAGGCACCTGTGGCCATGGTATCGTGGCCTGATCTTGAGTCTCATTCCCTGTGAGTCTCTGAAGGTGTCTCCTGTGTCCTGCTCGTATCTTCAGTTTCCTGCTGGATTACCTGCTCTGCTCATCGGCGGTTCCCATACCCGCTACTGACTCCTGTGTCCTGCTCGTGTCTTCAGCTGTCTGCTGGATTAACTGCTCTGCTCATCGGCGGTTCCCATACCCGCTACTGACTCCTGTGTCCTGCTCGTGTCTTCAGCTGTCTGCTGGATTACCTGCTCTGCTCACCTGCGGTTCCCATACCCGCTACAGTCTCTCAGCTCTCCTGCTGTGCCTGCATATCCTCGTTGGACAAGCTTCTCTACTCAGCAACGGTATGCATACTTGTTATTGACTATCAGCTGTTATCCTGCATATCCGCTTTGGACAAGCTTCTCTACTCAGCAGCGGTATCCATACCCGCTATAGACTATTAGCCGTTACGCTGCATATCTGTTTGAACAAGCTTCTCTACTCAGCAGCGATATGCATACTTGTTATTGACTATCAGTTGTTATTCTGCATATCCGCTTTGGACAAGCCTCTCTAATCAGCAGCGGTATACATACCCGCTATAGACTATTAGCTGTGACGCTGCATATCTGTTTGGGACTAGCTCCTCTGCTTTCCAATTGTATTTATACAGTTATAGACTCTTATCACTCCTCCACAGATCCGCACCTGGACAAGTCCTCACCTCATCACAGCAGTGGTACAACTTGCGATACGCAGACCACTGACTCTCCCGCTACCTACCTACACCTGGACAAGTCTTCCCTTCACAGCAGTGGTACAACTTGCTATACGCAGACCACTGACTCTCCCGCTACCTACCTGCACCTGGACAAGTCTTCCCTTCACAGCAGTGGTACAACTTGCTATGCGCAGACAACTGACTCTCCCGCTACATACCTGCACCTGGACAAGTCTTCTCATCACAGCAGTGGTACAACTTGCTATACGCAGACCACTGACTCTCCCGCTACCTACCTGCACCTGGACAAGTCTTCCCTTCACAGCAGTGGCACAACTTGCTGTCCGCAGACCACTGACTCTCCCGTTACCTTCCTTCACCTGTTCACGTCCACTCTACTTTTCTACCAGTTCAGCTGCAAGTCGCTGACTCTCCTACCAGTATAGCTGCAAGTCACTGACTCTCATCTATTCCATTGGCATTCTCTCTCCATCTGCTGTTATATACGTTCCTACTATTCACCATACTGCCCAGAGGACCGCTGTGTAAACCCCGCCCCTCTGGTAAGCATTATCAACTGGTGAATCCTGGGCAGAACTCCTAGTGCCCGTGACACTAAGTACTGCTGGTGTCTTAAGCTTAGTTGCTTTTTGACCAGATCCTGGACATTGGGTCCCTAAATATGCCTATTTCACCACAACCAGCCCTGACATTAAATTAATATCCCTCACATTTAATAAATTAGGCCTCTTTCCCCTATTTATATATGTATATATATATATATATATATATATATATATATATATATTGTGGCAAGAGCCCGCTACTGCTGCAGCACACGCGAACCACTTCTTTTTATGCAGCTTTATTGTCAGGAAGGTTTAAAATGTACTTGACACCATATGAATTTCACAGCAGATATGGAGACCCTAAACGCTAGCTAGACATAGACGATATCTCTCAAGACCAGCCAGCTTCCCCAGCGTTGGTCTCAGTGCACAAATGACACAAACAAGCTTTTATGCATGATACTCCTCCCCCAGCCTTAGCTTGATGGGCAGGTGACACACCCACCTTATCTTTAAGAGGAAACGCCTATCACTGGCTCTGTTTGCACTAACAGACACACCCTGTCTGTTTGCTGAGAGGAAGGCCTTTCAAATCATGTAAGTTAACCAAACTTTAAACTACACATAAGTTTTTACCTGGTTTAACCTCAATCTAGGTGCATAACTGCGCCAATGTTTTATTCTGCTTGCATGCTTTCTCTGCATCTTGTCAGATAAATGCCTCCCTTTGTTACAATATATATATATATATATATATATATATATATATGATGAAAAAGACCTAAAATAAATAAATCAGAAACTCAGATCGAAGTAGTAAGTCACTTACCAAAAGTCCATATCCGCCACCAACACTTCCGCCATGCGAGGTGGCAGCCTTCCTTTAGAATTTTGGACGGTACCTCAAATGTATACAATCTGGAAAATAGCAAGCAGAAGGAAGAAGAGGGTGCCTAATAGTGTAGTATATTCTGGGAAGTATCCCCAAAAGCCCAAAGGTGTATTATATGCGTACCAGATATAAAAAGTATTAAGGCTCATCACAAAATGCTGGAAGTGTCAATGCCACATATCTTCCATCGTCTCCAACCATATGTGAACATAAGGGCAGAAGGGAAAAAAACACAGAATAGTGTAGTATAATTTGCAAATCAGACTGTTGATTGGCCAGGGTCCCAGGCCCCATATTAATTATGAGTCATTGTACCCTATGGAGTTCTTTGGTAGTGTCAACATTTTAAGAATACCAGCAGTAATGGGTGCTGCTGAACTATTAATAGGGACCTGCAATTAGTAACAGTACTATGTTTGTCAACTGGCCAGGACTTACTATGGTACATGCAATAAGTTAGATGTACAGTGGATATAAAAAGTCCATACAGCATTATCGAAATTGTAGGTGTTTGTGATATCAAGCTGAAAATCAAGATATAATCTGTCAGACCTTTTTCCACCTTTCATGTGAGCTTACAACCACAAACTTCAGGTGAAAAACAAATCAATATTTTTTATGAAAAGTAAGTGAAAATAATAAACCTACAATATATATGTTGCATAGGTATGCACACACCAAAGTAATACTTTGTAGAAGCACCTTTTACTATTATTATAGCAATAAGTGTTTTTAAAAAAAAACTCTATCAATTTCATATACCTGGACTCTGCAATTCTATCCCACTCTTGGGATTGCTTCTTTTCAGCTAGAACAGCAGTTCTAATCAGAATAGATGGCATGATGAATAGCTCCAAATATCTTGATATTTTGTCATGAAACTTGCTGGCGTCTGTCAGAAAGATGAAGATGAAAAGGAATTTCACCCTCTAACATAATAACGATCCAAAGCCCACATCCCAGAATGTCTACTGTAAAGTAATGGCCCTGTGAAAGCACAGACTGTTTACAGGAGATGCCCTACCAATTTGATGGACCTTGAACTTCCTGGTAGGGATGAGTGGGATAGAATTTCAGGTGTATGAAATTGATAGAGACTTTTGAAAGACTTATTGCTATAATAAGAGTAAAAGGTGCTTCTACAAAGCATGATGCTGCCACCACAATGCTTCACACTAGGTGTAATGTTTAGGTTATGAGCTCTTCTTTGTGGCAAACATATCTTTTGGAATTAAGGTCAAAAAGTTCAACCTTGATCTCAGCAGACCGTAAGACATTTCAACACATGGTTTGGGGTGATTTCATGTATTTTGTCTAAAATTTCGAATGTTCTTTTTGTGAGAAATGATTTCTGTCTGTTAGGACCTTTTTTGAACATTCCACCTCATATGCAGGATTTGCCTTCTTCCCTGATTAGTGCCTGCACCTGTCCCACTGCTTTATATTTCTGTCTCAGTCAGTGTTCCTTGTAGATCATCGTTTGTTCCTCAATGCTGCAATTAAATGCTGCTGTTTGTCTGCTATCCATGTGAATAACCTGCTCCAGTTTGTTACTTCGGTTTGATCTCTGCATGTGACCTGACCATCCCTGATTGCTGCCTGGATTGACCCTTTGGGCTAGATTTACTAAGCTGCAGGTTTGAAAAAGTGGAGATGTTGCCTATAGCAACCAATCCAATTCTAGCTGTCATTTTGTAGAAAGTACTAAATAAATGAAAGCTAGAATCTGATTGGTTGCTATAGGCAACATCCCCAGTTTTTCAAACCCGCAGCTTAGTAAATCTAGCCCTTTGTCTTTGATCTCAACTACACATATTGCTGCCTGGACAGACCTTTTGCCTGATATTTGACTCTGCCAGTCGTCTGTGAATTCACTTCCCAGCACCAGGTTTGTGGTGTCCGCTGTCTGCTCCTTTGGACTTACCTGTGCCTACTGTATTCCACCATTCAGATTTGCAGCTTGATCTGGCCTTTACTTGTACTGTGTTGCTCTCCAGTACCTTGTCCACTGGACCTTGAATCTGTGTTGCTATAGACTGAACCATTAATCATTCCTTGCATCTGTGGCTCAAACCTGGTTGACCTGCTACCTTGTACTGTGGTTAACCCTTCATATCCTGGAACTGTTGTTGCTATGGACTTACCTTGCAATTTCATATGTTTGAAACACTAATTGGTTTTCTATGTGTATCTGCTTAAATAAACATACCTTGTTTTATTCAAACACTTTCACCATTTTCCCTGGAGTCCATACTAGGAATCATAACTGTCTTGCCATAAACAAGACATGTACAGAATATTAGAGAATGTTGTCACAAGTAGTGACCAGTTCCTGTCAGAAATACCTGCAGCTCCTTTAATGTTGCTGTAGGCCACTTGATAGCCTACATTCTGAGCGTTATCCTTGTCCAGCCATCAACTTGGGAGGGGCATCTTAATCTTGGACATGTTTCTGTTGTGCAACATATTCACCACATGTGAGATCCCTGTGGAGAGAGCGGGGTGCCAGTTCTCGCAAAGAAAAGTTAAACCCATTGGCACCTGTTGGCATCCCCACTCAACTGGCGATGAAACTGTGACTTGATATTGCTGTTTAATGACGGTATTATTATACATTGTTTTATTTATCCTTTAATCGCTCCAGGTGGTGTCCCTTAGGTTTTGCCTTTTTCCCCAATAAGTCCCCGAAAAGAGCCATTGTGACCTGGGGTTATCAGGGCATTTTCACAGGTTACTGCTCCTGTGATATTTCCTGCCCCTTGGCAACAGCTGCGGGTTGTTTATAGCACATATGCTAGACATTACAAATCATTGTCATACAGATATTACTCACTTGAATTTAGTATACCTGTGTAACCCCTGGGGATGCTGCAGTTGGACTTGAGCACCCAGGGGCTAATAATCACACTTGCATCAGTAAGAAAAGAGATGCATATAGCTATTTACCAGTCAAGGAGAAGGAACTACATCTCCCAGAATGCTGTTATGAAGAGGGGGCGGAGCCTAAGAAGACTGAGAAACCTGAGGGCGGAGAGAGAGAGGGAGAGAGGAGCATCCTGGGAGAGACTGAGCTGTGTGACCAGTTCAGATAGGTGACCCTAGGGAGAAGGGCACTGGATGAGTGATCTGAGCAGAGAGAGCAGTCTGCAGAGATATCAAAGCTGGGTGCAGTTCTGAACAGAACCTGCTGGAAGCCACAGTTTGAAGCTGTAGGAGGAGGTTTGCATGCATCTCTGAAGAAGGACATTTTACAAGTCAGCCATTTTGGAGATAATCAAGTTCAGACCTGTGACACACTGGTGCAGATAAGTTACTGGTTATTTTTATCTATCTGTTGTTGTTCAAGTGGGGTTTGGACTATATCTGGCCACAAGGGCTGAAGAGTTAGGGATAGATGGGTGGGCAGGTAAATATGCACCAAGTGTGTGTCTAATCAGCACTTGTGGAACTACAAGTCCCAGGATACAAATTAGAAAGGATTTTACAGTTGTTGCTAGAGGAGGGTCTGCATACTGTGACTGCTGTACCTCACTGCAAGTGATTTAAAGACCTCCAACATCTGCAAACTGGACACATGATGTTTCCATGCCATGCTGCATACATACAGAAGGGCCCCAACTTGCAGTGCACTGCTCTATTTGTGTGGTGTGTTTGAATACTGCTGTGTGTGTTTGGCAGTACATTGTAGGGCTATAAGGGAAAATATATAAATTCACCCTGCAAGATATTCACAGTATCAGGAGCAAGTAAGATATCTGATATATTTTTTCATGTGTATAAAGCTGTGACAGTTAATGGTTATATTGTTATATATTATATTATATTGTATGCTGTTATTGATTTATTGCGAGTTTTTGTGTTAACTTGGTGTGCATAGTAAGAAGTGGTGCGCCACTTTCATCCACACTGTTTTATTACTGTATTGTATTGTTTGCACTATTATTTCAAATTATACCAAAGTATATTTTTCTATAAAATTACAAAGCTGCATTTAGGATTTCCATTTAAATAAATGTGCCTGGCTGGCTTTTGCAGCACACATTTTGTCACAGAGTGTTAATACTGGGCAGGGGGTTTCCCGAATCTCCCCCTGGTGTATCTTTGGAACACCCCCCAGAAGAGAAAGCAGAGATTCGGGTGGAGGCACTGAAAACCAAGTACCAAGGTGAGAAGCATCTGCGTGGTTCAATATATATATATACCCTCACAACGCTTAATACACAAGGGGGTGTTACAGTGGAGGCACTGCTGAGATACTGAAGACACACTCAGTGAAACCCATCAGCACAGACGTCATGGATAGTATAAGAGAAGAAGTGTTTCTGTGGTGTGAACAACAGACTGTGGCCCCAACTCGATGTTTAGGGATCTATGGTGACTCTCAGGGAGTGACAGATGAGGAAGTCCTGCATGTGCTCCACAGGATTTATGGGGTAGAACATCCTAAAATCCTTGGATGGAAAGGTAGAGATCAGCATAAGACCAGTCTGATCCTCTGTGAGACGCAAGCAGAATTGGATAAAGATTTTCTTCCCTCCCTCGTTTCTGGGCCACAAAAACAACAATGGCATATTGTGATACCGTTAAAGCCAAAACAGCTAGTCGCAGCACCTCTTAATGCTGAACTTCCAGATGGAGATATTAACCGACAAGTATTCCCTCAGGCCAGGGAAGAGAATTCTCAGTCACCCTCCAGTACTAGGAAAACTGATGAGGATCAAAGCGAACTGTTCCTCACTGCTGTACAGAAACTGGTAGACCAGTTAGGAAAGTCACAGCATGAAGGGGGCTACAGAAGGCTCCGGCTCTTCTCAGGAATAAAACCAGTCCCTACTGGGGAAGAAACTTACGAGGCATGGAAAGAGATGGCTTCCCAATACCTGGAGGAATGGCATTGCTCCGAACCCTATAAGAGACAGCGGATCGTTGAAAGTCTGCGAGGTCCCGCTGGAGAACTAATCCAAGCTGTACGGAGAAGTGACCCCCAAGCCACTGCACGACACTACTTAGCGACTCTAGATCAGGAATATGGAATGGCAGAGGATGCAACAGATCTGCTCTATCAGCTACGCCACACCTATCAGGAGTCAGGGGAGACATTGTCCAATTATATCTATCGGCTGGACAAGCTGATCCACCTTATTGTGTCAAAGAAAGGAATACCCCTAGCAGAAGTAGACGACAGGCGTATGCAACAGTTGTTACGGGGTGCTCTGTCCCATGACCCAGTAGCGATGAAGATAAGAAATGCTCAACTGGGACAACCATCACCTACTTTTCTTCAGTTGATACAAGATGTTAAACAAGAGGAAGCTATAGTTAAATCCCGAGAGAGGGTGACCAAGAAAGTCAAGGTCGTACAGTCAAAGCCCGAGGCTGACCTTCCCAGCACTGAGTTAATGAAGATTGTGGAGAAACAAGGTGAGCAGATTGCTCAGTTGTTGGAGATGCAGAAGCAGATTCAAGCACAGATGCTGAAATACCACACTACCGAGCAACTGCACCCGAACATCCACCCCCGGCAAGTTCTCGAAGCTAACACTACTCGGAAACAGAACAATTGTTTCACTTGTGGAGAAGTTGGGCATCTCGCTAGACAATGTCCTCAGAGGAAGGGAGGAAGGTGGTCACCCTCACCATCCCACCGGGATAGGAAGCTTTCGGAAAACTGAAAGGGAGGACCAGGAACCCCCACACTGGCCCTCTAAAGAAAGCTGACATTAACACTGTGGGGAACTCTCACCTGGAATGGGGTCTTTTGCCCAAAGGATTGCTGGGACCCTCTCCTCACGTGCCGGCATGTCTAAATGGGAGACCTTGTATGGCCTTGCTAGATAGTGGTTCACAGGTGTCCATTGTGTTCGAGAAGTGGTACCGAGATAATCTATCTGACTTGCCCATAAAGCCATTGTGTGGACTGACCATCTGGGGTCTGAGTGACAAGAATTATCCCTACCTTGGGTACATCACTGTACCTTTGAAGTTCCCACGGGAAGTAGCTGGAATAGAAGAAGAGGTGAACGTGCTTGCACTTGTCTGTCCTGAGGCCGAAGGAGAACCTCGAGATGTCTCAGTGATTATTGGAACTAACTCCCATTTGTTCGAGATACTGGCCAACTGGTGCCAAGAGGTGGGAGGAGCAAGTTATAGTAAAACACTTAAGATTCATCCTATGTGCCTTGCTGCTTATAAGAAGAAAGAGGAAAAAAAATCTCAGAAAGAAACCACATTACAAATAGGAAGTTTTGATCAATGCTTTAATGGTAGTGATGCTAGTCAAGAAGACCGACACTGGCTAGTTATGCAAATGCTACAAAGAGAGGCTGCCTTCTCTTCGGGGGACTGGGATTTAGGTCTAGCGACAGAAGTGGAGCACCACATAAGGCTAACGGACGACAGACCTTTCCGAGAACGGTCAAGACGCCTAGCCCCTGCTGATTTGGATGATATTCGGGAACATTTAAGGGAGATGCTAGAGAATGATGTGATTGAGAGATCTGAGAGTCCCTATGCTTCTCCTATTGTGGTGGCTAGAAAGAAGACGGGAAAAATACGGATGTGCGTGGACTACCGGACATTAAACAAGCGCACGATTCCTGATCAGTACACTGTCCCTAGGATAGACGAAGCCCTTGATTGTCTTCAGGGAAGCAAGTGGTTTTCTGTGCTAGATCTACGCAGCGGGTACTATCAGATATTGATGAGTCAGAAGGATGCTGAGAAAACCGCCTTCATCTGCCCGGTTGGATTCTTTCAGTTCAAAAGATTGCCACAAGGATTATCAGGGGCTCCAGCCACTTTCCAACGATGCATGGATGATGTTGTGGGTGACATGAATTTCAGGGAAGTGCTGGTATACTTGGATGATTTGATAGTATTTGGCCAAACATTGAATGAGCACAACGAAAGACTCCTCAAGGTATTGGATCGCTTAATAAAGAAAGGGTTGAAGTTGTCCCTTGACAAGTGTAGCTTCTGTAAAACCCAGGTCAAGTATGTGGGATATGTTGTGGATCGGGAAGGAATTTCTACAGATTCAGCGAAGATAGAAGCGGTGAAAGAATGGCCTCGACCAACAATACTGAAGGAATTAAGGTCTTTTTTGGGGTTCTGTGGCTATTACAGAAGGTTTGTCCCAAACTACAGTAAACTTGTCAAGCCTCTTACAGATCTAACTCGAGGTTATCCTGCTCCAAGAGGTTCCCATCGGAAAGAGAAACCATTGTTCCGGGTAAATGATGCGTTCGGGGAAAGGTGGAGTGAGGCTTGCGAACAAGCTTTTGAAGGATTGAAAACCTGCCTGATTCAAGCGCCTGTTCTGGCATATGCCGATCCAGAGTTACCATACATTCTGCATGTAGATGCCTCCTTTGAGGGACTTGGGGGAGTGCTATACCAAGTGCAAGAAGGAAGGTTAAGACCAGTCTATTACATCAGTCGAGGTCTCTCACCCAGTGAACGGAACTACCCGGTGCATAAGTTGGAGTTCCTGGCCCTTAAGTGGGCAGTTGTTGACAAACTTCACGACTACTTGTATGGAGTACCATTCGAAGTGCATACAGACAACAATCCCCTCACATATGTGCAGACCACAGCAAAGCTAGATGCAACTGGGCACAGATGGTTGGCGGCGCTGGCCATTTACAATTTCACAATAAAGTACAGGCCTGGGAGAAGAAATGTAGATGCCGATGCTTTGTCAAGATTACCGGGAAGGTTTGTGGAATCTCAGGAAGAAGAATGGATAGAGTTGCCAGCTCCAGAGGTGAAGGGGATGTGTCACGAGGGACGTGTGGTCGTGCCTCCAGTCAAAGAATGCTTAACAGCTCTAGGGGCAACGACAGATGCACTACCAAGACAATATTGCTGGCTGAGTCAAATGGAGCTCAGTGATCTTCAGAAGTTGAGTTCAAGCCAAGTCAAAGAAGATCAGCAGGATGACTCCTCTATAGCAGCAGTTAGGTGGTCTGTTAAACACAGACAAAGAATCCACCCGAGTAGTTTGAAAACGGAGGAAGCTATTTTGCTAAGCAGACAGAGAGAGTCATTGGTGGTGAAGCAGGGGCTACTGTATAGAGAAACCAGCCGCAAAGATGGCAGAGAGAGGAAACAGCTAGTATTGCCAAAGAAGCACCGTCCCATGGTTCTCCGTGCGTTGCATGATAAACACGGCCACCTGGGAATAGAGAAGACCATGAGTTTAATTTCAGATAGATTCTACTGGCCGAAAATGGAGATAGACATTGAGAGTTATTGTAAATCTTGTGGGACATGCATACTTCGAAAATCCCTCCCAGAAAAGGCTGCCCCCTTAAAGAATATATCCAGCAATGGGCCTTTAGAGTTAGTCTGTATTGACTTTCTATCAGTGGAACCGGATGAAAGCAACAAGTGTAACATTCTAGTGGTGACAGATCATTACACCCGTTATGCTCAAGCCTACCAGACAAAAGACCAGAGAGCTGTGACCGTGGCAAAAATCCTATGGGAAAAGTTCTTTGTCCACTATGGACTGCCTGCCCGCATTCATTCAGATCAGGGTCGGGATTTTGAGAGCAAGCTAATAAAAGAACTGTGCGAGGTCTGCGGGATAAAGAAGTCCAGGACTACTCCTTTCCATCCCCAAGGAGATCCGCAGCCGGAGAGATTTAATCGGACCCTTCTCAGCATGATGGGCACTTTGGACACTAAAAAAAAGGCACATTGGAGTAGGCACATCAGCCATTTGGTCCACGCCTACAATTGCACGAAAAACGAGTCCACGGGGTACTCCCCATATCTCTTAATGTTTGGAAGGGAGGCTAGATTACCAATCGATATCTGTTTTGGAATGGACACTGCTGATCCCCAAGAAAAGCCCCATTTGAAATATGTGGAGCAGCTGAAACAAGAACTAAAGGAGGCCTACAGACTAGCAGAAGCAGCTGCATCAAAAGCTGGACAACGAAACAAGGGTCGTTATGATCTACAGGTCAAGGAGCATATTCTGGAGCCAGGTGACAGGGTTTTACTTAGACACTTGGGCCTCCCGGGGAAACACAAGTTAGCCAATCGTTGGCGAAAGGATCCTCATGTTGTGGTTGCAAAATTGCCAGACATCCCAGCCTATCGAATTAGGCCCGAGGGGCTAACAGGCCCTATAAAGACATACCATCGACAACATTTGCTTCCCATCAGAAATGGTGTCCGGTTTTGGGAGGAGCCTGAAACAGATGAGCCAAAAGTGTCCACACCCAGAAGATCACGGCGAATCAGAGAACCGACCACAGAAGAAGATGATGGAGATGATTGGGGGTATGATGCTCCAGGTAAATTGGGAGAAATAGATTGGAGACAAGATATCAGAAGGCTCACTAGGTCTACCGAGGGGGCCGCTGTAAGACCTCCACAAGTAGAAGAAAGGAGAACTATGCCTGCCATTTCAAATGAAAGTGTCAACCCAAGAGTAGCTGGACGGTTGGATTCTCAGTGTTCAGTAGAGGAAGGCTCTAACCAGGAAGTTGACATGGATGGGGACGTCGTTGATCCAGATGGAGGATGCACTGAACGCCCCAACAGGGTGTTGGGGGGAGAGGAAGGGAACCCACCAGTCCAGGGTCGGCCTAAAAGGACCCCTAGAGCCCCAATGATGTTGACTTATGATAGTCTAGGTCATATGACTGAGATTCCTAAGGTGATTCATCCTAGCTGGGTCTATCAGTGGCCATATCTGACTCCCATATCTGTTATGCCAGGGCCTGTTGTGTATGGATGTGAAAGTGTATTTAGACAGGATGTCTTAACCCCTTTAAATTTGCAGGATGTGGGACAAGCCTCATCATTTGTTCATTGTGGACTTGCCCCACAGGGGGAGTGTGTAACCCCTGGGGATGCTGCAGTTGGACTTGAGCACCCAGGGGCTAATAATCACACTTGCATCAGTAAGAAAAGAGATGCATATAGCTATTTACCAGTCAAGGAGAAGGAACTACATCTCCCAGAATGCTGTTATGAAGAGGGGGCGGAGCCTAAGAAGACTGAGAAACCTGAGGGCGGAGAGAGAGAGGGAGAGAGGAGCATCCTGGGAGAGACTGAGCTGTGTGACCAGTTCAGATAGGTGACCCTAGGGAGAAGGGCACTGGATGAGTGATCTGAGCAGAGAGAGCAGTCTGCAGAGATATCAAAGCTGGGTGCAGTTCTGAACAGAACCTGCTGGAAGCCACAGTTTGAAGCTGTAGGAGGAGGTTTGCATGCATCTCTGAAGAAGGACATTTTACAAGTCAGCCATTTTGGAGATAATCAAGTTCAGACCTGTGACACACTGGTGCAGATAAGTTACTGGTTATTTTTATCTATCTGTTGTTGTTCAAGTGGGGTTTGGACTATATCTGGCCACAAGGGCTGAAGAGTTAGGGATAGATGGGTGGGCAGGTAAATATGCACCAAGTGTGTGTCTAATCAGCACTTGTGGAACTACAAGTCCCAGGATACAAATTAGAAAGGATTTTACAGTTGTTGCTAGAGGAGGGTCTGCATACTGTGACTGCTGTACCTCACTGCAAGTGATTTAAAGACCTCCAACATCTGCAAACTGGACACATGATGTTTCCATGCCATGCTGCATACATACAGAAGGGCCCCAACTTGCAGTGCACTGCTCTATTTGTGTGGTGTGTTTGAATACTGCTGTGTGTGTTTGGCAGTACATTGTAGGGCTATAAGGGAAAATATATAAATTCACCCTGCAAGATATTCACAGTATCAGGAGCAAGTAAGATATCTGATATATTTTTTCATGTGTATAAAGCTGTGACAGTTAATGGTTATATTGTTATATATTATATTATATTGTATGCTGTTATTGATTTATTGCGAGTTTTTGTGTTAACTTGGTGTGCATAGTAAGAAGTGGTGCGCCACTTTCATCCACACTGTTTTATTACTGTATTGTATTGTTTGCACTATTATTTCAAATTATACCAAAGTATATTTTTCTATAAAATTACAAAGCTGCATTTAGGATTTCCATTTAAATAAATGTGCCTGGCTGGCTTTTGCAGCACACATTTTGTCACAGAGTGTTAATACTGGGCAGGGGGTTTCCCGAATCTCCCCCTGGTGTATCTTTGGAACACCCCCCAGAAGAGAAAGCAGAGATTCGGGTGGAGGCACTGAAAACCAAGTACCAAGGTGAGAAGCATCTGCGTGGTTCAATATATATATATACCCTCACAACGCTTAATACACAAGGGGGTGTTACACCTGCATCTAGGTGGAGGATTAGTGGGGATGGCTGTTTCTAGCTACTAATAGCAGTCAGTGGCACTGATGACTTAGGCACACATGTCAAACAGATGGCAGATCAGAGCTAGGTGACTGTGTAGTCTCTGACAATGTATTAACTTGGCAAACTATTAACCTAATTGCCGGATTATTGTGTGCGTTACATACAGTGCGTAATATTGTCCACAATTTCTGACGTCCAGTGTGCCATGCCTTTAATACTGTACAAGACCACGATCTCTAACTTTTACTGTATAAGACAACTGGTTTTGAATTTGGCTATGCAATATACTTGCTCTGTGACACTCATATGTTACCATTGTAATCAACACTCAGGGAACTGCACGCATCTCAATAAAGCTACTGTACAGTTTTGTTCAGATTTGGTTTTAGAAAAGATCTATACTTTCTATCTTGTGTCCATTAGTCATTGGGGTCCATTTTCTAAGTTACGACCAACACATTATTGTTACAGGCATCCAGCCACCTGGAGCTATCCTGAAAGGCTTTGTAGGATTACCTCCGCTAACAGTTGGCCATGTTGTGCCAGAAGTGCTGGTCAGCTGTAGAACTGCTTTGACTAAAAAAAACCACTCATGGGTTATCCAAGGATAAAAGAGAGACTTGATCTAATTTACTTGTACTGCCCGACAAATGTGTGCCCCTTGTTCTCCACTGAGCTCAGATAGGTTTTCTAGTGCTACTCTCCAGAGTGTGCCTGCTGCAACCTGAGGACTTGGGGGGAAGAATTGGTGGTCAACATTTCACTAAGCAGGTACGGAATCCATCAATCAAGAAGGTCTTACCACTAACCAGCCCTGTTGGGGCCATACCACCATGGGAACCAGAGCAGGCTTAAAAGGGCAAGCTCTGCTGTTGTTAGGAATATACATACCTGTCTGCGGCGATGAGTCCGAGGCGCCGTGCTTCCAGATAGCGCTGCTGCGATCACATGATCCTGGAGGTGGGGAATTCAAACCCCACTCCTACTTCTGCCCCACTCTGACACACTCCTGTGTCAGAGCAACAAGTTCTCTTGGCGTCTGGCTGTTTCCTTGTTCCTGTGCTTCCCCTGTGCATCTCCCTGTGTTTCTCTGCTGATTCTCTATGTACCGACCCAGTTCTGTTATAGACCATTCTCCTGCTGACTCCCTGACACATCTGAAACGACTGATTCTCTGTGTACAGACCCGGCTACGGCTCCTGACTCTTCTCGTGGTAGCTTGCTCGTGCTTCTGTCCTGGAGTCACTCAAGGTACGTTAGGTCCCCCACCTCTGTGCAGACATCATCTGCTAATTATCCTGCCTGGCGTCTCCCCTGACTCTGTTCGCTGAACCATCCATCCTCCACTACCTTGCTATTACGTCGGTGGGCTAACCTAGGGGCTGCGACCTGCAGGCCTCCGGCAGCTAAAACCATCCAGCCTTGCGGGGGTTCTTGGAGATGACTGGGTGGTCCGTTAGACTCTGCATCCTGTCAAGGCAGGTGTTAATACCGACTGATAGTCGTCTCCTGTGAGACGTAACAGTTTGCTCTGACCATACCAGATGGATGTATCCGGAAATCCCTCTGCTAGAGAGCTGCTGGAGCATATGGCCACTCGGGTAGAGGAACAGGAGAAGAATCAAACCCAATTGTTGCAGTTTCTCCAGAGTATGTCCACCTGTTTAAACACTCTCCAGAATACTCTCTCGGCCAAAGCGGTCGAACCACCGCTTCCTCTCTCTCCTCCGCAATCTGCCCCCTCTCCTAGCAGCGCTGTGATGCCTGCCCCAGCAGCTTCGCAGCTTTATATCCCAAATCCTCCCATGTTTGACAGGGATCCGAATGCGTGCCGTGGATTTTTAAATCAGTGTGCCATTCAGTTCGAGCTACAGCCTGAGAACTTTCCTATGGAGAAAACTAAAGTGGCTTATATCATCTCCTTATTATCTGGACCGGCCCTAACCTGGGCATCTCCTTTGTGGGAGCGTAATGACCCTACGTTACATAACTGTGCCACTTTTTTGGAAACCTTACGGCACATCTTTGACGAACTCGGATGAGTATCCAGCGCAGCTACTGGACTTCTACTTCTCTGTCAGGGTGCTCATCCTCTAGGACAGTACGCCCTCCAATTTCGCAATCTTTGCAGCCGCGCTCCGTTGGAATGACGAGGCCTTGGTGGCCACCTTCTGGCAGGGACTGTCCGAACGGATCAAGGAGGAGAGAGAGAGACGCTTCAAGAACCGATTAGTTTAAACTGATGGAACCTTCCCTGTATTAAAAGAGAAATGCTGACCTGCACGTCCCATGCTGCTAAACCCATACCTCCTTGTGGGGGGTCTCTGGCAAACACGGGGCAAATGTTACACTCCACACTTCTTTGCTCAGTGGTGCCAACTATTGGCTGTCATTAATTGCCTTTTGAAAATGACAGCGTTCTAATAATAAGGGTTTTAAAACATAGACTAAATGTCCTAAAAAAATATCGGCAACAAAGCATCTCCTGTCAAGTTCATGGTAGCACTCCCTGTGATATAAAAGTTGCCAACATTGAATATATCCACCCTACATTTAGGGGGGTTGATTCTGTTAATTGTGAATTAGAGATGCCTTCTGAATGCATGGACTTGGAACTTTACTTCCAGATGGCTTCAACGAAACAACAGATCTAGATTTTGGATAAACTATGGCTTTAGAATATGTCTATTAATATAGACAGATAAATCTCCCTGGTAATGTATCTGATAATAATTTGCCCCTCGTTTATTTCAAAAGCAACATAGAAGTAAATTATATTGTCCCCTTAGAACAAGGTTATAATTGTGAGCAGGGCCTGATCAGCCAACAGGCTGACCAGGCTGCAGCCTGGGGCGCCGGGTCGGGGGGGGCGCAGCGCTGGGTAATAGAAAGATTATTTATTTTTTGAAAGATTTTTTTTTTTTTTCTTTTTTCCATTCAACCCCAGCCCGCCCGCCCGCGAAAATGTTTCCTAACGGGGTCCGCCTATAACTCCATACTCAGGCTATAGTATGCTGAAAGGGGCTGTCATCTGCCGTCACTGCGGCCGCGGTGCGCTGTTCAGTGTGGTCACGTGAGTTGTTAACATCTCACGAGACCACACTAAGCAGACAGAGCGCGCCTGCACTGAAGAAACAGTCACTGCTGGACGCCGGAGCGCACAGAAGATTTCTCGGCAGGTAAGCAAAAAAAGTAAACTGCACTGTAGGCTGCCCATGGAGTGATAATAACCCAGGGGGAGGGGAACCTTAGGCACCAGAAATTCATGGGGGGGGAACCTCAGGCAACAAAAATTCATGGGGGGACAGACCTCAGGCAACAAAAATTCATGGGGGGGAAACCTCAGGCAACAAAAATTCATGGGGGGGGAACCTCAGGCAACTAAAAATTCATGGGGGGGGAACCTCAGGCAACAAAAATTCATGGGGGGGAACCTCAGGCACCAAAAATTCATGGGGGGGAACCTCAGGCACCAAAAATTCATGGAGGGAGAACCTCAGGCACCAAAAATTCATGGGGGGGGGACCCTCAGGCACCAAAAATTCAGGGGGGCCCTCGGGCACCAAAAATTACTGGGGGGGGCCCTCAGGCACAAATAATTACTTGGGAAGGGCTCAGGCACAGATCATGACTGGTGGGGGGGGAGTGGCACATATCATGACTTGGGGGCGGGGGGGGGATAAGGTGCAAGGGGATAAATATTTTTCTCTATATGGGGGCCAGAGGTGAGATCATGACTCGGGGGGTGGGGGGGGGTAAATAAGCTGCAGGGGGCATAAAAATTATAAATTGGCTAAGGGCTGGGGGGCTAATTAACTGACTGTCATGGGTTGGTAGATGTTAGTATATTATTATAAATAATTTTCATATCTTTTATTATCTATATATGCCTGTAGTAAGGGGTTGTTTTATTTGGTCATAATGGAGTGTTGTGTTTGAATCATTCAGGGTTTGTTAACATTTTGCATTTTTGCACATTTTCAATACAGGACCCCAAGGTTCCAGAAGTCAACTGACAACAATGCTTCACGAACAAGCAAGAGAGAACATCAGGTAGTCTACACTGCAAGATCCAGTAAGAGAGAACATCAGGTAGTCTACGCTGCAAGATCCAGTAAGAGAGAACATCAGGTAGTCTACGCTGCAAGATCCAGTAAGAGAGAACATCAGGTAGTCAACGCTGCAAGATCAAGTAAGAGAGAACAGTGCAATCTGTCTTAACTTCAGGGCCTGATCAACCACTAGGCTGACCAGGCTGCAGCCTGGGGCGCTGGGTCCCGGGGGGCGCTGCCCTGTGGGTATTTAAAAAAAAATAATTTTTTTTTTTTTCTTCATTCATTTTTTTTTTCGGGGTGGGGGAGGGGGGGGGGTCGCCGCGGGGGGGGGGTGGAGGGCTCGACAATCAAAAGCAATGGTGGTCAGTGGTTAGCAACACACAGCCAATCGCCAGGCTGCCTGTTGCTGTGCAGCAGACAGGAAGCAGGACGTCTTCACTTCCTATCTGCTGATCTGAGGAGAGGAGTGACGCTGGCACAACTACAGGTAATTGAAGGGGGGAACTGCCCTGCATATCTATAGGGAGGGGGGGGAACTGCCCTGCATATCTATAGGGAGGGGGGGGAACTGCCCTGCATATCTATAGGGAGGGGGGGAACTGCCCTGCATATCTATAGGGAGGGGGGGGAACTGCCCTGCATATCTATAGGGAGGGGGGGACTGCCCTGCATATCTATAGGGAGGGGGGGAACTGCCCTGCATATCTTTAGGGAGGGGGGGGGGGAACTGCCCTGCATATCTATAGGGAGGGGGGGAACTGCCCTGCATATCTATAGAGAGGGGGGGAACTGCCCTGCATATCTATAGAGAGGGGGGGGGAACTACCCTGCATATCTATAGGGAGGGGGGGGGACTACCCTGCATATCTATAGGGAGGGAGAGGGGGGACTGTCATGCATATGTATAGGGAGGGAGAGGGGGACTTTGATGCATATGTATAGGGAGGGAGAGGGGGGCTGCCATGAAAATCTATAGGGAGGGAGAGAGGTTGATATGTATGAAGGAGGGCAGAGGAGGGGGGCTGATATATGTGACTGGGGGAGTTTTGATGTGACGGGGGGGGATAGCTAGCTAGCAGAGTGGAGGTAAGGAAAATAGCTGCAAGGGGGATGGATGCAGGATGGGAGGTAAAGAAAATGGCTGCAGCAGGGGTTAAGGAAAATGGCTGTATGGGGGGGGTTGTGGTTAAGGAAAAAGGCTGCAGGGGGTATTTAAAAAATATAGCAGCTTTGGGGTGCAGAATCTCATGATTGTGTGGTGGTCACATGGGTGGTCTCAGCAATCACTAGAATACTAAATATTAGTGAGATGGGGCTGGTAGAGGTTTGTATTTGATTGACAACAAATATTCAGATATTGCTTATATATGCCTGTCCAATGGGGTACTTTTAGCTGGCCATAATGGAGTGTTTTGTTTTAACTAAAGGGCCTAATCATTCAGGGTTTGCATTATAATACATTTTTGCATTTTCAAAACAGGATGCCAACTTTCCAGAAGCCAGCGAGAGGATAACAAAGTTGCAAGAGAGAAGAGCAAGAACAGGTAAGAGACAATGGCACAATCTGTCTAAATTTGAATGCTGGAGAATACACCTGAACATTCATATTCAGGAGTGTTCCTATACACCTATATATTCGGAGGAGGGGGGGGCGGGGGGGGGGGGGGCGCTGCGGCCGTATTAGCCTAGGGCGGCCAGAACCCTTAATCAGGCCCTGCTTAACTTTGAATGTGTATTTTTACTTAATTGACATTTTAATATGTTTTCAAACTAATGTGGGCCTGCTTCATGAATGTAAGTAATTAAAAAAAATAAGTAAGTTTTCACCTGGACAAAACCATGTTACAATGCAAGGGATGCATATTAGTTTATTATTTTGCACACAAGTTAAATACTGGCTGTTTTTTCATGTAGCACACAAATACTTGTTAGCTTTATGTTTACACTGCAATTTAAAGTTGATCTAGAACATGCCCTACCCTAACTATAAACCCACATTTTAATTTACATCCCCCTCCAATGCAACATGGTTTTGCCCACGTGCAAAGTTACAATTTTTGGGGGATTTCCTTTCCTTAATGAATCAGGACTATGTGTTTCTATGTATTAATATTTTACAATTTTGTGCATATATATACATATACACTCACACATGTATACACACACACACACACACACACACACACACAGTGGTGAAGTGGGCTGGTAGACTGTGTAATTCCATACCTCCACTTCTACTGCCTTAATTGTAAAACTGTTCTAAGCTTCCACTTTGAAGACTGTGTATAAATATAGAAATATAGGTATTGGTTGGGGGGGGGCGGCGCGGGAAGGGGGGGGCGGCAAGGGGTGTGTTAGCCTGGGGCGGCTGGAACCCTTAATCAGGCCCTGATTGTGAGATCTATAGGTTTGCTGTATCCCTCTTACTTAGTAATGAAATAAAATTGTACCGCACATACGGTACATTAGGAATTTTGAAATAAACATTAACTGGGTGCTACAGTATACTGTATATCAATAAAAACACTATATTAAAAACAAAAGTTGGTTTTCTTATATAAATGAACCTAGTTTATCTAAATTTGGTAAACTGGGTTTAAATAAATGTAACAATATCATCATCAACATTTATTTATATGGCGTCACTGATTCGGCAGCACTGTAGAGAACTCATTCACATCAGTCCCTGCCCCATTGGAGCTTACAGTCTAAATTCCCTAACATACATACAGAGACAGATCCTATTTATGTAGGAATCTGTTATGATCACAAGGAAGTATATGGCATTTTTATATTTAAATCGGGACTGATGTGGAGAATCCTCCAATATATAGTGTTAACCATACTGATGCTTTTGGATAAACACTGAAGGCTCCTGATTAATCAATGATCAATAAAATAAAAGATTTCATGCTTTGACATATAAGTCCTCAACCACTTCTTATGGCGGCTGGCATAGGTGATTACTCTTTATATGTATTGTATATGAATATGTCTAACAACATTCAATATGCTAAAAAAGTATACAATCTCTAATGGTTATATAATTATAACAGCAGTCTAATAGAAACAGTCTGTTGTCTGGATCGATGATCAGTATCATTTGCAAAACCGGGTTAATATAAAGAAAATTTTCACATATTTCAGCTCCTGATTCTTGCCTCATCTTAATTTTGACACTGCCACAGCTAGGCATATTCATGCTCCGAGCCTGCATTAAGCAAGGAAGTGCTAACTACTTTCATCAAAAGATGCAAAATATAATACCATGCAAACACCACAATTGAAAATTGATTTACTTCCTTGTAAAAACAGGTGCATTTCAGAGAAAAACAAGTACGAGGTCACAAAAAGGCATTTATGCTGGGTGTTCACAATTTTAAAAAGTCATAAATTACCTTTTTGTCACTGGAAACATTTTTTTTTAAAAACCTTCCCCTTAACATGCGACACAGGTGATAATATTTTTCTGTGCCTGTAAACACCTGCAGACATCTTTTCAGGATCTTTGATCTGGACAAGGAGATGTAAGGAGGAATTATTTTGCTTGGAGATGGTAGCGGACAAGAAACACAAAGCATACAGAGTGGGTGAAATGCATAATGGCATTGAAAACAAAAATATTGATTTGTCAGTCTGGACTTAGATTGTGCCTCATGATTTTTCATATTGTTTAACAACATTGGGGAGCACAAATCTAGCATAGGAACAGTATTTTTAGTGATTACGGAAGACATAGCTGAATGGTAATGGAAGACCACATTCACTTATAGTAGCTTTAAGACTTAGTAACTTAGTTGTACTGTAGGTAACAGGGCAAACACTTTTTTACTTGTTAGTGGATATAGTTTTGCAGGCCAATCAACATGCTGCAGCATTTCTACTCAAAAGTTCCAGTTGCTTAATGTTGATACTTCACAGATTAATTCTCCTGTAAGATGAACTGTAACTTCTTGTATTACACTTGTTTTAAACAATTGGTAGAAACACATAAATCATTCTTGTGGAATAGTAAACAGATAAAACAGCTTTATTAAAGGATAACGCCATCTAAAATGTATTTTTTACTTAATAGTACCCCTAAGAGATAAAGTGCAGTACCAAACAGTGTCCATTTCTCAAGCTAACAAAAGCTAAGCTAAGGACTAAATGCCAGTGAATACAAGTACATCAAATTCATCTTAGAATGCAAAGGACATTTCCAACTGCCTACAATATGATGGGCGGAACAGGGAGGGAGAGGGTGTATGCATGTAGTCAATGTACAGTAAGGGCTTACCAAGCTTGAGTGCACTTAGATCCATCCGATTCAAGCTTTGGGCATCGCTGAGGTGCGTGATTTTCAGCTGTATCACTTGCACCAGCTCCAGGCCAGGTGTAAGTGCCGAGTGATAGTGATGACGGTTGCGTACACGTGCTAGAATATGTGTTTGCAATCAAGAGCAACTGTAAAAATGCATTTTATGTATAGTTGACAATACTAACATCCTGATAAATTAGTTTTATGGGGATGGGGAAATGAAAAAATGTTTTTAAAATAGTGTTTTTCATTAATGACTATATTATTAACAGGTGACAATAATTGAACACTTTTTCTTCTGTGCGTTCTACTGGGACTTTGTATTGCACTTATGTATTGTTCATATCATGCAGTGTGTTGTGTACGAGTATGTCTCAATACAGCAAGAGCCATATAAGCACAGCGTATCTACATCCGTATTAAAGAGTTGCGTTTTCAGATCTGCTTGTAGTCGAGTACAGACATATATCTTTCTGGACTCTGTAAGTCTTTAAAAAAAAGCCCATTACGTTCGCTTTGCGTGCCTCGATGAATCAGGCCCTCATTGTCTATCTTGCAAACTAACACTGCACCATTTTTTTTTAACTGTTACCAATGTGGAGACAAAAAGTTGTTGCAGTGCTGACAGCTGAGAGTTCTCCTAAACATTGGGATTCTCTAGCATGGTACCTACACAGTTTAGTTTGTGGGAGGTGAGATGTTGACCAAAAATTAATTAAGCAGAGTTAGCCATTAATTTGCAGCAGAAAAAGTGGCATGTATAAATACAGTTTTACAACCCTTTGTGCTCCATTTATGAATTGCACTGGATGTGCAATGCAAAACACCTTGTTTTTGTGCTGGATGGTGCCAGGATCGTCCGCCCAGCACACATCGAGGTTCACTTTCAGGGGACACCTCCCTAAAATAGAAGTGTAACTGAGTTTGCAGAAAAACGTGAAGAGACTTCTTGTGCAAAATGGCAAACATCACATCAAAGTTCAACCTATTGCCACTTTAGTAACATCCCTTTCATCCTTTCATTAAATGAAACTATTCCATTCTTATAATAAATGCTCCTAAAATACTGGTCAATTTAGCCTCATTTATGGTTTAAATTATTCATGAGAGTAAAGGGACACTGAGACTGCTTTTATGACAGCACTTTTTTACAGCCCAAGCTTTTCATTACATTGTTTGGAGTATGTCTGGAAATTTGTTTCTCCACTGGAGTGCAATATAAAGGCACAAAATGGGTCAAAGTAAATGAATAGAATGAGACTAGACGAGCGCAAGCTCTGGGCCTGCAAATGTTGAGAACATTTGGACGCGAAAAATGGCCCTCTGAACAGCAAGGGCGCACCTAAAATGTGCCCTCTAAACAACTTTATTTAGGTTCAGAAATTTCACTAATTTGTACTGCTCTACAATTGTAGGCACAAATGTCTGTTGCTCTGCAGATCCCGTCATCTTGCTACTTTTAACTATATCTTTAGTAAAATCTAAGCGAACTTGTGCAAATCGAGATGCATGGTGGTACCAGAGCAGTTGTGCTATTCTGACCTGCTAATCCATGTATTTACCTGAATAAAATGTGTAATAATAGGATGTGACAACACAGAGCATAATTTATGCTGCAAGGCCACACTTGTGCTTCTCTCTTCTACTAATTTCTTTCCAGCCTCTTCCTGTAAAACACTTTCAACACTAGGGGAAAGCTGCTTTCTGACACAGAACCCCAGCAGGGGACAGTCATTATGGAGAGGCTAACACATAAAATACTACCTTATAAACAAGACATTCAAAAACAAAGCTGCACAAATAACTCTCAATAGTGTTTTATCACCTATTGTACCCTTGGCAGCAAAAGGACCTCGGAAAACGTCCAACATTACAGGGGAAAATAGTGAGCCAAATTTTTCACTCTCCAATTCATTCATATATGCCCCCAATCCACCACACCATCATTTTCAGAAGACATGCAACCAAATTGGAAACCTGCACCCATGTTGGCATCCACAAATTGGGAATGTTGGGGATTTAACAACATTAAATACAGAACATTAGGATCTGCTTATTTTGAATCATGTGATCCAGCAACATTGATACCGAAACTGAAATGATTCACTCGTCTCTAGCAGCACCTGTTTTAGCATCTGCTCAGTATCTGTGTCTCATAATATGTACGGTACATAAAAGCGCAATAATTTATCTGCTAACTCCTGAAATAGGAACTAGACACTGATGGCTATAGTCAAAGGAAGATAAAGTGATTCAATGGGATTTGTGACACATAAATGATCACTTATACTGTATGTCTTGTCCTACAGGCTTATTACTAGTGGAAAGAGAAAACTTTGAGAGTATTTTCAGGTTTCCTCATCTGGAGTTTCTCTTCAGCTAAATCCTTAGATATTTTTCTCACACAGTATAGAATGCAACTTTAAGACTGTTCTAAGGAAAATTCCATGTGATATATTGTGAGAGTGCTAGGGATTACTGAATGCTTTGTACTCTTCACCCCACACATACATTTCCTCCACACAAGGACAAACTGTGCACATCGTTTCAGGTGCAGAAATTCAGACACATTCTGTATTTTTTGCAGAATCAATAGACAAATAGAAGCAGCTGATGAAAGGAGGATTTGTCTCCTGAAACATTGTGTCTGTCTTATCGATCCGCAAACACTGTTATGTTTCACTAAGTTTCTGTTCCAAAAAGATATGTGCTGCTTGCTCTCTTCACTAAGAACTTGGATTTCATTTCCCCTGCTGTGACACATCTTAGAGTGTCACCTGTAGATCAGCAATTGAAACCGCTTCCTGACAGTGCAGAACTCTTGCTTCTCCCACTTGACTGTTATCAAAATAGGTCAGCCTGAAGTGTCAAGAAAACCTTTACGATCAACAAGTGTAAATGCAATGTAACAGGGCTAAACATGGGATTTCTTATTAGTAACTGAAAAAGGAGGATGTATAACAACTTGTCACGCTTTCCCACAACCTTCTATTACATATCCTTGATGAAAAGATTATTTTGACAGTGAAACCACACACATTATTTTGACAGTGAAACAAAAGTCCCGGATGCTTTCTTTTTCAACGTGTCTTAAAGGCACAAATATTGACATCAACAGTTATAGTCTGCTTATAGAAGTTGAACTTCTATAAGCAGACTATAAGTTAAATTTCCGCACTTTGCATATGACTTAAAACCTATAACTTTAACTATTTTAATAAAATGAAGGCCAGTAGACATATTTGTCGAAAAAGGTCTACATATTGGGCCAAGAAAGCACGAATAAGCCATCAGCTCCAGCTCAAGCCAAAAACAATTAAACCATTTGGACGTCTGTTCACTGCCTCTGCTACTAGGTTGAAAAGAACCTACTCAGTCTGGCTCAGCCCTGAAGCCCTTAAGGGTGGTGCTCAGGATCCCCTGCAAGGGTGGTGTCACAACCACAGCCACACTTTGAAGGATAGTGCTCCAAATCACTGACTTCTGTGCTTTCCTGATTAGAAAGAAAGCATGTTAGTGCACATCACATACACATATCATAAACATAATAAGGTGTGGGTGGGTGGGAACTTCACAAACCCAAGAGGAAATGATCATCAGCATCATCAGTTATTTATATAGCTCCACTAGTTCCACAGCGCTGCACAGAGAACTCACTCACATCAGTCCCTGCCCTATTGGAGCTTACAGTTTAAATATCCCAATGCACACACAGACAGAGAGAGGCTAGGGTCAATTAGATAACAGCCACTTCACCTACTAGTATGTTTTTAGAGTGTGGGGGGAAACCGGAGCACCTGGCGGAAACCCACGCAAACACAGGGAGAACATACAAACTCCACACTTATGCAAATAAATGACCTCCTACTCCCTTAAGTCCTCCCAATTTCTCACCTATTGGCCCTTTTCATATAATTAACCCAGCAGCACAAAATAAACTGCTTCTTTAACTCTTGCCCTCTCATGTGCAGGAATCATAACACAATCTTGCTGTTCAAATGCCTTCGGGCTTATACAGACAACTGATATCTTAGGAATTCCTAATGGCAAGTGGGTACTTATAACCATAACGCTCCGTGTGATCACTATAAACCTGACAGCACAGGATACACTTTCCCCAGAACTAAAATTATGCCTTAAAGTACAAACTTAATATGGCATCATAAAGAATTTATCCAGACAGTGGCAAGATTTTTAAAATAAAGAGGATAAAGTTAATGTATATATAATTCAGAATAATGTGCCAGATTGCTACTAACGCAATTAATACTCTACCCCGGCGGTTCCCAAACTGTGCGCCGCGGCTCCCAGGCGCTGTCTAAGGGGTGCCACGGGCCAGCCATAAAAAAACAAACAGAAACACCTACCAATCCGTGCGGCACCGGAACCCAGCATCATCCTCTCTCACGCAGCTGTCATATCAGTGACAGGCTGCGTGAGAGAGGAGGATGCTGGGTCCCGGTACTGCGCGGATTGGTTAGTGTTTTTGTTTGCTTTTTTTATGGCTGGCGCGCGGCAGAGGGGGCAAAGGGTTCTATTTATTAAAGTTTTTCCCCCTTGTAAAGCCCCGAAAACGTTGTTTTTGGGGCTTTACCATTAAAATCCCTATGTATTAATCTAGAATAGCAGCAGATATCGGAGATATCTGCTGCTTTGCACCCATTAGCGTTTTTCTGAGCACTCCCCATAAAAATGTATGGGGAGTGCTCAGTAACGCTATGTATTAAAAACTGGCAGGTGAAATATTTCTTTTTTTTTACTTGTTAATGTACGCCATCTGAAGCTGGCGTACATTAACATAAGTGAAACTTTACACTGAAAACAGCGCTGCTCTGATGAGCAGAGCTGCACAGCGCATGTGTGGAGGGATCACATGATCCCTCCATCACATGCTTCAGGTTCCTGCAGACACGGATCTCTGTGCGCATGCCCGAGTTTACCAGTCGGTGCATGCGCATAGGGATTGAAAGAGGGACGATCGGCACCACAGAGGGAGGAAAAGAGAAGAATACAGTGTTAGGTAAGTGTAAGACTTCACAGGAGCAGCCGTTTTTTGATTTTTAATACATATGAGAAACTTTTCAATCCGCATCTATGCGATGAGGATTGAAAAGTTTTTACAGAAAAAAACGAAGGGTCATAAATAGACCCCAAAGTGAGAGAGGGCAGAGGAGAGTGACAGCGTGACAGGAGAGGGACAGGGGAGAGTGACAGCGTGACAGGAGAGGGACAGAGGAGAGTGACATCGTGACAGGAGAGGGACAGAGGAGAGTGACAGCGTGACAGGAGAGGGACAGAGGAGAGGGACAGTGTGACAGGAGGGGGACAGAGGAGAGGGACAGCGTGACAGGAGGGGCATGTCAAAGTGTGACAGGAGGGGGACAGAGGAGAGTGACAGCGTGACAGGAGGGGCATGTCACAGTGTGACAGGAGGGGGACAGAGGAGAGTGACAGCGTGACAGGAGAGGGACAGAGGAGAGTGACAGGAGAGGGACAGCGTGACAGGAGAGGGACAGAGAAGAGGGACAGCATGACAGGAGAGGGACAGAGAAGAGGGACAGCGTGACAGGATGGGGTAAGAGGAGAGGGAAAGCGTGACAGGAGGGGGACAGAGGAGAGGGACAGCTTGACAGGAGGGGGACAGAGGAGAGGGACAACATGACAGGAGGGGGACAGAGGAGAGGGACAACATGACAGGAGGGGGACAGAGGAGAGTGACAGCTTGACAGGAGGGGGACAGAGGAGAGTGACAGCGTGACAGGAGGGGGACAGAGGAGAATGACAGCGTGACAGGAGGGGGACAGAGGAGAGTGACAGCGTGACAGGAGGGGGACAGAGGAGGAGGACAGAGGAGAGTGACAGCGTGAGAGGAGGGGGGCAGAAGAGAGGGACAGCGTGACAGGAGGGGGGCAGAGGAGGGGGACAGCGTGACAGGAGGGGGACAGAGGAGAGGGACAGCACGACAGGAGGGGGACAGAGGAGAGTGACAGCGTGACAGGAGGGGGACAGAGGAGAGTGACAGCATGACAGGAGGGGGACAAAGGAGAGGGACAGCGTGACAGGAGAGGGACAGCATGATAGGAGGGGGACAGAGGAGAGTGACAGCGTGACAGGAGGGGGAGAGAGGAGAGGGACAGCGTGACAGGAGGGGGAGAGAGGAGAGGGACAGTGTGAAAGGAGGGGGACAGAGGAGAGTGACAGCATGACAGGAGGGGGAGAGAGGAGAGTGACAGCGTGACAGGAGGGGGACAGAGGAGAGTGACAGCGTGACAGGAGGGGGACAGAGGAGAGTCACAGCGTGACAGGAAGGGGACAGAGGAGAGGGACAGCGTGACAGGAGGGGACAGAGGAGAGGGACAGCGTGACAGGAGGGGACAGAGGAGAGGGACAGCGTGACAGGAGGGGGACAGAGGAGAGGGACAGCGTGACAGGAGGGGCATGTCACAGTGTGACAGGAGGGGGACAGAGGAGAGTGACAGCGTGACAGGAGAGGGACAGAGGAGAGTGACAGGAGAGGGACAGCGTGACAGGAGAGGGACAGAGAAGAGGGACAGCATGACAGGAGAGGGACAGAGAAGAGGGACAGCGTGACAGGAGGGGGTAAGAGGAGAGGGAAAGCGTGACAGGAGGGGGACAGAGGAGAGGGACAGCTTGACAGGAGGGGGACAGAGGAGAGGGACAACATGACAGGAGGGGGACAGAGGAGAGGGACAACATGACAGGAGGGGGACAGAGGAGAGTGACAGCTTGACAGGAGGGGGACAGAGGAGAGTGACAGCGTGACAGGAGGGGGACAGAGGAGAATGACAGCGTGACAGGAGGGGGACAGAGGAGAGTGACAGCGTGACAGGAGGGGGACAGAGGAGGAGGACAGAGGAGAGTGACAGCGTGAGAGGAGGGGGGCAGAAGAGAGGGACAGCGTGACAGGAGGGGGGCAGAGGAGGGGGACAGCGTGACAGGAGGGGGACAGAGGAGAGGGACAGCGTGACAGGAGGGGGACAGAGGAGAGTGACAGCGTGACAGGAGGGGGACAGAGGAGAGTGACAGCATGACAGGAGGGGGACAGAGGAGAGGGACAGCGTGACAGGAGAGGGACAGCATGATAGGAGGGGGACAGAGGAGAGGGACAGCATGACAGGAGGGGGAGAGAGGAGAGGGACAGCGTGACAGGAGGGGGAGAGAGGAGAGGGACAGTGTGAAAGGAGGGGGACAGAGGAGAGTGACAGCATGACAGGAGGGGGAGAGAGGAGAGTGACAGCGTGACAGGAGGGGGACAGAGGAGAGTGACAGCGTGACAGGAGGGGGACAGAGGAGAGTCACAGCGTGACAGGAAGGGGACAGAGGAGAGGGACAGCGTGACAGGAGGGGACAGAGGAGAGGGACAGCGTGACAGGAGGGGGACAGAGGAGAGTGACAGCGTGACAGGAGGGGGGCAGAGGAGGGGGACAGCGTGAGAGGGCAGAGGAGGGGGGACAGCGTGAAAGAGGGCAGAGGAGGGGGGACAGTGTGAGAGAGGGCAGAGGAGGCAGCGTGAGAGAGGGCAGAGTGTCTTAATGCAGTGGGGGCTGAGTGTCTGGATGCAGAGGGGGCAGAGTGTCTTAATGCAGAGGGGGCATTTTTGCATACAACTAAATAAGCATTTCTGTCCTGACCTATATGCTTATTACATTTTTTTGACCCAACTACTTCTAAAACAGGACTGATCAGTAATTATTTTGGAGGGGTGCCTTAAAAAAAATGATGGAGACTCTAAGGGTGCCGCAAACTGCAAAAGTTTGGGAACCACTGCTCTACCCTATTGGATACTAACTGGGGATGGAGCAGATATCATGGTGAATATGACTTTATAATGGTACATAGATGGCCCTATCACAATTTTGATATAAGACCCAATTGTAGTTACACCCATGCTAATGGCACTACTTCTAACAGGAGCAGTGGTGTTTCATTGAACAGACATGTCATCTACAACAGCATGTGAAATCAGACTGACACAATTTGAGAACATTGGAATAAATAAAGTATGTTCATGATGTTGTGTTTTTAAGTGTGACATGCTAATAGAGAGAAATTACACTGAGGTGTGAACACAACTGACATTCACAACTGAAATAGTACTGTACACACAAGAATTCCATTCCATCATAAAAAAGATGCATATATATATATATATATATATATATATAGATATATATATATATAGATATGTGTGTGTGTGTGTGTAAATATGCAACTGTTATTTATTGTGTCTGAATGATTTAATAGAGTGCAAAAATGTGTCATCTAGGCATTTGTCATTATATGCAAATGCATCTCGGTTTTCATAGGTCCATACCTATTCTTCCTTACAGAACTGCCTCTGTTGAAGGGACGGCAAATCAAGATACATAGCCGGAAAGCATACTATAACTTCAGGATAGCCAATTGTTTGATTTAGTTGCAGATATCAGACAATTTAATGCACAGCCATTACCTGATTAAGTTTTCAGGCCGCCCTAGACTAATATGCAGTAGGTAAAAATGAACACGCATGTCACCATGGGCTCTCCTTAAATGCCTACCTAAGTATGACTCATTGTGCTAGATTAACTAAACTGCGGGTTTGAAAAAGTGGAGATGTTGCCTATAGCAACCAATCAGATTCTAGTTACCACATGTTTAGTACATTCTACAAAATTATAGTAAATTTTAGTAAATATACCCCATTGTCTTCAGCCTTTACCATGGGAATTGTCAAGATTAAAACCTTACATTTTTCTATTCTGTTATATTTTTACTTTGGAGAACAACTATTCTCTTATACTTTAAATTAATTTCAGCTCATACCTCTACTTGTCACAATTTTGCACCCCACAAAATGTTGCCTCCTCCCAAAATGTTGCACCCCCCAAAATCCTCATGCCCTAGGCTCCAGACGAGTCAGCCTAATGGATAGGCCCTGTGTACAGCTAACATATGATGAATAAATTAGGCAACTTTTTCACAATGGCAGTTATGTAATTAGGGTATTGTAGGGTATGGTTTCAGGATGCCTGAAATCTCATTTAGTGTTGTGATCTTATATCAAAAAAGAAGAATAGATGTAACGGTAAGGATGCCCATTCACAAGTTTGCTGTGTGGTCCAGTAGCTTCTAGTTATTCCACAAATATTGAGAACAAAGAAGAATTTAGTAATAATTTCCAAATAAAGCATCTAAAGCTACTATGCATAAGGCTGAAATAAAAGTCAATATTTATTTTATAGCCGTTATCAAAAATAAATCAATACATCATAACATTGGGGAAAAGTATAGGCATTTAAAATACAATGATTAGACAGCTTATTAGGTACAACTTCCCTTCAACTGCTCAGTAAGTGGGCCTCATTTACGATGCACTAAATGGCCATGGTGCAAAGCCAAAATCTCCTTTGGTGGTGCCGTGCACCTCGATTTGCGTCAGCATTCCTACACTTCTGCCACAGCACATGGGATTGCTGAGTAAATTAATGAAATTTGCAGAATAGCAGAAGTCTTCACTGGCTTTACAGACATTTTCAGTCTGCACAAAATTTTTTAACTTTACAACAGCTTAGAACGGGTAGAGATCAGGTTTTATCCTATATATTTAATAGAATGCATTTTACACACTCAAACAGTGCCACATGTAATAAAAGTAGATGTGCCCCCACTCTTGTGATTAATGTAAGACATATATGAGTTTAACCAATGCCTTGGTTTTGCACTAGTGCTTTAAAGTGCATGCCTACTCTAAACTATTGGGAGATCAACCCACAAACAACAAGTGTTCATAGGTGTGTGGGAATGTGGAAGGAGATGCACTGTGAAAAAAGTGTGAACATCCCATGTAAGTCCTCTTTCAAACCACCCCTTTCATTGAATTCAACTATTCTGTTTTCTCTTAAAATACTGTGTAGTTCCTTAGATATAACTTAAATTACTCAAGTAAGGTGACTGAGGGGCTTTTGTGTATGTATATGTGAAGGTTTTTATCACTTTGCTCAGAGTCAGCCTAAAAATGCACTTCTCTGGCAAAGTCTACAAGGAGGCACAAAATAAGTCCATTAGAAGAATAAGAACTGACCCGGAGACTGCAGGGTATATTTACTATGCAGTGCCCCATAGAATCTCCTGGTGCTTTGAAGTCATTTTCTTCAAACTCAAATTTTATTAAAGACAAAACACGATGGGCTTTGTCTTTAATAAAAGTGCTGTTTTATAAAAATGACTTAAAAGCACCGTGAATCAGTGAAAAATTTTTGTATATATATATATATATATTTTGTCATTAATGAATATATTATTAACAGGTGACATTAATTGAATAGTTTTTTTTGTGCGCCCTTTTGTGAGTTTATATTTCTCATATGTATTAGACATATCCTGCAGTGTACTGTCTAGTAGAGCACAGCAGACCTACACCCTTATTCATCACCACATCCACTCCTTGTTGAATACAGATGTGAATATACCCGTTTCATGTGCATTTTTTAAAGAACACACATTACATTTCTTTTGGGTCCCTTAATATGTCAGGCCCCTTGGAATCATGTTCATGTAGCCTGGCTTTGAAAGACACTCTCCGGTCAAATCTTTCTTTCTCAAGCAAACATAACATAACACAAACACCTACAGAGATTTTAAAATTTTCAAAATTATCAAAATTCATCTTTAGTCAGATACTTAGAAAATACCCATAATGGTCAAGCAGTCTTGCTGTTAATTCAAAGCTCATTTCCACCATGCAGGTTCTCAATACAACAGAATATCATGAATCAATATTCTAAGTGAATTTGCTGGAAACCATCATTTTAACGAACACCAGAAAAGTCACTGCTGTAAACATGCGTCCACTGCAATCTCCAGTCACAATCCAGCATGCATGCACAGTGACAGGTGGCTGACACGAACATGCATGCTAACATGAGCAGTCTGTCACCCTTAGATGACGTGGATCCCTGGAGTTTTCATCAGCACATTAACTATGCATATGTCTCAGACAGAGAACCATATACAGTATGGAATCGTCAATGATCCACTGCTCTACTCAGAAAACAGCTACCAACAAGCAACTAAAAACACAATGCTTACATCAGGGCTATTAAGAAACAGCTTTTATTGAGTGGACATTTCCTTTATATAGTCTTGCCTGTCACTGGCACTCCTTGTATACTGACAAGAAGTGTAGTGAATGACCCAATCACTGAGTGCCTACTCCTGTCAGAGTATGAGAAACATACTGGTGGATGCAGGGTTAATGGTGCTGGGGAAGAAGGAGCATTAATTCTCCTTCCTCCCGAGTACCTCTGTCTCTGGTAGTGCATTTAATATATAATGAGAGAAGGCAGTGCACAGTGATTGGGTCATTTACTGATCCATCACCACACTTCCTGCTTCTGGGAACAACAACGGCAGACAGCAGAGGAATGAATAATTGATTTTAGTTAGGTGGCCAAAGAAATTGCTAAAGGCCAGGATGCACGGACAAGACCCCGTACGCACATGCACAATAATTTTTTGCACAGTTACTTTTGTGTGTCTTTTTTTTTGTTTGATTCTAAAAGTTATTTCTACCTGTCCACAGGGCTTGGTGTAGTGGGGAGGACTTGCAAGAGGGTGGAGGTGACAGCACAATAGAAGGCCTTCGTAGCTGGGCATAGGACTTAATGTCCAAATGGATTTAAGAGTACTTTGTGTTTCTTCAGCTTATCCATGCTTGGAGATAAAAGGGAGCATGCAGTGTTGAGAAACCAAAAGTTTTCTTTTGTAACTGAGACACTATTTATCTAGAGCTTTGAAAATGAGCTTTGAAGGCACTTTCAACACCAGTTATTCATTTTACATGGATCCAGTAATACTCATGTAAACAAAGGAAAAGGAAAAATGAAGAAATAAAAAAGAGCATTCGGGTGAAATGGGGATTTGATGGTAGTCAAAACCTGATATTTCAGTGATAAATTACACACTGCTACACCAAGATTGCATTTACACACCCAAATTCTAGACCTAATGGTTGCTCATGTTGACATATTAGTATCAACGTTTGTCCTCTGACAACAATCACTTACAAACCACTGACAAACTACTTACTGTGCCACAACAAACAATAACTGTTTTGTTGTGGCACAGTTTCAGTTAGCTACACTTGAGGATACCAGTGGGAATTAGAGATGCTCGGAGTTGGTTTTCCGAAAGCCAAGCCCATTTGAACTTAGCAGATCCAAGTACCAAGCCGAGCTGGCTTGGTACTTTCGCGCACCCTCGGAATTGAAAACGAGGCAAAACGTAATTTTTGCATTATCGGATGTCGATAGTTATGGATTCTATAAGTACCGCCCTCCATGAAGATCCGGCGCCATTTCACAGATAGACACATAAGGGGTAGCAGCGTTTCTGGCTGTCTTCAGTCTCCTCACACAATATTAATTCATCCCCACTGGAATCCACCATTACAGTAGTCTCTGTACTTTGATGTAAGTGCCGGTAAAGGCCTTCCTCATGGAATTTGTAGTTAATTTTGATGAACATCATCTTTTCCACATTTTTAGGAAGTAGCCTCCTATGCTGATCACTGACAAGGTTCCCAGCTGTGCTGAAAACTCTTTCTGAGTACACACTGGGGGGGGGGGGGGGGTAGCTTAGGTATTGCAAGGCAAGTTTGTACATGGGTCTCCAAATTTCATTTTTTTTCTCTCAGTATGTAAATGGACTGTCTGACATGTCTATTACAGTGTTGTAGTTAAAATATGCTATTCTTTGGATGTTAATATTAGGATCAGATGGAGTTATGGCAGAGGTGTCACAGTTTTTGGTCAATTCTTTTAGACCAGACCAGATGTCAAAATGTTGTGCTGAGTCATCTGCATCATCCCTGGGTTTCTTGGGAAAGCTAAATTTTTATTGCAGCAGTTGCCTGAGAAACTGAAGTAGGAGACACCATTGTGCCACATACCTCTTGAACTGTCAACTTGCTCAACAGGAGCTCCTTCCATCTCTTGAGATCTAGGTCAGTTGGAAGACATAGCTCTTAAACCTAGGATCAATTAAAGTCGCCAAAATGTAGTGATCCGATTTCAAAATGTTGATAACTCTTGGATCCTGGCGAAGCGAATAAATACAACTGCCAAAGCATAATTGCTTTGTTTCATCTCTTCTTTCAGTTTCTCAAGCTGCTTTTCCAAAAGTCTAATTAAGGGAATCACTTGGCTCAAGCTAACAATATCTGAACTCACTTCACAGGTGATTACTTTAAATGTCTTCAGCACCTTGCACAACATGGAAAGTACTCTCCACTGCACAGGACTAAAGTACATTTCCCCTCCTTTCCCAATGTCATGGCTTGCGGAGTAAGTGTGGAGGGCTTTTCACTGTTCCTCCATCCTCAGAAGCATATAAAGGGTGAAATTCCAGCTTGTTGCAACCTCTTGCTTCAGTTGGTAGCAGTGCAAATTAAATTGCTCTTGTTGCTGCTGCATTCTCCTACAAGCTTTTGCAGAATGCCAGAAATATCCCAAAATTTTAAGGGTCACAGATGGCATCTCTTGCATGTCCCTGTCACTTTTCAAACAGCTCTACACTACCAAGTTGATTGTGTGAGCAAAAGAGGGAATGTGATGGAATTCACCCAGCTGCAATACTCTCACAATATTGGTGGTGTTATCAGAAATGACATATCCTGAGGAGAGTCCAAGTAGGATAACCCATTTATCAATCACATCCCTTAGTTTTTGTAACAGCTTGTCAGCTGTTTGTCTCTTAGTGAAGTCGGTGATACACAGAGTAGCCTGCTTTGGAAAAATCTGAGGTATTTGGGTGCATGCTGCTGCTGTTCTTGCTTTTGAAGGTGAATCACCAACCCAGTAGGCTGTCACAGTCATATAATCTTTAGTTTGCCAAGTTCCGCTTGTCCACATATCTGTGGTTAAGTGTACAGTGGGTAGAATGGAATTTTGCAGCCCAATAATTACATTTTTACAAACCTTCTGGAAGAGGTGAGGAACAGCTTTTCTAGTAAAATGGTGTAGTGATGGAATTTGGTAACAGGAACACAAGACCTCAATTAACTGTCTAAAACCATCTGCATTAATAGTGGATATTGGAGGCAGATCTTATACTAGCATAGTCACCATGGCATCTGTGATCCGTTTTGCGACTGGGTGACAGCTTTCATACTTGCTTCCTCTTGCAAAGGATTGTTTAACAGTCAATTGTTGTAAACTACTAGTAGTCTTCTTCTTGGTCTGCTTCTGGGATGATGATTCACCCCCAGCAGCAGCAGCAGCAGCAGTGGGACTAATGCTCAACAATTCCTCCGAGGAATCCAGGATAGTGGAGGAGTCATCTAGCCTTACCAACTTGGATGCAGGACTAAATCCAATTGCTACTGAGTATATTGATGAGGGTGCAGATCTAATACTAGTATAGTCGCCATGGAGTCTGTGATCCGCTTTGCGACTGGGTGACAGCTTTCCTACTTGCTTCCACTTGCAAAGGATTGTTTAACAGTCAATTGTTGTAAACTACTAGTAGTCTTCTTCTTGGTCTGCTTCTGGGATGAAGATCCAGAAGCCTATTCTATGCAACTATCAGGGTATCTCTAATAATAATAAACAACAAGTTTTAGCCAGTCATAGAAGTGCAGAGGTTGTGTTTGCCTTTTCTTCTTCCCCAGGCCAATGTTTAAACTATATCATTCAATACTGTTCTAGACCTTCCTCAGACTTCTCTTTAACCTTATCCAGAACAATGGTGTGATCTTTGTTAAACCATCAGTACCAAAGCTTGATATTGCTAAATATTTATTTGGTTAAAATGATCTTTTTCAGATAAAGGACATTTCAAAACCCTTCATATATTTTGTCATGTTCACAGAAGAGGTGCAACACATGATGCTGAAATAATGGTTCTAATATTTAAGTCCCCTGAAATAATTACTTGCCATCAATCTCTGTTGCAGGTGCTAGCAGATACAAGTGAAGCATGCAAAGAATGGCAGTTGTTAAAAGACAGATTTTAGAGTATGGAATATGGAATATGATTGAGGAATGGAAACAGGTGATTGATCCTTGTGGGCATCCAGGCAAGTCATACTTCTAAGTGAAAAGTGCCTCAACCATGAATATTGTCAAGGAGGTTGTAACTTGACTTCTATCTGGGAAACCATACTGTGTCTCACATGCCCAATGGAGTTATAGTGATATTAAACCAGTTGCATTGTGTTAATAATTACAATGCAATGGCTAATTAGCAATTTTGATGGGTGTTAAGCAAATCTCTGGGATATTGAGATAACATCACTTTTCTTCTTTACAAACTGGAGGTTTTTCAGCTGATTATCAGGCAAATCACCCAACCGCTTGGCCACATATCGCATTAGATCATTGTATAATCACACAACGATTTCATTTGGTTGGTAGTACTGTTTAATAATCTCCAATCTTCCAAACACCTTCCAATCATGCAGTGTGTATGCACTCACAATCATGTTCTCCAAAGAGTTTACAGAGTCATGGGGGTAAATGTATCAAGATGAGAGTTTTCCGGCGGGTTTGAAAAGTGGAGATGTTGCCTATCGGATTCTAGATGTCATTGTGTAGAATGTATTAAATAAATGATAGCTAGAATCTGATTGGTTTTTCATACCTGCCGGAAAACTCTCAGCTTGATACATTTACCCCATGGTCTTTTCAGCCATTGCCGGCAATGAACATGTCCCAGTGACTAATTGTAGAGAGTGCTGTAGATGAAATAGTTTGTTCATTTGTTCTGAGACTGAATATTTCATTTCAGAGTCACAGAAGCTAACAATATTCGTAAAGACATGTGGATAGCTTTAAAAAGGTGGTTTTAATCAGTGTGACAAGAATGAATGAATTAATTAATTAATTAATTAATTAATGAGGGACAATTGTGCTGTCATTCTCTAAATAACTAGAGGACAGATCTGAAGGTAAATTGTGTCAGTGTGTACTCATGAATCGTCCGAGTGAATCGTTGTAGATAACACGTCGGTTGGAAAATTCTTCACTGTGTACCTAGCCTTACAGAGGAGTACTGGACAAAAATTACAGCTTTATTTACACAATTAACACATTCAGGAATAGCAATGTGCAAGGTTAATATATTAACCAAATTTAACCATCAGGATATGTTCTGCTTACCACGTAAGTACCACTTCCTGAACACCAGCACAAGCAAAAATTGCATAAACATCAACACAAGTTACAACAATACAAGATAAAAACAATTAAACTGGGCCCTTTTCCCTATTCCTTCCCTACCTTTAGCACCCCTCTCAAATGCTCACTGGACTCCTTAACCCCAAAGGTGCAAACGGGTAACGGCTTTCTTTCCCGTTGTTGGCCCATGGGCCACCAAGTAGCCATACTCCTAATTCATCTCTGGCACCATTCAGCTTCTTCACCCCATTTTAGTAGAGTTAATGTTAAGCATGTGGAGTGAGAGAAAAAAAGATCACCATAAATAAATTAGATTGAGTGCTCTATACACAAAAGGGGAATGGAATATACACATAGAGGCTCATGCTGTGTTTGGAAAACACACGTAGCATACAATATGCAAAAATAAATATATCTATATTTGTACTGTGCATGCTCACAAGTAAAGAGAATGCCTATGTCTGTATGCAGATCTGACACTTGAGTCTCTTTATGTTTGGTGAGGTATAACGGGGAGCGGGAAGGGGGCATGCAAATGCAGACTGAGTACAGTAAGAGGGTACATGAGTAATTGCGAACTGAGGCAGGCCAGCACAGAGACACATATGTCCCTGTCAGTAGCCATGTCACTTGCGGGTGGCTGAGGACTTTTGCAAATACATACCGATGATGATGACAGTCGCCCGCACTGGCTAGCCGCTTCTGATTGGCAGATTCTGATAGATGCTTTCTTCATTGCTTATTCCTTTATTATATGATTTTATGGTCATATTATAGCATGCATTTTTTCTAGCTATTTTTGTTTAATTTTAATCAAATATCATAGCAAATATGTTTTTCAATATCAGAACAAATGTTAAAAAAGATTTCTTGCGCATCTGACCTGTATGTGTGTTTGGGTCTAGGTAAGCCTGACGTAAAACTGATGCATATGTGTAAAGCTCTACTGCTGGCATCTGGAATCTGCTGGTGCTATATAAATATATGTTGATGATGATGAAGATGATGGTGACTGGTGCAGAGCTGAAAGCATCTTGAGATGCTAATGATTCAGCATGAGTATGCAATTTTTACATGCATGTTTTTAGAGCTTACTTTTTGTACATATATGCTTCCAACCCAGCTTCATCCATACCAAGACAACAGGAGAGTGTGCTTCAATAATGAGAAGTCCCATAAGAAGGCCAAGGATGCTTTATAATGACTAGGAAAGACTGAAATTAAAGGAAAAAAGGAACTTTGCTTTAGAAAACACAGCCAGTGTAGATAAAATAGACTGAACTGAAGAGAAACTTACATGCCAAAATCAGAGAATGTAACAAGATCTGTAGCAGGAGTGTGAGCTCCTTTCAAAAATGAAATTCATAAATTACAGGCAGAGCTGGACATTAACGAGGAACCATTGCAAGATTTAGAAAACCAATGTGGGGTAATGGCAGAGAATTACAATGAAGATAAAGAGAAAGCACTGAATTTGCAAAGGATTAGGGAGGTGTGAGTGCAAGATGCCAAATAGTGATTTCCCTGCATGGCCACCAGTAATGCTATTAAGGAAATCCCAACCCTGTTCCAACCTCTGAAAGCAGACAAGAAATGGTACATAAAAAGACTAAGACACAGATGGAAGACAATAAAAGAAGTAACAAGACAAGAAACACCATGAAAGACACATGCTGAAAGATTAAAATAAGAGAAAAGAAAACTTACTACAACAACTTTCACCAGCATTGAATGAGCAATGCCAAGGACCACACAAATGCAGCTTCTGTATATCCCAAATTCAGACAACAGTATAGGGCCAAGTGATGACGTCTCATGGTACAAAGAGCATCCAGCAACCAAAGAAAAGTACCTGTTAAGTCATTGTGTGAATGCAAGTATGGCAGGCCTAGCAAAATGGCTACTGAACTTCATTTTGATGGTTTGTATTTTCATGTGTATATTACTTTAAATGCTTCTATAACCAAGGTATTTCACAATGCTTATGTAACAAAGGCCAAACTAGAGACGTCTCCACAATTCACATATTTTTGCTAAGGTGTTTTTCTCTGTGCTTACTGCACATGTGCCAGTTTCTTATCAGTAGTCTACCAATTAAAAGTCTGAAAAATCATGTTTCTATCATGTGCATCATGTTTACTGAACATGTAAGTGATTTCGGGACTCTTATTTTCTGCTTAATAAAAGCTAGATAACGGAGACATAACTGTTCTTATCACTCAGACCACTTCAGGTATTCTTTTGTTTGTTTTCTAGTTTGTTTATTCTAGCTTTCTTATAAGAAAGATAGGGCCCTTGAATCATCAGTGACTGAACATATTTTACTGGAAACATTTATTGGTAGCTAAGTATCATTTTTTTTTTTTTTTTACTCTTTGTACTATATTTACTCTTCATATTATATTCATCACAAAGATAAACACTAAACTTGATTGACAGTCAGTGTCATGTGTCCTTAACTCATTGTAACCCAAACCTGCAATTTCCACTGGAAACATAATTTGGTACCAGTAGTGGGGTTACAGAGGGTTAATCCGTGATCATGTCATTCTTGGAGAAGTTGTTCAAAGGGTTAATTTCTATTTTTAAGAAAGATTTGTGATCTGTCCAGATGACCTTGTATGTGTCTCCGTCTTACTGCCGTGTGAGGGTGATGTGTGATTTGTGAATCACACTGTATGTCTCATTGTCTCACTGCTGTGTAAGGGAGATGTGGGATTAGTTGAAGAATTACATTGTATGTTTCTCTGTCTTACCAGCGTGTCAGGGAGATCTGTAATTAGTTAATCACACTGTTTGTTTTGTCAGTTTTACTAGAAACTAGAGATGTTCACTCACTCCGTGTTCTGGTTTTGGTTTTGGATCTGGATTAACTTCGTGTTTTCGTTTTGATTTTGGATCTGTATTTTTTAGAAAAATTGCTAAAATATGCTAAAATCACATAATTTTGCTCTTTTTTTGTTCCTAAATTATTATTAACCCCAATAACACTAATTTCAAGTAATTTGCAGTCAATTTTGACCACCTCACAGGTCACAATATTATTTTCATATACTTTCATACAAAGACTGCAGCAGTTCTTGCCAGTGATAAGAATGCCATTGTCATGCCTAGGCATAAGGGCAAAAATCCACCTCTTATATGTGGAATTATTTTTACCCAAATTCTGACAACAGTTGCCTAGCCATTTGTAGCATTGTCAAGACACAGTCAGTAGAGGTAGGGACCATAACCATCTAGGATCCTCATCCATGTCATGCCATTTGAAGAGAGTTCATGGAAAACTTTTGGGAAAATCAGAAACTCATGGTAAAAAATAACAACAAGCAGTCCAGCATCAGCTACCTCCCTTCTTTCATCTAGATTCCAGCATCTGCAATCTACACCACCACCTTCATCATCAATTTCCTCACAAGTGATCGCAGTTAGTCCTGCATGCAAGTTGCTAATGTGAGATGACTCCTCCCCTATCCAGGACTCCTCTGAATAATCCTTGAGCGTTAGGCCCACTGCTGTTGCTCCTGCTGCTGTGGGTGGATCTTCAACCCAGAAGCAGACCAAGAAGAAGACTAATAGTAGTTTACAACAATTGACTATTAAACAATCTTTTGCAAAAGGAAGCAAGTATGAAAGCTGTCACCCAGTCGCAAAGCGTATCACAGACCCCATGGTGACTATGCTAGTGTTAGATCTGCGTCCGATATTCACTAATAATGCAGCTGGTTTTATAGAGTTAATTGAGGTCTTGTGTCCCTGTTGCCCAATTTCATCACTACACCATTTTACTAGAAAAGCAATTCCTAACCTGAGGTTACAAAAAAGAAAATAATTGTGCTATAAAATGCCATTTTACCCACTGTATACTTAACCACAGATATGGGAACAAGCAGAACTGAGAAAACTAAAGATTGTATGACTGTGACAGCCCACTGGGTTGGTAAATCGCCAACAGCAGCAGCATCTAACAAGTAACGCCAGATCTATCAGAGGCAGGCTATTCTGTGTATCATCTGCTTCACTAAGAGGCATACCACTGCCAACATGTTTGTGGGCATCACAGTGGCTTAGTGTTTAGCACTTCTGCCTCACAGCACTGGGGTCATGAGTTGGATACCCAACCATGGCCTTATCTGTATGGAGTTTGTATATTCTACCCGTCTTTGCGTGGGTTTCCTCCGGGTGCTCTGGTTCCCTCCCACACTCCAAAAACATACTGGTAGGTTAATTAGCTGCCATTAAATTGCCCTTAGTCTCTCTCTATCTGTGTGTGTGTGTGTGTGTGTGTGTGTGTGTGTGTGTGTGTGTGTGTGTGTGTGTACGAGCGAGTGTGGCTCAGAGTGGAGATTGCAATAGTTGTGAGGGTGCATATGTGTGAATAGTGTTATCGAGGATAAGGTCACCTCTAAAAAAAGAGATGGGCGTTCAAAGACCATCTAAAGATTTGAAAGCTGTGGGAAAGTCTGTTTGAGAGTGGTAGGGAATTCCATAAGTGGGGAGAAGCATGGGTGAAGTCTTGAAGGAGGAAGTGAGAGGTGGTTATCAGACACAAGACAAGGCATAGGTCAGAGGTAATACTGCTGACAACCTGTTTGAAAAACTAAGGGATGTCATTGCAACATGGCTTATCCTGCTTGGACTCTCCTGAGGATATGTGATTTCTGATAACGCCACCAATATTGTTAGAGCATTACAGGAGTGGGAATTCCATCACATTCCCTGTTTTGCTCACACAATCAACTTGGTGGTATAGAAGTTTTTAAAAAAATGACAGTGACATGCGGGAGATGCTGTCTGTGTGCCAAAATATTTGGTTCATTTTCGGCATTCTGCAACATCATGTAGGAGAATGCAGCAGCTGCAAGAAGAATAGAATTTGAGGGGGAATGTACTTTAGTCCAGTGAAGTAGTCACCTGTGAAGAGAGTGCATACACAGTTAGCTTGAATCAAGTGATTACCCTAATTAGACTTTTTGAGAAGCAGCTAGAGAAATTGAAGGAGGAAATGAAACAAAGCAAATCTGCTAACTATATTGGAATTGTAGATTAAGTACTTAATATGCTTCGACAGGATCAAGGAGTTATCAACATCTTGAAATCGGATCACTACATTTTGGCAACTGTGCTTGATTATAGGTTTAAGAGTTATGTGTTCTCTTTCTTTCCAACTGACCCAGATCTCAAAAGATGCAATAAGCTCCTGGTCAGTAGGCTGACAGCTTAAGTGGTTCATGACACAATGACGTCTGCTCCTTCAGTTTCTCTGGCAACTGCTTCTAGGAAAAACTAAGCTATCCCAAAACACCCAAGGGTGATGCAGATGAGTCTGCACAACATTTTGACATTTGGTCTGGTCTAAAAGAATTGTCCAAAAATGGTGACAGCTCTGCCATAAAATGAACTACAAATTCAATGAGGAAGGCCATTACCAGCAATTGCATCAAAGTTCACAGACTTCTGTGATGGTGGATTCCAGCGGGGATGAATTAGTATTGATTGAGGATGATGTACACACTGATGAGGGTGAATATGATGACCGTGTAGATTGCAGCTGCTGAAATCTAGATGAGAGAAAGGAGCTACCTGATGCTGGCATGCTTGTTAATATTTTGGGTAGAATGGCATCGTGGCAATTTTATGTTTTTGTACAGTAAAGTTTCACCTTTACTAGAGAGGTTTTTAAAAAAAAGAAAAGAAAAAAAGGTACAAGCTTTTTATTTACATTTTTGTTTCCCTGACTTAAAACCACTATGCACTTGAACATAGGCTTTAGCACATGAGGTAGAGGGATTAGTATCATGAAGACTGAGACTGGAGAGTGACAAGAACAATGCCACCCCTCCTGTTTCTGTATGAGCTGTGGCACAGTGGAATGTCACTGGAGACTTTTAAGAACACTGACAGCCCTATTATTACAATTTCTGTTTCGGCACTGAACCCTGCCACCTCTCCTGTTTCTGACAGAGCTAAAAATACAGTAAAATATAACTGCAGATTTAAACCAAGCCTGCCAGACCTATTATTTCTATTTCAGCAATGACAATTAGCAATGGAGCAATGGAGCTCTCCTCTTTGTGTGTAACCTATATAACACCATACAATTTGACTGCAGATTTAGAAGACCAAGCCTGCCAGACCTATTATTTCTATTTCGGCAATGACAATTAGCAATGGAGCAATGGAGCTCTCCTCTCTGTGTGTAACCTATATAACACCGTACAATTTGACTGCAAATTCAGAAGACAAGCCTGTGAGCCCTAGTAATTGTATTTCAGCAATGACAATTAGCAATGGAGCTCTCCTCTTTGTGTGTTACCTATATAATACTGTACAATATGGGACTGCAGATTTAGAAGACCAAGCCTGCCAGACCTATTATTTCTATTTCAGCATTGACAATTAGCAATGGAGCAATGGAGCTTTCCTGAATATCACTGTAGACTTTGAAGAACACCGCTACCCCTTCCTCTTTCTATTCTGCCTATGTTGCTGCCCAACTGCTCTACAGACTGTATTACCCCTTCTGTAATCCCTCTATGAACTTGCGAGATCCGACAACATACCGATGACATTTTGTGTCATTTTCAATTCCAAAAAAGTGTGAAAGTACCGAGCCGGTTCGGATCTGCTAAGTTCGAGTATGTTCGGTTCTTGGGGAACCGAGTCTGAGCATCTCTACTAGAAACATAGTTCAAGGGGGGGGGGGGGATAGAGAATTTTAAAAATTAATACATGCATTAACTAGTTGTAAACTCTGGTAGAACTTCATAAAGGTTTTAAAAACTGTGGTCAGTCACTGCAAAGATGAGCGAACTGTTACAACTGATTAAGTACAGAAAGTGTTTGAACAAAACATTGACTTTCAGCTGGTTGAATTTAAAAAAGTAGTTAACTTTCTCTATAAAGTAGAAGAAAGGAGAGGGGGTTAGTGAAGTCTTGCATGCAGACGTTACAGAGAGTCTTAATCTGTGTAAAAACTGTGATGTGGTAGTAAGTTGTTACTGTTAAGTTAAACAAAGAAACAGGTAAACAAGTGTTTTATGAGCATACATTCCCTGCAAGAAATGTTCACTAGTTACCTGATAACGGTGTATAGGAGAGTTAGGCATGCGCATTATTGGGGGTTGGAAACACACACTGAACAACGTGTCACACACATCAAAGCACAACATACATGCAACAACACACAAACTGATTGGGGAATTGTCTGATAACAGAGTAGAATAGACAGTTACAGACACATTGGCTGGGGAAATATTATTTAGTGACAAAATTGCAGATTTTGTGATTGGTAATAAAGCTCACACCCAGGTGTATTTCCTGATAAAACCATATCAGTTAATGAATTTAAAACAGCTGAAAGACACACTGTTACCAACGGCAACTGCACAACCTGTCATGTCTATTGAGGAAGAAATTAAAGAAGAAATGCTACCTGTGCACAGCAAAGTGACACAGATACAGTATATAATACATGGTAGATGGTACTCACAGGTGAGGGGATGTACGAAAGGAGAAGACCCCCATGTTATATGTGATGTATCGCGGCTACTTGCAGGACAAGTTAAATTTAAACGAACTTTGCCAAAAGTACCAGAACTGTTTATCTTGGATTTCTCTATGAGTTCATCTCTATGCTGGGAAAGAGCAATTTCTGATACAACACACTGATAAAGAACTTGTGTGGACTTTCTCTACAGAAATCCTGCCATCATTACAGACTGTCAGACAGAAGGAGAAGGGGCTATCCAATTGTTTTGAACCCATGGCTGTATGCCAAGCAACTGAACAGACTGACAACCCGTAAATCTCTGCACTGAAAATGGGACATCTGACATCCATATGGACTGCTGTTCAGAACTGGAAAAACAAAGTGGGACATACTGATTTACAGACCTATAACTTCAATGGTGTGCAAACAACTGGATTGTTTACAAAACACCGTATGCAATTCATTGCGGAAACAACAGTTCTTGCACCAAACATCTTAGAACCATCAGTGCTAAGAAAGAGATCATTCAACATAAATTAGTGCTGGAATACATTATGGCCCAAGGTGGAGGTTACTGCCTCGCATTGTCCACTCAGTTTCGTCTACAGTGTGGTTCCTTCTACACCAATGACACTGATTACCCTGAAACAGTAATAAATCAACACATACAAGAAAATGAGGAGTTGAAAACAAATTTTGTCAGCAAACATTAAGGCCAGGGTAATTGGTTAAGTTGGTAAAATCCAGCTAACTGGTTCACTAGAATAGGAGGGTGGTTCAGTGGAATCCTTCATTCTCTTTTATATATCATTTCTATCTGTTTGGCCATGTATGTTTGTATCAAATTAGTACTCTGTTGTATGTCTTGTAACACTGTGAAAAACGCCCAGGTGTTGCCTGTGAACAGAGTGCGTGGTGAACTCTACCAAGTGCCTACATAATATACCCTTAAAAGTAAGAGTGGATTGTGACAGGCAGGCGCGGGCTGACGTCCGTCAGCCCGGGGGGCACACCCGCATCACATTGAAATTACTTCCGGGGAGCGGGCGGCCCTAACAGCCGTGATTCTGAGCGGCCCGGGGGGGCGATGCCCCCCTGCCCCCCGGCCCAGCCCACCCCTGTTGACAGGCCTATAAAAATGAGTGCTGAACTGTATTTTGACGTTTTGTACTTTCATGTGTTTATTACTTTAAATGCTTATATAACCATGGTATTTTGCAATGCTTATGTAACTTATTATTATTATTATTATTATTATTATTATTATTATTATTATTATTATTATATTTTAATTAGTATGTGCTGACATATTATACAGAACTGTGCATTGAGGACATCATACAACAAACACATTACAGTAATGGTAAAAGGATGTGTGGCTATTTTAACACAGCAGTATATTCAGCAGCCAATAATAAAGCAGTCATTGGCGACTGGCATTTCTGTGCAATTTATGGTGGTGCGGCATGGATGGAACAAGGAGAGACAAAAGAGAGCAGAATCACAAAACATGAACCCATCACTGTGGAAATCTTAAAACAGTCATCTGCTGTCAACAATAATTATCCTTCACCATTTATTTGAACAACATGAACAACATGACATATAAATGTGAGTGTGAATGTCTGTGTGAGAGAAGGGGAATCCAGACTAGGCGGAGAAATAAAGGATCAAGTGATAGTATTATTAAATCATGTAAGATGACAGGGTGGGAGAACACTGTGGTAGTAGGAACAATACTGATGGGGTTAACACAAGAAAGGGTAACACTTGATGTGAAGGAGAGTCAAGTGGTATGGAGATGTTTGCAGCAAAGTGGTATCAATAAAGAAGACAGAAATCATTCAGATTAAAGAGAGGTCACACACACAGGAGATGAAATGGAGATTATCCTAACAAAGAATGAAAGTGATACTGATGGTGTAGACAGGAAACCCAGTACGGAAGAAGATTCTGTCTCGAGTGATAGTCCAATCTACAGCACCATGTAAAGATGGCTGCCTCAGCGGAAGGGTTAATACTAAATGCTGTGCTTGGGGGTACAAAAGTGTATTTTAATATGTTGAATCCATGTTCTCTATTTTAATGCTCTACCCACTACCCAGCAGTGCCGTAGTAAATGGTACGCAGGAACCAGCCAGGCTACAGCAAAGAGGCACTGCAAGATCTATTACAGCTACCCAGTTCTGGTACTTTTGGCAAAGTTCGTTTAAAGTGAGCCAGACTATCCCTGGCCGTACACCGCCACAAAGACAAATCAATAATCTAATTTGGGGATGCTACATCAAACAAATGTTTTTTTATATCTGGAGCTGACTGTCAAACAAATATAACTTGACAATCTATTTGTAGATTTTACGGATCTTTAAGGGTATTTGTTACTGCCTGTAGCCAACATATCAATTTCCCCCCTTTGGTACACAACATATTTTTTTTCTTGAGACTCAACACTTTTGCCTTAAAAGTTTGTATATTGTATTGTATTGTACTTCAATAGAGAGAGTACGGTTATCATTTCCATAACATCCCGCACAACACCTTCTTGTATAGCAATTGACACCATTGTTTGCCTTATCTTCTCTTGGTTGAATACACCTGCTATTAGTTACTGTGTCTTTGTACAAGCACTACAAGTCTTTGTTGAGTTTGTTAGTTTAAATAACTATTGGTATATTTTTACTTAAGATACTAATGACCCCTTTCATGTAGACCAGTATGCTACTCTGGGACCCACTTTATCCTTTTTCCAGCCCTGCTAATAAACCACCCACTTCACCCACCTGGAACTTCATCCTCTATTAACCATGTCTTCTACAAAGAGGTAGTCATCACACCTTGACCCATTGCACTTTTTCAGGAAAAGGAATGCACTGATTTAACAGACAGAACTTGAGCACCTCGACAAAACTTTTGTCACAAAAGTAAAACCCAGAAAAGAAGCTGCCTCTGAAAATTTATATATCACCAACTTGATCTAGAACATCAAGTTTACATTTAATTAGGAGCTGCAATTAGTCATTTTGGATTTCAAAGCACATGGGGGTATATTGACTATTTTAGTTATTTTAAAACTGCAATGGTGTTAACATATCAATTATTCAAACTATTAGTGCAAATACATTCCATAGGTACTTAATACTGTACTGTGTGGTCATTGTTTAATGTCCCTGCTAAGCCTATATATTAAGTATAAGAGTTGTCATTCTTCTACTCTTCCTCTTTTTCTTCCTCTTTTGACAGTGTCCTGTCCCCATACTTTCCTTATATATAACATGTATTTTATTTAATATATTATCTGTGCAATTTTGCAACTGTTTCTCATACGTTCCTGATCCTTCATTTTTGTGATCCATCACCTCATCTTTCCACACCTACCTCGCCCAGGACTTAAACGATATTTTGGTTTAACTTGGTTAGTCACCCATTCAATATTATTCATAACTTGATTGTATCAGAAGTTTATTTTTTAAATATTAATATAAATTAATGGTTCTGAACAACTTTCTAAAGGAAAATTTTGACATTGTGTATTTAAGAAATGGGTGTTCAGGAGGAAAACATTTAAAATGTACTATTAGAGCATTTTTAAGGTCCTAAGTTCAGACCCTCAGCCAAAACACCAGCTCCGGTCCAGTTACAAAACTCCTTTAGAATCTAACCATCCAGTAAATAACTCTGACCATGGCGGCTCAGTTTATGTTCATAAGCAAGTAACATAAACCAAGAAGAGGGGGCTTCAATGTTTCAATGTCTTCATAGACGCTACATTTTTACAAAACTTCTATAACCTCTTCACTGTTAAGGACTAGTGGGGCTTGTCCTTAGCACACAGGGGTTCTTGTTCATGGTTGATGGAGGAGGTGTTTAATGATGTCATAGTGGTGATGTCATCCACTGCCTACAGAAAATTAATGATGAGCCAGGGAATGGGGACAGGGCACTAAAAGTGATCTATCTTCTTTATCCTGGCACCTCGTTTAAAAGAATGACCACATCTGGTGATCACCAAACAATAATAGCCTACACTACATAAAAAATAAGAAGAACAATGATGGAGGAGTTGGGCACAGACCTCCCCCATACATACTGGGGTACCCTAATTAGAAAGAGGGACATTCCCTCTTTCAAATTATATTGACCCTTAGTAGATATTGTTTGATGATCAGATGTGATCAAAAGACAATAACACCCTACACTTCAGAAAACATTAAGTAGCCCAGGATGAGAGAGGGGTTTTGTAATGCATAGCTATCCCCCCATCCTGGCACCTCAAGACTTCAGGTCACCCTTGTTTCAAAGAGGAATATCCCCTCTTTCAAATGTTGTGCACCCTTAGTAGTTACATACTGGTTATCACCAGACAATAATACCCAACACTACAGAAAGTGCTAAAAGATCCAAACAGGGGTTATAATTCCCACATCTCCACCATACAGACTTCATGACTTCAATAACCTTAGGGGTACTCTCATTTTATTCAGTAAATTAACAACATATTCACCATCACAACAGACAATTAAAATCCCTGAGGAAATATTATAGCCAATATTAGCAAGATATATCTGATAGAAGCATGCAGACAATATAGGGGATTGAATAATCTTTATTAAGAAATACAAAGATTATCAAGGATCAAATAATCTTTATAATATATATTTATTATTCATACATCTTTACAACAATAATCCATTCAATTTTAATCACATTTATTCATCACTGTGTGTCTCTATCACTTTTTGTTTTTAGTTATTTTGCTACTGGTGACCCTCAGGAAAATATGGAAACCTCTATTCAGTAATTTGTATAGTTTTTAAAATGCAATGCCTTGTTGGCATACCCATATTGTTCCTATACATTTTATGCATTCCATTGAATATGGTGCAAATTAGCAGAAAAGGGTTGCAAATAATATTCAAATGAAGAACTTATTATAAAAACCTATGTTTAAAATCCTATCTTTTGTAGTTTGGAAAGGTGGACTGATGCCAGAGCATGAATCGCAAAGTATTTCTGGATGGTTTGTAGATAAAAAAAATACACATTATTGCTTTTAGTCAACTCTGCAAATTCAATAAAAACACACTTTTTTGCTTATTTCATGTAGATATTTATTACAGTAACAGGAGGTACAAGCAAACTAATGGTACTAATGAGGATAGGAATGCTTTGCTTAAACTGCATGGTTTATATGTTTCATGGAGAGTAAAAAATTATTTGGCTAAAGACTGTAAACATTAAGCGACCAAAAACGCCACAGGGAGAAAACTGCCCTATGGCTTGAGTAAAATTGTTCCAGAACTTTTACTCATCGTTATTAAAATTTCTGACTCTAAACAAAATACACAAAAGCTATCATCTGGCATAGATCAATATTTACAATCTTATGGCCAGCCTCATATCGCGCCCATTCAACTAGCATCTCTTAACTCTGAAATAACTACCGAAGAGGCTCTTAAGGCTATTAAAAATTAGAACCAATATATCAGCAAATCAAGTTGGCCCTAAAAAAAACCCATACAATTTCACTTTAGAATGAAGGTTTTTGCTCACTCTTATGCAACCTATAACCTCTCTTCCTAACCTTTCTCAAGAAATCCAGAATTCCAGCATTCTACAAAATGAATGCTGACAAGTTCTTGTTATCAATATACCCCCATCCATTAAAAAACTATTAGAGATTGATTTCAACTTCAAGTTGCAGTCTACTAAGATGAAATACCTGTGTGTTTACTTAACTCTCCTTTTAATAGAGACATCCTAACACACTCCTCTTTCTAATACACATATATCAGAACATACACATAATATATACTACTCACATCTTCCAAATATAGATATAGTACCCTAGGGTCACTGGGGCCTGCTGCAAAAATATGAACTGATGGTTCATACTGAGGTCCCAATGTCGTGGGTAGTATAGGTGCAATATATTTTAATAACATTCTTGCTAATATTTTACAAAACACATCCAGGGACAATGGACTAAGGTAAAGTCAGATGAGCTCTTCTTAGCATATAAATGATGGCACACACAGCACAACATTCAAGTGGTATGACCACAGCAATTATATTAACTAATACATTACATTAATAAAACATTCAATACAGTGCAAACAACAGCAAAAATTGGTGTCCTTAAAGTTGGCAAGGCCAAAATATATGTGTAAAACACACACACTTTTCTGTTGTCCCCTCTGCCATATTGCTCATAGGCTTAGAGGGACACAGATTTATTTTTATCTATTTTACTATGTTGTATTATACATGTTTTTTTACATCTTTATTTTTTAGCACATTTTTAATAATGTTTAATAATGGATAGTTTGTTTTCCAATCATGATTATAATATAGAAAAATTGTTTAATTTACCTGAAGTATGCTTGCTAGGATATATTGATACATTTTATATGTTTAAGATTCCCTGTAAGCATTAAGAGGTCAATTTAATTTATTGGAAAACAGACTACGATCGTGATCAGACACAGACTGATGGTGATTAGCTGTGACAACTCACTATAAGCCGTGATTATTTGCTTGGAGAGTCCTGCTCAGAATATAAAAGTTAAATGATTTCTACATTTACATTTGTCATTTATTTATGGCCTAAAACTCATTTTGTGATCAATTTGTTTTTCTATATGTGTTAATGTATTTTGATACAGAGAACCGGCTCAAATATTTGATTAAGATATGTGAAAGCTCAGACATTTGCTAATTAACGAGATGACGGGAGCTGGAGTGGTCCCTGTGGAACTACAGTATTTAAGACAAAGCTACAGATGATTATACATCTTTGAAAAGGTATATAATATAGACGAAACGCGTCAGTGAGTTGTCACAGTTGATAGCACCCCTGGGATGGATTTTGACTTATATTCAACTGAGTAGAACAGACTTTATTTCAGCAACCACAGCTATATAAACTTACACCTGTAGCATCCTAACATCAGTGGTCAGTGGAGAGTAAATTAATCTGGCATCTTTATATTTAAAAATGTTATTTATGATGTGTAAATGCACAAGAGACAGACATAGCTTGTACAAGATGTGCTATTCGAGTTGGAATACTGAAAAATATATTTTTTAGGACTTGGAACACTAAGAGCTGAATCGTGGAACCGGAGTTCTCCTATTTAAAAAAGTGGATTTGTAGTGTAGAGACCCCCATTACATGCTTGTAGTTGTCCACTCCTGTGGTGAAAATATACGTGTATGGAACAGACACTTTAGCATTGATATGCTAGCAAGACCTTAAGTTTTTGGATTGATACAATTGTAGATATTGTAATTTTCCTGCATCATATGTACATATTAATTACTTAACTGGTGTACACTATTTTACTTACTGGTCCAGACCAAAAATTGAGGTTGAAAAAAAAAAAAGAGGTTATTTTATACTGATGTATGTATAAATATTGGTAAAATTACCACCATTGTTCCTTCAATAATATTGGTACTATACCATTTGTCTTACAACTACATTTTGCACATATCTTTGCACTATATGCATTTTTTGCACCAGGGAAAAATATCTTGCTTTTTATTATTTGTTTAGATGGTAAGGGCCCACCTCTACCCGCTCTTTCCCTCATAGGCAGCATAGTACATACCCAACCATAAAGGGAAGCATGGATTTCTCAACATATTCTATTTTTGGAGAGGTAGATTGGTGAAGGAAAGTGTGCGAGAGGTGTTTAAGATGTTAAGTGCTAGCTTTGTCTAAATGTATGCATTCAAGGATTGTATTCAAATCTCCACTCCAGTTATGACCAATTGTCCTCAATTAATGTATGAATGTACAAAAGGTTTGTGAAAGAAAATGCGTTGTGCATTGTTTGGAGTATAAACATTAAATAGCGTAAATATTATTTTTTTTCAATTGCCTCTGAGAATTAAGTGACCTTCTTTATGTGGTATCACCGTACAGGTTAAATTACATAAAATCTTCTTTACTGTATCCAGCCTATGTTAGACTACCCATTCCCTCCCTCGTCCAGCTTCTCCAGTCACAAACAGACATGTGTAGATGCGTGAAATTCTGCACACACATTAAAAAATTGTGGATTTTATGCTACGCAAACAGGCTTATGTCCATCTCAGCATTACATTCTAAGGGCTAGATTTACTAAGCTGCGGGTTTTAATAAAGTGGGGATGTTGCCTATAGCAACCAATCCCATTCTAGCTGTCATTTTGTAGAAGGTGCTAAATAAAAGAAAGCTAGAATCTGATTGGTTGCTATAGGCAACATCCCCACTTTTTCAAACCCGCAGCTTAGTAAATCTAGCCCTAAATCTCCTTTTAGGCAATTATATATAAGTTGTGTCTGTTTTGGGTGGTATCAAGAGTATTTAGATTACATATCATGCTACATTTAAATTAGAAGCTAATAGTACATGATGTTTCTTTCAAAATAGTATATGTTTGGATATTGGGGGGGCTGAAGTGGGATGATGGGTTTGCTAGAAATGGACTGCAAAGGGGAGGTTAAGAGGCTTAGGGTTTAATATAAGTTAAGTAAAGTTAACAATAAGTTAAGTAAACAATTAGACTCAGATTAGATTCAGAGTTGGATGTAAGTACATTTGCACCATGAAAAATGTTCTTTGATGCAGTGCACATGTGCCAAAATTGCGTATGTCTGATTTTGAATTTATAGTAATTTTATATACACCACTTAGTAGGTGTACCTTGGTGCAAGTTTATTTGTTGATGATGACTTGTCGTATGTTAAATAGTTAAAAAAAATAATATATATATATATATATATATATATATATATATAAATATATATTTATTTATTTTTTAAATGTGATCACCCCCCCTCCCCAATATATTTTTATGCAGCACCAGTGCTAGATCACCTAGGCAAGTTCCACTTAAGCTGAGAGACAACCAATATGGGGTGCCCCATTAAAGTCACAACCAGCAGTAGGCTAAGACACGCTGGATTGGTCCCATTGTAAACTGGAAACACCCTGTATCCTCTGTTTCACCACTTTAATAAATATAAAATCTTCCTCCCAGATATAGTCCAAGGGTTGATGTAGAGTTGGCCATGTACTGTACAAATCTCGAGAAGCGTCCACCTCCAAATCAGCTACAAATGCACCTGATTCACAACAAATCATTATCAGAGAGTAAAGATTTGCATCCTAACAGGCGCTTATGCATGTTTCTGCATCTCTGCTTGATTTGAATTTACTTTAGAATGCTCCTTCTTTCCCCTGTCTTCACTCCAGGTATCTAAGGGTGTAAGAGGCAGAATAACGCAAGTGCACATAGCAAAATATGCATTCACCCACTTTCATACACAGAGCGAATTCACGCAAGATACACTATGCAAACTGGTATACATCCCACTTTGCATCAGCTTCCGCATGTGAATCTTCTTCCACTATGTAATCCAATAGCAATAATATTTAAAAGTATAATATGTGACAAAAATTGCTCCTTATAGATTCCTGTCACTGAATTACATTTTTCTCAATTCGCCAGGAGGATCTAAAGCCGTCAATCATAAATGGCTAGTGTGGGAAAATGCTTGTGATTGGCTGAGCAGCTATTGACCCGCCTGCTCATTTGAGTTCAATGTCATTCATTGCAGGGATTCTGTAAGGAGCAGCTATTGTATGCTTTGGCTATAGTTAACTTGCTGTATACAGACAGACAGAACTCACTGCAGGGTATATTTTTTTCTGAATGGGGAAAAAAAAATATATTAACAACTCTTAATATTGTAATCATTAGTAAAAATATGTGGTGACCCAAAGCCCCGTTGCACTGCACAGAGGAGTGCATAAGCGCTTTTAAAATGCAGGGCTAGAAGGGGTTAATTGTGCTCCTGGAGACTTGTGCCCAGGAGTGATTCACAGGAGGAGGATGAAGGCCCTGATTGGCTGGGGGAGTAACAGGAAGAGGGTGTGCTGAAAGGAGGAAGAGAGAGCCGCATGGTAGAAGGAAAAAGGGGGCTGATGTGCAGCCGAGCAGAGAGGAGACTGAGTTGCTGCCGGAACCGGTGACATTGCCAGCACACGCGGACGGAGAACGGCTGGGGACACGTAGTGGGGCCCCAAAGACAGTCTCCACTAACTGCAGAACCCTCTCAAGGTAAAACCCTAGCCTGCAGTGTACTGCACACACCCCAGTGTCAGAGGGAAGAGTGTTGAGAGAATCTACCCAAAACTGTCATTGCATTCTTGTACAAGGAAGGATACTGTTCCCTTTGTGGGAGCTCTTCCCCCAGACCATACCTTTACACAGGCTGCAGGGAACAATTAAGACTGTTGTTTCAGCTATATCCTGTGTGTTGCTGATATCTGGACCCTATCCCCTGTTTCAGAGCACATGTGCTAGTAGAGATTCATTGACTGGTGAGAGAACAGCGCCATCTTGTGGCTGAACTGAGCAACAGCCCTGTGTTCTACTATAATACTCAACCCAGCCTACAGTTTTTAACAGCTCCCCTTTTCAGAGGAAGTACAGAGACTTAACCAAGACTGTTAACCCTTCTGGAAACCTCTGCAGGACATTTGAACACTACAAAATTCCTGTGCACAGGTCAGCCCAGGACTGAGTGGAAAATATGGTAACATTATCGGGGATAATATTGGTGCACCAAATGTTTTAGAGGGATGTTAATGTTATGTGATTTACCTAAGAGTTGATTTATTGATATTGAAGGTGTGACATTCAGCGTTAGTGGTACTGCTGCGATTCAAGTTAACCCAGTAGTAAATGCTAAGAGTGGGGCTCCTGACCCAGAGGGAATAGCACAGTACCTCAAATGTTTGAATTGGAAGGAGCCCTCTAGTGGGTGCGCTAGTGACCGTAAGAGTCTTGATTGGTTATTATCGATGGTTACTTGCATCATGACCAGTCAGATATCGTTAACTTGAGAGTAGTACCTGTGATTACCAGTGTGCCTTATTAGACAAAGTGCATTGAAGATGTTATCGCTATTGTGCCTTATACTCACCAGGTGTATGTTATATGTTAAATGCTATTGTGCTCTATACTGACAAGACGCATTATTTTGTCATTACTATTGGGCTGAGGGGGTCAGTGGTGCGGTGGCCTACCAAATCTATCCGTACCGCATTCTCAATAAATCCAAGTTGTTTGACCAATCCTTGTCTCTTTCATTGAAGTATTTATCTCCTGGCCACCGGATATCCGAAACAGAAAAGAACCTGACTCGCATCTGGAAGACAAGATAAAGGAAAGACTTCCCATCGAGTACTCGACCACCACAAATACATTTATTAAAAAAAATAAAAAATACTTTTTTATTTACATGTAGGACATAAATCAGGATGTTCTTAATGCGTACTGTACAAGAGATACATTTTTACAGTTTCTCTTACTTGCAAACACATGTTCTGGCATGCATACGCACCAATCATCACTATCAGTCAGCACTTATACCTGCTCTGTAGCTGGTGCAAGTGATACAGCTAAAAACACTTACTTCTGAGTTGCCCAGAGCTGGAATCAGATAAATATGTGTGCACCTGATTTTAGCAAGCCCTTACTATACATCACCTACGGGCTTCGCCCCTTCCCTTACCCATTCCACTTACATTCCATAATTACTCATATAACTTATTTTGGATATCTTACACTAGTGTCAGTCAGAATCAGCATAATGCATATGATCACTCAGATCTATATTATCTAGTGCTAGGGGACCGGTTCTGATAGGTATTGATAATTTTATTCAGTTGAGATAACATATGGGAATGTATTATTCTTTCCCTCGCAGTGTAATTTTCTAATGGATCCTTTATACAATCAGATAGGTCATGCTTTCTCAAGCCTGGTAACTTAGATAATAATGCTCAGGCCCCTTCAAGCAGACATTTGTTAAGCTGCTATTTTCTTAAGGACTCTATTCTCATATATATTCATATTCATTTGAGGAGTATATTTTCAAATCCCCATATGACAGTTATTCTTGACTCAATATAGCCTTTCCTTGTTGTTTAAAATTGTATTTTAAAATACTACTGTTTCCAAGAAGTGCACCAGATAGGTTATTGACACAGACACTTTCATTGGTGGGGTATAATTTATCCAGCCCCTAGCGTTGGTTGCCAAAATTAAAAAGTGCATTTGTTGCCACTTTCTAAACAATGTTACCTGTTAGAACTGTCTGCTAAATACTATTATTGGGGCATTAGAATTTTTTTCGTCCCTGGCGTATTTGCCCTAGATTATAAAGTGCAATATTACTGATTGGTATGCAGTAACTTCTAAATTTCAATGTTACTACTCAGTATGCAGTGTTACCTATTAGTATCTCTTCATATAAGTCATATAAGTCTCCATATATGTTGGGAGTATGTATTCAATTCACTACACATTGAATCTATTCCCAAAGGAGAATAAGATTGTCCAGATTCCAAAATAACAGCCCTAGATGAAAAGTATTGCCAATTAGATATTCAGTATTACCGATTAGTATATGCAGAGACAGGCTGGGCTGGGGAGCAGAGGGGGCATCTGCCCCCAGTCCGGTCCCATAGTGGGCTACCTTGGGCTGGGTCATCTGCCTTTTTTTCCCTTTAAAGTGTTTCTGATAGGCTGCTGAGTCGATTCTTGCCTCCCAGGTTAAAGTTAGCCATCCCTCCCCTGAGTATATGCTAATAGTAAACTAATCACAATTTGTTCAGTTCAGAGACTTATTTATGCAGCCTCCAATAAATTTGACAAGATTCTCCTTCTCAATGAAATGTATATAAACCACATCTAAAAGGTGAGTAATTTTGCAAACTCAATCCTCAGAAATGGAGTCACTGCTGGAGGAATGAGGCACTGCAAAGCCTCAGTAAAATTGCAATCAGCAAGAAAAGGGAATCTACCAGAGTAAGCTTCCTTCTGAGACTAGACAACATAAGATAAGTTCAGCCAATATATGCAAAACACAAATAAATCAGATTAAATTGACACATAATAGTATTAATAATAATAATATACTTGTACATGATTGCATATCAATCTATCAAAATGGAAAACAGACACATAATACATAAAAAAATAATTATTTCATCAACATTTGATTGCAGCTAGTAGTAAACAATAATTAGGGACTGGAACTGTTCCACTTTTGGAGCTACTTAGGTCACAATTAGATGTATAAATTGTAAGGTAAATTAATTCTATGCTCAATTTTATAACGTCCATGCCATTCCTCTGATGAAGCCACAATATTCAAGTAGAGAAAAACGTTTTTTTTTTGTATATATGCTTGTATATGAAAGAGAATGCAGCGCTACATTTGAATACAAGATGCAAAGTTGTTGCAGGTAAGATTAGATCCTAATCTGGTTTACATATGATATTTTCAACTACCTGTTCTTCTATGCTGAGATTGTAATGAGACACATTATGCCTGCTTGTGAAATACTCAAGAGTGCTACAATTGAGCACAAGCCGTAATATGATGGTGGAGTGTTACTCTCTTGCTGCAAGATATGTTTAGATCTCTGTAGAGCTGACACTTAAGTATAAAAAGCATTTATTTTTCTCAGAGTTTATACAACACTTGGTGGAACTGTAATGGGGTGGATAGTTGGAGCCCCAGAAGTAGTGTAAGACTGGATTCCAGAGGCTGGTGGTATGGTAGAGAGGCAAAGGTCCCTGCAGTAGTGTTGGAATGAACCAAGGGACAAAGGGCTAAGACTGCATAAACTTATGGATTTATTTTCTTTGCTTCTGGCATAGGGTTTTACCACAGCAATAGATATGTAGCAGTAGTGTAGGGAAATAATACCACAAGAAATTCAATATGCAATGTTCTTTAACTTGTCACAAAAAAATAGCAATTTAGGAATCTTGTTTCAACAATATCAGAGGTATGCAAACATAAATCACTACAACACATAGGTCACAGAATAAATATATCTCACTGGGAAGTTAGGCAATGCTTCAGTGAAATGGATTTCACTGGATAAATACTTTTGAAAGACAACCGGTTTCTAACGAGTTAATTAGACAATTACACTAAATTCTGCTAAACGACTTGCTATTCTTTCCTCAGCAACAATTTTATGCAGTTTTACAATAGGATCAAACTGCTGATGCTATATAGACAAAATGTTGTGACAAATGATTCCGCTCTATGTTCCTAGCACACTGTGTCAGCTTGCAGATAAACTTTGAATACAGCAGATTTGGTTGGAATAAACTCCTCCTTCAGACAGAGCCATAACATCTCAATAGCAATGTTACAGTCCTTGTCAGAGGTTTTAATAACACAGCTTGATGTCTCACTTGTTTCAATGTAATAACATGAACATAGCAATGCAAATAAACAATGAACTTGTCTGTCTTCATATGAGTCCTGCTGACATCCATCTAAATGGCAGTGTCAGGGCTGGGACTTTTCAATTACTCCAAACATGCTTACTTCTGGGCTGAATTTTAAAGCTGGGACTTTAGCTGCAAACATCCCTCAAGCCAATAGGCCAGCAGCAGTGACTCCTTGTGGTTAGATCCTCCATGATCCCAGGCAGCACTAACACAGCACAACTCACAGCAACCAGCAACCACTCACTAGCCTCCATCTGTCCATTTTGACTCCTCCCTTTTTTCCTCTATCCTGGAGCCTTCTGGTACATTCTGCCACCAATAATGCCTGTTTTTTTGCTGGATTTTGTAGCTTGTTGCTCTATTTGTGTCCCAAGCAGCATAAACCCAGGAGCACAGCAGGAGGAAGTAACAACAAAACAACAATGAATAGCAGGCTGTGACCACAGAGTGTAACATCAATAACCAGCAATGTATGCTGGGAGTGACAGATATAAATGAAACACAGCCAGGTGCATGGAATAATAGGTGAACAGGTTAACCCCTGATGCAACAAGAAAGTCACAATAGCAGCACCTCTGGAGGATAGAGGTACTGCTGCAACACACAATAATAAAGTCTGATAGACCAGGAGGCAGGAGCTGCCAGGCAAAGCTGAATGCTCTGCAAGGGGCTTGCAGGCAGATCCTGACAATCTGTTTCTGTATGCTTCTAGTGCAGTCTGGGGCTCTAGTGTGCAGTCTAGGTTTCTAGTTTGCGGTTTGTCCACCCCAAAATGGGCAACGCAATTTACAATGAACTTCCCAGAGGCACTGATGTTGTTTTTTGAATGAGTGCATGTAGTAAAGTATTACAGAACTGTTGAACTGAATGTTTACTACTGCAATCAAATATTGGTCACATAATTATTTTTAAGGACCCTGAGAACATTTGCTATAAGTCCTTATATGATATTATTATTATTAATATTGCTTATTTATATTGTGCCATCACGTTATGCTAATAACTATATGATGTTTTCCCTTTTTATAGATTCATATGCAATCATGTACAAGACTTTTTTTTTAACTATTATTATTTTTATTTTATATTACATTTATTTTTAATTAGTCTGTTTTTTTTTGTGTTTTGTATATATTGGCTGGAGTTATTTTATTTAGTCTCAGAGAGAAGCCAGCTCTGGTAGATTCCTTTTTCTTTTTGATCATTATATTGGCATATCTTTGCCTTGTATGCGTTTACACACTCTGTTTTAAGTTGGCTATATCCAGTGGTAAAAGTGGAAATTTAGAAGTGGTGATATGGAAATTTAGAAATCGCGGCATGAAAAATGTAGATGGATAAACAGATAAACCTTCAATCATTAAGCGTCATTGTAGATGGATGGCTTCATTGGGTGCTGAATACCAGACTTTGCAGTTTACCTTGTGCTATACCATGAGGCAAAAGGGGAATACCCATATTCTTTAGCTATTCTTTAGAGCAGCCAATTTGGCCATTGTGGCTTTGCTAAATCTTGACATACAGTATATGTAGATATGAATCTTTAACGTGGTTTGCAGGATTTTATTTTTTTAGTTTTGTAGAAATGTATTCTAATGCTCATGTTCCTGGGCTGTGTAGGTTCCTGAGAGCAAGGTTTGAGCATGGAGTGGGAGTAACCTAAGATAAGTTGTTCCCTTGGTATGTTGGGAATTAGGTGCAAAAAGAACCTATATAAATAATATTTTCATTGGTCTTGTTCCACAGACTCGGCGATGTGTTTTATTCTAAGATCATTTCTGCCTGTTCTATTTTCAATTACTTGTTTATCTTCTAAGATTGAAATGTCATGGTATAGTTGCTGCATTTATTGATCAGCTATGTGTTGAAATTCCAGCTTTTCATCCGTCTTGCTTTGTACCTGGTCCATACATCCGACTTTAGCTCTGAGAGGAAGCCGTGTTGGATTGTGTGTTTGACATCTGTGATGTCTGTGTGTGTGTTCTCTCTGATGGCAGTAGCATAGTTATCATAATGATGTACTGAGGTTCTTGTGTCTAAAAACACTTAGATAGTAGAGGACCGCACAGCATGAAAAAACTACTTACAAGGATGCTGTGCATGCGCCCCAGGACAAATAAGTTTTAAATACAGTGCACAGACATCAAGGCACAAATAGTACTTCTCTCATGGCAAAAACAAATACAAACATCATTATTTACAGGGTATATATTAAAATTGTCAATGTATCCACATCTTATCATTCGCTGTCAATTTATTTCTGTATTGTCATCCACACATAACTGAGTTTCAGCAACACCCTACTTTGCAGCCATCTTTTCTATGCACCATATACTAAGGGTATGTACATCAGGGTGTTATACATCCGCACGTGAATTGTTACCTTGCACTGTGTGACCTCAAGTTTTATGTATTTAATCTAGTAATCTAATTTAATCTCTAAATCACCATGAGGAATGTATTGCCTATACTCACTACATGCTTTACAGGTCCTGGATGTAACTTGTTCAACCTGCAAGTGAGTACATGCCCTGACATTGCCTGCAACCATTTATGCATTGTCTGTCTGCCCTCCCTCAACAGATACATCTCTACCTTTTAATAAAAAGGAGCTGGATTTTGTGCGTGGGTGAGACTGTTATAATAAGTGGCAGGATCAGCTGATGGTAATATCACGGAGAGCAGCATGTCATGTTCACCTCTGGGAAACCATTATCCTGCAATATTCAGCATACCGGACTCCAAGCTACCTCCCTCTCTCAGGCCTTCTCATTCCCATTCAGACAGTTCATATCACATATCCAAATGCCTTTGACAGCCTTCTCATAAATTATCTCAGGAAAAGAGAAGAATCAGCAAGAAGCACAAAATATATTGAAATATGCATTACATAAATCTGTTTTTATTTTTTTCAATTTACAGATACTAGATTGTCATGTCAGTGCATTTATATATATTTTTTTACTTTGATCCAAGCATACATTATGTATTTTCACACTTTTAAATGCAAACTTAGTCATTTTGTTCAATCAATCCACAAAGACGGAGACAAACAGCACAGCTGATTTGCATAGTTACCAACCATCAATATAAATATAATAATACTCAGTGCTTTTTATGCAAGAAAAACGGTGCCGGAACTCACATCACGTAGTCACTCACAGTACACACACCAACACATGTCAGTTGTGCAACGAAACATAATGGTCGTCGCCCACAGTAAGCACAACCAATCACAAGCTGAGCAGCGCCACAAGCCGAGCAGTGCCATCTCAATCAGCGCGGACGAAGTGCGCATGTATCAGACTGGACACACGAGCAGCTCACATGCACCCTTTTCATGATTTTGCCGCTGACCTGCTACTATCGACAGGGCGATTCAAGTCCATGTCAACCAAACATCAAATGTTCAAAAGTTACTTTTAAAACTTGAAAAATCCGTAGAAAAATGGTGCCGGAAATCAGTTCCGGTGAGTTCTATGACAAAAAAGCACTGGTACTACTATAGTACAGCCTATAGATTTATTATGCCACCATGCTGTATAACCTCTTTTTGTCCCATAATGCACCTATGTAGCTTGATAATGTCACAACAGAGTTCTCATTATGCCCACATATAGCCCCATCTCATACATGCAGGGGCTAATTGAAAACCTGTGATATCTTGTAAAAGTGGCTTCATATTGAAAGTGGAGCCAAATTGTCATGTGCATGTACCGCAGAAATGTGTGTATGAAGTATGCAAGAGGTGTGGTTATCTGTTTAGGCAGTGCTAAGCTAAATTGACTGGCCGGCATGGAGAGGAAAGGAGAAACGGATAGGGAATGAAAGAAAGGGGAAGGAAAGGAGAGGAAAGGGATGGATAGATGGATGGATGGATCAGTAGGGAGGCAGATCCGCTGTGCAGTATATAAAATTAAGTTTCTGGTCCTGATTGCACAGTAATGCTGAGGCTGGCCACCTTTATATCACATAGCAGTAGTGGTAAAACTACTGCCACTGCAAATGGTGCAACTGCTACGAGAAGGCAACCCCACCATTAAATTAATAACATTCACATTTAATAAATTGACCTATTTCCCCCAATGTGCCTGACATTAAATAATAAGTATTCCCATCTAATAAATAAAGCCACACCCCAAGAACCTTCACACTTAATAAACCACCCTCCTTCTCCAAAAAAAGCTGCCCAAAATTCAATTATTAGCCCCCAAACCACCCCAGTAGCACCATCATCCCAAATTAAATCAATAGGTACTACCATTACCACCAATATTATATTAAATAGCCCTCACCATCACCCCATCAATAAATATCTCATAATATTTAAGGACTAGCCCTCACATTAAATTAATACCCCAAGCACCCCCACTCATATTACATAAAAAGCCCTCTTCCCTCCAAACTTACCTTCTTCACTACCCATCCCATGTCGGTTCTCTCAACCTCCTCCCCATCCCTGCTGGTTTACTCCACCAAGTCTCTGATTAACCCTCAGACCCTGTTCTCTCCACCGTCAGCAGCAAAAAGCTGCTTGCCATTTGAATAGAAAAAATAATGTCTTGTTTACACTGGAATATACAGTATATGACGCTATATAATGACACATTATATAACTGGGCAAAACATACCTTCAATCACTGTAGACAGGGTCCAGCCAAATCAATCACAGAGAAAGTAGCATGGGTGTTCCCTAACTTTTAGGGGGGTATCACAATATCCATGCCCAATACTTAACTATTCCTAATATTAAGATGCTGCTCGCTGTTATTTTGTGTGAAGACAGCACACGTGGCGGATTAAATTAACCTTGGGTTCTGGGCTGATAACTAGAAATGGGCAATGGGTGCCTACTAATTTTGACTCCTCAGAATACATTCACAGTATAATCATACCATGTGCACAAAAATTTGCTGAGAGCATGGTACAAATAGTTATGCAGCACCCAGCATAAACCTATACACAGGATACCTGCTTGTGTCCATAAGCTTCTCCAATTCACAATGTAAAACCTGCCTACATAGTTATCTGCAACCCGACCCCTCCTTCCCAGTTCTCCCCACTCTGCCACCCCCCCAACCACTGGGTTGGGGTCAAGGGCTGGCTGGACTTGGGGGATAGGGAGGCATCTGCCTCCTGGGCCGGTCCCATAGTGGGCTACCTTTGGCTGGGTCAGTGGGCCACCTGCATTTTATTCCTTTAAATTAGACTGTTCAGTCATGTCTTGCCCCCCCCGGGCTAAAATTTGCTAGCCCTCCCTTGGTTGGCTTACTTACCTGTCAGCTTATCCTCTTCTCTCTTCCCCTGCTCCTCTTGGGTGACACACATGTGACCTATTGAATGACATTGTGACACTGTCATGATTAGTCTTAGTCTAAAGGGTGCAGGGAGCAGTGAACAGTCTGGTTGGTCGAATAATAAAGTTCATCTACCGTTTAAACTTTTAAATTTATACCCAGGATTCAAAACAAGGCAAGTGATACTGAGCCCTTCATATGTACAGCACATACACAGAAAAAAAGTAAATTTAACACACTGAAGAAGAAATGTGGTACCATGCTCAGTTGATATTAAAAATAGGAATATCACCAAGGGTCACAATCTTTCACGGATGATTTTAGAAAATGAGACTGTTGCTTTTAGTTACTATGTCAGTGGCTGAACTACTATAGAGCGAATAACTAAAAGTGGAACCCTAAAATGTGCTTTGATTTGCACTATTATAAGTACAAAATAAGCTATTTCACAATGTAATAAGACGTAAAAACAATACTAATATTAAATTCAGTATACATAACACTTTTAGACATGCACATATGTCACATATGTCTCTATCCTAATACAAACATTGCATAGAAATAGCTTCCTTGAAAATAAATAGATAAATCAATGAAAGAGTGGACTCCCAATTGATAGAGCACTACACAATCTCCCAAAATGCTTGTAATGATAGCCTTTTTAAGGACAGCTGAAATATGCTTCTGAAAATGTAGTTTTATATAGTTAACATCACACTATATTCAAAGATAATAAATGCAGTTTAGGAAGTCAGCTGTACTCTCTAACAAACTAACCTGCTTCTATTAAACTATCACTTTGAACGGTACTATGCCCACAGATCCCATCAGCACTGCATCTGATTGCATGTCGTCAGCATTTATCATAAAGTTGTGGCAGATTAATTCATCAGTATTAGAATGCAAGATGATAGGTTGCACTGCAAAACAATTATCTTTTTTCTCATCTAATACGGTACACATTTCATGACATTTTCCCACTCTTTCTAATCTGCAGCTTATATCCCTTCCCTCAATGCCCCTATACTACCAAAAGTGACTTGCCATTCAAGTTCAGTGATAGACATGGACTACCTAGTTCTCTGCATCCTCTCCTTCCCCAGGCAGGGCCTGATCAGTCAATACTAGAGCCTGGAGCGCTGAGACCTAGGGGGGTGCAACGCTGGCAGCATTTAAATATATTTTTTTTTTTTAACTATTATGTGCACACGGAGCCGCCCCTCCCCCCTCCTCCACACTGTCGCTCCCTCCTCCCCTATCCTCCTACCCACTCCTTCCCACTCCTCCTCCTCACTGGCTGTCCGGCGTGATGTCATCATCACGTCCCGACTGTGTCAGTGAGGAGCTGCAGTGAGAGGAGCTGACTGCCGGTGGAAGAGAAGAAGACAGGCAAGTAGATTTGTGTTTATGCAGGGGACAACGTGCAGAAAGGGGGGACAGAGTGTGTGCAGAATGGGGGACAGAGTGTGTGCAGAAAGGGGGGCAGAGTGTCTGTGCAGAAAGGGGGACAGAGTATGTATTTTGAAGGCGGACAGAGTATGTGTTTTGAATGGGAACAGAGTGTGTTCTGAAGGGGACAGAGTGTGTTCTGGGAGGACAGCGTACAGAAAGGGGGACAGAGTGTGTTTTGAGGGGGACAGAGTGTGTTTTTAACGGGGACAGAGTGTTTGTTCTGAAGGTAAACAAAGTGTGTGCAGCAAGGGGGACAGAGTGTGTTTTGAGGGGGGACAGAGTGTGTGTCTTGAAGAGGGACAGATTGTATGTTTTGAAGGGGGACAGAGTGTGTGCAGAAAGGGGGACAGAGTGTGTTCTGAGGGGGACAGAGTGTGTTCTGGAGGGACAGTGTGCAGAAAGGGGGACAGAGTGTGTGTGTTTTGAAGGGGAACAGAGTGTGTGCATAAAGGTGAACAGTGTGTGCAGAAAAGGGGACAGCGTGCGTTCTGAGGGGGCAGAGTGTGTTCTGAGGGGGACAGTGTGCAGGGGAGGCATGAATTGGTCGAAGCAGTGTGATAAAATGGCTGGGGGATCATGAATTGGTTGCTTGTCTGCATTGTGTGGCAATCATGAGGATGATCTAAAGAGCCTAATAATTGAGGGTTTGTAATGTTTGCACATTTTCAAAACAGGACCACAACTTAGATAGCTAAACGGCAACAAATTTGCAAAAACAAGCAAGAAAGAACAGCAAGAACAGGTATGAGACTCTATCTAAATTTGTTTGCTGGAAAATTCTCCTTAATTTTCCGTAATGATTTGGGGGGGGGGGGGGGGAGTGCTAAGGGTATATTAGCCTAGGGTGGCCAGAACCCTTAATCAGGCCCTGAATCAATGAGTTGGCTTACTTACCTGGCAGCTTCTTTTCTTCTTTCTTCTCACTGCTCCTATCAGCTGACGCATTGACTTATTGAATAGCACTGTGTTACCATCACGGTTGGCATTAAGGATGCAGGGAGCAGTGGACAATTTGAGCCCTGACCCCTATGGTGGGGGGAGGGACCCTCAGACACTGGGGCCCACCGACGATTTCCTCGGTACTCAAGTGGGCCAGTCTGACTCTGGCTGAAGGTAAGATTATTATTATTTTCCTCTAAATGTGACGGCAAAACTGGCAATAGCCATGCAGCACCGCAGTGAAATTACTGTATCATTGCCTGATTAATAATAAGGTCTCCCATGCAGAAGCATGGAGACTTAATCGCTGTGATAAATGGGTGAATAATTAGAGCAAATAAAAAAAAGTCCTATCTCTGCAATAAACATTTTATCACTATAACGCCGCTTTTCCAGGCTCCTCTGGGAACTGGTGTATGTAAATGATGTTGGTGCAGAATGTCCTCTCACCTCTTTTATTCAGAATAGTTCCTCCACCCAAATCTTGACACATGGCTTCTCTTCTGGGGAGTGTCCAGGACCAGGAACACCAAGCGGTATCACTTGCCCTACACTATAACTATGACTTAATACATGAGAATACATTTAGCAACACTCAAGAATGGTGTACAAGCCATCCTGGCACATTTTTTACAAGCGGATTGGGGAGCAACCACGTTTCTGTATTTTATAGCAAAAATATATTTTTGACATGAAATAATGACAGGGCATAAAACAGTTCAAAATAAAAGAATAAAGGCAATAATTTAGAAAGCTAACAGTTTGCATAGCAACCCCAATAATTTCCCTTGCACTACTAACATAAGCTCTCACTTAGTGCCTATAAATGAGATACTATGGCACTCTAATTACTCTAGCTGGTTTGATTGAACAACAGCCTGCAGCAGTACTACTCTTAGCAGTTTAACTTTTTACAAGTTTTTCACAGTGTTTTACACAGTTCTCAACTGTACTACACCCAAACCTCTTTAAACCTCTTTAAACATGTAAATGCACCTCTTTAAACCTCTTTAAACATGTAAATGCACAATAATACTTTTAGCTCTCTTGTTGGTGTGTTCTGGTGGCCTGTGATATTTCACAGTATATGCATTTGTCTATACTAGGCAGATAATCCTTGGACACTTTACACAGGTGCCTTTGAATAGAGACATTTTACATGGTAATCTAGTAATCACTCTTCCCTCATCATCAACATTTATTTATATTGCGCCAGCAGATTCCGCAGCGCATTACAATAGCACAATAACACTCTCACTCTATACAGATGAGTAACTCGAATTCAAACTCAGACACTTGAATAAATGTTGTGTAATCACACACAGCAGGTAACAGGTTTAATCACTTGACTCTTGAATAAATGCAGCTACAGATTTCCATAGCAAATAGCAAAACTTTCTCTGTAATCTCAAAATAGCTGCTCCTTATGGGCTGAATTGTATTCACACAAAATGGTGGGTAGCAAGCTAAATTCTCTATGCTCATCGGCTTTATTTTTCATGTAGTCCTACAACTTCTGACAGCAGTAGCAATTTGTTAGCTCAGCAAACATCCATGTCACTTGAAGCAGGCCAAATTCAATCTCTCAAACCTAACTAGCTTATCTCCATAATCTTTATTGCTCTTCTTCATCATCATCATCATCATCAAAATGTATTTATATAGCACCAGTAGATTTGCGTAGTAGCGCTTTACAATTGGGACTTGCAAATTATATCTCAGTTCAGCACTAGTAAAAGGGCATAACACAAATCCACATCTTCAGGACTCCCCACACTATCCCTATACTCTTCACTCTAAGAGTAGAATCTCAGTCCACCAGCAAATAAGTAATACAACCAGCTATTTTTATCTGCAATTCCTCCTTCAGAGCTTCTTGTTTGAACACTCCCTCAATGGAGGCTGTCTTCAACTCTGTCCCAAATTGCAGCTTCAGGCTTCTGATTTTTCCCTCTTCACAGTATATTTTTCTCTCACTGCTTTGCTACTCTCTCTCTGCTTTAGTTCTGTTTTCTCTCCTCTCACAAACTTGGTGTCTGCCTCCCTGAGCTTCTCTATCTTCATAGATTCTGCTCTCAGAGTTTTCCTCACACACTGACCCAGACCCCTGGTTTTAGGCACCTTTTTCTCTCCCATTGAGCAGGCATATACACTGGGCTAGCTTAACTCCTCCTCTAGCCTCTACCCAGCAGCAGTGGAGCTTGGTGGGACATATAGCTAGTCTCATATCCTGGTGCATGCACAGTTGTACAGTGGCGCCTGCTTCACATCACTTTGATAGGGCTTGATTAATAGACTCTACATTCTTCAACTATTAGCACATATATTATAGGACCCAGTTTAAAATGCACAGACCTCCATTTTATAGATGCCTATTCAAAGCGCCATTGCACAAACTCCAGTGAAATTTGTAGCTTTTGCAGAGCTCCAATTCCATGCCATTTGGAGTAATTTGTAATCTGCATATTTAGGTAGAGTGGTCTTATGATTAAACCACTAGCAACTACTGGAGAGTGTCAGCAGTGGGTTAAAGCAGAGGGCTAAATTAACAGTGTAAATTACCTGTGAGCGCTACCTTACTTTTGGTTCACCAATAGTAGGAGGTACAGCCATATTTACAGTCTTCATCTACTGGCGCAAGTAGGAACACAGGAAAAATCCCTCAGTGCCCTGCAGAACCTTTCATTAATACAATCCATGAATTACTGTATTTAAATTAAGACCAGTCAAAACCATTGTAATCAAATAACATCACATGTTTAAAAAATTTTTTTTTTAATAAAGTGAACAAAAAGGGGAGAAAAAACTTGTAAAAACTTCCACTAGATGATGATGAATGTCATTTTAACAGCTTCCTTCCCTCCTCCCCAAAGTCCCATAGCCTGAGATGGTTACCAGAAAGCTACAAGGAATGCTGCAGCATGGGGTTCCCCTATCATAGTGGGACACAGCCCCAACCTGTTCAGTACGGGAAATGAGGCAGACAAAAAAAATGCAGGCCCCTTCCCTCATCCAAACATCCATATATGGTGGTGTTGGGGTAATTATTGTTTAATGTAAAAAATAGGTATTATAATATGTGCCAACAAGCCCTGGCAGCCATAAACTGCTTGAATATGCTGGCGCTTGTAGAATTACAAATGGCAGCATACCTATGGTAACACGAATGGCAGGCCAGCATCTTATCTTCAAGTAAATAATCAAGAGCGGCTTTGCTCTGATTGGTTAAAGGATGAGAAATCTACTCTGATTGGCTATTTGAGTATAGAAACCACTTGGGCCTCAATGAACTTGACTGTATCAATGAGATTCATTGATACACTTTATAAATGAACCTCATTGATACATACTTAGAGGGGGACCCCACTCTGTGGGTTTCCTGTTATAGTGTGACCAGCCCAGTCTGTCATAGAATGGGGCTGGTAGCAGCTTTTGGTGGTTGACCCTGTTCGACTTAGCACCAAATTAGCAGTAACAAGCCCAGGATATGAGTGCCGGTGCTTGATTCATTTTGGGGGAGATAAAGGGCAAGATTTCTGCAAAACTCCATTCTGATGATGATGATAATCAGCAGCATGGATCTGTACTACAGGAATTGAGATAGGCTTTCTGACATCTGTATCTGTGTATATATTCAGTTCTAATTGTGTTGCAATTATGTGACCCCGTGCCTTTTCTCCCCAATTCTGCCTCTATATAAGGGCTTAGAAAAAAACTAGAAAATTTCAGATTTTTCTGTCCCCATCTGAACACTGTGGAGCATTCTGTGCCGATAACATCAGGCCTCATATACAAGTGCTCTATGTTTAGGTATTTAGGACACATTCTTTAAGCCTATTAAATACTCTCTGATTGTGATAGTCCAATTGTTCACATATTTTTTAACATTACCTGTGAAAACAATTAATGACTATCCCCAATACAGTATAAAATGATTTCCAATCCAACAAAGATGCCTGAAATAAATGTATATTTAATTTGTTTTCTCATTATCTACCTAAATAAATCAATAGTTAGCTAGACTCATGCCTTTGAGGCACATATTTCACTATTTTACAGAGTACCCATTTGCTCCTATACCCTATGATTGTCACATGGTTCTCTATGGCTAAAGTTATATATTGGTGTTTGTGTCATGATAATCAAATGTTGTTGCAATCACACACATTGTAACTCTAGATATATCATAAGTAATGTAATGTGTAAAGCAGACATTTACCTTTGTTAGATCCACACACCAGCACATAGATAAATTAGTTGAGGCCATTGAATCACTTTGTTTACTTTTTCTATCAGTAACTATACTTCATCCAATATTCCCTAGTTAAATTGCAGTGAGCTAGGTCTCAAAAAGCAGCCCTGCATGTGTCAGACACGTACACTTTCAGCTACAATCACAGCAATTTGATTCTTTTGCCAAAGGTAGGTGCTGGTTATGCCATCTCAACAAGGACAAGCGGTTTTATTTTGGATTGCCTCCCAAGGCACTGGCCCTACTCTGTATTACTGCTCTGCCCTTCCTCTCATTGTAAAAGCTTGGCAGACCAACTTCTAACATATAGTATTATGGAAGCATAAACCTCCTAACAGCTAATCACTAGCAATACACCAAAGCAGTATAAAACTGAAGCCGGCACTCATAAAGAAATAAAAACAAACACTGGGAAAGGGAAACAAAATAAGACATGTCCTGAATTGAATAATGCTTTACTATTTCTAACAATAATTCTGCAACGCAGATTTCAGTCAATATAGAAATGCACCTACAATAATTATGATTGTTAACATCTACAAGGATTTTAAATAGCAAATAATATGATGGCTTTCGATTTCTCCTTTCTCTTCTGACTTATTTAATATATAAATGAGTCTACAAGATCAGTATTTTTAGAGAGTAAGGAAAAAAATATTGCATATGTTGGGTGGAACTTAATAAAAGGAGGATGCGGGCATGCACTTTGTTATGTATACTACATACAATTTTAATAACTTTTTTTTATTTATATAGCGCTTTTCTTCAAATAGGACTGAAAGCGCTATCCATTTTTTACATATATACATCGATCAGCCACAACATTAAAACCACCAGCCTAATATTGCGTAAGTCCCTCCCATGCCACCAAAACAGCTCTGACCGTCAAGACCTTTGAAGGTGTCCTGTGAAATCTGGCAGCAGATCCTTTAAGTTCTGTAAGTTGCGAGCAGAAGGCTTCAAGACTCGGACTTGTTTTTCCAGTATATCCCACAGATGCTCGATCAGATTGAGATCTGAGGAATTTGGAGGCCACGTGAACTTGAACTCTTTGTAATGTTCCTCAAACCAGTCCTGAACAATTCTTGCAGTGTGGCAGGCATTATTCTGCCATGAGGGGGTGCACTTGGTCTGCAACAATGTTTAGGCAGGTGGTACTTGTCAAAGTAACAGCCAAATGAATGCCAGGACCCAAAGTTTCCCTGTTAGATTTCCCTTTGAAGAAGTTACTTTTCTGTAATGAAACGCGTAAGGGTATTTTGACCATCTCAGTGAACTCTATTTGGACTGTAATTTTAATGTGATTTCACGAGACAATTGGATTATATCCAGCTCTTTGAAATTCACTTCCGATCTGGATTCATTTGTGGTGTTCGGACACTCTCCATCATGAGCCCGCCACTTTATTGGGGTCCAAAATAGAGGATTTATCCTGTACTACTGGCCAGTTAGCCTCTTCATTTCAATATGCGCATACATCTATCAGCACGGGGAGCATCTTCACAGTAAGGATGGAGCCTGCATTATGGGTCTATTGGTGAATCACAGGTTTATTTGCATCGGACTTCAGCTCAATAGGAATCCGAGTGAATTTACCGGAACGACAAATGAGAGTTGCCTGCTGGTTCTTTCTGAGAAGCCCAGGCTGTTTTATACATCTTTGCTTAACATCGTCCTTGTGCATTTACAACTACTGCTCCTATTACATATCTATATCATCAGACTGCATCTTTGGATTAAACATTGGTGAATTTTGACAGTTTCTTTATAACACCTATCATTCCTGGAGAAGTTTATACCTAACACATCCATTGCCTGTTATATTTGTCTGTATCTATTGGATTCATCCACTCCATTTTTTCGGTGTCTGGTTGACACATTTATTCTATTTTTATTTAGGTTTTGGATATAGACTGTTGCTATTTTGTTCTAACTGAATGCATTTTTTTCTGTGGGCCCACAGTGTTACATTGTTTAGGTATTACGATATTGTCCAGACTGTTTATTCAATGTCATTCCATAGGGTTTTTTATTTTAGTTTACATTTACAACATTTTTAAAATTTCTATTTTTAATTTATTTGATCTATATATTAAATATTATAAACATTATTATTAGACTATGTGAGACTATCCTTTATTCATCCTCCAGGACTGTAATACTGAAAATTTTGATATATATTTTCTAGCGCTGCATTTTATTTGTGTTTTGCTTTTGTATGTGAGGAGGGTTGCAGCCTCCTATGCAGCTGCTGTAATATTTGGGTTACATTTATTTGGGCGCCAACAGAAGGTTTTTGTTTTGTTTTTTTCTACCCAAAGTTTCCTCCACCGGCTTGCCTTCTAATAGTGCATCTCTTCCCCAGATAACCAACACACACGTTCACATGATATAAAAGTAAATGTGATTCGTTAGACCAGGTCACCTTCTTCCATTGCTCCATGGTAAATTCTGGCACTCACATGTCCATTGTAGGCACTTTTGACAGTGGCCAGGGATCAGCATGGGTCCTATGTGGCTACACAGCACCATACACAGCAAGCTGCAATGCACTGTGTGTTCCATCATTGTCAACATTACCATTTTCAGAAATTTGTGCTACTTTTCTGTTGGATTGGACTAGATGGGCAAGCTTTCACTCCCCAAGCGCATCAATGAGCCTTGGACGCCCATTACCCTGTCTAACCACTGCATACCAGGAACCCCCCACAAGACCTGTCATTTAGGAGATGATCTAACCCGGTCATCTAGCCATCACAATTTGGCCCTTTTCAAAGTCAATAAGATCATTAAGCCAAATGAGCTTAGAATCCAAGATGCATGGGGAACGCCTGATACATAAGGTAATTAAGATAAAATACATAAAGATAATTATGGACATATACAATAGGATTCTTTTAAAGGAGTATTGCCTTGTGTGTTGGGGAAATAAAACAAATGTTACAAGTGCAAAAGGTCTGCTATGCAGTTTTTTAAAGACATTCTCTTAAATACAATTACCATCTTTCAATGTTTTAATTAATGTAGATAGTATGACTATCATCCAACTAGCAAAAATAAAATTACTAATTTGAAGGCAATACCAATTGGTTTAATCCAAAAATAGGGACAGCTCAAAATGAGATTAGGAAACATCCAGTATACTGGTAGATCATTAAAAAAAACCAAAAGACTTCCCATTTGAATAAGAGTTTACCAAGACCGTTACTTTATTTGGACTGCGTTTGACCGCCCTTCCTATTTCCAACTCTCTAAGTGTAAGTAGGCTCAAGTTTCAAAGGCACACAAATATGTATATGGATGGATGCGTATTATGCTAAACAAATGTTCAAACTCAGCCTCCATTGTGTACCCTTTAAATTACCAGATGATTTTCTTTGCCCCTTCTGATATGTTGCAGATATTCTCTAGCCCAAAACCTGCCGCTTCCAGCTGCGTAACATCGCCTGCATCCGGCCCTTCCTCTCACAAGATGCCACCAAAACCATCATTCACGCTCTCATCATCTCCCGCCTCGACTACTGCAACCTTCTCCTTACTGGCCTCCCCCTCTCCCACCTTGCCCCCCTTCGTTCTGTTCTCAATGCGGCTGCCCGACTTATCTTTCTCTCACGCCGCTCCTCCTCTGCCTCCACTCTCTGCCTTGCCTTACACTGGCTCCCCTTCCCCTACAGGATCCTTTTCAAACTCCTCACCACCACTTACAAAGCTCTCTCCCAGTCTACTGACCCCTATATCTCTAACCTCATCACCATTCACACCCCTGCCCGCTACCTGCGCTCAGCCAATGACCGTCGCCTCTCCTCCACTCTGATCACCTCTTCCCACTCCAGAATCCAGGACTTCTCCCGAGCTGCTCCCCTCCGCTGGAACGACCTCCCCTGCTCCATCCGTCTCTCATCCAGTCTGTGCTCCTTCAAACGGGCACTTAAAACTCACCTGTTCCTCAAAGCCTACCAACCATCCACTTAACCCTTACTTTGTTGCTCCTTCGCTAAACTCCTTCTCTCGTTATCCCCTCTCTCCACCAGCCCCACCTTTCTCTTCCTTACTTTAATGGCTCCCTCTTGTGCCTGTTTGTCCACCTTCCCTTAGGATGTGAGCTCGTATGAGCAGGGCCCCTCTCCCCTCCTGTCTCCATACCTGTTCTTCTGCTCCATCTTCGCTCATATGTCTGCCCGGAGATCTGAAGTATTGGTACTTTGTGTTTATTGCTCTGTACTATGTCACCCTGTATGGTCTCCTGCTTGTATTATGTACGGCGCTGCGGAAACCTTGTGGCGCCTAACAAATAAATGATAATAATAATAATAATAATAATATTCCCCAAAACTATTTTTCCAGTGTAGGGTCATTTTTCCAACATACTCTTCTTGCAGGGGCAGGAGAGGAGGTAAATGACATTCACAGATACAATATACCATTATAATTATTATTGTAGATTTGTAAGGTGTCACAGTGCTCTGCAGCACTGTACAGTATGGAAGACAGGACATACATGAAAAAAGGACATACATAAAACCAGGACATACAAGGCTGACATAATAAATGCAGACACGAAAACAAAGGGTAAAGGACCCTGCTCATTGGAGAGATTACATTCTAAGTGGAAGAGGACACAGCTGAAGCAAAAGGAGCAAGTGTGGCTTAGAGTGGAGATTGGGACAGCTGTGAGGGTGTATTAGTGTGAATAGTACCATCAGGGATAAGGTTAGCTTTAAAAAATATATATGAGTTTTTAGAGAACATCTAAAGATTTGAAGGCTGTGTGAATGCTTGATTGGGTGGTAGGGAATTGCATAAATGGGGAGCAGCTCGGGAGAAGATGAGATTTGAGATGTATGAAGGGGTGGTGTTATTGAAGGATATGTAGGAAAAGAGTGAGTGATTTGAATTGAATTCTAGAGGACACAGAGAGCCAGTGTAGGGATTTGCAAAGTTGTGCAAGGGTGAGAGAGGAAGAACATTCTTGCAGCAGCATTTAGAATGGATTGAAGTGTGGATATATGGGTGTCAGGAATGCCAGATCGCAGGAGGTTACAGCAGTCAAGACTAGAGATGATGAGAGAATGGATAAGAGTTTTGGTAGCATGTTGAGTAAGAAAAGGGCACTTTATGGCAATGTTTTTAAGGTGGAATCAACAGGATAGAGAGAGAGTCTGCATGTGAGGAATAAAGCAGAGGGCGGGGTCAAGTGTGACACTAAGGCAGCGGGCTTGGGAGACTGAGGAAATTGCGGTGTTATCAACAATGAGAGAAATTTGAGGGCAGGTTGTAACTCTGGCAGGAGGGAAGATAATAAGCTCTGTTTTAGATATGTTGAGCTTTAGGTAGCATCTATCCATGTGGAGATAGCTGAAAGACAGTTGGTTACACAAGTTAGTACAGAAGGAGATCAGGGGAAGAGAAATAGATTTGGGTGTCATCAGCGTAGGGATGGTACTGGAGGCTGAATGAGAGAATTTGTGCCCCAAGAGAACAGGTGTACAATGAAAAAAGTAAACGGCCAAGAACAGAGCCTTTTGGGACCCCATGTCAGGCGCAGCCCCTGCATGCTCAGTAGGTGCCAATGACGATCGCCTTCCTTCTCTGCTAATATGTTCATTGCTAGGCAATGGGATGCTTCTTCCTCTCCGTCAGGCACGGCATTGGGGGTGCATGCAAAGTTCCTCGCATCCTCGTTGCTAGGCGACTCTGCGCTCATTTTCATTCCGTCGGCGGTCACCTGTCTCGGACCGCCGAATCCCACAGTCTCCAATTGGGAGTCAGCAAACTCTATTTAAAGCACGTATCGAGGTCTACCTATGCTACAGCACTCCTGCTTGTTTCCTAGCATCCTGTCTGACCTCCTGGATTCTGACCCAGCTTTACCTGACTCTGCTTTTGGACACCCCTTTGGCCTGACTGTATCTCCTGGTTTGACCCTCGACTTCCGACTTTTTCATGCTCTTTTGGTACTTCGTTTTCCAGCACAGTTTGACTCCAGATTGCACGACTACGTCTGTTCGCCTACTACTTCGCTGTTGGCTAACTTGGAGGGCTGCGACCTGCACATCTCTTGCAGCGAACCCCAAACTTCCTTGCGGGGGTCCCTGGTGAAGACCAGAAGCGTGTTAGATTCCGTGCCTCCTAAATTAGTAATACCAAAACCAGCAAGTAGCCTTCAGTTCCAACAAACTTGTGACACCCAGACAGATAGTGGGAGTTTAGGAGAGGATGTGGCAGAGGTAGAAAAACTAAAGTAGTGGTTTGATAGATAAGAAGTGAACCATAATGTTCTTTTAGGGTAAAACACTCTCCCAAAGTATATAGTATGATATCTGTTTAAAATGGGAGCAACATATACAGTACCTTATCCTGCTTCACATTAATACAATCTCCCAGTTTTCTCTCCCTGTATATAGTAAACTAGGGGAAAGGAAATTGTCCAATGATCTCCACATTATAAAAAGGAATTTGCATCTGTTCATTACTATCTCCCTCAAGATGAGATTCATATTCAATATTGATAGCACTCATGCATAATATTGCAGATTGTTTTCCAATCAGAATTATGGTCAAAAACAAAAGTAAGACTATTTTCTGACTTAAACCTTCTATGGAATCTAACCCACATTCAACCAGTTAGAACTCAGAGGATTCATTAATGTAAGTAGCGCAAAAAAAAGAGTAACTTTGAACTTTGGCAAAACCATGTTTTATTGGATGAGGAGGTAAATTCAAAATGTGAGGACAGATTTAGAATTGTGGTAGAGCACATCCTAGATCAACTTTTAATGTCAGTGCAAAAATAAAGCTGTCAAATATTTGCGTCCTACATGAAAATACAGCCAGCATTTTTCTTATGTGCAAAATAATAAACTCATTTGCACCCCTTGCATTGTAACATGGTTTTGCCAAGGTTCAAAGTTACTATTTTTTTTGCTTTACATTCCTTAATGCATCAGGCCCAGAGCCTATATAACTGGCTTTCCTGTGTGGATTGTAATTCTTATCTTGTCACAGGATAGCGGTGGGATGCCCAGCATCCCCATTTATTTATTTTTTTGTATTGTACCTTTATACTGCTTCAGATTAAGACTTGAAAAATATTATGTTTTGGGTTACATCTAATGAAGAGGGAGGATTAGATTGAATACACATAGAACAAGGGTCTGTCAGTAATTTGGTGATTAATAAAGAATGCCTGTGTTTGTGTTTATATTTGTTATGTGGCCACATTTGTTTTCATTTAGTAAATTACACTATTCTTCTTACGTTTTCAGTAAACATACTGTATCACTGTTTACTAGTCTTGAGTCAAGGCTTAAGTTATAAAAACGTCTTGGTAAAATGTTTTTACAATTAGGAGTTTTGCACATTGTAGCAATTTGTAGTTTATAGCATGTAATTTATTATTTTATTACCTTTTAATGTAAGAATATTATACAGTTTTAATATCATACATATCATGTAGAGAGCAAAGAGAAAAAACAATGCTGACTAAGACTTCATGGTGAGTTTAGTGCTAGACACGTGTAATCATCCTTAAATTTTAATATATTGTTACTACTTACCATCCTCTTCTTCAACTGTAACTCACAGCATATGCATGGTCTCCCACCCCATTTACCTAACCTAAACTTCTATCGTCATCACTGTACCCTGGAGATACACAGCTAGGAAGAAGTGAATAATGACTATGCTAGAACATCAGAGTGAGGTTGTATGTTTAATTTATAGCAACTGTACACATTAGTAATAATTAATTTAATACATTTTACTATGGACTTTGTGTGTGTGTGTGTTTGTATGTTCGCAATTGTGTTCATTGGCATAAGGTCTGTTTCTGAGCATGTGCAGAGTTATACAAATGGACGAATATCAAAACATGAATCAGGCCCATATTATCTACCCACTTCCTAATTATACAAACCACACTACGTGTCTCCCAGAAATATAATATTACTTTATTCTTCATCTATCTTTCATCTATCCAATCAGCCATATTTTTTTCCCCTTAGTCTGTACCTATTATTTTACACATCATAATTCTAAACAATTATTTGTTACACCGCTCATTTTATTATCTCTCACACCCTTAGCACTCCATACCTCTAACCACCCTACTTCTACTTCCCCATCTATCATACTGCATATAGACCCCAGCTCCTGAACAATGCTACCAAGGTCACAACTTCCAAGAAGCCCCCCACAACTATGGACAGCTAGGTTTCATAATCTGTCTTGTCAAACTGAGGCATTGTAGATGAGGCAAGTGGCAATGTACCTATGTTCAATCATGAAGGGGGAACACCACCTACACCGAGGACAGGATCTGCAAGGCCAGCCTGACAAGTACATGGACTTTACCAACTGATAAGACAACAGCAGGGGAAACAAGTGTTTAATCCACCTCTGCAACAACAGAGATAGTGAGAGGGTCAATGTGAGTCAGCATATCAAACATCTATAGCTCCTTTACCATCCCATGTGTCAATAGGCAAGAAAGCAATAGTGCTAGTGACAGCCTCACACCTGGGAGACCTCGCTTCACGCTCTAGAGAGGCGACCTGTTCAATGCCCACACCACCACCCTCGGTCTTAATAACATGAACTAATATGTCAAATGTACCTATGGGCCTGGCTGACCACTCGTCCTGTCCTGGTCTGTCTGGGCCCATTTTTCTGATATGGGAGGGGGGGTGGAGCATTTATTCTTAAAGGGGAGGGGGTAAGGGAATTGACCAATGTTCGCCCCATTCAAGGAAGAAATCTGCAACCTTTTTTATGAGGAAGGGGGTATTTACTTTGATGATAGAGGGAGATCCCCTGCCAGGTTAATTAGTACTGAGAGCCCCAGAGTTGGCAGTTCATGATAGCAGTGCAGTAAAATCACCTATAAGGCTAAATAATTGTTTTTCAAGTTTTTATCCTGAACAATCACTTCTTTCAAATTAGCACTACTTCCAGATATAGCAACCACTGTGGGTATAAAGCTGCGTTTTACCACAATCTGTTGCCATAAATCAGGCTCAACAGTTAAAATGGCATCTGGGAACTTGGAGTTTGCAATGCTGCTCCAACAGCCAGTTAAAACAACTGATGGGACTGCCACAAAAGCTATTCCATATCTGCAGATGCAAAAAGTCTCTTCTCAATCTAAACACCCTAAGAAGTTATTTTCATTTTTTTTAATGTTTTTTTCGGGATGTTAATTTTCCCTTCTTCTTTCATTCCCTCCTTTTGCCAGCTATTGCAATGGCGGTCTGTTTCCTCTTTCTACTAATATTTCTTTTGTTTATTTCCTCACCGTTCAGAACACAGAAAAGGTTGGTGCTTCATAAGTGCATAATAATAATAATAATAATAATAATAATAATAATAATAATAATCTGCACACAGATCTGGGTGTATATTTACTAAACTGTGGGTTTGGATAAGTGGAGATGTTGCATATAGCAACCAATCAGATTCTAGCTATCATTTATTACGTACATTCTACAACATGATAGCTAGAATCTGATTGGCTGCTACAGGCAACATCTCCACTTTTTCAAACCCACAGTTTAGTAAATATACTCCCTGGTCTTTTACAAACAGAACACGAATGTCTGTGGTCACTTTTAAAATACTATAGACTTTACTTGGCAATCTGTGCTGGTAGGTGCTCCACGGTATGAATAAATGAATGTAAGTAAGTGGATGTAACACAGTAATTATATTAGCAGAAAGACAAGAATCATAATATGTAACACAAATTTAGAGCACATTGAGTTCAAAGCTCTGTAACACAAAGATTTTTCTTCCCCCGAAGCAACAGACAAGTTAAAAGTGATGATAGATATGTTCTAGAATATAAAATCAAGCACAGAGGTAGTTTTCCCCAAGCTTCGTCATGACACTACTGCTGACACTGCTCTGCCTGGGTAATGGCTGATGAGCTGTGGTGAATTCCATAAGGAAAACATTTACAAGTAATTCTGTTTGTGAGGGAAGCAGGGAAAAAAACAAAACAACAAAACTGAATTGTTCCCCATCTGGTGAAGGAGGGAGCAGGAGTTAAGCGTCTTCGTACAGTCACGTCATCTCACGTCCTGCTCCCCACTGTTTACACAGACAGAGAAGCAGCTTTCCTTTGAAATTCAAATGCTATTTTAGATCCAATCTGTGTCGGCTTCAAGGAAATTTAGCTTTGTCTTTATACAGCAAAGTGACAGACAAAAAGTAATTAAGAGTAATTTACAAATTGCAAGATCTGCTCAACCACAATGTTTTTTTTTATGTGTGCAAATGCATCGACTTGTCCGTAAAGCACTTTTCAAAAAAGCACTTCCACAACGAACCTTCATTCTAGATTTTTGAACAGACCAATTCATTAATTGCACTAATCCAGTTTTTCTCATAAAATACAGCTCAATTTATCCTTATTTATGTCTTAAGTTAATCATGAGAGTGATCTGGAATGTCTTAATTACACAAGTCACTTTTGTTTCTTTAAGTATTTTTATGAGTAACAATGCAAGGACCACGTCTGGAAGGGGTAAAGTTGTTTCATTGATACTATAGATTTCATTACCTCTGAGGATGTCTACAAGTGAAGTCTTTATGTAGGTGCAAAGCTAGGAGCATCCTCCATAGACCCCCACTCACACCCATACATGCACACACACACAGACACACACGCACACATACGTACATCATGGCTCAAACTCATTAACAAATAATAAATACACACAGTGGTTGTCCTGATAAATATTATAATGTTTAGTGTCAACATACTGCTATGTCTGTCTCATTATCTTAGGGTCCCTGATCTACCTTTTGTTCCATCCACAATTCCATTATTGGGTGATTTGGTTATATGACCACACTGCCTGCCTACTCTCATTAACCCGTTATCTTCTGCTTTCCCTACTCTTCCAAATGCCAAGCGAGTCCATAAAGACAAAACCACTTAGACAACAGACATGTGTGCTTTCACAAACTTCACACTTTCCTGGGAAGGGTTAAATTATTCCTGTGTCCAAGCCGACCAATAAGGGCAAAGTTTAGATAAGTCCCTGGGAAAAGGCAGTCTGTTCCAGTCTACTTCGCAAGATCCTGCTCACCCTCCCTAAATATAGGATTTTGCATGCTCCCGTTTCACATGTTTTTATCAGATTTTTCCCACGTCTCAGAGCAGGCACAGTTGGTAGGAAGGGCACTGCGAGCAGCGGCTGATAAATACGGCGCTATTGCTGATTGGCCTCAGGTCACTGCCCCCTTGAGGTATAGTATTTCTTGGTCCTTTTTGTGTGAGTTAACCCTTAACCTGCTTAGAAGCACGTCATTGTGAGTTGAGAGGAGGTGTGGTCACTTGCTGCCAGATTTAGCGCCAGCCAAGCAGTTAGGGATTATCATTAAGTGGATTCAGGGCCAGTTGCCATCCACACTTGGTCCCCGTTATCAGTTCGTTAGCTGTCCTGCAGTGCACTTTCTCCGCCACCAATTTCTTTATATATAATAAACTGTGACCTAATTATGCCACGTTATAAGGTCTCTGTGTCTTTATTTTAGTTAAGTTAAGTTGAGTACGGTAATACAAAGTATAGTAAAGGTAAGAAAAGGCATCCAGGATATGTTGTTTATAGATTGATGCAACTTTTTCCTGTATAATTCTTTGGTCATTTTCAAAGTACACTCAATATGCACTCGATATGCACAACACCTTTGTTTTACACTGGTCATTCAGATAGTCCGCCCGCCGTTTCTAAAAGTACATGCCTGCTCTTCCCTCTCAAGCTCCTCTTTGAAAATAAGTTTTATTTATATCTGACCAGTACAGCTATGGGTACTTATGGTGTGCAAACATTTGTGAATATATACTTGTATATGTACAAGAATAAGCATATACTCAATGCTGCTTCTCAACATGTACTTTGTTTTAACATCAATGTGTGGATGTAATTTTCCTAAATTGGATATGTTCAGAGGAGGTGCTTGAGACCTTTGTTAGCCATCAATTGGATACACTCAATAGATTCACATATGACTCCAATTGAGAAGCTATATAATTTTAAAACATCACTATATTTAAAAAGGCCACAGGGGTGGAAAACATATTGCATTACAAATCTACAGATAGAAGTAACAACTTTCATACTATGATGTTACCATTCCCAACCATTAAATGAGGGATACTTAAATTGCAGTTTATGTGTGTGGTATGGAAAAACTCTGAACACCTTTTAGGTTTACAACAACATAATGAGATGTGTAAAATGTACATTGAGAGAGATTACCCCAAAAGAACTCCAGCACATTATGAAAAAAGCTTTAAAACGTAGAGGGATAACAACTACCTTAAAATGGGATATGATTGGAACATGTATTTGTGTGCTACATGAAACAATAGCCAGTATTTATCTTATGTGCAAAATAATAAACTAATTTGCACCTCTTGCATTGTAACATGGATTGTCCAGGAGCAGACTTACTTCATTTTTTTGCTTTGCTCTTCTTAATGACTTAAGGCCCATTGAATTTATCTTAAATGTTTCTGTATATTTATTTGTTAATTGTAAGTTACAAATATGGTTATCACTTTTAATTTTGGACAGCACAATCACAGTGGTTAGTTGGTGCTGTGCAGTTTAGTGTTTACATCTATTTTCAGCGATCAGGTATTTCCTGTCATGGGGATATGTAGCCGGTGTCACTACCCAGAAGTGTATGGATGGACACCGGAGCATGCATGCAGATGAAGGTTGTTATCTTTAGATTATATAATATCACACTTTAACAGTTGTTATTGAATTGACACATTTTTCTTGGTTACTAATATTGGAAATCATGTGAGTTTATTTTCTTTTGTTAGTCTGAATGTGTGTATATGAGTATGTTTATGTGTGTAGTGAGTGTATGTGTGTATACATCGTTAGGGTCAGGCTTTTCTGGAGATGAGTAGTGATCAAGAACTTCCTATTGTTACCAGGCAGTACATGGAGAATGGTTCAAAGAAATTGTGTGGCGCATGATGTACAAATGACATGTAATTGAGACTCAAGTGTGGGGTGGGACCCTATGGTGTATGTACAGACAAGGACCCCAAATAGTTTAATCCACCACAGATGACTATACAACACTCCATTTATACTGACATTATTTACAAATGATTATCCGTACAATAGGTATGCATCACCCGTGTATCATAAATGTAGATTGCACAGGTGTTTATACCACTCGTATATCATAAACGTTTACCACACTGAAGACATGGAAGTTAGGTTATCCAAAATGCTTGGTAACCATAAATAATACAGTTAATCGAGCACAGAAACAAATAATGCAGTCTCTATAAACCAATTGCACTCTGTACAAGCAACATGACTCACAAATTGCTAACCTTTGTTTCCTTTTTTATGTCCAACAGGGGCAGAAATAAGCTGCTCCACTGATGCATGATAGTTTCCATAATTTCTAATTTGCAGGATGGCGACAAGTGCAGGAAGGGGCAAACTCCCACTCGGAAAATATATTACACATGCCACTTCATCTTGGGATCATTTGGGACACAGGCTTGTCTCTTTGTGCAGCTGCTCCCAGTTAGAGCAGAGGAAAGCAACTTGCACAAATAACAGCTACAATTGAAGTATATGGGGGAATTCAAATCCCCACGTTGTTCTTTAGAACAAAGCGACCACGGACTATTACCGTTACTACGGTAATTTCAACGCTGATTTTTCCTCGCAGCTCTGTGAGCCGTGAGCAAAATCTGCGTTAAGATTACCGTAGCAATGGTAATTAAGCGCAGTCTGCGCTGTTCTAAAGAACAACACTGTTCTATAGAACAACACAGGAAATTGAATGCCCACCTATATGAGAAGTAACACACAACACACATAAAGGTAAGTAATAAAATGTAGTGTAATGTTCGACTCCAGCTGAAACATAGTTTTTAACCTTGTAGATAGACCATACCATCTGTAACGCCAAAGAAACATATTTAAACAGAAGATCACGTGATAGAATTCACAGAAGATGAGTGGAATAAACCGCAGTCTTTACATGCTTGCTTTGTACAATGGAATAAAGTTTTGGGGTTTTTTATAATTAAATTTCCATTCTTACTAAACTGCTGTCACCTATATTCATTCAGCCACATGAAGTAAGGTGCTCACTTCGCCTGATGTCAGAAACACCCCTGAATACACAAGTCAGTTTGTGTTTCCTTAGCAAAACAAATGTAATGTCATGTCGAAACAATGTTTTGTATAAAAGCAATTACCTGGTAAAAGCAAGTAAGCTAAGCTGTACCATTTTCATGGTGATAGCTTGCCAACTGGGTAATACTATTAAACTGCTGTTATATTGCCAGTTAAGGGTGATATTACAGTTTGCCTTGACAGGGAAGACATTTCCTTCTTACATCAATAGGTTGAATTATGTTTAAAATATCTGACAGGTACATCTGCTTTTATACCATACACTTATTTACACCTGTCATAAACTCTGTTCTAACAGTATGTTGACTTTTATATATCTGTAACAGTATGCTGACCTTTTCATATTTATAACATTATATTGACTTTTACATATCTGTTTCCTACATATATTCTACACTAAGGCATTCATATATTTAAAAATAAAGAATATATTCAGAGGCAAACACAGGACTTCTAGAGGAAGAGACGGAGTTACAAATGCTAGATCTTAGAACAAAGTAAAGAAAATAACCACAGTAAACCTGGAACAGACAATTGAGAAGAAAAAAAAGAGAGGCAGTATAGTAAGCATTTGATATAATATAATAATAACTAGTATTTTTACTTGTTTTCAAAAGGTTATTGCAGATCTCTCCATTGACCTCAACACAGTTTAAATGCATCAAATGGAGGAAGAAACATTCACAAAACCATGACACAACATGGCACAGCACACCCAAACACAAAATAAACATATAAGTGACTATGCGGAAATTGGCAACAATGAATTCCACTGTCCATTTACAAGTGTTGCACTAGAGTTAAAAATACTAGCAATTGTATGTAATTTAACACCACTGTAAGTAGAGGGCGGTATACACTGCTCTCCTGGGGAGCATGCTATGATATACCACTCATGTTAGTGTCTCAACCTCTCTGTCGAGTGTGTCCAGGACACAAATTACACTTTGCATCTCTTGTACTTGTTTTCTACATATTATACAAAAATCTTGGTTACTCTATCCCCATAGAGCAAATATTAATTTAATAAGTTATTTGTTGGAGATCCAGTTAAGGCAATTTAGGACACACAATTAATTGACATTCATTATTTGTATATTATGTTATTTTAATAGTGGGTTTATACTAGAGATGCTCAGGCTCGGTTCCCCGAGAACCGAACACACCCGAACTTAGCAGATCTGAGTACCAAGCCGCACCCTCGGAATTGAAAACGAGACAAAATGTCATTCTTATGCTGTCGGATCTCAGATCTCGCAAGTTTTGGATTCCATAAGTACTGTCCTCCACGGCGATCCAGCGCCATTTCACAGAGGGACACAGAAGGGGTAGTACAGTTCTTGGTAGTCTCTAGAGCAGTTGGGCAGTGTCATAGGTAGAAAAGAAAGAGGAGGGGTAACAGTGTTCTTCAAAGTCTCAAGTGACATTCAGGAGAGCTCCGTTGCTAATTGTCATTTCTGAAATAGAAATAATAAGTCTGGCAGACTTGGTCTTCTAAATCTGCAGTCACATTGTACTTCTAAATGACAAAAAGACTATCCTTGCTACAACCGTGTATAAACTCCTTATATTTTCATAAATAGAGTAAATCTATTTCCTCCTGTCGCAACTCCTGTGTGAGATTGACAATCTCCGGATTTAAATTATAAACAAACAGAGTAAACAGGGTGCGTCCAAAGAGGTAAAATAATTTATTAAATTAAAAGTTCAATATAAAAATGGACAGATCTCATACATACAACGTTTGATAAATACAACCTTTAAACATATGTAATAAGTATAATTGGTATTGCAGTATATAGCGTGTTGAGCTCAACAGGTTGTTTTAACACATCTCTATAGAGTATTATTAATTAGGTGTCTGGCCAGTACACCATCAGGATGAAAAACAGATCTGTAATGCAGAATCCTAATTTCAAATGGACAAGTTCTATTAAAATGGGAAGGATCTCACCCGTGTATGATTTTCATCTATAACGTGATGGTACACATTGTACTGTGTTATATAGGTAAAACACAAAGAGGAGAGCTCCATTGCTTTATTGCTAATTGTCATTGCTGAAATAGAAATAATAGGACTGGCACTCTTGGTCTAAATCTGCAGTTACATGTTACTGTACCATAGCTCATTCAGAAACAGGAGAGGGGCAGGGATCAGTGCTGAAACAGAAATTGTAATAATGGGACTGTCAGTGTTTTAAAAGTCTCCAGTGACATTTTACTGTGCCATAGTTAATACAGAAACAGGAGGGATGGCATTGTTCTTGTCACCAGTCTCAGTCATGATGATACTAATCCCTCTACCTCATGTGCTAAAGTCTATGTTCAAGTGCATAGTGGTTTTAAGTCAGGGAAACAAAAATGTAATTAAAAAGCTTGAACTTTTGTAAAGGAAAAAACACCTCTCTAATAAAGGTGTACTTTGATGTAATTGCCGGTAATGGCCTTCCTCATGGAATTTGTAGTTCATTTTACGGAAGAGCTGTCACGATTTTTGGGCAAATCTTTTAGAGCAGACCAAATGTCAAAATGTTGTGCAGACTCATCTGCATCACCACTGGGCATCTTGGGAAATCTAAGTCTTTTCCTAGAAGCAATTTTCAGAGAAGCTGAAGGAGGAGACGTCATTGTGTCATATACCACTTGAGCTGTCAGCTTGCTGACCACAAATTCATTGCATCTCTTGAGATCTGGGTCAGTCGGAAAGAGAGAAAAAACATAGCTCTTAAACCTAGTATCAATCACAGTTGCCAATATGTAATGATCCGATTTCAAGATGTTGGTAAGTCTTGGATCCTGGCGAAGCTAATAAAGTACTTAATCTGAGTCCAATATAAATAGCGGAATTGCTTTGTTTCATTTCCTCCTTCAATTTCTCTTGCTGCTTTTCCAAAAGTCTAATTAGGGGAATCACTTGACTTAAGCTAACAGTGTCTGCACTCTCTTCACAGGTGACTACTTTGAGTTGTTTCAGCACCTTGCACAACATGGAAAGTATTCTCCACTGCGCTGGACTAAAGTACATTCCCCCTAAATTCTATTCTTCTTGCAGCTGCTGCATTCTCCTACATGTTGTTACAGAATCACGAAAATGACCCTAAATATTTCGGGACACAGACAACAACTCCTGCATATCATTGCCATTTTTTAAAAAGTTTTGTACCACCAAGTTGATTGTGTGAGAAAAACAGGGATTGTGAGGGAATTCCCCCCGTTGTAATGCTCTAACAATATTGGTAGCGTTATCAGAAATAACATATCCTCAGGAGAGTCCAAGCAGGTTAAGCCATGTTGCAATGACATCCCTTAGTTTTTCAAACAGATTGTCAGCAGTATTACCACTGACCTGCGACCTTGTCTCGTCTCTGATAATCACCTCTCACTCCCGCCTTCAAAACTTCTCCCGTGCTGCTCCCCACTTATGGAATTCCGTACCACACTCAATCAGGCTTTCCCACAGCCTTCAAATCTTTAGATGCTCTTTGAAAACCCATCTCTTTTTTAGAGGTGACCTTATCCTCGATAACACTATTCACACTAAGGCACCCTTACAACTATCCCAATCTCCACTCTGAGCCACACTCGCTCCTCTTGTTTCAGCTGTGCCCTCTTCCCTTTAGAATGTAAGCCCTCTAATGAACAGTGTCCTCTGTACCCTTTGTTTTCTTGTCTCCATTCATTTTGTCTGCCTTGTCTGTTCTTGTTTTACATATGTCTTGTTTATGTATGTCCTTGTCTTCCCTACTGTACGGCCCTGTGGAGCACTGTGGTGCCCTACAAATCTTCAATAATCATAATAATAATAATAATAATATGCCTCTTAGTGAAGCAGATGATACACAGAGTAGCCTGCCTCTGAAAAATGTGATGTTCTTGGGTACATGCTGCTGCTGTACCTGCTGGTGAAGGTGAATTGCCAACTCAGTGGGCTGTCTCAATCATATAATCTTTAGTTTGCCCAGTTCCGCTTGTCCACATATCTGTGGTTAAGTGTACAGCAGGTAGAATGGCACTTTGTAGCCCAATAATTACATTTTTACGAGCCTTCTGGTAGAGGTGAGGAATAGCTTTTCTAGTAAAATGGTGTCGTGATGGAATTTCGTAATGGGGACAGAAAATCTCAAGTAACTGTCTAAAACCAGCTGCATTAATAGTGGATATCTGATGCAGATCTAATACTAGCATAGTCGCCATGGCGTCTGTGATCCGCTTTGCGACTGGGTGACAGATTTCATACTTGCTTCCTCTTGCCAAGGATTCTTTAACGGTCAATTGTTGTAAACTACTAATAGTCTTCTTCTTGGTCTGCTTCTGGGTTGAAGATCCACCCCCAGCAGCAGGAGCAGCAGCCATGGGCCTAATGCTCAAGGATTTTTCTGAGGAGTCCTGGTGTCTGTGATCCGCTTTGCGACTGGGTGACAGATTTCATACTTGCTTCCTCTTGCCAAGGATTCTTTAACGGTCAATTGTTGTAAACTACTAATAGTCTTCTTCTTGGTCTGCTTCTGGGTTGAAGATCCACCCCCAGCAGCAGGAGCAGCAGCCGTGGGCCTAATGCTCAAGGATTCTTCTGAGGAGTCCTGGTTAGGGGAGGAGTCATCTTGCCTTAGAAACTTGGATGCAGGACTAACTCCGATCACTTGTGAGGATATTGATGATGAAGGTGCTGAGACCTAGCTGAGAGTAGGGAGGTAGCTGATTTTCACAAAAGCTTTCCATTAACTTGCTTCAAATGGTGTAACATGGATGAGGTTCCTACATGGTAAAGGTCCATACCTCTACTGACTGTGGCTTTACAATGCTACAAATGGTTAAACAACTGTTTTCAGGATTTGGGTAAAAATAATTCCACACATAAGAGGTGGATTTTTTGTTCTTATGCCCAGACATGACAATGGCGTTCTTCTTATCACTGGCAAGAACTGCAGCAGTCTTTGTTTGAAAGTGTATGTAAATAATATTGTGAAATGTGAGGTGGTAAAAATGTACTGTAAATTACTTGAAATTAGTGTTATTGAGGTTTATAATAATATAGGGGGGAGTGAATGTATATGGATTTCAGCAAAAAAAATAGGGATTTTAGAAAAAAATAGGGATCAAATACCAAAATCAAAACCAGAACACGGGGGTCAGTGAACATCTCTAGTTTATACAAATAGGTTTCATAGCAGACCTTAATGAATTCAAGGCAACTGTGTTTCTAACATAGTTTACAGCCTTATTGACAACCACTCGCTGCAGAAGTGCTAGGCCTGATTCATGAAGTCACACATACAGAGCGCAATGTGCGTTTGTTCTAAAACACACATAAATTGGGTATACGTATGCCAGAATTCAACAAGAAGTGGATTTGTAGATATATGTGTTTATGGTTATGGGTGTAGGTTTGTTCTGCTCTACCTGACAATACACTGCAGGATACATCCAATACATATGTGGAATATAAAATCACAAAAGAATGCACACAAAAAAATTAACTAAACTAATCTCACCTGTTAATAATATAGTTTTTTTTCCCATGAAATACATTTAGTAGTATCTTATCTGTCTACTGTACATGAAATAATTTTTTACAGTTGCTCCTGATTCCAAACACACGTTATAGCATGCATACACAGCCGTCATCACTAGTATTTGGCACTCAGACTAGAACTGTAGCAAGATATACAGCTGAAAAACAAGTACCTGAGAGATGCCCAGAGCTTGAACCGGATGCTGCTGCATGCGCTCAAGATTGGCACACCCTTACTGTACATTGATTACAGACAAATACACCTTCGCTCTCCTGTTCCCTCCCTGAAATCATAGTCTGTAATACGTGTCCTTTGTGCTCAAACCTGAATTGAACAAGGCTGCGTTCTGTGGTGTATGGTCTGGTTCTGGGCATGTGCACTTCCCCCTCCTGTATTCCACAAGTTCTCAACTCCTCCTTCTCTCCTCCTATTCTGTCCCTCTCCCAAACATGCTGCTTCCACCTTCACAACATATCTAGGATCAGACCCTTTCTCATTCAGGATGGTAGCAAAACTCTCTTCTGCTCTCTCATCATCTTTCACCACAACTATTGCAACCTCCTCCTCTCCAGCCTCCCTCTCACCTACCGATCCTCAGCTCCAGAACTAGCCTTTTTTTTCCTTTCTTGACACTCTGCGTAGGCCTTCTCTCTCTACCAGTCCCTACATTGAAGCCCTGTCCCCTACATAATTCAGTTTAAACTTCTCACCCTTTCCAATAAAACCCTCATATAGTCCTCATCCCTCTCCCCCTTACATCTTTAGCCTTATTTCCCTCCTCACTCTCTCCCACCCTCTCTGCTTTGCCAACAACTGTCGACTTGCCAACCAGTTGATTACATCTTCTTATTACCATATCCAAGACTTCTCCTGTGCTGCAGCCCACTTTTAGTACTCACTCCCAGGGCCGCCAAGAGGAATTTTGGACAGCAACTCTTTGGGCCCCCCTCCACACATAGCAGGAGAAGGCATGTGCACCGTTATCAAAGGGCTTTCACAACCTTGTACTAGATTCTTGTATGGATCCTGGAATGTATGACCTATTTGGAAAATGGATAGGTACATGAAATATGGAAAATAATTAGTGAACACAGCACAGATCACACAGTATAAAATTATATAACAAGAAAAATATGTGTGATAAAAATAGTCACAGATATATATATATATATGTTTGGAAATGGTCAGGTAATGAAACACAATTGTAACTGTATAAGATAAACGGCTGTCTCTAAGGGCTCTGCAACCCCATACAAAGACAAATACAAAATAAACAAAGATGCATTAAACAACCCTTTAACATGTATTCACTAATGATGAGATCTCCAAACTAATGTATTCATAAAGTAACAATATAAGGGAGATTAAATTGCCGGCGATGTGGCACGTGAACATTGCGCTACGCACATTGTCGGCAATTGCAGTAAAATCTTCGCCGCTGGGTATATATGTAAAAGATGTGCACACCTTCAATAATATATATATATTTAAGGGGTTTTTGTTAGCATATATACATTATAATAAAACATAATATTTAACACGCCACCTCCCACAGTCACATCACACCACCCCCCCCCCACAGTCACATCGCACCACCCCCCCTAGACACATCATAAGTTCTCTCCAGCCAAGCCTAACCCCCGCTAGACACATCATAACCCCCCAAGCCATCATAAGCCCCCCATACACATTATAAGCCCTCCCTCAGTGCAGCTTAACCCTCCCTAGGCACAACATAACCCCCCCAGATACATCTTAAGACCTCTCAGACACATCATAACACCCCCACATACATCATAAGCCCCCCAGACACATCATAAACCCCACCCAACCCAGCATACTTACCTAAGCTGAGCAGGTGCAGAGCTGGAACTCCTTCTCCATCCTCTCCAAGCTGCTGTGTGACATCACTGTCTGAGGACTGGGAGCTGCTTTTTTAAGGAAAAAAAAAATTGCCTGACTGTGTGGGGCCTGGGCTCCCCAGGTACCCGCTGCCCCCGATCCCCTCGATCCCCTCTCTGTGCCCCTGCCCACTCCCATGCTCAATCAGACTTTACACTAGTCTTCAACCGTGCCCTAAAAACATTTTTTTATTTAATCAAAGCCTGCCTGGTTTCTTCTTAATTCATCTCCACACTGACATAGTCACTCAGTGTCACCATCTTGTGTCTGAACCTCCCATCTAGATTGTAAGTGCTCCCAAGCAGGGTTCTCTTTCCTGTATTTATTTCTGTCTTGTTCATCATGTAGTTGATTATTTGTTCTGCCGTATTATGTAACTGTCCATATGCTGTGCTCTATGTATGTACTACGCACACTGCTTATTCATGCTATAAATTAATGTTCTTTGCTATCCCCACCTTTGTATGGCGCTGCTGTAGTGCCTTCTAAATAAAAGACAATAATAATTTACGTAAAGTATGTTTTTCTATACTGCACATGATTCATACAAAAAGGTTCATTGGAAGAAATCAGGATATGTTCAGTTTAATAACGGGTTAAATCTAAACCTGATAGAGGAAGTACCTAGACCTGACTTTGCACAACCACAGGACAAAAAGTAACAATATGAATGTACAACTATCTGGACAAATGAACATCATTCTGCTCATTCTGGACATGTAACTCTGATGGTTCTTTGAGCACAAAAGTGAGAACAGTGAGACACACAATTTTGCATCGAGACGCTTTCTGTAAAGTAATTCATGCTTCAGCAGAAAAATACACTAGTTTACATAGTGTACACGAAGACCAGCTCACTGTCGTACACATAGCACGCAGTGTTCAGACTCATTACCTTAGCGTTGTTCCGGGCTCCTGAGGTAAGTCTAGTGGTAATAACTGCCCAAGTAGTGACTGCTCAGTAATACAATTGCACAAGAAGACACCTATTTTACTCTTTCTTCTTCTGCTCATGCAAACAGGTAATTTACCCTCCTGGGAGCTGAGCTTTGACGGTAGGTGGTGCATGAAATGACATTTCTTATGGAAAATTTTGAATTTCTTCACAAAGCATGGAAAATGAAACCCGCTCTCTATAATGTAACATAATGTATTTTAACCGCATGAGCAGCACATGCAGAAAATTCACTGGCCTGAGCAATTTTAACAGTAGTTTTCCTTCTTGTGTTTGGATCAACACACTTTCACATATCTATCTTTTTCAATATTATGATTAGTGAGCTACCGTGACATATCATGAGCCACTTGAAAATGGCTGGCAGCCCACAATCTATCCTAAAACTGAAGGATAATGTAAAATGTTGGAGAGGGGGGGGGGGTGAATCTCTTTACGTAAGGAACAAAACTGGCCTGTGCAGTTATTACAATGTTTAGAATGTGAGGTATATACTGATATACATGATGGCAACAAAAGTTTGACATTGTAAAAATAGTGTTTTATATGCAGAGCTGCCTGTACTGTATAATATACACTGGTCATTATGAAAGAATTCAGTAGCACACATCCCGCATCACCTTAATGATATGTGTGCCACTAAGCACTGCAAGGAAATATCATGAGGCAAAAGAAGATGTATAGTAAATTAGTAAATCTCAAGCTGGATATGACACTTAGCTTCTCTTACTGTTACATCTTTCTGGACATGAAACTGGGCTCATATTGTTGGTAATAACACTAGTTACATCCTGCTGAGCATGGTTCTGAGCACATCTTGCTGGGTATGGTACTTGGCATTGCTGGTTATGTTACTGATAATATTACATCAGAGCGGACACCTTACATACTGATCAGCAATTATAGGGCATATCATTACTGCTGAGGACTACATTGCTGTATATTTTAACATTCATGCTGCTTTGAATCCTCCCAAGCTTATTTGGCTCATCCAGTGAGAGATGACTATCATATATAGGTACAAATAGATTTGCGTGTCAAGATATTTTTTTACTGTTACAGATGATTTACACAGAAATGTACATGCCTTGCTAAAAATCATGTCCTTGTATTTCCACCATCAATGTATTTTGGGCAATATAAATATATATAAGCCTTCCATATCATTTGTGCTTCAATATCAGATTTTAAGCTATTTAGACTATTCTTTGGTACCAGAGCAATAGGTTGTGTTAGCATTTGCTGTGCTTAAGCATTCTGCTGTCTAAACTTCTTATACTGACATGTCTTGCTCTTAATCTTTTTGTTTGCTTGTGGTCCAGCTTCTGAACATTGTCTCCCTCCCCCATCCTAGGCCTGTACATTAACTATTATTTCTGTTTCATCCTTCTGTATAGTCTGCTGCATATTGAGGCCCCATTGTTTATTGTTCCCCCATAGAACTCTAGCACAACCTCTTGCCTTAGCCCGAGGAACACACTTATTAGGGGCAGTGTATTCATATCTTCTCTTTCATTATTGCACTTGGAACCAAGAGAAGAAAACAGCGCTGGAAATTGAGACACTGTTGTCAGCAAATCTATGAATAAATGAGTTTGTGAAAATGTAGAAAACATATAACAATCTTAATTTTTACATAAATTCAAAACAGACATACACTATATAAAAAATAAGTACAAATATTCCTATATACGTGTTAGGAACCCCTCCAGCCGGAACAACACAACCCGGAGTCTACTCTGCCAGTCAGGTGTTCACTGGAGCCCCTGATGGTGGGGACAGGCTGGGCTGCAGACTGACAGAGGGTCGTGAAGTGTATACCGGCTGGGGAGAACCCAGGCAAGCGGAGTGGAATCCAAGCAGAGGTCAGGGGCCAGCAGCAGACAACAGTACCAGTATACAAGCTGAGGTCAGGGGTCACGAGCAGACAGGGAGGTCGGTATTCAAGCCAGAGGTCAGGGTCACGAGATTCACAAGCAAAGTCCAAATCCAAGCCAAGGGTCATACACGGGTAAACAACAGCAAGTCCAATAGACAGGAACAAGGCAGAGAGCAGGTCTAGCAGACTGGATACAGAAATTATAACCGGCAATGAGGAAGCAGACCTCATTGCCTTAAATACAGCCAACAGCCAATCAGAACCTGCCCCTAGACAGAGCCACACTTGCAGGCTAATTGCCAGATACTCAGAAAAGACCAATCAGGGCTTAGCCCTGACATCCACACTTGCAGGCTAATGCCTGCTAATTCAGCCACAGGTTGAATCTTATTATTTGCCCCTAGTGCGCATGCGCGCCCGGCTGCCGAGACGCAGCGCTGAGGAGGCGTCCGGCCGTTGCCTTGGGAGTTGGAGGGAAGTGACGTCCCGGTCGTAATGGTGACGGCCGGGATGCTGGGGCAGACAGGAAGCGAGCCGTGGTGGCTGTGAGTACCGCCGCGGCTCGTGACAGTACCCCCCCTTGAGGAGGGGTTAAGGAACCCCGACATCCAGGTTTCTTTGGAAATTCTTTGAAGAATTCTTTCAACTGTTTAGGAGCATGGAGTTGTCTCTGCGGAATCCAAGACCGTTCTTCTAACCCACGATTCCTCCACTGCACTAAGAAGTACACCTGCCCTTGCACTTTTTTCGAATCCAGGATTTTCTGAACAACGTATCTCTGTGGCTTGCTTGAAGACTGGGCTTGAGTTGGATAAAGTACTGGCTTCAATAGAGAACAATGAAATGTGTTGGGGATTCTCAATGAGCTCGGAATTTTTAGCCTAAATGTGATAGAATTCACCTGCTTAATGATAAGGAACGGACCGATGAACTTAGGGCCCAACTTCTTGCAAGGCTGTCTGAGCTTAATGTTTTTTGTAGACAGCCACACTTTCTGGCCCACCTTGAGGGAGCAGATGGTATGGTGGCGGTCCGAATTTTTTTTTGCGACAAATGAAGCTTGTCTCAAAGATGACTGTACTTTCCTCCAGATAAGTCTGAGATCCCTTGCAGTGGAGCGGATCTCCTGGACACCAACTGACTTGAGTGAATACAAAGAGTTAGATCTAGGGTGAAAACCATAATTGCAAAAAAACGGAGAGGTCTTGGTAGATGAGTGAGAGGAATTATTACAGGCAAATTCCACCCAGGGTAACAAGGAAGACCAATTATCATGGAACTCCGATGTGTAGCATCGTAAAAACTTCTCTAAGGACTGGTTAACCCTTCCAGTTTGCCCATTTGACTGAGGGTGGTATGCGGATGACAAACTGACCTTGATTCCGAGAAGGGTACAGAAGAATTTCCAGAATTGTGCTATGAACTGAGAAGCCCGATTGGAGACGATGTCAGTAGGGAGTCCATGGAGCCGGAAAATATGTTGAATGAATAAGACGGCCAAATCCCGAGCAGAAGGCAATCTGGTTAATGGAATGAAATGTGACATTTTGCTGCACCGGTCTACCACAACCCAAATGGTATTGTGTCCTGCAGAAGGTGGTAGATCAACTATAAAGTCCATGGACAAGTGTGTCCATGGTTTTGCAGGAATGGCCAAAGGAACTAACTGACCTACTGGACGGATCCTGGGGACTTTGTTTCTGGCACAAACCTCACATGAGAGGACATGACTCTTGACGTCAGCAGACAAGGATGGCCACCAGACCGTACGGTAAAGGATTTCCAGCGTCTTGTGAATTCCAGGGTGTCCAGCAGACCTACTGTTATGCGCTTCTGCAAGAACCACCTTCCTTAAATGGACTGGAACAAAGAGACATCGCTCCGTAGTAGTATCAGGGGCTAATCTCTGGAATCTCTAAAGTGTGATACTCAGATCTTGGGTTAACCCAGCATGGATTACGGAAGGAGGAATAATAGGCTCTGGGTTTGTGACTGGAAGTGGTGTGCCAAGAAACTTCTGGACAGAGCATCTGCCCGGACATTTTTGGAACCTGGTCTGTAGGTGATCAGGAAATTAAACCGGGTAAAGAATAACAACCAACGGGCCTGTCTGGGATTTAAACGTTTGGCTGATTGTATATATTGAAAATTCTTGTGGTCGGTAATGACAGAGATCTGATGTGGAGCACCCTCCAACCAATGCCGCCACTCCTTGAAGGCCAATTTGATTGCCAATAGTTCTCTATTACCGACATCATAGTTGGCTTCTGCTGAAGAGAACTGACGAGAGAAATAGGCACATGGGTGTAAACGATTAGTATGAGGATCCTTCTGCGATAGGATGGCACCAGCACCAACGTCCGAGGCGTCGACCTCAAGAACAAACGCCTTAGCTGGATCCGGGTGTCTAAGGACCTGAGCAGAGACAAAGGCCTTTTTCAGGCTTTCAAATGAGGCTACTGCTTGGGGCGACCAATTGGTTGGATCCATTCCTTTACGGGTCTGGGCGACAATGGGAGCCACAATGTCAGCAAAGCCGTGAATGAATCTTCTATAATAGTTGGAGAAGCCCAGGAACCTCTGCGCCTTAAGATTGTTTGGTTGCACCCAATCCAAAATAGCCTGAACCTTAGTTGAATCCATGGAGAATCCCTCAGAAGAGATTCCGTAACCTAAAAAGGATACCTTCTGCACTTCGAACTCACACTTTTCAAGCTTGGCGTAAAGGTGGTTCTCTCGCAATTTTGGTAGAACTTGTTTGACGTGACTCTGATGTGCGGACAAAGATCTGGAATAGATGAGGATATCTATCATCTAAATAGACGACCACGAAACAACCAAGGAAGTCCCAAGAACTTCATTGATCAAGTCCTGGAACACTGCAGGTGCATTGCTAGGGCCAAACTGCATGACCAGATATTCATAGTGGCCAGAGTGCTTATTGAATGTCGTCTTCCTTTCAGCTCCTTCCTTGACACGGATGAGGTTATACGCTCCACGAAGGTCGATTTTTGTGAAGACAGTAGCCCCTCTCAATTGATCAAATAATACCGAGATGAGCGGAAGGGGATAGGTGTTCTTAATTGTGATAAGATTCAATCCCTGGGAGTCTATACAGGGTCTTAGTCCTCCATCCTTTTTGGATACAAAGAAGCATCCTGCTCCTATGGGAGATTTAGATGGCCTGATAAAGCCTTTCTCCAGGTTTTCATCGATGTATTCCTGCATGGATTTGGTCTCTGGACCAGAGAGGGAGTACAAGCGCCCCTTAGGTAACTTGGAACCAGGAATAAGCTCAATGGCACAGTCGAAGTCACTGTGTGGTGGTAAGGTATCAGCAGCCCTCTTGGAGAACACATCCCAGAATTCATGATATTGTGAGGGAAGCTGCTCCGGAATAGACTGAATCATACGCAGACAACAAATCAAAAATGACTAAGTCCACGGCGCAAAGCAATGTATCAAATCCAAAAGGCAGCCTGTAGCAAACTATATAGGAAACACCAATCCCTATCAAATATATATATATACACACAGCAAATTTGCAAACAGGCGCCAATCATCTGTCAGTTCAACAAAAAATGTAAAATCAAAAAAGTCCAGAAAAAATATATATAAAAATGTAGAGGAAGTTCTATGTTCCAAAAGACAGTTATGGAATCTTCTGATCAAGTCGAGTGTTCCAATATTCCTCATAGGTCATACCAAATAGTATAATAAAAACAAGCCTGTACGCAAGATGCAACTCCCCAGACTCGTCGGTCCTCCAATCCACAATATCACTCGAAAATACCGGACAGATAGCGCGGTCAAATTATGCCCAAGATGTAGCTCCCCACCAACATCGATCCAACAATGCAGAGCTTCCTTCAATTAAATCGAACTCCAAAAAAGGGGAAAATGCTCCATAGTGTGACAACGTATGGGTAATTTATTGCAAACAATTAAACATGAACAAACACATAAAACGTCAGGCGGGACCTGATCAGTAGGGATAGATGGACCCTTACCGTGCTCAGAAGGGCAAAAAGCGTGTCTAAATGTAGTGAGTCAAATCCCGGGATTTGACTCACTACATTTAGACACGCTTTTTGCCCTTCTGAGCACGGTAAGGGTCCATCTATCCCTACTGATCAGGTCCCGCCTGACGTTTTATGTGTTTGTTCATGTTTAATTGTTTGCAATAAATTACCCATACGTTGTCACACTATGGAGCATTTTCCCCTTTTTTGGAGTTCGATTTAATTGAAGGAAGCTCTGCATTGTTGGATCGATGTTGGTGGGGAGCTACATCTTGGGCATAATTTGACCGCGCTATCTGTCCGGTATTTTCGAGTGATATTGTGGATTGGAGGACCGACGAGTCTGGGGAGTTGCATCTTGCGTACAGGCTTGTTTTTATTATACTATTTGGTATGACCTATGAGGAATATTGGAACACTCGACTTGATCAGAAGATTCCATAACTGTCTTTTGGAACATAGAACTTCCTCTACATTTTTATATATATTTTTTCTGGACTTTTTTGATTTTACATTTTTTGTTGAACTGACAGATGATTGGCGCCTGTTTGCAAATTTGCTGTGTGAATCATACGCAGAGGCAGTGACAAACAAGACTGTGTACCTAGGTGAACTTTCCCCTCATTCCCTAGGCATGCTCTTTTCCCGGCTTATTTGGGCAGGAACGGGAGAAGTAGCCTTTAGTGCCAGAATAGAGACATAGACCTTGTGATCTTCTCCTGTCTCTATCCTCAGGAGAGAGACGATACGCTCCTAATTGCATAGGCTCCTCATCATCTGTGGAAACAGGAATCAAGGCAGATGGAGGAGAAGATGCCTCCATTTCAGATTTTCGCTCTTTAATTCTCCTGTCAATTAATGGAGAGGTGCATCAGATCCTCCAGTGAGGTAGGAGACGGATATTGCACCAAGGAGTCTTTAATCTGTTCCGACAGACCTAGACGAAACTGACTGCGCAAGGCAGGGTCATTCCATCCACTGTCAGGTGACCATCTACGAAATTCAGCACAGTATTCCTCTGCCGACCGCCGGCCTTGTTTCAAGGCCCGTAGATGAGCTTCAGCAGAGGCCATTTGATCCGGGTCATCATACAGTAGACCTAATGCCTCGAAGAAAGCGTCTACTGACTGCATGGCAGGACTAGTCTGCGGCAAGGAAAAGGCCCAGGACTGGGGGTCACCCTATAGGAGGGAAATGATAATCCCGACTCTTTGTTGCTCTGAACTGGAGGATCGGGGTCTCAACCGGAAATAGAGCTTGCAGCTCTCCCTGAAATTCCGGAACAGGGATCTATTTTCGGAGAACCGATCCGGCAAATTCATCTTAGGTTCACAGGTGGAGCTCGGAGTGGGTTGTGAGGTTTTCACAGCTTCATCTTAAACGGACAAACGTTCAGACAATCCCTGGATCATTTGGTACAGGGACTCCACATGGCCCGCTAGGGCTTGCGCCGGAGACAGTGAAGTTCCGCTTCCATCCATCTCAAACTTGGTCTCCGGAACGTCTGTTTAGGGCCAGTTATAATGTTAGGAACCCCTCCAGCCGGCACAACACAACCCGGTGTCTACTCTGCCAGTCAGGTGTTCACTGGAGCCCCTGATGGTGGGGACAGGCTGGGCTGCAGACTGACAGAGGGTCGTGAAATGTGTACCGACTGGGGAGAACCCAGGCAAGCGGAGTGGAATCCAAGCAGAGGTCAGGGGCCTGCAGCAGACAACAGTACCAGTATACAAGCTGAGGTCAGGGGTCACGAGCAGACAGGGAGGTCGGTATTCAAGCCAGAGGTCAGGGTCACGAGATTCACAAGCAAAGTCCAAATCTAAGCCAAGGGTCATACACGGGTAAACAACAGCAAGTCCAATAGACAGGAACAAGGCAGAGAGCAGGTCTAGCAGACTGGATACAGAAACTATAACCGGCAATGAGGCAGCAGACCTCATTGCCGTAAATACAGCCAACAGCCAATCAGAACCTGCCCCTAGACAGAGCCACACTTGCAGGCTAATTGCCAGATACTCAGAAAAAGACCAATCAGGGCTTAGCCCTGACATCCACACTTGCAGGCTAATGCCTGCTAATTCAGCCACAGGTTGCCACAGGTTGCATGCGCGCCCGGCTGCCGAGACGCAGCGCTGAGGAGGCATCCGGCCGTTGCCTTGGTAATGGTCGGGAGTTGGAGGGAAGTGATGTCCCGGTCGTCATGGTGACGGCCGGGACGCTGGGGCAGACAGGAAGCGAGCTGTGGCGGCTGTGAGTACCGCCGCAGCTTGTGACAATATGTACAACTGTTTAGGATTATATAAACTCTGATTAGTGCACTGATCTACAGTTAAATAAAACTAATATTCAAAATTTCACCTATAACCATATAACATATATATCAGTAGTATTTCTTTTAATCACCAGTATGATGTTAGGGCCTCACCCCTATTCGGACACATTTATATTTTTGCAATTGTATTGACAAAAGGATTATATTCAACAATACAGTGAATTGTCTTGGCCTTTTATCTATCTCTTTCGATTACAATCTAGGAGGTATATTTACTAAGGTGTGGGTTTGAAAAAGTGGAGATGTTGCCTATAGCAACCAATCAGATTCTAACTGTCATGTTGTAGAATGTACTAAATAAATGAAAACTAGAATCTGATTGGTTGCTATAGGCAACATATTCACTTTTTCAAACTTGCAGTTTAGTAAATCTAACCCTAGATATCCAGACTCTAATGTTTTTTAATTCAGCCAATGCGGAACAAACTTTTCCAGACTGAATGTGATTCTCATTAATATATATTCAGATTTGAACCAAGAAATAGCACAGACATGTCTCAATTATGCAACAAGATGTATCCACACAGTTAGTCTGTCATCATAAGGTGAATCTCATTTTAGCAGATGAAACACAAATACATATAACTACTGTGCTGTTTGCTTGAGCAATCTCCCAGGCCATGCTATACCTCCACAACTCAACCTTTGTTCCCAACAGCAGGCTTAACACTGTGCGCTCAGTTCATGTTGCCAGCTGCCTCACTTCGGCAATATGTTCTTATTGCGCTGATTTGTGGTGCCGCAACATTTGTGGGTATCAGAGGATACTGTAATGGATGGATACTGTGTCCATGGGACCCACAAGTTTAGAAATTAGTAATTGTTCTGATGTGTTTCATAGCATGAATGAGATTTCTTCAGAAGACAGAGTTGGAGACATCTCAAGATGCGTCCAGCACCAGGGCCATCTTTTCCATTGGGCACGATGGGCAGCTGCCCGGGGGCCCCACGGGCAAGCGAGCCCCATAGGGCCGGCTCTTAATGAGAATACATAATCCTGCAAAAGAAAAAAACCTGCAAAAAAAACCTTCAAGGGTCACTGAGCAAGTACATCTATCTATCTCTATCTCTATATATCTATATCTGTATCTTTATCTGTATACATCTATATATCTTTATCTATATCTATATCTATACCTAGGGGCCCCGGTGCACTGCTTTGCCAAGGGGCCCATAATGTTGTTAAGATGGCCCTGTCCAGCACTGTACCTATAGCATATGTACCTTGTTTACGTCAGGCATATATATACACACCATCCTATACACAACCAGGTCATATGCACAAGAAAAGTTTGTTAACATTTGTTATGACAGGGAAAAACACATTCTTCATGCTTGCTTTAAGACAGCAGACATAATATTCCTTCTTGCCTACAAATTAAAGTTGCACACAAAATATGTTTAAAATACTTCTACAAAATCATATCTGGTTGAGCTCAATCATCTGTTTAATAATTAGTGATGCTATTATAATTTTTTTTTCCTTTTTTTGTTCTATTTATGTCTAATTAAAATATTTAATATATGAACCATTCCATTCTATTTATTCAGCCCTAGAGAGTAGATTAATACTAATATTTCATTAATAGATTTAATAATTAATTAAGGATCCCATTTTTATATATATATATATATATATATATATATATATATATATATATATATATATATATATATATGTAATATATAATTTTTTATTTATATTTTTTTATATCTTCATCAACTATTTGTTTATTATTCATATCGTTTTGGTCAGTGATGTATATGTTTTCTTGATGTATACTGCAGTATATTACATCTCCTACTCTCTTTCTATTTTTTCATGTATATCGCATTAAACAATTATCTATTACACATTATTTTATCAGTAATTTTTATATCATTAACTATATTTAAAATACAGTGTGATATTGTTTGCAACAGACACATATTGTAGATCATATTTTCTCAGTTTCTCGGGAGGCTTCATTGAGGAAACTCAGTTTGTCCTTGTATATTTTTCTACGCATAGGGCATGTCGCATTGTTATGATCTCTTGGTGTTGATGCTGGTTCTGTTGGTGGGGTGACATCCTCTGGAGTTCCTGTCTCAGATGATGGAGATGGAAATATGTTCTTGAAACGTGAAACATTCCTTGTCACAGTATTATTCTCATCTCAAGCAACAATCATTGTTCCTTTCCGCTTTATTATAGTCATTGGACTCAGATGGATGGCAGTCATATCTTTACTACATTTTGTTTCATAAGAATATAATCTTCTTGCAAGTGAGAGACCGTGGCTCTACTATTTTGATGTGTATATTCTTTAGCTTTTTGCTTTTTAAAAAAATTCCTATTTATTATCATATTTTTAACTCTGAAACAAATTTTATTCAGTTGTAACCAGTGGTCATAGTGATCATTTAGAAGTGGCGCCATGAAAAATGAGCGAATGGAATTTGATAGTTTTACAGTGAGTGCAGTAGAAGAAGTGGGGTTATAGTATACCCCCGTATACTAGCCCACTTTAATCACTGTTTGTAATCCAATGTAGTTGCTATTCTTATGCTATGAATGCTCTGAGTGCAACATAAATACAATTAAGATGCTATGACAGTGACAGAACATGCTACTTCTCATGGGTCAAGCCCTTCCACAGCATCTGCCACAATTACAGCCTAAGGCATACATATAAATGTACAAGTGATGATGTCCATACAGAGAAACATGTTGTCGCCATAAGAATCCCAGCACTTTTGTTCTTAGAATACCCACAGAAGGAGCACAGCTCCTAACAATGACTGACAGATCTCGGCTGCAGCTCACAAATTAATATGCTGGTATATTCTGTCTCATTATCAGTGCTTCAGTTACTTTTGGATAATTAGGTAATGATAACACAGTCGACGCTTTCTTCCCTTGGAGGTTGTTCTAGCACAGACTGCACTACAAGAAACAAATCTCCAACAAACCAGTTTGTCTCTGTAGGTGCTCCGGCATTAACTTAAATGTTTTCTTAAATTACAAATTACAAAAGTTCTTTCTAAATATGTGTTATTCAATTGAATAAATAAGAGTTAGGAATCAAGACTTTTTTTTTACCAAAACACTGCAGCAGAAAGCAATTTTTTCTTCCTTTAACTTATTATTTTCAACAGACATTTGTGATTTCTGAAACATCTATAACAAATAGATAAAGGTGGGGGGATTACAAGAAAATAAACTTGAAAAATGTGTAGTTGGTGTGTATACAAGAATGCTGAATTTTAGAGTCGGGTGTAGTAGAGTAAATATTATACTGATGGTTCAGGAGTTGTCAGATGATTAGAGAACCGTTGACTTCGACGTTGATGAAAAATCTAGGGGGACTAAAGCCAAGTGAGAAGTTTCGGTTTATCTTGTAGGAAGTAAGTTATTTTTCCATCCATGTGAATGACAAATCTGCTTTTTAAATATAGAAACAGGGGGATTCGCGCAAATTATAGATTTTGCTGCAGCCAGAATGTGGGAGGCAAGTAGTATCGAATGAGAGGATAAGTCTTGGGGAGATAACTAGCAGTAGGGGCTGGCTGACAAATTTTAGGCCTGGGGGCAAGACTTGGCTCAGCAAATTATTAGGAACATTTTAAAAGAAAACAAAATTCAGGTAGCCCAAAGACCCAGCCCAAGGTAGCCCACTTTGAGACCGGCCCAAGGGGCAGATGCCCACATGCCCGCAGTCCAGCCAGCCAGCCCCTGCCTAGGAGGAATATCCAATGGTCTTTTGGAACTGGTGCTTCTAATAGTGAATTCAGGAGATTGTGAACACCAAAAGAGAGATATCTTTGGACAGGTACACCACGAGTGGTATAGGGTGCTCCTGTGCCGAATTCCTCCAACAAGCCATATCAGAGTTAGAAAACATCTTGTGATGTTTATCAGGTGTATTGAACAACCTGTAAAATAGTATGTAGGCTGTCTCTTTAATTGAGATTGTGATAATTCGGGCTCGTATTTCTTCCCAATAATGCTCTTTGGGAGGGGGGCCAAAATCTTGAAAGCAATCCTTTTAAAAATCATAAAAATAAACTTCACTATAGACTAGAATAAAAAAAAGTTAAATGCACAGATTTAAATTGTTGATGATAGGTACACATTTTATAATGGTTTTTGGATTAGATTGTTTTATAATAATTTCTGTATAAAATCATTGCTGATGATTCATTTTAACAGCAGCATTGTAATTGTTTACAACTATAGACTGCATATGTATCTTGAATGTGAATAGCATTCATAAGGATATCTATGAATAGCTGCGGGCACCATTATAATATTTTTTATCATGATTGGCTAATTTGTTTAAATGATATCAATAAAAAGATTAGTCTGTTTCTTATAATAATTAAAACAGATGTGACTTATAAATTTGCATTTCTAAACATACAAATTGCTAAATGACCAAATAATTATTTAGATATGTAGCTTGGAATTAATTTAATATATATTATCTTAGTTGAGTTATAAGAAAAGTAACACTCTGGGACACCGAATCTAGATATTACAATTAAAACAGTGTTTCAGTTTGCCGGGCAAAATTATTCTAATCCGATTTTACACAACTCTGTGGATATGATTTATATTATATTAAATACATAATGTGACTATATATATATATATATATATATATATATATATAAATATATATACTATCACCTTTATAAAAGGTGAATACATAACCTCTCAAATAAATTTTTCCTGAATGGAAGTGTTTATGACCCTTTGTGACACAATCCACAATGCTTGGGTTCAAATCCATCACAGCAAAAACATTTTTGTGCCATTAATAAAACTCTACCTCTGACAAGATGTCCATTGATTGGCACATGAAGGTCTCAAGCGCTGTATGGTGCAAGATTCAATAAAACCACTATAATAAAGATGCTGCAGTCACAAGGATCATTGACAGCTGTACCAAAACACGAATGCAGTTCACACCAGCAGCAGTGCTAAACATGGGTCAGAGGAATTTCCCCCTTACCCGCAGACCCACATTTTGTACTGTCATTTCCAAATAGGTCACCAAAAAGCAAGACTGACCTAGGAAAATCAAGACTTTTGGTAAATATATGATTAACACTCATGTTTTGTTACAGAGATCAATCCTTTGCCTGTAGCAATTCCTAAGTGTTATTTTGCCTCTTGTTTTATTTTTGAATAAAAATTCCCAGGAAGTACTTGTATGAATGCTCCCTAAGAGTGAAAATAGGTTTTGACTGCCTGTTAATCAAAATCTACAACAATAGCCACATCCAAGGCCAGATCTGGATTACCATCAAACTAGGGTGTTTGTTACAAGTACTTCCTATCTCCTGTTCTATTACATGGCTCCCTTGGTGTTTATTTAAGTATCTGTGTGACAATCTCAGTGAAAGAGGTTGCAGTGTACTATCCTATCCATCCCACGAAGACCTTGATAAACTGCAAACTGCCAGAATAACTCCAAAGGTAAGAGACTGCAGGATCAGCTTGTGACAAACCTCCCCTGGATCCTCCTCTCATAACACAACCCAACGTCTTCTATTAAATACAAATGTATTCCAGTACGAGCAAGCTGTCACGCCTGGCTTGGCTGCTGCTCTGATGTTGTGCAGACTTCAGAAATAGGTGTCAGAGAGATCTCAGCTCATGTTAAAGGGAACAAGCAAAGCAGAGGAGAGGGGAAAAGACACTGAGGATGAAGAACAAAATCAAAAGGGGATTTGATTGTAGTGAGGAATACAGAATAAATATACTGCAAACATATAAAAGTATTAGTCTTTTTGTTGTTGTTTTTAACCATTGCTTTTACTGTAGTTTGGAATATAATAATAATAATAATAATAATAATAATAATAATAATAATACTCTTTTGTGGCTCTTAAACTGTTGTGGAACTACAAGTGACAGTCTAAAAAAAGACAAACCACAGTTAAACAAATACATATTTTCACATGTTTATTAAGCTATAATTTCTAAACATCAGAGGACTGGCTAGCATATTTTGTCTGTCTTATCATATTTGGTTCTGTAATAAATCACTGAGTGATAATAACATATGTTTTGCTTTAAATACATACATATTTACATGCACATAAACAGTTGGTGTGCTATATAAAAATGCATTAATTTTAATTAAAGCACATGCATGTCATTACTATATTTCAGAGACAGAAGTTGAAAGGAAAAGTGAAGTAATGTACCGTATACTGTATATCCATTAATGTTCAAAATTGCTTATTTTTTCCGTGGCAACCAGGAGGATTCCTATCTATTCCCTATATATTTCTGCAGTGATAAATATACACATTGGGGACTAGTATGTACACAGCTATTTCACATCTGACAGACCGGCCTTAAATCTCTGTCTTCTGCATGATCTATGATCTCCCTGTGGGGCTTCTAGTCCTATAGAATAATGATGGTTATTATTTTTATAACCTCCATGCCTTTGTAATCACACAAAGGAAGATAAAGAGGGGTCGGTAGGTCCCAGCTGCCTGCTTGATTGTATGTTTAATCCATGACATCTCCCACCCTCCCAGTACAGAGGCTGAAGAGGAGGTCATTGTGTGTTGCTAAAACCCACCAGTGCACATTGCACTTAGGATACTATACATTTATCATGCACTTCACAATATTCACAGGCTCTTCAGCATATTTATGCACCACTAGTTGTATTGCTGTTCTGTGGCAGGGAACATACAACTCTTCTGCGATTATCACCAGGGAACTGTTTTACATATTTAAATTGTAAGATTATATGTACACATTGCACTATTTTTTTTTAACTACATTTGAATTACAGGACTATTACTAAGACTCACTGGGGCTGATTGAATTCAGCACAAAGTCCGGGAGGAACCCCATGCAATATGCAGTTGTACCTATTTCTGGGTATTACGGTACCTAAAACATTGCTGACGTTTTAAGCACCGAAAATACCGTGGAGTCTCATCATGCGAGGCCATACCTCCCAACTGTCCTGTTTTTGGCGGGACATCTCACATAATGGGCAACAAAGGGGTGGGACTTAACAAAAAGTGTGTGTCATTTTAACCAAATGTGACCATTTGTTAGTGTATGGGTGGAACAGGGGCAGGGCTTATTTTGTCCTGATTTCGTGATACTAAATGTTGAGAGGTATGTGCAAGGCTCTGATGAGACTTCATCTGAAATTGACTTATTTATGAACCTTAAAGGTAAAAGCTCTGATAGCGCAAATTGTCCAAATATACCCGGACAGGTTCAGAAGAGAAAAATATGTGCCAATGCAGAGTTGCTCTTATCTGACACTTGCATCTCCTTTTGTCTGGAGAAGGGTAACGGGACATACTTGCAGGGACAGGCGGCTACTAGAGAAAATGAGGCAAAACATCAGCGTTACGTTGTCGGATCTCTCGAGTTTTGGATTCCATAATTACCGCCCTCCACAGCGATCCAGCGCCATTTCACAGAGGGACACAAAAGGGGTAGCACGGCTCTTGGCAGTCTCTAGTCCAGTTGGGCAACGTCATAGCTAGAAAATAAAGAGGAGGGGTAGCAGTGTTCTTCAAAGTCTCCAGTGACAATCTGGAGAGCTCCATTGCTCCATTGCTAATTGTCATTGCTGAAATAGATATAATAGGGTTGGCAGTCTTGGTCTAAATCTGCAGTCACATTGTACGGTGTTATATAGCTCACACACCAACAGGACAAAAAGATTTTAGCACAAATCAGGCACATGTGAAATGAGGATGGTGCCCTGATGAGAATTAGAGATGTTCAGGCTCGGTTCTCAGAGAACCGAGCCCACTCGAATTTAGCAGATCCGAGTACCGAGCTAAGCTGGCTCGATACTTTCATGATTGAAAACGAGGCAAACAGCGAGGGATCCCCCCACAAAAGCTGCTACCAGCACTAGGCTATAACAGGCTGGCTGTATGCCCTAGTGGAACTAAAAATTGTGCCCTCCCCCTCTACTCCTTTAGAACGTGTAGTTCTACAACTGCAAGCATACCCAAACACACTTGGCATGTCAGAGCTTTGCTGGGATCTGTAGTGCATGCAAGAAAAAGCTGAAGTAGCTAAACTTCATTACTCATTAATCCACTGCACCGAGGGAGTGAGGGCGCGGATAAATGGGATGAGCCCAAGGCTTACAACACAGAGTTGTTTTCTTCTAGGGAGAGGGGCACATTTTCTTGTGTGGGCTTGATTCCACTAGGGAATTCAGACCCATGCTGAACAGGTTAGGGCTGGTTTATATTTGACAAGGATATTGTTGCTATGGGTTCCCCTGTTACAGCAAGTCATAGCCTAGTGCCCTAATTTTGCCGCTACCAGTTTATGTTTTGAGCGCTGGTGTAGGAAACACTTCATAGGCGGGAAGGGCACTTTTATTAACAGCATGCATTAACGTATCATCATGCTTTACTCATGCACACACATTTACGGTACTATGATAATCTGAAATTCAGTATATAGGTGTAGATACACATTTTTGTGTGCATCTTTTTAAAGCATAAATTACACTCATTTAGCAGTCAACGTTGCACCAGGCCCAAAATACTTAATGCAACTACTAATTAGCTAATCTGTAGTGTAATAAAGAGAGTGGTTTTCCACAGGCCTCTAAGAGAGGAATCAGCTATTCAGTTGACAGGCTGTAGACAGGGTTACACACAGGTACAGCAGTGCACCTAGGTTCAGAGATATTCAGATCTGAGACATGTGTACCAAAGTAGAAGTATAAAATGAGATTTAACTTACATGCTTTGAAAGTGTCTTTTCCACAGTTACAGAAGGCTGATGGGGTGTATCTGCAAGAAAAAAGTAATTAGAGAGCATCTGCAGGGAATTACTTTGTGAAAGCAAAGTGGGAGTGTCATCTATCCATCAAGCTAAGGCTGTGGGAGGAGTCCCAAGTATAAAACTTGTATTGTTATTTGCAACCAATGCCAAACAGAGGCCTATGAATAGACAGTAGGTTTATGTCTAGCCAGGGATAAGTTGCCTGGTGTCAGTCTGATGAAGTGTATGCTGTCTTATTGTGAAGGAATAATAAAAGCACTGTTTTGAGCAATAAGATGTTTGTGTGTGAATCACCAAGAGGGTGCATGTGTCACAAGTGGTGTCAGAAATGTGGATCAGCAAGGACAGCAAGAGCACAGCTATCCATCCAGCCAACCAGATGCAAGTTTGAAAATCTGCATGGGAGTTTGCATAGTGGAGCTGAAGTTGAAAAATCTCATGCACTCTGCACAAACTTGGTGTAACCTGGGACAGATTATGTGGCCAGGGAAGAGTATGATTGCTTAAAAAAATGTATACAGAGGAAAACTTCTGTCTTGTACAAGAAGTGTGGAATTTAAAGCAGCAGAGAGAGCAAGAAAATGTGGTCTTTGAATCCATGAAAGAGACATTTAAAGAGTTATATGAAGGAAAAGAAAAAGCAGTAGAGGCTCTTAAAGAAACTCCAGAGAGATTGCAACAGGGAGAGCAGGAAATTGTGGGGTTTGAATATTTGAAAGAGGAGTTGAATGTGTTGCAGAAATTATGTGAAGAAAGATGAAAAGTATTGGGAGCTCTTAAAGTGATAGCAGCAGAGAAAGACCAAAAAATTGCTATTTTAAAACAAAGCTTATCATGGTTCAACAAGAGGTGCACACATTAAGAGAGTCTGTAAAGGAACTTGTGGAGTGCAAATTAGAGAGGTTTTGCCTGACTTTAGAGCATGACAGCTTGAACAATTACTCCATGAACAAAAATACTCTTTCTCTTAGGTATGCAGAGGAATGTGACCAAGCTGTGGCCTTGGCATTCTCTCTGAGGGGCCTAGTAAACATTATGGATGAGAGCACCCAAGTGTGTAAACCTGAGGCCCCAGTGCACAAGGAAATGTCTCCCAGTGCTGTTCAGCCCTAGATGTCTCCCAGTACTGTTCAGCCTGAGGTGTCTCCCATTGTTATTCAACCCAGAGTGCTTCATAGCACTGATCGGTCAGTGGTGCCTCATAGCACCGATTGGTCAGGGGTGCCTCATAGCACCGATTGGTCAGTGGTGCTTCATAGCACTGATCAGTCAGTGATGCCTTATAGTGCTATTGCTAATCAAGGTCCAGCAATAAGGTTTTCTGACCAGAGGTGCTTCAGGTGCTGAGAGCTTGGTCACTTTAAAAGCAGGTGCACTAGACCCCAAAAACCCATGGACTGTTTACTTGCCCAATCTAGGCCTGCCTTCTAATCGTGATGTTCTCAGAGTTCCATAGCCATAAGACCCACTTTACGTAAAGTGACTGTGCAGGTGAACAACAAAGTAGACCGGGCAGTCGCAGACTCTGGGAGTGATCTTATGCTAGTTTGCAGCTCTGTTCTGGTTGGAGCCAAGCTCTCACGGTTGCTCAGAATTAAAGTGCGCTGCACATATGGGGCAGCCAATAGTTTAAAAATAACTATTTTGGCCATAAGACTCAAGCGGAAAAATGTGGAGATAGTGGTTGTTATAGCGCCTAAACTGCTGTATCCCCTTTTTCTAGGGTGAAACTTCCCATTGATTAAAGAGGTCCACAGTGAGCAAATCTGTCCAGACATGCTGGCAACTGATACACCGGTCTTAGAGGATCTGTCTAAGGAACCACAACATCTGGACCGTGACATTTGGGAGCGCCCAAACCGAAATGCTAACCTGGGGCTCACGGAAAGACTTCCACAGAAACCTAGACAGTCAAAATCAGCATTGGCTGGTGTCGTCAAGGATGTACCCGCCCCACCTGTTGGCAAGGGTGTAGACTGGTCTGACTATCCCAAACTGTTACTGTAATGTTGGGGATATAGCAAGACATGTCAAATCATCAGGCTGTGCGCCATCATATATTGTTAAAAATAATGTGCTATTTTGAGTGACTACTGTGAATAGGAGGAACAATTGGTAGTTCTACAGGTTCATGTACCCCTAGTGTTGGAAACTGGACACACTGAGATGGGTGGCGGGCACTTAGGGAAAAGTAGAGCAAGAAAAAAGTGCTATGCAGGTTTTACTGGCCCAAAGTCTACTTAGACATAAAAAGCTTTTGTTGGGCTTGTCCTGAAAGCCAGAAAACCTGTCCCACTGTCGCAGTACAGTTACTGTTAGAAAGGGCTCATAAGCGTCATTTTGTAAGGAGCGAGGCCATGGGAGAAAAGACAAGTTGTTTGAAAGTAGAGTTCCCGGGTGTCGAGAAGAGAGGGTCCCCATTGGTGCGCTGGTAGGCGTGATTGTAAGGAGATTTAAAAAGACAATAGAACCTTCCTTGTCTCTGGCCTTAAAATGTCAAGTGGACAAAAGGAGATTCGCCCCTCGCGCTGTCTGGGCCACCCTACTTGGTAATGTTAAGGGGAGGGACATGTAGAAAAAAGGGAATTGTTTGCTACAAGCCTGTAAGTGAGGAATCAACTGACAGGCTGCAGGTAAAGGCTGTAGACAGTTACACAAAGGTATAGCAGTGCATCTGGGTTCAGAGATATACAGGTCTGAGACATGTGTTAGTGACAAAGTAGAAGTATAAAATGGGATTTAACTTACATACATTGGAAGTATAAGGAGAAAGGAAAGAAAAAGCAGGTGACTCTGGGGCACTCAGATAATGGATGAGTAAGATTATTAAAATAAAATCTTTATTGGTATACTTTAAAATTGATATTGTTATTCCATCCTATGTCAAAAAGCAAGCGAAATATTAAAATCAAAAACCAAAACAAAAATATATAAAATTGCAGATCAACTGCAAGTATAGCTCTGAGGTCAGTTAATAATTAATAAGCTCAAAGTTGAGTATATCTTTATGTAGGGTTAAATAATTGATAGACATAGATTCCAATATTGTATAGGTATATGTCCCTTCCCTTAGAGTTCCGAGGTAATAAATGTGTCTCCTCGATTGTACCAAATGGTCATTTGTGCTATCAGTATGTCGAACAGCTGAAATTCTGTTAATTCACCTAGTGGTGATTCTGATGATAGCTGTGCAGGTTTCAATAATAGCTTCTATTTGATATACTGACGGAGGATCTTGAAAGGTTACTATGTAACTGGTGAGCTAAACTAGGCTATTAAATAGATCTAGTCCAGTATTTAATACAAAGAAATTCCACACTAAAGTCTGTTTGCACAAGGGTCTCGTTAGTATCAAGGAGACTAATCTAAAAGGAAATACTATGGAGACTCTGGGGTGGAGATATAATCTTGTATGTGGTTCTCCTCTATTAGTCTTAATTAATGTAGTCTAAAGATAAAAGGAGTAAACCATAGCGTATCCTACATGCTAACCATATTGACACCCAGAGCTATAAAACGCCAACGCGCGTTTCGCTTTAACACCTTTATCAAGGCAAACCAGAGCCTCGTTCTTGTGTGCTATAAATAGTGAAATCGAGTCAGCCCCTACAATGACATAGTGAAATCGACCAATCACACTACAGTATGAATAATAACGATAAGTATGTCTGATGTCCATTGGGGAGCGACCGGAACAAGTAAAATCCGCCCCTAGAATGACGTGATAAAATTAACCAATCACGCTGCAGTATGGATGACAATGATGGACATATTTAATATCCAATAGGGGGCAGACAGGATAGTTAGGTTCCTCCCTAACTCATCGTCAATGGATAATGAATCAAGTGTAGGAAATGAATGGTTACACATATGGTCATAGATTATAACAGTGCAGATGCGATCGTGGATTATAATAGTCTAAATGTAAAGACAGGATATCTCAAAATTAGGAAATATCAACCTATCTTGACATATAAATGGAGGTCTCATTCATGAAATTATGAGCGCTTAGTCCAATCAGTTCCTAAGTCAATGTGATAAGTCTGACTGAATTTCGTTACAAATGGTCATGATGAATATATTGGCTTATCCGAATGAAAGATAATTTATCGGTCAGGTTTAGTCCCTATAGATCTCAAATAGGTATAAGGAAAGTAAAAAGAATAATAAGTGAAAAGAGAATCAAATTATAAATATTAAAAAGTGATATTCTTTAGACAACAGAAATCTGTGTAAATAACAGTCGTCAGTTATATAGACTGATGAATATAATGTATATATATTGTGAGAAATAATGAACTCAGTGAATAAGATATATGTTATACCTGACATGTCATATTTCAATTCAAGTGTTGATAAGAAGGGAGATCAGAAACTAAAACCCTGAAAGGGTTTGAAAGGAGAAGATGGTTCTTTATTGGGTAAGTATATGTTAGTTGTATAAGGTATGACATTTCACAAGATCATTATTAATAAAATTATTAATAAAATTATTGAAACCTATTCGCAAATTGGACAAGTTAATGATGTTTGAAAAATTGATTATTTGATTATTATATGGTGATCAATATGATTATGATGTGAGGAAGTGAAGGTAAATATAATATATGAAGTGATGATAAATGGATAATGCTAGTGCCTGATGTAAAAGTGCTCAGAAAAATATGATGAATAAAGTGATAAATGTATAGTAGTGTTAAGGGGTGTAAACCCATATAATGAAGTGCACGTGAAAATTAAAAAGAAAATGAACAAAACGTGATAGGGATCACTAATCAAAAGGAGTGATTATCAGTTATAAATCTGATTTTACAAAAAGGCTGAATAACTATTGTAATCATTCAAGCCGTGTGGAGACATACTTCCCATCAGGAAGATTTTTACATTGGAAGTGTCTTTCAACAGCTACAGAAGGCTGACAGGATGTGTCTGCAAGAAGGAGTAATTACAGAGCATCTGCAGGGAACTTCTTTGTTAAGGCACAGTGGGAGTGTCTTATTGTGAAGGAACAATAAAAGTACTGTTTTGAGCAAGAAGATACTTGTGTGTGAATCACGAAGAGGGTGCCCGTATCACAATAGGTATAAGTTTCATCAGCTTTTTAGAACGAAATATTTTTGAGATTAGGAAGTTTTATTGAAGCGTGATTGTCAAAAATAGGGATTTAAACAAGTATTTTTTTTATCAATTTATACGGCCATTTGAAAACTGTCAAAATTATTAAAGGATAATCATCATAGAAATCAATAATTTTCTAAACCTCCAAAATAAATAGACTTTGAAAAATCAGAGAAATCACAAATTTCTGCATTGTTATTACTGTGAGAAAAAAAAAAATGACAATGATGTGGAGCTCAATTAATTTCAACTGGCTATTAATTTATATAGGGGTTTAACCTGTAGTTCATATCCCCATTTATATGAACAGAGATTAAGGGCTATATTTACTAAACTGCGGGTTTGAAAAAGTGGAGATGTTGCCTATAGCAACCAATCAGATTCTAGGGGGCGTATTCAATTGTTAGCGTTAACGCTAACAAACGAGCACTCAAAAATTTTTAGCGTTAATACGGTAATTACTCGCGGAATTTCAGCTCACTGCTCCCTGAGCTTCGAGCTGAAATTCCGCGAGTAAACTACCGTATTAACGCTTTTCGCGCGCAAAATTACCGTATAAACGGTAATATTTTTCGAGCGCTCGTTTTTCAGCGTTAACGCTAACAATTGAATACGCCCTTTGCTGTCATTTATTTAGTGCATTCTACAAAATGACAGCTAGAATCTGATTGGTTGCCTTAGGTAACATCTCCACTTTTTCAAACCCACAGTTTAGTAAATATACCCCTAAATCTTTTTTAAAATCACCCAAAATCAATATAATTCAACACAATCTGTTTGATTTTTAATAGAAAATTGCTGTTTGGTAGATTAGAGATTTTCAGCATTGAACTCACAATTTTTTTTGGCCAATTTACAGTGATTTTGATTGATTTAAAACTAGTAAAAATATATCTTTAGGTGATTCCTCCAAACATTTTGAAAGCAGTGATCAGAATTGACACTTCCGATCAGATTTGTGAGAAATTAGAACACATGTGTGGATGGACAAATTGCATAGATACAACCAGATTACAATTATTCAGTAAAATCAGAATTTAGTGAAAACTGGCTGCAGACATGTAATGTGACATAGTCATTGACCGAGTTGATTTTCCATTCTGCTAAAAAGATCCAATCTGAATGCATGTGATTGCAATTATCTAGGATAGGGCCACCAATTCTATAGCGTTTGATTGATTTGGTTGAAATTCCCATCATGTTGGCTGCTTCATAGGAAGATCCTCATTTCTCTTGCTATTTCCACTGTGACAATATCACTAGACATTAATGCCCAAGTACAAACAGATGCTTCTCAGCAGCCCCAATAGACATTTTACCTTGTTCTCAATATTCATCCGAAGCCATAATGTCCCTGACAAGCATGAATGTTCAGGCTCTGTTGCCTGTGGCATCTTTTAGTGATGTGTGTAGCCCAGAGTCCTGGCCAAAGTTTTCTCTGGCTTTATAGCACATTATCTGGGACTGAGACTGCTACCTATGGGCGTGATGGTGGCGTCAATAGCTGTGGAGATCCTTACAGATGGAATGGCCCCTCTAATGAGGGTATCATAGCCAAACATTGGTACACAAGCTGCCTCTCCCAGTACTGCAAGATTGGTGGTTTCTGTTACATCTATGCCAATTAACACCCCAACAGCTGGATTACAATATTGGGATAGGCAAATTGGCAAAAAGACCATCCTTTTTTAATGAGATGGCAGATTCAGGGCACTGTACTTGACTGTTTGCTATCTTTGTTTTGAAAGAGTGACTTTTGGACACATGCATGTTCAGAAGAGGCAGAACAGAGGTTGAAGAAGGACAGACTGGATCGCTGAACTCCCCTCTACCCCAAGGTTTGTTATTGGACCCGGCGATGTAGTGTCTCACTACTGAAAATACCCATTCAGATGAAGAATATTTAATATATAGATAATATATAACTTTTGTTTTACACTGTGCTGCTTCTTCAACTTGAACCACTGTTTTGAAATCTTTGGCAGCTGGCTGACATGATGACTTATTCACTGACTTGAGACTGGTAGTGATAGATTTTAGTTAAAAAAGATGTACTGCATTGTAATAATGTTTTATCTTAGGAATAAAGCATTTTTTTCAATGCTACTATTCTGGCAATGCCAGCGGAGGATGGCACTACCAGAACAACTGAATGCTTTATAAATAGACTGTCCCAACAGGATTTATCACCAACGGTAACCCCATTATATAATGTGAAAACAAGAACTTTTACTGGCAATAACATCCATTTTTTCCAGCAGAAAGGTTTTTTGCTGTAATAAATCAGCCGCTGAGTATTAAAACTAAAACTTCTTTTTAGGGATGGGCCACAGCTCATGGTTGCTGTAACACAATGATGCATTTGTTCTCTGAAACTTTGTTCTCTTACTTTATGAATGTCTGAAGAGTGCAAGCATTTCATGGCAATGCATTAGCATTGACTCTATTTCAGATGCAGCAGAGAATTCATCCAATTTCCACATGTACAACCTGACTCATGACCATACGCAACTTCTACATAAGTTGCGTTTTTGAAAAGAGCAGAGATCTTTTGCGAAATACAGACTGTATTCAAATCCAAGCACATCTCTAGATACGTTATGATTTAAATCTGGGTGTAAGTACGCTCTGCCGAAACATAATGGTTCTGATTCTGCCAATTTTGAGCATATAGTACACAAAATTACTTTTTCTTTACATGTGCTCACTCAGAGTCCCCTTAACTTACCTTCCGATCCCCTTCTCTTCTTTTTGCTGAGTCCTGGCTCCGTGCTGCACTCACAGTGAATGTCTTGTTCCCTCTTCCGCAGCACGGAAGAGGGAACAAGGCAGGGAGCCGGATCGCCACATGTTCTGACCACCTGACCTGAACATTCAGGTGACCGCAAAAGGTAAGTTTTTTTTTTTTAAACAGGATTTTCGTCCTGCCTAGGGGCCCCTTGGCACCTGCCCATCGTGCCCAGTCAGAAAGACGGCCCTACTGTCTACTCTGTCTACAAATGCAAAGGACACTTACTTCACGCTATGATTTCTGGAAGTGAACGGGGTGGGGAACATGTGTTTGCAATCAGGTGCAACTGTAAAAATATATTTTATGTTCAGTAGACATTAAGAACATCCTAATAAATGTTTTTTTTTACTGTTTGATCATTAATCATCATCATTTATTTATATAGAGGAACTAATTCCACAGTGCTGAATAGAGAATTCACTCACATCAATCCCTGCCACAATAGAGCTTACAGTCTACATTCCCTAACATACACACACAGACAGACCAAGAGAGACTAAGGTCCTTTTGTTTTAATAGCAGCCAATTAACCTACCAGTATGTTTTTGGAGAGTGGGAGGAAACCGGAGCACCCGGAGGAAACCCACGCAAACACAGGGAAAACATACAAACTCCACACAGGTAAGGGCATGGTTGGAAATTGAACTCATGACCCCAGTGCTGTCAGGCAGAAGTACTAACCTTCTAACCACTAAGCCACTATTAACTGGTGGCATTATTTATATATATATATATACATATATATATATATATATATACATATATATATATATATATATATACATATATATATATATATATACATATATATATATATATATATATATATATATACAGTATCTAGTGTAGTAGGGCACAGCAGACCAACACCCAAATTCAACAGGACACATATCTTGAGATCCGTGCATTGTTGAATTTTGGAGTCGGCAACGGTGAAATACATCCATTTCATACCAAACACAAGTTGCCCTCAGTATATGTACCTTGATGAATCAGGCCCAATAAGTAAAATCATTTCTATAAATAATTATTAAAAAAATATATATATTTTTTGTACATTCTTTTCATAAATAAAGATGCTTTCAATATGTAATGTGCATACAATGCATTTTTTATAATATATAGTGAAAGCTAGTGGCACATATAAACGTCCATTTTAATTCAAGACTATGCCGTGTCAGTCATCACTTCAGTTGGCATTTACACTTGCCCTATAGTGAGTGCAAAAGATTTGGATGCAAACAAGCATGCAACAAACATAGGACTTCACTCATTTGCATCAGTCTGCTCCTTCCCTCCCAAATTCCAAGTTGTAGGGAGTCCTAAGTGTCATTTGAGTTCAGACAGCAGTTGCATGCAATTGTGTTCATTGGCTTAATGCCCATTTCTGGTCATGCACAGAGCTATTTCCTGCAAGATATACTATGATAATCTACATGCGTCTGAGCATGAATCCGGCCCATAGTGTGGACTCAGCATACTTATCAGCAGCATGCATAATAGCAGACTGAATTTATCACCATCTAAATTATCTATATCATATATTATATTTTTTATGCCTTTTCACATATGTCTTGAAGATGTATCCATATGTGAGTAGAAAGGTAAAGCTTCCCTTTGCTTTTATCACTCTCATTATCATTAGGGCAGCACGGTGGCTAAGTGGTTAGCCCTTCTGCCTTACAGCACTGGGGTCATGAGTTCAATTCCCAACCATGGCCTTATCTGTGTGGAGTTTGTATGTTCTCCCTGAGTTTGCGTGGGTTTGCTCCAGTTTCCTCCCACTCTCCAAAAACATACTGGTAGGTTAATTGGGTGCTAACAAATTGACCTGTGTGTGTGTGTGTGTATGCTAGGGAATTTATACTGTAAGCCCCAATGGGGCAGGGACTGATGTGAGTTCTTTGTAAAGTGCTGCAGAATTAGTGGCACTATATAAATAAATGGTGATGATGATGATGCTGATAGGAAAATAGTAGGTAAAATATCACTAATGCCACATGTATCCTTGGTACCAAATTTGGTTATCTCAGCAGCTTATATATGTTCTCCATTATTTACAACTGCCTTGGGTGAAAAAATACATAATACACACATTTTGGATATAACATTGTCATTGTAGATTTTTCTTTCTTACATACAGTATCCCATGTATAGTCAAGGCAGAATTCCAGTTTTAAAACCACATATTAACTGCAGAGGCAGAAGGATTTGCAATTTAACTCTTAATTTAAAACAACACAAATAGTAAGTTGATCCAAATGGCACAAGCCCAGTGGCACAAGTCCTTAAGTGGAAAGAGGCAGAGACCAGTGCAGCCAGCAGACAAACATCAGCCAAAACAGCAGCCAAGGTCAGGAAGTTGAAAAAGCAGCTGTGGTCAAATCTAAATCTTGGGTCAAAACACAGGGGACAGGAATCAAGACAGAATTTTGCAGCTGGAACACAAACATAAATGTCAATGATCTGGCAGAGCATCATTCTCAGGCAGAAGTTTATATATATGCCAGAGATAACAATGAACCATGAATATCTATAAAATTACATTACTCACCCATTGCATGACCGTTATAGGTATCTCTCATTTAGTGTGTGCTGCTGGATACTATATATAAGTATGCACTATTAAAAGTCTACCTTTATTCCATTATTAACTCTGATTTTATTTCAGCAATGACAATTAGCAATGGAGCTGTCCTGTTGGTGTGTTAGCTAGATAACAGAGTACAATGTTTCTGCAGATTTAAAACAAGACTGTCAGCCCTATTATTTCGATTTTAGCAATGGAGAAATGGAGCGCTCCTGTTTATGTGTGAGCTATCACTCAGTAGAATGTCATTGTAGACTTTAGAGAACATTGCTACCCCTCCCCTTTCTTTTATAGCTCAGACGCTGCTCAACGGCACAAGAGACTGCCAAGAACCGTGCTACCCCTTTAGTGTCTCTCTGTGAAATGGCGCTGGATCGCCGTGGAGGGCGGTACTGATAGAATCCAAAACTCGTGAGATCCGACAACGTAGCAATGTTGTTTTGCCCCTTTTTTAAGCCAGAGGATGCGCAAAATGACCTTGCCGAGCTGGCTCGGTACTCGGATCTGCTAAGTTCGATTGGTCTCGGTTCTCTGAGAACCGAGTCTGAGCATCTCTAATTCTCATCAGGGCACCATCCTCATTTCACATGTGCCTGATTTGTGCTAAAATCTTTCCAGTTTTTGAAATACCTTTTCTTCTGTAATGCAGTATCAATTGCAGGTCATTGTAAATGCAGAAGATACTACACAAGAAAGACCAAGGGCAGATTTACTAAGCTGCGGGTTTGAAAAAGTGGGAATGTTGCCTATAGCAACCAATCAAATTCTAGCTGTCATTTATTTAGTACTTTCTACAAAATGACAGCTAGAATATGATTGGTTGCTATAGGCAAAATCCCCACTTTTTCAAACCCGCAGCTTAGTAAATCTAGTCCCAAATGTGTTAAAATGGGAACCAGCTTGGTACAAACAGACTAGGTTGGCAGGCAGTGCTTGCTGGTATCACATTTCACTCGCTACTAATGGTGTGTGTAAGTCTGTGCAGAGTTATCAGTATCGGAGAAAGGTGTCCACAGTTCTCAGCTCCTGTCTATCAAACTCTAGTCTCTTTACTTTCACAATGCTGCTTATCTACCTTTGCATGCCAGTCTGAAAAGGGGTGAAGACATCATACTGTGGCTGAATCTTTTCTTGAGACTGACACTCTTTGGGTGACTGATAAGGAATATTTCAAGCCTGTTCTCAGCTCTTTGTAATGGGTCTCCACATTAAGAAGTGGTTTGGTGACTGACAACTCTAAAAGGGATTAGAGAAAGACAAATTCTATTTTAAATCTGAATCTGTATACCGCTTTTATACCAGTGCATCTGTAATACTGTTTTAATACCAATTTTATTACTATAATGCCACCGATAAAATACTGAAGGCTACCGCCTAAATGTGCAGTTTTATTAATTCTTAAATTAAACTTCAAATATTCTGGCATATCAGTTCAGTGGTATTTACACTCCTGATTGTATATATAATGTGCACCACTTATGCAAAGTGCATACATGCAGCCCCTCTGAAATGGTATTGAATGTTCCTTTGAGAGCAGAACATGTGAGCCCAGGGGGTAAATTTATCAAGCTGCAGGTTTGAAAAAGAGAAAATGTTGCCTATAGCAACCTATCAGATTCTAGGGCCCGATTCATCAAGGAACACAAAGGCATACGCATCTGCTATGCATACTTTGAGTGACGCAAACCGGTATGCGAGTGAAATAAGCACCTCAAACAGCAAAAACACACCCTCTTGTGGTCCACTACACTTAAGGGACGGAAATAAGCAACACAAACGTTAGAAAACACACCCACCTGCGGATCTTTAAACATGGTACAAGCACAAGCGACGGCTCTCAACTGATTGATGGCAAGCTAAGCAATTTATACTTAACACCCACTGTGGGAGGGGCCAACAGTTTGTTTACACACAACACAACACAAATGCCTGGGGCATATTTTTACGAGATAGCTCTTTACTCATTAATCACTGTCAAATAACAATGATGTGGAACACTCTAAACATTGTTTTTCCTTTGCTACTAATTAGCGTAATACACACTTTTAACAAACACATTGCTCTCACTCTTTTTGTGTTTAGGATTTCAAGTCGCCGTATAGTATGCAAAATGCATGGACATGCCTACATTAAAAACACATGAATAACGAATGTATCAATATGTATGTGGTGTAAATACATCTTACCTTTTCAGCAAAATGCATAGCATACTCTTCCATAAAGGATACACACAAGAGTGTACACAACCTCCACACAGAGGAAGGGTTTCTGTCTGGATTAGAACTCAGGAATGAATGTATGCAAAGTGGGACAGCTACCCACTAGCCTACCCTGAGATATGAAAGAACACCCACACAACACCAACAATACAGCATGCGTGCTACACAGACACCTCACACTTAATACTACTCTTCATTATTCACACAATTTACGCGCAAATTAAACATCTCACAGGTAGTTCACTGGTTAGTACTTTGGACTCACAACACAGCAGACATGAGTTCAAATACTAAGCATACCCAAAACTAATGTGTGGACAGGAATCATTATGCTAAAAAGAAATGCAGGAACTTCACACAATGTATTTTTTTTAATAAATTTTGATTTGTTATACATGCTCAACCACATTCAAAAAAATGTCCTCATATATCTCCTGTATTGTAAGAAAAGTATTTTTTGTGGTGAACTTTAGAAAAGCCTCAGGCCTCCTTCTTCACATGCACATTATTATGTGCATGCTGACATTTATTACTACAAATGGACTAAGATGGGGGGGGGGGTTGTAGGGGTCAGCCTCCTTATAGTTAAATGCAACATTGGCTGCAGACGGACTTTCACCTGGATCCACGGCATACACGTTATGTGATGTACTCAGCTTTATCAAAACTGAACACTCACCACACTCCAGTACCATGGACCATAGCAACACTTGCACTTCTGCCTTACACTTCTGAGGTCATGAGTTCAAATCACAAACATGGCCTTATCTGTGTACAGTTTCGAGCTTCTCTTCAATGTGTGACTGGCTTTGCTTTGACACTTGAAGCTAACCGTGTTCTATCACTACAATGGCACATGATTTGGGGAACTAGTTAATGAGCTATGGCATTTGACATATACCTTTGGAAATGAATCTTGCCCCCAGGGCACATTATTTATGTGTCTGCTATTACTACGGATGGCCTACCTCTTGGAGGGGTGGATTGGTGGTAGAGGGCACATGTTCCTTTGGCTGACATGGAATTAGCAAATGTTTTTGTTTTTTTCTTCAGCTACTGCTTGTGCTTGGATGTGATTTCACCATCTTCTTGTCTTGCAAAATACTATAGCCAGCCCCGGTTCAGCATGGTGGCTTATTATTTAGCACCTCTGACTCCCTGTGCTGGTGTTATGAGTTGGGTTCCTGACCATTGCCTTATGTGTATGGAGTTAATGTTCTTCCCATGTTAGTGTGGATTTCATTACAAAATACACTTTGTGTATCTTCATTAGCTGATAGCCACAATTAGTAGGGCTTTAGAAATGTTGACATGATGATGGGTTTGTGTTCAAAATTTGTTGCTTAAATGTTTGTGTTTTTTGAATCCATATCCATTCTTTATTGACCTTAGACCCACATGTTGTGCATTTGTAATAGATTAATAAAGACACACACACCAAGGTTGTTTAGAAAAACTTATATACATTGAGAAATATAAACAATAATAAACATATGTACAATAATGTGTTAAACTATTTACATGATAAAAAAAAAAGGAAAAAAAAGAAAAGACAAAAATACTCATATAATGTGGACCAGTAGGCCATTTTGGCCTCCAGCTCCTCAAATATTGTATCCTGCTCTTTTTGCAGTTTTTTGATTTTGCCCCAATATTCTGCAATGTTGTCCCTGATCTGAGACAATGTTGGTGGGCGGGGGAACTGTCATCTTCCTCCATGTGTGCTGTAAAAAATCAGAAAAAAACATTACATACATGTATACCTATTTTGTCAACCAGACAGGATTTGCTAGAGATGTGTACTGTTACATTACTTTCAAATGTTAGGCCTCTAGGTATAAATGCATTTGGCCGCACAATAGTCGTTGATAAGGCTTTGGTGTTGCATTTGGATACATGTTCTACATTCTGGTGTGGCCCGGGGAGAGGGGCGTGGACAGGGTGGTCTTAACAGCCCCAAGGCAAAGCACTACAGTGGTCCACTATCTACACAACCACTCACAGGAAGTTACATTAATTAGTTTTATATTACAAGTTTAAAAAAAATACATTCATATACTGACAAGTTGACAAGCCTACTGGGCCCATCTGTTCATGTGGCCCCTGCCTTGCAAGATGGCTCTTGCTGTGGTTTTATTTGTTACAAAAAATCCTATTTGTAGGGCCATTATGTTAGAAACCCGTGACATTGATATCACCTTTTAATCAACATGTGTCAAAGTAGGTATTATTTACACTGCAATGGTAGCCCAATCTGAAAAGCCTTTCCTGTATATAAGTACTCTCTCCTAACGCCTCATCCACTTGAGGCAACATCAGCTGCCTGTTGTCCTCTTGTCCCAGATGGGCCACGGGTTCAGGCGCTGCCTCCAACTCCGACTCAGCAACATCAGAGGCGGAGCTGGAGGACTGGGGCTCAGCCTCAGAAATGTCTGCCCACTCCTCATCTCCCTCCCCCTGGCCCTCCACCTCTGTCTCTGGGTCAGCCTCGCTGTTGTCATTGGCGTCACCAGTCCCCTCAGTCTGGACTGGCTGTTAGCAGTGGCTGCTCCGGCTGCTGCACAGGTGGCAGTGGCTGCTTTGGCTGCTGCGCACGTGGCAGTGGCTGCTCTGGCAGGGGGTGCGGGTCATCCTCCTCCTCTGCCTCCGCCTCTACCACTGCCCGGCGGCGTTGCCGGCGTTTCCAGCATGCCCGGTCTGTTGGGAAAAAGGAAATTAAAAAAAAGGGCATGTTAACACAATCACCAGCTTTATAAACTGATAGTATTATGACAATCAGGTGATCATACATGTTTAATAAACTTTGCATTGGCAGCAGACAGAAATATTAGCTACTACCAAAGCAAGGAGCTAAACATGATGAACACAAAGCATTTCACATGACCTGTCACAAATGTTTTTCTTTTCCACAGAGATGTGGAAATTCTCAGTGGCCTAGTGGTCAGCACTTTGCTCTCACAGCACTGGGGTCAGGAGTTTAAGTCCCTGATTATTGTTTCATATGTGTAGAGTTTGCCGGCTTGCTCCATATTTTCATGTGTTGTCTACCACACTCCCCAAACATACTACTGGCCGGTGAATTTGTTTTTTGTCGAAATTGCCAGTAGTATGTTTCTTCATGTTGGTGAATTTAAGTCTGCAAACTCCCATGAGGCTGGTAATGATATCAATTAGTTCTCTCTTTACAGGACCACTGAATTAGTGGATGGATCTCAAAATCTTTGAATGTTGAGTATACTTTGGAAATCACCCTTTGTTGGGACTACATCACAGTCTAAAATAGTCTAAATAGGCAGTTAAATAATGATTGCTTAGCTATATGTAGTACACTCTGTAATCTGTTTGCATCTTATGGGAGCTTGTAAAAATTTGTCTAAACACTAAGGTGTTTGGTATTTGAAACATGCCTTTTAAATCTTTGCCCAATATCGGCAACACATCTGACACTCCAAAATGTTTTTACGGTTAGACCAGCAAGTTACAGACCTCGGGGCAAGAGTTAGAATGCCTGATTCCAAAAACCACCCTTAATGTTCAGATTTGTCTCACAAAAACATTTAGGTCACTAAATTGTCAGCAGACAAATGTAGGAGACAGGAGGCAAAGCATTTTGGGTGCAATGGAAGGGGCATGACCTTTATAGTGTTCTTGCACATTGTTATGTAGGCCATGTTAGGTGATTAGGGTGAACATATTTGCAAACATATTGCACAGATATATGTGTACACATGTTTTTTAATAGAGAACTCACTTATTCTAATCTCCCGCAAGAGCTCTTACAGAAGCTGGGGCTGGCGGCGCCGGAGATCGCTCCACCGCAGCTGCACAATAGTTCTCCGGATGTGATACCGCTGCCGAAGGTGTCTGCAGATCCTTTCATAGGCCCGCAGCTTTACCTCATTAGAGATATACCTTCCAAAGGGTACATTGTCCATACCCTCTGTGAGAACTCTCAATTCTCGCCTACTGAAAATAGTAGCCCTCATTTTGGAATGCTATCTCTCACTCAAAATGGAGGGCTCTGTGCTCCGATTGGTTCTCAGAGCACGTATGGGTGTGCGAACGTCACCCGCGGATCTTTCAGACACCTGTGTGTGCAATGGTTGTCTCTCCCACCAAGAACATGGCGGCCGCCTACGATGAGACGAGTACTCTGTGCTCTGCAATTAGGAAGAAGAGTGTACACCTGGTTTATTAAATCAAACCTCCATTTAAACCCACCTGTGCTTTGCTTTACTGCCTGTTCATTAGCTTATTTGCCAGGACAGGACACATTCAAGATTTGAATATATTTTGATGCTTTTCCTAATAAGCAAACAACAAACAGTAAGTACAAAACTAAATCAGAGATTGTAATATTTCCAAATTGTTTTTATCTCCTAATGTAGGCATCTGTCTTGTCTGAAATATGTGTGTTCTAGCTGTAATTAAAGTGCTATATAAAGGGCCCTTGCCATCACATTGTACATGGAAATAATGCAATAGTAGCCTACAGTATGCCAAGTTATTTAACCTTATCCATCTGGCACTCAATAATATTTGGATGTTAGCTTTGTTGAACACATTACCTTTCCTTGTTTTAAAAATATTGTGTATATTTATTTTGCCAGGCCACACCACGCATTAGCCACTTTAAGTTGAAAATACATTTGGCTTTTTGTGAAAACCTTTAAAAAGTAAGTATAAATTTTGAACATATCTTGGAGTATACCCCAATTGTTTTTAGCTCCTAATGTAGGCATCTGTCTTGTCTGAAATATGTGTGTTCTAGCTGTAATTAAAGTGCTATATAAAGGGCCCTTGCCATCACATTGTACATGGAAAAAATGCAATAGTAGCCAACACTATGCTAACTACTTTTACCTTATCCATATTCAACACACTAATAAATAGCTGATTGCATTGATGGACACATGGCTCCAAATGTAAAAACTTATTTGGCCCATAGCTAACAATTTGCATTTGGAGTACACACTTAAGTGTGTTGTTGGCGGATTTGTACACTAAGATAAATATTTAAAGCACAATATAGGGTTTCCCACTCTGCAACTCTGAGTGTGCTATCCTTCATTTTGGTGTGTTGATAACCTCTGTTAACCAATGGTATGCGTTTAAAAGTGATGAGTGGTGGTAGTAGTAGGAGAATGTGGCAATAGTATTTGTCGAATATGTCTGTAAAAATGCATTGGACAAACTCAATGTTTGTTAAATATACAAGCCACAATGTTTATTCTAATAAGGGCCATGTGTTTTAAACATAGTTAGAAGTTTGTGAAATGTTACCTTATTTAGGGGGTGGATGGCCTTAGAATCTGTATTAGCACCTGACTGTTTGCATTGCCTATAAAGACACTACTTATCTTTCAAATAGGAATATGTCTGATGCTGGCGCCAGTGGTGAGCAGGCACCAGGTGTGCCAAGTAGGCGCAAACACAATTTTAATGACCAGGAGCTTGAAGTCCTGGTAGAAGAAGTGCTGAGGAGATTTCACAGTGACCAGCGCCAAATTACAGGACACGAGCGCCAAACTCATTGGCACCAAATTACCCACCTCATAAAAGACATATCTCCATATGTGCATACAAAGATTGAAGTACAGAAAAGGTACTAATCCAAATTTGAAACAATAGCCCTATTTAACTTGTCTGACTGTGTCTAGTAGTGAAATAATATATATAGATATCGATATAGATAAATATGGATATTGTGACATAGTAGTATTAAGCAACTGTGAGGTGAAACCACCTAGTGTCTCGAAAGCATTTGTTGATCAGGGCCTTTGTTGAAAGAAACTAACAGCATGGCCCTTGGTCACATTTACATAATGTTTCCCACATTATCCATGCTTGAAAAGGCCAAAATCTGTATTAGTGTATGTGTTGTAGAAATTGCTGTGATTTGCAAACGTACAATGTTTTCTTTTAAATTTTGTCTCATTTGGATTTTAAGCTGCTATGTGAGGCAATAATGTTTGTCTATTCCACAGATGGGCAGACTATAAAGCACGCCTGAAATTGAAGCTTTCAAAACTGCATAGGCATGCACTAGGAACTGGTGGGGGTCCTCCACTGGATATTCACTTAACACCCCTAGAGGAGCGTGCAAGGGCAGCAATTGCTCTGGTGGAGATAGTTGGGGTGGGCGACATAGACATTGGCTATAGCCCACCCCGAACAGGAGATGCCGGTCCACTAGGTACATGTTTGTATCTGTCTGAGCAAATGTGTAAACTCTCAGGATGTGTCTGAAGAATAACTTTAAGTGCTCAATGTCTTAGCCTATCAGATTGGAGGAAATGTAATGTAGACACTAAAGTCAAAATGTCTCTATATGTACAGTTTTGTGTGTAAGTAAAAAAAAAAGTGGCAATGTCTGCTTTTGTTGACTGTGAAGGGCTGCAAGCACATTAAATGTCATTTCATACTTCACCAATGCTACATCAGGTGTACTTCAATAACAAATAATAATGTTAAAAATAACATTATTGAACCGTACTGTTTGTATAGAATATCTTAGTGTTTGTATTTATTCTCTCTACAGATTCTGAGCAGCAGCCAGCTGCACCCGTCGCGGAAGTTGCCCGTGATGTGGAGGCGACTCCTGTGGATCCAGCTGACCATGTATGGGTGCGGTCACTCTCACACGCATCCCAAAGACTTCAAAACGCCACTGAAGCACAGAATGTTCACCTGGCACTAATAGCGAGCACTGTCCAACACACGGATCAACAATTTACCAGTCTCAATAGCACACTCTCCACTTTCATGAGCACACACACCTCTTTAATGACCACACACAACTCTTTAATGACCACACACACCACCCAAATGGATACTTTAAATACCACATTGTCAAATATCGCAACACTCCTGGGTGATCTCTTGCATGCCCACCCCCAACGCACCTCCGGCACATTCCCTTCACGCAGGTCAGATTATTTTTTCACCAGCCCCCATACCCAGTTGGCTGGTGGCTCAAACCTCCCTGTTGTGTCTGACTCCTCCCTCCCTGTTGTTTCTGGTGCGTCCACCCTCCCTGTTGTGTCTGACTCCTCGCTCCCTGTTGTTTCTGGTGCGTCCACCCTCCCTGTTGTATCTGACTCCTCCCTCTCTGTTGTTTCTGATGCGTCCACCCTCCCTGTTGTGTCTGACTCCTCCCTCCCTGTTGTTTCTGGTGCGTCCACCCTCCCTGTTGTGTCTGACTCCTCCCTCCCTGTTGTTTCTGGTGCGTCCACCCTCCCTGTTGTGTCTGACTCCTCCCTCCCTGTTGTTTCTGGTGCGTCCACCCTCCCTGTTGTGTCTGACTCCTCCCTCCTTGACCCAAACCTGTGTCGTCTTATGTGTTTCGCATTTGCCCGTGGCTTTGCCCCCCCCCCCCCCTGTCGTGGTCCCTTCCCAATCCCCTGTCGTGATCCCTTCCCAATCCCCTGTCCTGGTCCCTTCCCAATCCCCTGTCGTGGTCCCTTCCCAATCTCCTGTCCATGAGCCTGCACCTTCACATCGTCGGACACAATCCGTTTCCCGTGCAGGTTTGGCTGGTTCCTCTGACTCCTCTACATCATGGGTGACAAGAAGTAGGAGTCGGACACAGTCCAGTCCAACACCATATAAAAATTCGAAAAAAAAATGATTTTGATTTGGGGATTAAACCTTATCATTTAATATATTGCAAAAAATATATGTTTTTTTGTGTAACAAATAAAGTGTTATTTACTAATGAAAGTATGTGTTTCTTTATTTGCTATTGTATAATCTATTATGGTTTCTTTTAAGCAATACTTGTTATCAAGTCTAAGCAAAGTATTATCTCAGAACACATGCCCAGAATCATTAAGGTTCTTTAAGGAATAATTATCTAATTTCTGTGTGGTGTCCAAAAGGAAGGGCCTGATTGATTAAGGTTGATAAATGAAGAGGATCCTTATTACAATATTCTGGGAGAAAGCATGTCAAAATGCAAGGGGTAGTAAATTAGGAAACTTTTTTTTGCAAAAGTTAAATACTGTCTGTATCTGAATATAGCGCACCAATACTGGTTAGCTTATTTGAACACGGAAATTTTAAGTTCATCTAGGACCTCTCCTGCTCCCAAACACAAACTGCAAGCTCATTTTTTTTTTACATACCCCTACAATGCCACATGGTTTTGCCTGACTTAGTTACTTTGCCTTAACTTTCCAGAATGATTCAGGGCCATGGTTTGGTCAAGAAGACTTAAACAGCAAGTTTATCAAGGTAAGCTTCTGAATGAATTTGCCTCAGTGTTTCTTTCTTTGTGTGAGTAAATGTTTTGAAAACAAGCGTGCAACTACTACAGTGCCCCTTTATAGGTTGCCAAAATCATCCTGTAAAGGAAGTATTGCATTTGTAAACTGTAACCTGACACAAAGGAGCCACAAAAAACAGGTGCTAATGGCACCAAAATACTCCTAACAATTTTTGACATAATGCCACAGGGCAATTATTATTAACTACTATTCTGAACCCTTATGAATGCAAAAAATTGCAAAATATCTAATAAGGCATTTGCATTTAAGAATAGTACTAATGCACAGTGTGTGGTACACTGATCACCCTTAAGCATAACGCTTGTTTAAATGTTACTTAATGTCCTTATTGCACTAAGCACATATAGTTAGTGTGTCAAATTGGGATCTTAGCTGCACTTACCCCATCCACCGCTGTCATATCACGGCTACCTGGGTCACTTCTGGTCGTCTGCAACATTCCCGTCCTCCACACCTCCATTTGAAAACAAACACACACTGTTTGTTCTGCTGCAAGGGCGCGGGCATCTTGGATGCAGTCAGGTGATCATTCCAGACCAACCAGATTCACCAGCTGTGATAAGATGAACTGATCAGACAATAGTTGGTTTGCACACCCTATTTAAACCTGCTGCTGTGATCTGTTCATTGGCCGAACAACACACTTCTCTCCAGAGGAAAGGTCTTGACTCCAGTGTTCCAGCCTGCATTTCAAAAGCTGAGTTTCTGACCACATTTCCAGACTGGTCATTCCCCTGCTAAATTCTACAATCATCAAAAACATGAGCAAGAAGATGATCCAGTGTGCTAGGTTCTTATTCAGTCCTGCTCCAGCTAGTCCCAAGAGTCCTGAATTGGATCAAGAAATACAGACGACCGTGACATTTTGACACAATATAAGTGTGTATTATTATTATTAATATTTATTTATAAGGCGCTACAAGGCATCCGCAGCGCCGTACAGAGACAAACAAAATCACAATACAATGGGAGACAGCACAGTACAGTAAACACAGCAACTCAGTACGCTCAATGCACAGCTAGAGAGGGCGGGGAAGGGGGAGGGAGGATCCGAAAATGACGGGGCCCAAGAAGGGGGGCGTGGAAGACAGGGAGACCCCCAGGGGGGAGGAGGGAGCGAAAGTGGATGTGGGGTGGAGGACCTTTGAGGAGGAGGGCTAAGTAGCTGGAGAGCAGAGTTAGAAGTGGTGGAAACAGGAGGAGAGATGGCCCTGCTCAGAGGAGCGTACAATCTAAGGGGAGGGGTGGACAGACAGAGAGACGCAGGGGAGAGAGGGAGAGTAGGGGGACAGAGGCAGAAGATAAGGTAGGAAGTTAAGTGGGAGACAGAAAGGCTTTAAGAAAAAGGTGGGTTTTTAGGGCCCGTTTGAAGCTGGATAGATTAGGGGAAGTTCTGATGGAGGGAGGGAGCTTGTTCCAGTGGAGGGGGGCAGCGCGGGCGAAGTCTTGGATATGCGCGTGGGAGGAGGTTATAAGGGGGGAAGAGAGGCGACGGTCAGAGGCAGAACGGAGAGGGCGGGATGGAGCATGAATAGAGAGGAGGGTGGAGATGTAGGGCGCAGTGGAGTTGGCGAGGGCCTTGTAGGTGAGTGTGAGGAGCTTAAAGAGGATTCTGAAGGGGAATGGGAGCCAGTGAAGGGCTAGGTAGAGGGGGGAGACAAAAGAGGAGCGGCGAGAGAGGAAAATAAGCCTAGCTGCAGCGTTAAGGACGGATCGAAGGGGATCGAGATGAGAGTGGGGGAGGCCAGTGAGGAGGAGGTTGCAGTAGTCCAGGCGGGAGATGATCAGAGAGTGGATAAGGCATTTGGTGGCATCTTGGGAGAGGAAGGGCCGGATGCGAGCGATGTTGCGCAGCTGGAAGCGGCAGGATTTAGCAAGAGAGAGGATGTGGGGGCCAAAGGAGAGAGAGGAGTCGAGGATGACACCAAGGCAGCGAAGTTGGGGGACAGGGGAGATAGAGGTGTTGTCGACAGTGATGGAGAGGTCAGAAGGGGATGGGGTATGAGAGGGAGGAAAAACTATGAGCTCAGTTTTGGCAAGGTTAAGTTTGAGGAATCGAGAGGACATCCAGGAGGAGATGGCAGAGAGGCAGGCGGACACCCTAGAGCGGAGGGAGGGAGAGAGATCAGGAGAGGAGAGGTATAGTTGAGTGTCGTCAGCGTAAAGGTGGTAGCTGAAGCCGAAGGAGCTGATGAGTTCACCCAGGGAGGAGGTGTATAGAGAGAAGAGTAAGGGTCCCAGAACAGAGCCCTGAGGGACCCCGACTGGAAGGGTGGATGGGGGGGAGAGAGACCCAGAGGTGGTGACAGAGAAGGAACGGTGAGTAAGGTAAGAGGTGAACCAGGACAGGACTGGGCCGGAGAGGCCGAAAGACTGGAGGGTGTGAAGGAGGAGGGGGTGGTCAACGGTGTCAAAGGCTGCAGAGAGGTCAAGGAGGATGAGAAGGGAGAAGTGGCCCCTGGCTTTTGCAGAGAGGAGGTCATTGGTGACTTTAGCCAGGGCAGTTTCAGTGGAGTGGAGGGGGCGGAAACCAGACTGGAGAGGATCAAGGAGGGAGTATTCAGAAAGGTAGGAGGTGAGACGGCTGCAGACGAGCCTCTCAAGAATTTTGGAGGCAAATGGGAGAAGAGATATGGGGCGATAGTTCGAGAGAGAAGTGGAGTCGAGATTAGGTTTCTTAAGAATGGGGGATACGAGAGCATGTTTGAAGGAGGAGGGGAAGATGCCAGTGGAGAGGGAGAGATTAAAGAGGTGAGCGAGGTGGGAGCAGGTGGTGGGGGAAAGGGAGCGAAGAAGGTGGGAGGGGATGGGATCCAGGGGGCAGGTAGTGGGGGGGGATGATAAAATGAGAGAGTGGACTTCCTCGCCGGTGGTGGGACGGAAGGAGTGGAGGGGAAGGTGGTTGGGGGGGGAGGACAGAAGAGTGGGAGGGGTGGAAGAGAGAGTGGAGGAGGAGATTTCAAGTCGGATGGCCTCGATTTTAGAGGAGAAGAAGGAGGCGAAATCAGAGGCAGTCAGGGAGGAGGGGGTGGGGGGAGGGGAGGGGGCCAGGAGAGTGCTAAAGGTGGCAAAGAGGCGGCGGGGGTTAGAGGACTGGGAAGAGATGAGGGATTTAAAGAAAGATTGTTTAGCGAGTGAGAGGGCAGAGCTGTAGGATGAAAGGATGAATTTAAAGTGGAGGAAGTCAGCCAGGGAGCGGGATTTTCTCCAGTGACGTTCGGCAGAACGGGAGCATTTTTGGAGGAAGCGGGTAAATTTGGAGTGCCAGGGTTGGGGTTTGGAGCAGCGGGGGTGGACGGAGTGGGCAGGGGCAACCGCGTCCAGAGCGGAGGTGAGGGTGTGATTGTAGAGGGAGACCGCCTGGTTGGGGCAGGCCTGGGAGGAAAGGGGAGAAAGGAGGGTATCGAGAGAGGAGGACAGAGAGGCAGGGTCAAGAGCATCGAGGTTGCGTATGGACAGAGTAGGTTTGGGCAGGGGGAGGGGAGCAGGAGAAGAGGAGAGAGAGAAGGAGAGGAGATGGTGGTCGGATAGAGGAAAGGGAGAGATGGAGAAGTCGGAGAGATTACATAGGTAGGAGAAGACAAGATCAAGGGAGTGACCAAGGCAGTGGGTAGAGGAGGAGGTCCATTGGGTGAGACCAAGGGAGGAAGAGAGGGTGAGCAGTTTGCTGGAAGCAGGGTAGGTGGGGTTGTCGATGGGGATATTAAAGTCACCGAGAATGATCGAGGGGAGATCGGAGGAGAGGTAGTGAGGAAGCCAGCTAGCAAAGTTGTCAAGGAAGAGGGAGGTGGGGCCAGGGGGGCGGTAGATGACAGTGACGCGGAGATGGATGGGGTAGAAGAGGCGGATGGAGTGAGCTTCAAAAGAGGAGAAGGAGAGGGAGGGTTCAGGGGGAATGACACGAAAAGTACAGGTGGAGGAGAGGAGGAGGCCAACTCCACCGCCAGGGCGGGCACCAGGCCTGGCGGAGTGGGTGAAGGAGAGGCCACCATAGGAGAGGGCAGCGGGGGAAGTAGTATCAAAATCGGAGAGCCAGGTTTCAGTAACGGCAAGAAGGTTAAAGGAGTTGGATAGAAAGAGGTCGTGGATAGCAGTCAGCTTGTTGCGGACGGATCTGGCATTCCAGAGGGCACAGAAGAAAGGGGGAGAGGAGAGGGGGGAAATGGGGATGAGGTTAGCAAGATGAGCAGCGCGCGGGGGATGGCGGGGAGGAACGGGAGAGGTAGGGCGGGGGGAGAGTATGGGTATGGAATGAGAGTGGGGAGGCATAATAGGGAGAGAGAGTAACAGAACAGTGAGATAGTGGGGACAGTGAAAAACAGGTAAGAACAAAGGCAGGAAGACAATGAAAAGGTGGAAGATTAAAGTGTATGTAGTCTTGTGTGAGCTGTTTGCTGTGTGCCTGGCTAATCATGTAAGAAGGACACTAAAAACATGACACTTTGGATATGGTTTACTCTGGCAAAGAAACACACTCTCTAATCCAATTAAGTAGACACCACATTATCTACATCACCTAGTGATGGATATCCAAGAGGTAGTTTGTCACCCAAATTGCTCGATCCAGCCGTTATTTTTCTCAACTCTATGGTCTGAATCCACAATTGCATGACAGTTTTAAACAATTTGGAAGCCTTAATACCTTATTTTTCCAAACTGACCTTACAGTTTATTTACTTATGAACACTGTGATTCATTCATTGCTATACTGGCCACGACACTAGGTTTTTGCTCCCTTCCAGTTGTGGATTCACTTTAAGCAAGGCCAAGCTAATTGACATCACGTGCAAATTATTATAATTGGTCGTTTGGTATGTTGAGATTTCGTGTAAATACAGACACAGGTAGCCATTGCACATGACCACTGGGCCTGAATGATTAAGGATATTAAAAGATTTGTATCCTTATTTCAGTGTCCTGGACAAAACCACGTTACAATGCAAGGGGTGCAAATGTGTTGTGTTTTGCTCATAAGTTAAATGCTGACAGTTTTTTCATGTAACACACACCTAACAAGTTTAAATTTCAGTGTAGAAATAAGCTATTACGTTTTTGTCAGACATGTAAAAACAGTTAGTGTTTAACCCTTGTGCCAAAAAAAAAAAACATTTTCACCACTTCCATTGTAACATGGTTTTGTCCAGGACACTGAAATAAGGATACTATTCATTTAAGATCCTTAATCAATCAGGGCCACCATCTATAAATCTAAAAATTAGGTTGCCTCGCATAACAAATCAAATAGCAACAATAGCAACTAGACATTAAACCATCAAATGACTGTGTGCTTGGGCAGACACTCTTGGATTAAATGGTGTCCTTAAAGGATTTTTAACATGGACCCATCATCCTAAAGGGAAGTAATTTTTACCTGTTAGATTTGTAGTTCTCTTGGCCAAGCCATGGCCAAATGCAAGAGTTGCAAATGAGTCTTCACATTGACTAGCATGTTTAAACAGTCATAGCTTCTATTCTGCCCCAAACTAACACAATTTACTATTTACACACACACTGACATATGATTTGAAGTCAAACCCAGCTGGAATGTGCCTTTTATCGATATGTTATATTTACAGAGGGAAATCTAACTGAAATTTGGATTGTCTAAAAATTACACATTTATACACCACAATAAAATTTTAAACAGACATTGTCAGGGGCACCAAACATGTCAAGTGACTGCTGGCAAACAATGTGTGTAATCAGACTAATGTAACTAGTGCTAATTTGGAATAAGTGTGTTGGCCATAAACTCAAATTTCGCAGACTGGACCAATTAACAAACTAGGTGAAGTATTACTTATCACAACAATGAAACATTGTAAATACACCATGAAAAGGGTGTATACTGGATTATTTGCTGTTCCAATGGTGGGTTACACATAATGTTAATCTGCCCTTGTAGCAAGACTCCACTAGCTTAGGACACTAACGCATTTCCCATCATTGTTAGTGTTGGGTTTGTGTCTGCCATGTGGGTGTTGGGCCACTTTGAAACAAAGTGCCACTAGCACAGGAGAAAGATTGTTATCCTGTTTGGGCAAGGGCCAAAAGTTGGTAGTGTTGGACATAACGCCGGTAACATTTTAGTATTATTTGTATGCATTACACATTTTTAAATGCCTATATTGCTAGGCACATACCATGTTCCCTCTAAAAGCTGAAAGTGTACAAGAAATTTACTACTAAGCAACCAAACACACATACAAACCCCCAAACTAAACTCATGTTCTATAACTGAACATTAACACCATAGAGTGTGTTTGTAGGCTATGGTGTGTCTGTGACAAAGGACAAAAGAACCACACATTGAAATAATATATTTACCAAGTATACCTGTTCCACAATAGTTAGGAAAGCAATACACATGGATTTATGTGTATTCAAAGAGAAATCGCTGCACTATAGTAATGGTACAAAATGGCATGACAACAGATTGCTGAGTCATTTGCAGGATAAGATATATTTATTACATATATGAATCCAAACGTGCTAACAAAAACATAGCAAAGAAGTGAATGGTCTGTGTGTGGCAAAGTTCCTTGGATGAAGAGATGACAATCTGGCCAGACTGAAGAGAGACATAAGCAGGCTTGGAGCTCTGGAGAAATACTTCAACATGTAGTCAGACACAAATTGCACAACTCCAAAATCCACGCCAACGCGCCCTGTTGAATCGGAATCAAGCATTTAATATTGCAATATTAGCTCACAAATAACTTGCATTTAGTTATCTAGTGGATGACTTGTTAATCAATAAGTTTACTACTGTATTGAAATGTGTAAAAAAGCAGGTAATAACCTACACAATAGTGTCTAATAATGGCTTGTGTGTTTGAGCTATATCTTTGATTCTGATTGTACTATTTGACATGATTACAAACCACAAAACCATAGGTAACATAGCTAGCATATGATTGGTTTGCACACCCACACATTCCAGGCTTAGTAACGACATTATTGTATGGAGCACACTCACTTGACAGTCACATTTTAGTGCTGATAACACTATACGACTTACATTTGTCAACACCCTTCACCATGGCAACATCCACCAACTCAAAAGGAAAGTGCAATGCCACAAAGGCCAGCACTCCAGGCCAAGTGTAATATACAGCCTGTAGATATAAGAAAAACAAACAAAGTGTGAAAAATGACCACTACAACACACTATATGTGCCGAACAATAACCTTTAAACCTCACATGGTTAAATGACCAGAGTTAGGGTACATTTAAAAAGTCACAATTTAGCAAACACATTATGACACTAGGGGACATCGACATACTAGACCATTAGTGCCTTTTGTGACTTAGCTAATACAAGCATCAAGTGTGCAAAGTCTGGACTGGGCAAACTGTAGCAAACATTTAAACCAAACTTTATTAATGTTGCGACATTAGGCTGTAGATGAAATCTAACACACTAAGGTGCATTTAGCAAAAGACATTGAGGCAAAACTTAGAGGCATGAAAATATACTTTCTACACACATTGTAAAGGTTAAATACAGGTTGCCATGCCTTTTTTCTTATTATTACACATATTAGACATTTCACTATCACACCAGTCCATGTCTATTCATATTGACATTTGAACTTACCATACCTTATATAATCTAACCTTGAATAAGCTTGCAGATGATTTGACCACACAGCTTTGAAATGTGAAGTTTAAAAAAGTGCAAACAAATACATTACCTCAAAAATAATGACTGACAACATAGCTCCTGAAGTTGGAGCCAGGCACTGCTTCACGAGGGGGGTGTACTAGATCTTTCTCCTCCACCTCCCCTGCCTCCTCCGCCTCCGCCTCCTCCGCCTCCTCTGCCTCCTCCGCCTCGACCACCCCAGCAACCTCGTCCATGAACCCTGGTGCCCCACTCCTGATGGTAATATTATGGAACACCACACACTGAGCGATGATCCTACACACCTTACTCGGCTCATACATGAGGGCGCCACCAGACCGGTCAAGGCATCTAAATCGAGCCTTCAGAAGACCAAAGGCCCTTTCTATGACCGATCTGGTGGCCCTATGAGCCGAGTTATAGGCCTCCTCCTGCTCTGTGTGTGGGTTCAATATAGGAGTGAGGAGCCAAGGGCAGGAGGGATACACATTGTCTCCTATGTAGGAAGAGAGGAAAGACAAAATAAATCTAGATTAATACCATTTAAGAGTACAACTATACCTGAAATAAATTTTATGTTAACATTCTACTATATGAGGCCAAACTACATTTTAGCCTAAATAGTAAGCTTACAAAGTTATAATACTGTATAATTAGCATCCTAAGAAAACTAGCCATGTCTATTAATGCCTGTAAAACAAAGGCCAATCCACATTGGAGATTGGCAAAGTACACCTAACTAATAATTACACACCTGGCGGAGTCCACTATTCACAGGACACATACCTTTTACTAATAGGTGACTTTCAGTAATAGGCCTACATTAGCATTATATCTCTCACTATTCAAAACATTGATTCAATCACTCTATAGTAGCGGAATCTATAAATACAAGGCACATACACTATCTTACACATTGTGTAACAGTAACATCTCAAGTACTATATTATACTTTAACAATCTATGTCTGCCATACAATATTACTAACAATTTAGAGTTGGGGGAACCATTATTTGCACATAATTAACAAGAAGCCACGCATCTCCGTCTGGTGTGACACCCCCTTGCCTCTGTTGCAATCTAGGCCACAACCATGAGTTACGAAACGCATAGGAGTCATGGGTACTCCCAGGCCATTTCGCAACCAGGTTTCGAATCAGGAGAGACGGGTCACATATGGCCTGGACATTTATTGAGTGAAAATGCTTCCGGTTCATGTAAACCGAAGCATCTCCACTCAACGGCACCAGTGCCACATGCGTCCCATCTACAGCCCCTATGACGTGCGGAAAGCCAGCTATGGTGGCAAACTGCTGCTTGATCCGTACAAGAGACTCCTCTTCGAGTGGCAGATGGATAAACTGCCGGAGCCGTGACTGAAATGCCCTCAGGACAACCTCCAGCACACGGCTAAAGGTCGCTTAGCACATTCCTGCCGCGACCCCGACTGTGAACTGGAATGAACCAGTAGCACAGAAGTGCAGTACTGCCACAAGTTTGGTCAAAGGCGGTACTGCTGTCGGGATGACGCGCATTGGCTCAAGGTCACGTTCCACAATGCGCAGGGTGTCCAAGATCACATGTGGAGGAAGCCGATAGTGATGGACAACCTCCGCATCTGACATCCCAAAGAGGCTGACACGTGTCCTGAAGATGCGCTCCCTCAGATGGCGACGTTGTTGTAGTTGCTGGTTAGGACAGGGCACAGGAGCAGGCCTCTCGTGATGCATAATGTACTCCAACTCCAGGAGTGCCTGTATGTGTTTCAAAAGGAAGAGGTCACAAACCAGCACTTAGGTGAAACGTTTAGACTTTGCATTGTCTGACTTTGCCACAAATGACACAACCAATACTTACAATGTAGTCGTTATTCATGCTTTCGCTTAATGGTGTAAAAGGACAGTCCATAAGTAGATGAAAGTAATGTGGTAGGGGAGTTTGTAAAACAAAAAAAAAAAAATTAGATCCAAAATTAGAGAAACAAACCTTATTGATTGTCCAAACACCATCTAGTCATATAGAACCACCACCAAAGTGCTTGCAAACGTGATACTTACCATCGCCATAGACCCTTTCACAAATCACATTACTTATATTCAACTTTATGTGGCGTACAAATGTGAAGGGAGTGAAACACTAAATACAGAGTGTTAATATTAAGGTAAAAATAGTTTGGACTATAATTATATTCCGTAGAAATAATTTACATGTGTTAAATTAACATGTGTCAACTTTATATGTGACACTATAGTGTAGTGGTTATGTATTCCACCCACCAATACTAAGTGCAGAACTTCAAGCCCACAGGTCAACCCTAAGCACAAAGCGACTTAGGAGCCTCCGTTAAGCGTACTCACTAAAGTGTAACATTTTAAAAAATATGCAAAGGCTCGTAACATAGCGCAAGATACGCAACGCGCTCATTTTTTTTTTTTTTGGGGTGAAGTCTTTCAAGCTCCTGCTGCTTTAGTCAAACAATTATTTTTAGTTATGTGTGTGTGTATGTAGGGTCATGAATTTAAGAGCACGTTATCTGTCATGCTGTTAATAATAAATGCAACCTGACAGATTTGTCAGGCCTAAGACAGCGATTCAGCTGACCGAAATAGTTAATGTGCAGTTTGGTGTGGGTGTTTCAATCTGAAGTATACTTTAGTGGATAAATAAATGACCTTGCATTGATAAAGTAATGAATTTGACCCCCGAATGATGCGTGTATGTGGCTTACCTTTGTTTTTTAGTGTATTTATTCCACTCTGTGACTTATCTAAGAGTGCTTTAGTATATGGTTTGGTGTGTAATCTGCCTATATGTCATGATGAACAGTATGATCACTTACAACACAGCAAAGCAGTTGTTGCAAAAGACTTTATTGCAAAGACATAGTAAATCTGTACTGGAAAAAGTAGAAAAAGCTAAGTGCTCACAAAAAAAAAAGAAAAAAAAAAAGGAAGCACTATTAATATACTTTTGGTTTGTATTAATCAACATGGATATATTTCAATATGCATACATTTTTACTCTACATGTACCAATTATTTCAGTGTATAATATTTGTAAGTCTTTTGACTTTTCACCATGTTTTAAGGAAACCAACTTATGATAGAAGTTGCTGCTCAGCTTTCATTGTTATTCTATTCTAGTGTCATAACCACTTGTACAGTGGCGTAGCAGTTAGCCAATCCACCTTGCAAGGTTGAAAACGTGTGTTCGAGTCCTTAGGGATCATTAATATCCTTACAATATTCATGTTGCTGTTAAAAGTGTCCCTGTGGTAATAGTACGCTTCGTTTCAATTAGCAAAAATCATGCGTGTAAATCGAACAAATATAGTGTAGAGTTATTTTATGTGGGGTTTTTTTGGAAAACGCACCATCAACAACTGTGAAATCAGGCATGTAACGTATTGAGACTAATGATAATGGGAGTTGATGAGAATCAAAAGAGATTTATCAGAAATATTTACGCCAAAGTCGATGCAACATTTTAACACAAATAAAATAATTACCCATGCACTGTGCACTCGATTCCAGCAGCCGGAATGAATGGGGAATGCACTCAGCCAAACACTCCGGCAGTGGAATGGAGTGTGCACTCCATTCCGGAAACTGTAATGAATGTGGAATGGAGTGTGCACTCCATTCCAAAAACTGTAATGAATGGGGAATGGAGTGTGCACTCCATTCCGGAAACTGTAATGAATGGGGAATTGACTGTGCACTCCATTCCAAAAACTGTAATGAATGGAGAATGGAGTGTGCACTCCATTCTGGAAACTGTAACGAATGGGGAATGGAGTGTGCACTCCATTCCGGAAACTGTAATGAATGGGAAATGGAGTGTGCACTCCATTCCGGAAACTGTAATGAATGGGGAATGGAGTGTGCACTCCATTCCAAAAACTGTAATGAATGGGGAATGGAGTGTGCACTCCATTCCGGAAACTGTAATGAATGGGGAATGCAGTGTGCACTCCATTCCGGAAACTGTAATGAATGGAGAATGGAGTGTGCACTCCATTCCGGAAACTGTAATGAATGGGGAATGGAGTGTGCACTCCATTCCGGAAACTGTAATGAATGGAGAATGGAGTGTGCACTCCATTCCGGAAACTGTAATGAATGTGGAATGGAGTGTGCACTCCATTCCAAAAACTGTAATGAATGGGGAATGGAGTGTGCACTCCATTCCGGAAACTGTAATCAATGGGGAATGTAGTGTGCACTCCATTCCAAAAACTGTAATGAATGGGAAATGGAGTTTGCACTCAATTCCGGAAACTGTAATGAATGGGGAATGGAGTGTGCACTCCATTTTGGCAGCCGGAATGGATAGGGAGTGATAGTAGCAAATACATCTGCCTAGCATACCAAACTGCAGTGTAGAGGACTATAAGAGCCAGGCCTCTTTACTGAAAAGCCAGCAAGCAGCATAGTGCGCTATATGAAGCTAATGAAATCAGGCGTTCCGACATTCCGGCAGTTCCAATTATAACCCTAAGGGCCTAAATATCATTATACATGTTAGACCTGGCAGTGGCATTTAGTAGAAAGAGGTGTGTGTAAAGGCAAGAGGATTTTTTACAACACAATCACAGTGATGGAACATTGTATATATATATATTTTTTTGAAAATATTTTTTTTTAACATTTCAGAATAAAAAACCAAATATTGATATGTGTGCTTGTTTATCATATATTTTTTTTTCATACGCAGAGTATGCTTCTAAAGGCTTTTAACAGCTGTTTGCGCTAGGTGTTTTGGATTTAAACATGGCCCTGGCCTTCCTTAACTTTTGTGAAAGATTTGAGACAGGAGTGACGTCAGTTTCACTTAACTGCACAGAGGGAACGCCTACTGTTCGCAAGTGAAAAAGCATAACGCCTACCTTACTGAAATGATATCTCATCTCTGCCCAGTCTACTCGGCGCCTACTCTCCGCCCATTCCCACCCCTTTGTTCTCAAATAGTCAGCCGCCATCTCAAATATATTTACGTTGTCCTTTGAGATTGCGTTGACTTTGAGTGCTGTATCTGGTGTATCAGCGTATGTGGTGTTTTGCGCATCTCAAGTCGCGTTTCGCGCATGCACAGAACAAATTAGCAGATGCGTATGCGTTTGCGTTTCTTGATGAATCGGACCCCTAGTTATCATTTATACAGTGCATTCTACAAAATGACAGCTAGAATCTGATTGGTTGCTATAGGCAACATCGCCACTTTTTCAAACCCACCGCTTAATAAATTTACCCCCAGGGGATAAATGTATCAAGCTGAGAGTTTTTCAGCAGGTTTGAAAAAGGGAGATGTTGCCTATAGCAACCAATCAGATTTTAGCTATCATTTTGTAGAATGTACTAAATAAATGATAGATTGAATCTGATTGGTTTTTCAAACCTGCCAGAAAACTCTCAGCCTGCAGGGGCGCACGGAGCATTTTTAAGGGGGGGTTTCCCCTCCACCGAAAAAAAAAAAACAAACAATGAGAAAGCTGCCGTGCATGCGCAGCAGCTCCATTTAGGCAGCACTGTACTATACAGAAGCCGCGGCGCTGTATACAATACAGCACCGCCGTGGACGCTTCTATGACAGCGCCGCGGCTGCTGTATAGTACAGTGCCGCTATGTAGGGAACTTTTTTAGCGGAGGGGGGGGGTTTCTGGAGACCCAGAAACCCACCCTGCGTGCGCCACTGGCTTGATACATTTACCCCCAGGTCTGTTCCGTTGTGAGCTGCATTCAGCTTCTTTGCAAATTTTCCTGCAATCACTGCCAGTTACAGTGCTTCATGGGTACATCTCCAATTAATTCTTTAGGAAGAGACTGTATGCATCTTATTTAGAGTGTACCATGGATGCTGAGAAGCTCTGTGTGTACACAGCTTTTGTAAATATTGTCTCTCTGTACCTTTTTTCCACTCCCTTCATTAATTCTCCATTGATTTATTGCAAACAGTTAACTGCTCATTTGCTGCGCTTTATTCATATGTCAAGCATTTGCTGTGCTGTATTCGTGTGTCAAGGATAGATTTTTCACTTACATTGTACTCCAAAGGCACACAGGTGCAATAATCGAAATGTGAGTGCAATGTGAGTGCAAACAGTTTTCTCAGTAAAACTGCATCCTAACCAACTCTGACTATGCATAAAAATGTTTGCTTGCCAAGCTATCCTTTTAGTTAATTTAAATATCATCTGCGGTAATCTTATCTGCTTCTCCTGTTGTAATGCCTCTTGACCACTCCAAACTGCCCATTATATAGACAACTCATGCTTGCTTTCCCAAATGGTAACTTCTTCATATGAAAAGACGTCAATCTTGTGGCATAACCAGTCAGCAATATGTAAAAATCACACACTTTCTGTATTTTTTCTGAGATTCTGCCAAGTGTTGGAAATAACCCCTAATAGAGGTGTGGGGGCTGCAGATAACATGAGACCCATGCCAGTACATCTGTTATTGCTGCATATAGCTATTCTTGGTAACACCTAGAACATTACACCATTCTCCTCTCAATAACAAGTGCATCTGAACAAACGCATTTAACTCCTTCCTGAAAAAAAGGTTTTTCTCCTGGAATGATCTAAGTCTCTGGGCACAGAATGTTTTGTTATTTGTACAGAATGAGCTTGGGGCTCTGTGAATATTACCACGAATAATGGATACATGAGATGAGTGTATACAGAAGGGAAAGGAAGCGAAGAAAGCGGCAGGCCAAGTTGCAAAGGATGGAGGGCCGTGGGTGTGCAGATGAAGAATAGATGTTGTACAAAAGCAGAAAACACTAAAAAGGAATAAAATGTGTCATGCACAGATGCAATAAAAAGAGAGAATAAAAAGCAGTATTCAAAAATCATAATGAATAAATGTGAGATGTACAGAGTGAAAATGATGCATACCTAAATTCTGCACAAAGCAGATGAGTGATGAGATGACAAACATTGAAGCCCTTATATAATAAGTTTTGGGGAGTGTAATAAGTGTTTGCTGCAGTACCTCATATAGGCAAGCTACTGTAATCCAATTACTGCCAGGTACTAACTCTGGATAACTAGTTATAAATGAATTAGAATTAGTTTTTTTCTGTTTTCTATAATCTGATTGGCTAGCTTCTGCGACTTTCATGTACCAACCAAATGCCTATTATTGACACTACATGACCTCTGCCTGCCTCTGACCTACTGCATGTTATTGACACTTTCTCAATAGGCCAATTCTCCACCTTCCTATATAGTCTTCTGACCCATTTGCTTGAACAAGTAGAGGCAACAAAGGTAAAGGGTGCTGCAAAAAGATAAAGACACCTTCATGTTTCTCAAAAGGATTTAAGGGAACAGTTTTGTTAAGTAAACAAGGAAGCTGGAATTGTTGAAATATTTGCAAACCAAATTTCTTTACTACCTGGTGATCCAGTTGCTTTTCACCAGTGTCGTTGCTGTCAGCAAGAATGTTTTCTCTGCTACCTCTTTGGATGAAATATGGCAGGCTTTTTACAGCTGCCAAACTTATGGCACAAAATAATGAGTTATACAAAAATACTTACCTTTTACATGGAGCCCTTCAAACTTGGGCATTTAGTCCTAAATCCCAAAGTTTTACATTTGATACTATAGATTCATGTTTCAAGGCTCATGTTATGCTATATGACTGCACTGACATTTCTTTCTTGGCTAATATGGCTTTGAGATCTCTACAGCAGGAGCTTAAATTTGGCAATTGTCCATTGACTCTCCATGAAATGTAATGGCAGAGTGTTGTCCGTACTACTTTCAGAGTAAATAAAAGACCTAATTTTATCTTACTCTGTACCACTCACAATGCGTTACAGAAATGTGCCATGTTTGTACTTTGCATATTTGTTACTTGTGTAGGTTTAGAGTCTTAAACTTCTCTTTTGGTTTCCTCAGAAAACCATTTTTGGATCCAGACTCTTGCTGAATGTAGCTCAGACAGAATGTCAGATAGGACTGATTGTCCTCTATGATGATGACACTCTTTTAGATGTGACGCAGCATTTATGCATTCCCTCTTCTGTTGTTTGGCATCTTCTGCTTCTCTTTCAGTTTTCTTATCCTCGGACAACAATGGTTCTGTAAATGATGCATCTTCTGTATGCTGTGATTAAGCAGTATACAGTTGAGATCAAAAGGCTGTCTTTGGAAAAGAAATGGGTGGGGGGAGTAGCAGGGCCGGTGCTAAGGTTTGCCTTTGCCCTAGGCAAAATTTTGCCGCCGCCGCGCCCCCCCCATGCCCGCTCCCCCGCCCCCCCCCCCCCCCCGAACACACTAAATAAAAAATGAATTAGATTTTTTCTTACCTTTTCTTCCTCTAGCTGCATGCTGAGAGGGGAGGGGAGGGGGACGTCGGGAACAACTTCAGAGGCGCCTACGTTCCCGAGCCGCTGAGCCGCTGGCTAGATTAGAAAATCTAGTCAGCGGCGCCATGCAGGTCCCGGCGCCCTAGGCAACTGCCTAAGGTTGCCTAATGGGAGCACCGGGCCTGGGGAGTAGAAGTGTAATCCCCTTGTGAAAATCCTGTACATGCAGCTCTAAGGAAATATATAAATATTTACTTAAGTGGGTGGAGAAACACTTTAAATCTACATTTAAATGCCATCTATTCTATCTAGTCAGGCATTTTAAAGTGATAAGTTGCCACTATCAATTGTATAAGTAGATGCAATGTATATTTTATCTAGAGATTTAAAATGATATTCCTTTAAAATAATGTATACAGAATGACATTGTACCATTTCAGCCCCTGCTAATTGAGGACAGATAAGTTAGTACTCTGCTGCATGTGCTGACAGCAAAGAAACTTCCCACTTAACATTTTTTAACAGATGCCCATGCTTTATTTTCCAAAAACTGAGCCCACCCGAACATTGCAAGTCCAAGCACCGAGCTGAGCCGCCTCAATACTTTCACACAACCTCAGAACTGAAAACAAGGCAAAACGTCATTGTTGCATTGTTGGACCTCACGAGTTTTGAATTTTATAAGTACCGCACTCCATGGAGATCTGGTGCCATTTCACAGAGGGACACAGAAGGGGCAGCAGGGTTCTTGGAAGTCTCCAATGCAGTTGGGCAGCATGATTAATCAAAGAGAAAGAGGAGGGCTGGCAGTGTTCTTAAAAGTCTCCAGTGACATTTTACTGTGCCATAGCTCACTCAGAAACAGGAGAGGTAGCAGTGTTCTTGCCAGTCTACAGTCTACGTGCCATTGCTTATTTTCAGTGCTGAAACAAAAACTTATAGGGGTGGCAGTTTTCTTATAAGTCTCCAGTCACATTGCTCTGTGCCATAGCTCACTCAGAAACAGGAGAGGTGACAGTTTTCTTCCCAGTCTATAGTTTACGTGCCATTGCTCATTGTCAGTGCTGAAACAGAAATAATAGGGCTGGCAGTGTTCTGAAAAGTCTCCAATCACATTGTACTGTATCATCAAAATTGATTGACATCAGTCCACAGAAGTCCAGGAGCACCAAGCAGCTGCTGGAACCAGTCATACTGATAGTAATACCTCTACGTCATCTGTTGAAGCCTATGTTAAAGTGCATAGTGTTTTTAAGTCGTGGCTGGCATCAACTTAGTCACATAGCAATGAATACACCTTTTCTGCCACAACAAAGGATTTACTATTACACAAGATAGGTTGGTGAGCGCTCCCTTACAAGTAGGTGTGTGTGCTGCCTGGGGGACTGGATAATAAGGGAAGTCCCAGCCCTTAGATAAATGTTAAAGTGGAGGAGTGTCCCCTTAGCGCAATCGTGGAATAAATATTCTTATAAATGTTAACTCATTTATTATTCAGTGGCAGATATCACAAATGTTGATACGTTTCAATAGGTTGCAACCTTGTTTATACAAAATAGATAGTTAATAATCATAAAGCATACATTTGTAATCAGATACATTGTGTATAAAAACTGGCTATTGTCAAAGATCATACATTTCTCACTGTATAATACATCAAGAGAGTGAGTAAATATACAGTGGTTCAGCATGAAGTTGTCTCAAGGTGAGACAAATGTTAATTATGCAGGTAAGCAATACTTTGGATAACGTCCATTTTCCAAATCAATGTAAATATGCAGAGTTTTTGTCCACAAACAAGCTGCAGTCAAGGCTCCCAGAGCTGCAGTAATACTGACAATCCAGATATTGGGAATCCAAAAACCACTATAGTTCATGCAGGCATACAATTGAAATGTCCCAGTACTAGGCTGCAGAGTGTCAGTTAAAGCGCTGGTGAATTGGGAATTGTAAGTCCAAACTTCAGCCAATGATAACGAGCTGCCGTTTTAAGGGCAGACTTACCCCATACAGGGCTGGATGTTTTATTCCATTCTTCAAGAAGGAGCCGTCCCCGTCTGGTAAATACAGCTGGATCCTTGTAGTGTAAACACAGTCGCGGCCGCGGCTGAGTCGATACAGCGCATGCGGCGGGGTGTAGGAAGCTGTTCCTAAAACAGTTCTTTTGTTTTGAAAGATAACATGTTGAGGTACAGCGGTACTCCAACGCGTTTCGCTCGTTGCTTCGTCAGGAAAGGAGTGAATCTCAGGGGGAAAAACAGCTCTTTAATGGTGTCCTGAGGGGGGGGGGGCTGCCGTGTGATTGGTTGGATGGGGGCAGCTTTCTGATAGGTCTGGGATCTTGATGGGCTGGAAGGGAGGCCAAAGGTAGTGCACATGGTGTATGATGAAATTCTCAGTGCATCTCAGAATCGATAATGGTATAATGAGATTACAACAGGTAAATGGAGTAAACATAAAGGAGGATAACATAGGAATCAAAAAAGTAGAAAAACCATGGAGGAGTGGGGATTACATTAGAACCATCTCGCAAGAAGAGTCCAGATCCATTTTCAATTTACAAACCCTCACACCCAAAGGTCTAAACGTTGACTTAGAAGTGAGTCAATTTCTATGAGTCAAACTCTACATTCCTCTGTAATCCCCTTGTGTATATTTCATTAAACTGCTGTAATTTTATTATACCATTATTGATCCTGAGTTGGTTTCCATGAGTTACACTCAGCATTCCTTTGTTATCCTCCTTTATGTTTACTCCATTTACCTGTTGTAATCTCATTATACCATTATCGATTCTGAGATGCACTGAGAATTTCATCAAACACCATGCAGGAGATGCTGTCTGTGGCCAATAAAATTTCGGGACATTTCCGGCAATCTGCAACAGCAAGTAGGAGATTGCAGCAGCTAGAAGAACAATTTTCACTGCCACCAACTGAAGCAAGACGTGGTACCAAAGTGGAATTCCACCCTTTATATACTTCTGAGGATGGAAGAACAGCAAAAAGCCGTCCACGCTTACTCCACAAGCCATGACATTGAGAAAGGAGGGAAAATGTATTTTAGTTCTGCGCAGTGGAGAATACTTTCCGTGTTGTGCAAGGTGCTGAAACTTTTCGAAGAAGTCACCTGTGAAGTGAGTTCAGTCACTGCTAGCTTGAACCAAGTGATTCCCTTGATTAGAGTTTTGGAAAAGCAGCTTGAGAAACTGAAGGAGGAGGTGAAACAAAGAAATTACGCTAAGTATGTTGGACTTGTAGATCAAGTACTTTATTCGCTTCACCAGGATCCAAGAGTTATCAAAATCTCAGATCACTACATTTTGGCGACTGTGCTTTATTCTAGGTTTAAGAGCTATGTCTTCTCTTTGCTTCCAACTGACCTAGATCTCAAGAGATGCAAGGAGCTCCTGGTGAGCAAGTTGACAGCTCAAGTGGTAAGTGTCATGACGGCGTCTCCTCCTTCAGTTTCTCAGGCATCTGCTACTAGGAAAAACATAGCTTTCCCAAGAGAACCAGGGATGATGCAGATGACCCAGCATAACATTTTTACATCTGGTCTGTTCTAAAAGAATTGACCAAAAACCGTGACACCTTGGCCGTAACTCCACCTGATCCTGCTATTAACATCCAAAGGATGGTGGAGGATTATTTTAACAACAGCATTGAAATGACATGTCAGACAGTCCCTTTACATACTGGGAGGAAAAAAATACAATTTTGAGACCCATGTACACACTCGCTTTGCAATACCTAAGCTTCCTACTCTCCAGTGTGTACTCAGAAAGAGTTTTCAGCACAGCCGGAAACCTTGTCAGTGATCGGCGTAGTAAGCAAACTTCCTAAAAATGTGGAAAAGTTGATGTTCATCAAAATGAACTACAAATTCCTAAAGGAATGCCTTTACTGCCAATTACATCAAAGTACAGATACTTCAGTAATGGTGAATTCCAGCGGGGATGAATTAATATTGTGTAAGGATGATGTACACATTAATGAGGATGAGGCTGAGAATGATGACAACAACATATTGCCATTGTACAGTTAATTGACAGCACTGTTGGGCTTAAGACAGCTAAGCTATTGGTAGCTTGTTTTGTGGGGGCCCAAACAAACCAAGCACTTCAGCCACAAAGTGGTACTCCTTGTCGCTGGAGTGCTTCGTTTGTTGAACGGTACATATCCTTTTAAGAATCTGTAGAGAAACGGGGTGTTATTGGACTGAGAACGTTTTATTGATCACCTGTTTCTCACGGTTTAATGTACTTTTTAATCCTTGGCCCAGTCTAAATATATACAGAACATTGATGTATTATGTGTATTATTATTTCATGTTATTTTGTACATTTTGCCCTTGCTATTACCTGCAATATTGTATATATTAAAAATATATAGAATATTGCCATACTGTGTGAAAATAACAGGACAGCAGAAGTCATTTTGCTTTTGTTAGCTAATGTAATTACCATTTGTCTCAAATGTCCATTGTTATGAGGTGCAATTTAGATTTGGTTTGTAATCAGAATAATGTCTGAGTTAATTAGCTGGCAGCACAAGTTAATTAGTTAGGTCAACAGGTAATCTGAGAGGCAAATAGGTTAGAACTTCTAGATGATATGCAATGGGCCTCCACAGTAATATACTGGCTGAAATAGCATTGGGAAATGTATTAACATGTATCAATATAAATGTTATTGTATCAAAATGTATCACAGACCCAAATTGTGTAATGTGGCAGATACATGTGTCAAATGTCTTGTTGTTTCACGTTTCACAAGTGTGAAGTGTTGTTCCTTGATGTTATAGTGTAACCCCTTATTTAGTGTATTTAGCCAAATAGCTAATTGAGTCAAGCCATTCCATTGTATAATCAAGGTAACAGAGACTGTATGTATAACATCTAAAGTGTCCACTGAGATACCCCTGCTGTAAAGGGGAGGATTGAGAAATTTGACCCTATTCCTTGTGTACACAACCAAGAATATTGGGAGAGCAGAATGCCAAGAGAGCTATTCTAGCTTGGAGGATCCTGGTGTACAAGACATGCGAAAATGTCTCTGGGTCATCGTGGTTCCGCTGGAGGAAACCCTACCAGGACAGAGCCTGTGTGAGCCAGTAACTCAGGCTGGGTGACCATAACTGTCTAGCTAATCAGTAGTTGTAATATTGCGAGAAGATAAGACTCTGAAAGAGACTGAGATTATTATTTTGATGTGCTGACTGCAAGAGGCTGCTGGAGGATGCATGCTACCATTTACTCTGTATCTTGTGAGCATCTTGTGGTATTGTGCCGTCATAGTAAAGCCTTATTTTGGATATACTATGGTCTACCCGAGTGAGTTGAATCCCACAGAGAGTAACTGCTATCCCAGCTAAGGGTGATCATCTCACAATATCTAACATAAGGGTGCGTGGGAGGGCCCAAGGACATCTTGCACCACTTTTCTTTTCTCCCACTGCTGTGTGGCAATGTTACCTAGATGTGCTGTGATCTGCCGTGTGTTTGTGTCATTGCTCTGTCACTTAGTATCTAGCCAACTTGCTGTAGTCTTCCACATGTGGATGAAAATAATATTGTGACCTGTGAGGTGTTCATAATTGACTGGAAATTACTGGAAATTAGTGTTATTGAGGTTAATAATAATAATGTAGGAACAAAAAAAGAGCAAATTATGTGATTTTAGCAAAAAAATAAGGATTTTAGCAATTTTTGTAAAACATACATATCAAAACCAAAAAACGCAAGGGTGGTTTTACCAAAACCAGAACCAGAACACAAACTTACTACAGATCCAAAACCAGAACACGAGGTTCAGTGAACATCTCTAATTTTTATACTTTCTTTTTTAATGGCCTAACTGACAATATCTCCACAGCCCATTCACCAGGATAGACTGCCATTGAAGAGGAATGGGTGCAAGATGGAGAGATGCTCCTGAGTTTAAATATAAGCAGTGTCAAGAATATGAACTATGACTGAGCTCTGAGACAGATAGAACCAAGTGAAGTTAGAGACATTGTGATAGAGATCCTGAGAGAAATAAGAGTGTGAAGAGTTCCAGGCAGGAACAAACCTCTTTTTCTGTCAAAACCTGGCCTCTAACACCCTTAAAAAGCAAAGACAGAAATGATCAATGTCACTAAGGCTCTACACAATCACAAGATTTGATACAGAGGGGGGTTCCCCGTTGATTTAGCCATAACATATGGAGACTGGTTCATACCACATATAGGCATAAGTACCCTCTCTGTCTGATCCCCAAGGTCACTTCTACATTATAGTTATGCAATTCCAAAATCTCTATCTTATTATAGTCTCGATTTACAATGTGGCTCAGGGTTCTTTCATTGGTTTTTTGATGGTTTATAGTTGGAGGTGATGTCATTGCGGCCCTTGATCCCAAGTGAGATTTTTACCCAAATACAAGTGCCAGTCAATCCTCTATTAGAGATTCAAAAAGACTTTTGAAACTACTAAAGACATATGATCTGTATGTTAGGGTAATTTTACCTCTCCTTTATCAAGTCCCTTCAGATATCAGTGAGATAAGATACTGGTTAACCAGGAGATCAGTAATCAAGACACAGACATGCCAATATCAAGATAGAACTGAGCTGTGCTCATTTATTTGTGGGATACATTTATACATGTAAAAGCGTTTGATCTGGTTATAGAATAGAAACACATGATTAATATTTTCGTCAGTAAATATAAATCTTCTGACAAAGCTAGTTAGTTCTCTTCATGTCACTTTTATGGGTTCTTATCAACTTTCACTGGAGCCAGTACTCCCAATGTCCTCATCATCCATTATCACATGTCCTAGGCCTCCATCCGGGGTCTTTGAGATAGTTCAAGGCTGGAGCTGGTGATTACACTGAATGTATTTTTAAGGTAAATACCAAGATTTTTAACTCCTTCACATTTCATTATTACCATCATCATTGAGGACCTAGAAATGCTCTCACATGTATGATTCCTGGAGAGTTCATTGGCCTCTGGAATGAACCTACATACACTTTTCACCATCTCATGATTTAGATTTCATATCGACTTGTTTCTATTTAGTATGGCTACCACACTGACATTCGGTTCTCCCCTGTGTCTTGCTCTTACTATGCGTGTATGGTTGTTACTGTGAGTATCCTAGCAGCACCTTCAGTCTGGACACATGGGAGGATCAATGAGTCTTTCCCTATAAAAAAGGGAATTTGCAATGGAGCTAGAGAGAGGGATCCTCACCTTCCTCCTGCAACAATATGGGAGGAAATGTCATCACTTCAAATAATTCTGAAAAAATCAAAAACATTTTCAAATAACAGAGTTAGAAATGCAAATCTGCAATCTCACACTGAAACTTCTAAGTTTTTCCAGGCTTTCAAGCTACAGAAGCCTTTTGGCTCTCAGTGATCAACTTAATAAAACTCTCTCATTGCAAAACAGTTGAGTTGAAGATACCAGAAATACACTGGAAGTGAAAATATCAGGGAAATGCTGGATAATATAGATAAAAAAACGTACAGCAGTGCTAGTGCATACACTGACATAAAGATCTGGCACCTATCCATGGACAACGGTAGCTTAAAAAATGCAGGTTAGATGCCCCGTCAAGGCTGTGGACCAGTAAAAGACAGCTTTTCTACTTTTATGACCCAACATAGGGGACTTTCATTTTATTTAGTTTTGAGTTAGGACCACTGTATTAGCAGAAGCACCGTGGCGGGTGGGTGGCTTATCATACATTTGCAAATGTGTGTAACTGAGATTTCTGCATTTTATGCACAAAAAGAATAGCAGCTCTTTTACTGGTTTACAGCAGTGTGCTGGATATTTTTCTAGGTATTTGTTCCTTTCTGTAAAACCCCACCCTTCAAGTGCCTGCTGTGAACCTATAAATTCACTGAGCAACTTCCAATTCTGTACTGTTGTTTAAGAGGCATGTTTGGTAACAGTAACTGATGGGGAGTACTGGTCCTATATTGCCATCTGGAGGCTCCTAGGTTACCTCTTGATAAGTTAGTTCTCAATTTAAAAACACATGAATGAATGAACCAATATAGGAACTCTCATTGTTAAGAGTTAGGACCACCCTATAAGCAGAAGAGCCTTGACGGGACGTGTGTAACTGAGATTTCTGCATTTTATGCACAGGTAGAACAGCGGCTCTGTTACTGGTTCACAGCAGTGTGCTTGGGGATTTTTCTATGTATTTGTTCACATCTTAAGTAATGCAAAATGCCGTATAGCATGAAACTGGAAACAAAACAATGCATCTTCTTTCTCTGCTATAGTATCTAGTTTGTTCACAAATTGGAACATATATGTATTATCTGTAACAGCCGACTAAATTTTCTGTACTTTTATCTTCCTGGCACAATTTCATAGCCATTCCCCCCACACTATCTTTTGTCATCTACTCTTTACTAGTGCTGGCTTTTGAACATGAGTTGAAATCACTGACTCTACCCTCTTTTAATGCACTGACTCTACCCCCTTTCCCAACAGTATTTTCTTTTGCTTTCTTGGTAATAGCGCAGGAATATGATGATGCGTGATCACTTTCTATCCTAAACTTTGGATTTGTCTAGGCGATGGTGTGCTCTTATCATTTTTTGTGATTGTTTGCTATCATGCGCCTTTTATGTTTTGTTTTTTTTAATATAACTTATGTGCGCTGTTATGTATTCCCCCCTGACCTTTTTGTAACCTTTTCTCTCACTATTTTTTCTTTTGCAACATCACAATTAAATGTTTGTTTTTGGGTTTTTTTTTAAAGAAAGAGTTTCAAGCAAGACCAGGTGCCAACTATGAGATGATGACTGTGCAGAACACCTCTAACTGATCCATGTATAAGTCAATTGTTAGAGCGTAGGTGCGCAAATGCAGCTGAGAATGAGCTAAGAGAATCTCGCAATGCAACAATGCGGGAGTGTGCCAGTATGGCAGCAAGATTTATCCAGCCTTGAAGAACAGAATCAACCAGGTGTTACAACTGGAGTTAGTTGATCTAAGTTCAATTACTCAAATGCTGCAGTGTAAAAGGCAAGACGCAAAGAGAAAGAGTGCTGTTGTGCAGCGTATGAGTTTCAGCTCTTCAGTCCAGTGATTGATGTAATGAAGCAATTTGTACTACAAAGAAACATGGTACAATAACGAGATTTGTGGTCAAGTGTATATAATGTAAGATGATTAGTAATAAGGTGTCCTGACTTCCGTTTGTTTAATTCAGTGGTAAATCACTCATCTACTGCATCTGTATGACCTCTGTTCACTTGCTATAAAATTCTGCATATACGGGGACACCTATTTGCAAACTTTCAAGCACATGATCATGGGGTGGGGAGACTGAGGTACAGCTAGGTGGTTAACCTAAGGCTACTAAAAGATAGGAGTTAAACCTAACACTCTACCATCACCAAGGCCAGCAGGGGTTACGATATGGCACCCAAAGTGATTCTCTGCATCACAGTAGCTCGGCCTGCTCCCTTACAGCAAAGGTTATCGACTGAAAGTACCTGGACAGTAAAGTGACATTGTCAGCGCTGGTCGGAGCAACAGCTTAGTGGATTCATTCATCCTGGGATGCCTATGTCTCCGAAGCTATCCTGAAAAGAGAGATACTGCCATCAAAAATAATTTAATTGAACTATGTGGAGTTAAGAGAAAGGCAAAATCTCAGAAATGGCCGCTTAACGTTCCCACAGATGACTAATAGAAGCTTGGTTTGTTGCCGTCTACAGTTGAGGTGTTTGGGAAGTCAGAAAAAAAACATGTAAATGTGCCATTTTTGCACCATGCATTGTTACGCATATATTTTGGAGATACATATGCGTCCAACTCTACAAAGTATGATATCCCTTTAAATTCATTTTTCTGTCTCATTCAAACTCTTTCTTTTCTTCTACTTGCCATTTCCTTACTTTATTTCACATAAAAGTCCTTGCAGCTGAAGCTAAAAATCTGCATTTAAATGGGGATATTTAAAGGATAAGCGCGTGTGTGCATGTTAGGGAGGGGGAGGAAGAGCTATTTCAGAAGTCACAGGAATTGGGAGCAAACACAAGCAGAAATAATCTGGCTCATGTATTCCTTGTCCCTTTTGTTCATCATTTCTACTTCTTTATGTATTAAGGTACATACAGAGGTGCGATTAGATTTCTTTTCTTCACGCAACTGAATGCATCAACCTATACATTTGTATCATCAAGAACCTCAGAGACTGTCTCAAATGTTCTGTAATAATAATTTGCTGATTTTAACTTACAACATTTTAAAGACCCTCAGAACATTACTCTCACAGTCATTGCTAAGTATTTAAAATTCCTTTGCCTGGCCCCACAACTAAGCTCATCACATAGGTAATTGCTTCTACCATTTACACACACATTGCGCAAAGTTATAAGAAGCACAAATAACATAGGAATTATCGGTTTACAGGGAATGACATTTAGGTATTGGCCCCTGGTTTCAAGGCCTAGCAACACTCCTGTTTTCCGTATTTCAATTACCCGCCTTTTCATATTATATAGCACACTTAATACATACAGGTAACATTTATCATCATCATCATCATTTATTTATATAGCGCCACTAATTCCGCAGCGCTGTACAGAGAACTCATTCACATCAGTCCCTGCCCCATTGGAGCTTACAGTCTAAATTCCCTAACACACACAGACAGACTAGGGTCAATTTGTTAGCAGCCAATTAACCTACCAGTATGTTTTTGGAGTGTGGGAGGAAACCGGAGCACCTGGAGGAAACCCACGCAAACACAGGGAGAACATACAAACTCCACACAGATAAGGCCATGGATCGAAATTGAACTCATGACCCCAGTGCTGTGAGGCAGAAGTGCTAACCACTAGGCCACTGTACTGCCCATTCCAATATTTGTATGTCAGGATTTTATATCTCCCAAATTGATTTTCCAAAGCATTCTCATAAGTGCTGTGGGAAGGAGAGGGAAAACCTTCAGATCAAGGTCATGAACATTATGTATCAGGGCTGAGCAGACATATTTGGTTAAGAAGGATTGATTGTGGCCTGTAATTGGTAATGGTGGCAGATGTAGAGTTTGAAACGGTTTATATAGTCACGTCTGTGACAGTATAAAAGAGGAAATACATTTGACAATGAATGTAAAAGGATGACAAAGAAAACATTTTATTGTGATAAGAAAGAAACATGCAACCAATAAACAAGACTGATGTATTAATTTGGCTGTTTGAGTGGGATCTAGCTCCTCCCACTAGATATTGTACACAGTGAAGAGTGAATGTTATGCATGCAAAGATTATAACATAGTAGCACAGACTGTTCCTCTGTGGTTTTGTGTAGCTGTCATTGTGCTCTGCTCACCAGCTCTGACTCATCTGAGGACAGCTGCTTAGGAAGGGAAAAACAAGCGAGCAATATAAACAGTACAAATGACACAGGCTAAGTAGAAGAAGGTTAGTGATAACTTAAGTAAACCGTTTCAACAAGTTTGGAATTCATGCAAATGTTAGCAGGTTGTAGGGCTAAAATAAAACAATTGGCCAAACCAAAGTGCAACCAAAGTTTTTAATTGAATTAACCAAAAGAAATGCAGAGAAAGTTACATGTCAGCGGTTTGGAAAATAAAGAATTGGTCATGTTGTGCCTTTTTAGTGTTTAGAGCTAATGATCACACTAGATCATCTTACCTGTGACATTTAGCAAAATATTATTTCCTGGTGGTCCCATGTCAGCCCTTACCTCTGGGTAGAGGTCCCAACTTGACAACTCTGTTCTTCACAAGATCTGTGTCTCTCATCCACACTTATTACCTGCTCGCATTCCCAGTTAGAGGACTTTTTTGGGCTGCAAACACTTTGTGGAATTGCCTAACTCGCACAATAAAACTTTCATCTAATCTTCAAACCGTCATGTGTTTTCTGAAAACCCACCTCTTCAGGCAATCTTATAAAATTTCTCAACCACCCTCTTAACCTCCCTAGGTGACCTTATTACCACCCTTTACACAGTTCACACAAGACAACAACACTTTGACCAACATTACTGGGTGACTGGATCATATAGCCCACTAAGCACTTTTTACCTTTGCGTTCTTGCTCGACCAAAATGCAATAAGTAGCACTTTAAAGCAAGTTAAGCATGTGTATGTCTTGATGATGATTACTTGCATGGAATATAGTAAAAAAATAAAGTGTGTGTCCCCAGCCTTCTCTAAATTCTTTAAGCAGCCTCAGTGCTAGACAGCCTGCTAGACATCCTGGACTCAGGGGCTGACTGGGTTGGGGGCAGCGGGCAGCTGCCTCTGTGATGGTCCCATAGTGGCCTACCTTGGGCTGGGTGACTGAGCTACCTGCATTTAAAATGTTCCTAATAGGCTGCTAAGCTGAGTCTCGCCCCCCAGCCTACAATTTGCAAACCAACCTCTGTCTGGAATTGTTTCCACAGAAAGCAGAGCGATAACCAGCTTGGGATCCCCCCACAAAGGTGGTAATCAGTACCAGGCTAGGACAGGCTGAACTGGTGCCAATATACCCAGAAAACAGTGTGGGGCACCCCTATCATAATGGTAACCAGTCTCACAGGAGGCTGGAACCTTGGTGTGCAAAAAAATCAGCTAGCAGGTCCTCTCTTCCTATAGACCACCAACAATGTACGAAATGGTTTAGTTTTATGTTTAAGTTACCTTGTCCAATTTGTAAGAACATCCACATGGACAAATCCAGTAAAGTTTGCTATTTAGAAAAAGTTAATAGGAAGCCTATTCCAATGTTTCTATGTCATAAATGTGCTGGTGACTGTATGATCAGTGGAGTTAACTTATATGCATACATGTGCTACTAATTTGCCTAAGTGCAGAAATTAATAACAAAGGAAAGCACACATTCAATCAAATCAGATTTGTGTTTTTAAATTTGTTCTTTTCCTTAGTTATTAATTAGTGCACTTATGCAATTAGTAGTGCATTTAAGCATACAAGCTTATTATTATTTAATAGGTTTTTTTCCTCTCTGATTACTTCTCAGATTATCATGATATACATTTATTTTAGAGAGTGTTATCTGCTTGCCTATTTTGTGTGCACTCTCTCTATATATTCTTGTTTTCCCACTGACTTTTTGCCACTTACTTTGCTATCTCTGCCTCACAATAGTGATTTCCTTAATCTGTCACGTTTGCAATAAAATGAAATCAAATCAACAATAACTGTCTTCAGTAACAGCATATTGCTCTGCCACAGACACATAAACCCATACACACTTCTTTTTAATCTAATGTGAGGTGATTTTTAACTCAGTAACCAAATAATATTTAGAAATAGTTTAACTGGTAATATAGCTTTTTGTAAGTCCCCTTATTATTAAAGCAACTGTTCAGTATTGAAGTGATGAGATTTAAAATACATAGTTGTAGATGGTAATATAGGTCAAAGACCATGTGTGCACACATACAATTTTAAAAATGTTAGTTATGTTATAGGTCACTTATAAGAGAGGACAAAGTCCATACATTGATTATTAGAATCTGGGTTACCTGTGGCATTACATTACTAACATATACGTAGCAGCGCACCTGTTAACACATCAACAATATATAAGTTTCATATTTCTAACCGTTAAGGTGTCACTAATTTATATGTTATGGGGAAAGATAGCATCCCATTCAGAGTGAATTACAAAGATATAGGAGAATCTTGAGCACATAAATGGGTGCCATACTAACCGGGGTGCTGAAAGCACTTCAAAACCTGTTCCTTTGTAGAGGATGGAAAAATGTGAATAATTTTTTCCCACATTTGAATTAACTTTTGTGTGTGTGATTTTCTTTCTGGAGCAATGCTTCAAGCCAATCAATCCATTCTGAAAATATGAAAAAGCATTTCCCTGAACAGAGTAAAAAAAAAAGCAGAGTTCTGGATCCACACTTGGAGAATGATTTTTCTGGCGGCACAGGAATGGCTAATAGCTGTTTTTGCTGCCCTCGGACATTCTTGTGCCAGTTGAGAGGATGCCTATTTTGTCCACTCCGGGGTTAAGGTTAGGAAATTGACTAAATGATCATTAGCAAATCTTCCAATCTGGTGCCATAAACTTTTGATATGAGAGCAGTCCAAGAGGCAGTGATAAAGTGTGAGTATCAGAATATCTATCAAGAATATTCTACTAGGCAATACATAAGCTTTGTGGTTAGAAATATTTCACTATGAGATAATGCTAAAAGGAGTCTTGTAGAGTCAGTATGAGAATGTAGCATTTACAGGGAAAGGGAAGGAAATGATAATGATGAAGCCATTGTGCCAGACCTGATTTAGTTTTCCTGTAATCTATCTAATGCAGAAAATTGTAAAGTTTTTTTTGGGGGGGGGGCTTATTGTCAGGAGCAGGGCCAGACTAAAGGCCACCTATAGGGCCTGGGGCTGAAAATTATGAAATTATGAGGGCCTATAGGACCTCCTTCCAACCACCTTACCTTACATGATGCACACATCACTAAATGGTTCACGCAACATGTAAGGAAAGTAAAGATTGACAAATAGCTCCCAAATGTTCCACAATTTCCATGATTTGCAGGACAGTCCCTCCCAAGTGTGGACCAGCAACCACCAAAAGGCTTTATGGAATTTTGAGCGCTCTTTCCCCGGGCACTGCTGAAAGCCATCAAGATTCCCCTGTAACAATTATACAGTGATGTTTGTGGAGCTGCTGGTGCTTTTTCTTGACAAGATACTGTTTTTTCTAGATACAGGTCATTATAGTGTATGTGTCGCAGATTTCCTGCTTTCAATACAGAACTATAAATATATGACTCAGAATTGCATAATTTTGAAACAGAAAATATGACAATAAATTGCTCAGGAGTAAAGGCTAATTAGAACTCATATTCTCTTTTGGGTGCCAATTGCAGTAAAATGTTGATGTTTTTTTGCACCTTAAATTCCTTTTTAATTGTTCCTCCAACTGGTACTTTGGTCTGCCTTCATTTGTTTCATTTAACATGATTTTGGTACTTTAAGCAGATGGGTGGTGGTGCAGGGAAGAAGGTGAGGGATGGTGGGCTCTTTATGTAATGTGGATGAGGGACTAACCATTTAACAGTATGTGGGATAAATTAATTTATTGGGATGATGGGGGAAATTTATTTAATGATGGGGGCTATTTAATTTAATAGGGGGGTCATGGTAGTAACTTTTAATTGAATGTGGGGTGATGTGACTATTTAATGCTGGGGTTATTTAGGAACTAATAATTCAATGTGGGTCTGAGAGGTGCTATTTATTAAATGTGAATATTAATTATTTAATGTCAGGGCCACTTGGTGAGGAAATAGCTTTATTTATTGAATGTGACCACTATTAATTTAATGTCAGAACAGTTTTTGGGGAATAGTAGGTTTATTTATTGAATGTTAATAGTATTAGTTTAATGTCAGAGCAGTTTGGGGAATAGTAGGTTTATTTATTGAATGTGAATGCTATTAATTTAATGTCTAGACAGTTTAGGGGGAAATAGGTCTATTTATTAAATATGAATGTTATTGATTTATCATTGGGCTGGTTGGGGGGAGGGAGGTCCAAAGTATTCACTATTTGCTAGGCTTTTCATATTTCATCTACCTATTTCTTTTTCCAAACAATTCCCAATATTCCAGGATCCACACAAGCAGCAACTGAGCTTGACACCAGCAGCCTCAGGTAGCGAGAAATGCAAAAACAGGTAGGAGAGAGCAGGCCTGTCAACTGTCCTAATTCTGGTTTGAAAGTCCCTGTTTTGGGTGATTTTGTCCCCACAGCAAGAACGGTTTGTAGGTATGTTCTGTTTCACACTGCTCTGCTCATGAATGGAGAGCATTGTGCACCTAAAAGTAGTGCAGGCAACATTGCCTGTGTATTTAAAGTGAATCCTTCAAGTGAGGTGACAGGGGCAATGTTTCTTCTTTATTTTCACCAAGTCTAGTGACTGGCCACGCATCTCTGGCAACAGATCACGACTCCCCCTGGTGGCTGGCCATGCCTCTTCAGTGGCACAAAAGTTTTTCATGGGCCCCTACCCTTGCATTTCCCCAGAGGGCTCTTCATGCTCCAGTCTACCACTATATGACAGTTAGAGACCATTGGAATTGCATTGGCGATGGTTATAGAAGTTGGTTAGTTTTTTAGGTAATTGGATAACAAAGTAGGCGATGGTAAATAGTGGCTAATGACATTAGCAGCCCACTTAATTGAATGGTTGGGCATATGTATAATTTATGTAAAAACAGTGCAATGGGTGGAGTGACTACCACAAATAACTGTCCTATAAAACAGCAGAACCCCTTTATACTTTATATTAACAGGCTGTTATGAAAAGGAAAGAAGTTACCAAATCATAATTAACTGGCAGATATTCTCCTTCATTATAATCATGACTGTGCCTGTCTCATCTCTTGAGTAAATGTGTTTTATGATTGCTGGAATAGGCCATTGAGATCTAGTAAACAGCCACACAGTCATATAGGTACCATAAACAGTGGATACATACTACTATTTATCTTATATGCATTAATTGAAATGTTAAAGACCATTTAGTAGGGAAAACTAATACCAATTTTATTTTTTAAGAAATCTAAATTCAACTAAAGCAATAAAAAAAAGAAGATAAACGTGTAAAAACCAGTATTATAAGAGTGGTACAGAAGGACAGAAAGATAAAAACCATAAACGTGAACTGGACCCCCGCATATAATTTCTCCCACTGAGTAAAATGTAGTGTCCTCACATGCAGTACAGAATAAAGCCTTGCTCTCAATGCCAGCCATCATCTGTAAAACTAACACTGGCTTAGGAGCAATTTCCTGCCTGCTCCCTTTCTCATCCGTATCCTACAAGAACCCCACGTGTAGGCAGTTGGACAGTCCAGTTTTATTTTTATCTTTTTTTATTTTTGAAAATAAAACAAAATATTATTGCCTATGTGAAAGTCGGGACCAGTGTTGCTAGGTTGCATTCCCAGCTGGGGGCGAGGCCTTGGTGATATCATTGGGCAACACACCAATCACATGACGCCCAGCTATAGCTCTGCCCCCTGTATCCTGCCAGGTTTTTCAAACAGGAGCAGATGCCCCCGAAGATGACCAGAGATCGGCGTGGTGCGTAGGGTAAGTGTGAGTTCCTTCCCCGTCCCAGGCCTCATCCATAACCCCACCCCTTACACCTACATGATTATTTGTAAATCAGAGTTTACCAGAGGTTGAAAGTAACACTATGGGACAGTTTGAAATAACAAGCAACAGACTGTACACAAAACAAGATTCAAAGGATGAAACAAGCTGGTACTACAGCATCTAGCAAAAGGGCAATGTGGATGCGACAAATAAGCCTTATCTGTTGTCACATTCTATAAATCTGTTTTTCTTACAAATTTCCATTACAATCCTACCGATCCCCCAAATCATCCTCATTAGGACTCCTGTTCTTTTACAGTTATGATAATAGAAGCAAGAAGAAATACACAGCCCTCCATCCAAATGTCTCCCACACACATCTCATCTTCTATCTCTAAAGTACAGCTGCGAGTTACCCTGGATGTAATTCCAAGATTTCTTTTCTATAGAATATTAACACTGATTACAGATTAAATAGCTTGTTCAGAGCGGCCTGTACCCAAGCTTTATCTGATATAATTTACATTCCGATCAGGTGCCATGTTCTATTTAAGAACAAAAAACACTTATCTTGCTGTTGTATATGTGGGGCTTTTTTTTTCTTTTTCCTCCTGGCATGATTTTCCCTCTTTAAATCCTTGGAATACCAGCTCTGCAGTTATAATTTCACCAGTAGCAACCTGAGTTGACAAAACTATTAAATCTCAGTTACAGAGAGATAATTAATTTGCTAATTACATATCCTTTCTGACCATCTATCATCGAGAAATACGTAAGTGCTTGCAGCTTAACTTCAGCAAGCAACCCTTTTTTCACTCAAGCTTCAAAAGTTGCACAAACAGTGATACTGCTCTGAAAATAATCTGATGTATTTATTGTCCATTAACCAGAGGATTTTCTACACATTACAGTAGCTTGGCACATCTATTTTCTATGGTCTTGAGAAAAGCCTGCACAGGAGGAAAATGTATACAGAGATGTGTTGTAGAACTGCAGTACAAATCTTTCATTTATTGTGATGGGTCCTTCAGCTGAAAGGGTTATTTTGTTATTTTATGATATTCGTCATTATTTCAATATCTAAAAAGCATGCATTTAATCTATGGGACAGATATGGGATAGAGATAGATAGATAGATAGATAGATAGATAGATAGATAGATAGATAGATAGATAGAGAGAGTGAGAGAGATATGGATAGAGATATAGGGCCTAAGTTAAGGATAGTAAAGCATAAAAAAGGAATAACTTTGCACCTGGACAAAACCATGTTGCAATAATAAATTTATAAAATAAATAATAACAATTTAAAATGTGGGGACAGATTTATAGTTGGGGTAGGGCATGTCCTAGATCAACTTTAAATTTCATTCTAAAAATAAAGCTATAAAGTATTTGTGTGATACATGAAAAACAACCAGTATTTAACTCGTGAAAAATAATAAACTAATTTGCACCACTTGCATTGTAACATGGATTGTCCAGGAACAAACTTACTACTTCTACAGGTGGCAGTTTTGTACATGTAAAGTTTTGCATTAAATTGCTTTGAGTGCACCTAGGAAATGCCCTCCTCCACTACATGAATCCCACTGTCTGCAAGCTCAGAGTGTATGCAAGTTCAAGTCCTTTTGCGTAGTAGAAAATGACTGCGCACCTCTTCAAATGTTAAAGAACACTCCTGAAAATGCGCTATTTCAAACACAAGGTGCATTTGTGCCTATACGCTGTACGTCAGTAGGTGATTATATTTTGGGGGATTTTTTTTGCGAAGTTTCTTTTTTTTTTAGATTCTCTATTTATAATTTGGTACAAGGAAAAAGTAATTACATATAGCAAATTCCACATCCAGTAATAAAGCAAACAGAAAGATGTAATTACATTTTTTGTCTTGTTATACAATGGGCAGGGAAATGGACGGGAACATATGGGGTAAGGGGGTTAGGGGGGAAGGAGTATATGTGGCTGTAGAAAAGCAGGACTGCATTTTTTGGTGATGGAGAGGATTTGTGAATAAAATCTGGGAGCACTGGTAGGTGATCTAGGATAAAGCTTTCAGGTGGAGAACTAAGGAAGACAAAACAATAATCCATAGAGTTTATCAAGGACAGGAGGGACGCAGAGTGGGTTGTGAGTTTTCAAGAGAAGGAATTGACATGTGTAAGTCTGGGATTCCTTGAAATCTGACAACCCAAATCAAGTTGCAACAAAGTCAGAGTACTTGTCCAATGATGAGAGGATGAAATCAATCCATTGTTATATAATAATCTATCCAACGGAACCCATTGTGGGTGGGGAATTTGACAACCAATGGAGTGGTCACATTGTTTAAGTGCTTCAATTAAGATATCCTGTATTTAGAAATGGGTATATTAGAGATGGATAATAGCTAAACCCAAGGTTGGAGCTGGGTTTCCCCAAATTACACTGTAAAGTTGATAACATTGGACCAGAAACAGGTAATAATATCACATCCCCACCTTATATGGAAATGGGATCCCCTGGACTTATTGCAATGCCTGCATGAGGGGCATATCATCTGAGCAAATCTGTGGATTCAGAGCATCTGTAATATCTGGTAATGAGTTTATAATGAGTCTCCACCACAGAGGTGATCAAAGAGCCTCCATGGGGCACTATGTATCCTTTGGTCCATGGGATTTGATTTATTCTAGAAGTAAGGTCTCTGTCCCACTCTTCTGCAAAGCAAGGTTTAGAGTCAAATAGTTCTTTCAACAGAACTTTTTAAGCAATGCCCGAGGGGTCTGTCATTTGCACATAGATTCAAATTGCTGGAGTTTTCTTTAAACTAAGTAAACAAACTGTGCAAATTGTATTATTTTATGCATGTATTTGTTTCGTAACCCTCACTCAGGCAGTCTGTGACTCTCAATCTTTAGTGGAACTACACATCCCAGCCAAAGAAGGAAAAGTTAAGGGTGCCAACACTAAGCTAGGGCATTATTCTACCCAAAGTTTGGCTTTATTATTACCCTGACCTCACACGTCTTCAGGTAGGGCCAGGAAGAACACGCCCCAGTGGAGTTAATATAATTTAATATTCTTAAAACATCGACCCTACAATGCAACAGATGTTTCCCATGCATGCCTGGAATTCCGCTACTGCTTTCCATTATGTATACATTAACCCCACCTTTCTGTTACTTGAAGCTGACAGTCACTTTTCGCTGGCAGACTAAGCTCTGTAGATCACAACAGAGCTCCACAGAACTCTAGCCCTTTAATGGACATAATTTATGACACTTTTCACATTTTGAGCAGTCTCAGACTGTTTTTGCTAAATTGAGATTGCTAAATATATCCAAGCAGCATATACTATTTAAAATTCAATTTGATATTTTTTTTAATACTCTGTAAAATCCACTGGACAGGGCATGAATATAAGAGGCTAAGCTTAATAGCCACTTTTAAGACAATACCAATAGTGACTGACTTTAAAAGGCAGTGAATATTGTTTTTAAATCAATATCTCTATGTAATTGGAATGTACTGGATGATTTCACAGTGAAAATAAAGGGGAGTAAGAGGCAATTTAAACAAAGGAATGTCGCTTCAGATGAGCTTGTAGGACAGATCTTGCAGTATGTAATAAACAGAGAATCAAGCAGCACTGTAATTTTTATTTATTGTTAGAGGGAGTAACAGAAGGGATTCTGTAAAAAATATTTAAAGCTCCAACTTAACCATTTACAGTCTAAAGGTTTTTAGTAAGGTTAGCATGAGAATGGCAGAAATGAGTTGAAAAGCACCCAACTATAACAAAAATATACTAAAAGCCTTTATAAAACATTTTGTTCTAAATAACTGGATTGTTTGTTTGCCTGACAAGCTGCTACTGTTTTGTCTACCTATCTTTATACATCATGCCTGTCTACTTTCCCAGAATGTCCGTGAGGTTCCTGAATTTTGGGGAGTCTTGGGCAGAGTCTTGGTGTAGGCGAGGATTAATGACGTGATTCCTGTAACCAAGTCCTGCCCATGCTACGCAATGACCTGAATCTTGTTATTTCATAACAGGAGTTGGGGCCACGATGACTCCACAACCCCTTCATAACTTGTCACCTGGGGGTTTTAAAAGTCAGCAAGTATGTTATGCATGGTGCTTTGTGGAGAGGAAAATAGTGGGGTCATGCCAAATGAGGATATATAGGTGTGGTGGTGATGCTGGGTAGTATAAGGTTATTCTTAAATACTTCTGTTTGTTGCTGTCATCCCATTTAGTGCTTTATGAACTAATCTAAATAGCGCGCCAGTGCTCTTTTATGGAGCAGTATAGCGTCTTATGGAATATTGACTTACAGATTTATTATTATTCATTTACACTTTACAGAGAATATTTAATCATCCACATCAGTCCCAGCTCCAGTGGAGCTAACAAACTATATCCCTACTACACAGACACTAGGGTTAATTTAATCAGAAGTCTAATGACTTTCCAGTAAGGCTTTGGAGTGGTTGAAATTGAGCACCCACAGGAAACCCATGCAAACCCAGAGAGAACATATAAACTCCACGCAGATCGTTCCCTGCTAGGAATGGAGAAACCATGGCCCCAGCTCTGTGAAGAATCTCGCCACCTCAGAGGTGCACAGAGCGGAGGGGAAGAAATAAACCAAAATGCTGTATAATAATGATTAATATCACTACCATGCTGGAGCACCCTCATTCTTCTTTGACTTTTCTTCAGACATACGCCTAGTGGAGAACAGTACAAAGCGCATGGGAGGATGCAAATAGGGAGGATAGAGTAGAAATGTTCTTTCCTCCATATTTGCCTTGCTACATAGATACTTTGATACATGTATAATTTAAGGATTTTACTTAATTAAATACAGATATGGATTCTGCTATATAGAATACTTGGGACTTATTGTATTTCTCTTTCATTTGGAGTACCTTGTCTAAAATAGTCAAAGGTTTATAAAAGAATACAAAGGTTCCCGAGAGCGCTGTCTTTTCATTGTAGAAGGATATGCAGAATTGTAACTACAACAGTGTATTTCTGCTGTCCACAAACAGGAAAGGATGAAACATGGAATCCCTTCAGAGTTTAGATGAAAACACATAGGTGCAACAACATTAATAAAAGTGATAAAGTTGAAACCAGTAAATTCAATATTAGGGAGATGGAGATTGCATGGCAGTCAATAGAGTTGATATTCAGAGCATACATGTAGTGAATCTCAACAGCATCTGCAGGGATAATTTTTACTGTTTTTTTGATACTTCAGGAGTGGATTGTGGATATGCATAGAACTTTCTTTATAAACTAACTGAGTCTATGCGGTAAGGAATCACCAAAGTGACCGTCCACAAATGACATCCCCTGCATGGAGAGTCGATAGTATTAGAGATGCTCAGGCTCGGTTCCCTGAGAACCGAACACACCCGAACTTAGCAGATCCCAGTACCGAGCCGAGCCAGTTCGGTACCTTTGCGCGCCCTCGGAATTGAAAACAAGGCAAAATGTCATTGTTACATCATCAGATATTAGATCTTGTGAGCTTTGGATTTTATAAGTACCGTCCTCCACGGCGATCCAGCGCCATTTCACAGAGGGACACACAAGGGGTAGCACAGATTTTGGCAGTCTCTAGTGCAGTTTGGCAGCGTCATAGGTAGAAAAGAAAAAGGAGGGGTAGCAGTAATATTCAAAGTCTCCAGTGACAGTCAGGAGAGCTCAATTGCTCCATTGCTTATTGGCATTGCTGAAATACAAATAATAGGTCTGGCAGGCTTGGTCTTCTAAATATGCAGTCACATTGTACTGTGCTATATAGGTAACATACAAAGAGGAAAGCTCTTTTCCTCCATTGCTAATTGTCATTGCTGAAATAGAAATAATAGGTCTGGCAGGCATGTTCTTCTAAATCTGCGGCCACATTGTACTGTGTTATCAAAATGGATTCACAGCAGTACACAGAAGACCAGAAGCACCAAGCAGGTGCTGACACCAGTCATGATAATAGAAATCCCTCTACAAAATCTGCTAAAGTCTATGTTAAATTTGATAGTGTTTTTAAATCAAGGAAACAAAAATGTAAAAAAACACCTTTTACCTTGGTCAAGAAAAAAAGATCTGTAATCCAGGCAAAGTTATCTGCACAAAAAAATTAAATTGCTGAGAGGATTTGTGGAATTCACTCCTTTAAGATTCCCCTTACGGCAGCATATCTGAGAGCTGCGTTGGCCTCTCTATTCTTTGTTTCACATGACCAAGCAAGACCTTGTCATTCGGACTCCAAAAGTGATGTCCAAATACTTTTAAGTGTAAATGCCGAGCTGGTAGAAAACAGTAAGGCATTAGAGGAAAATGTATGTTCTGATTCAGAAATGACACAAATCCCTGAGGAGAGTCTATCCACGAGTGCTATGTGTAATCCTAACCTGTCTGATAGTGTACCCATAAAGAAGGCCCCATTCAGTATTTTTGCAGATGTAGCTGGTGATACACAAATTGAGGATGCCACTTTGAAATTGCAACAGGATTAGGGGGATATTTATGTAGCTGATGAGGGCGCTAATGAGGATGTTGATGAGGATGATGTTGTTTGTGTAAGTCCTGCACCAGTGGAAGCAGTTCTTGCACATGATAAGAAGAAGGCCATTGACATGCCTGGGCATAAGAACAAAAAATCCACCTCTTATGTGTGGAATTATTTTTACCCAAATCCTGACAACAGTTGTCTAGCCATTTGTAGCGTTTGCAAAGCCACAGTCAGTAGAGGGAGGGACCCTAACCATCTAGGAACCTCATCCCTGTTACGCCATTTAAAGCGAGTTCATGGCAAGCTGTTGGGAAAATTGGAAACTTATGCTAAAAAAATAGCAACAAACAGGCCTTCATCAGCAGCTAGGTCCCTTCTCTCTAGATCCTGACACCTGCAATCTACACCCACAACACCGTCCTCATCAATATCCTCAGTAGCGATCAGACTTAGTCTTGCATCCAAGGTAATTAAGCAAAGCAATTATGCTAAGTATGTCAGACATGTAGATCAAGTACTTTATTCGCTTCGCCAGAATCCAAGAGTTATGAAAATCTTGAAATCGGATCACTACATTTTGGCGACTGTGCTTGATCCTCGGCTTAAGAGCTATGACTTCTCTTTCTTTCCAACTGACCCAGATCTGAAGAGATGAAAGGAGCTCCTAGTGAGCAAGATGACAGCTCAAGTGTTACGTGATAGGACGGCATCTCCTCCTTCAGTTTCTCACTCAACTGCTGCTATGAAAAAACTTAGCTTTTCCAAGAGACTCAGGGTTGATGCAGATGACTCAGCACAACATTTTGACATCTGGTCTGGTCTAAAAGCAGTGACAAAAAAACGTGACACCTCTGCCGTAACATCACCTGAAACTACTATCAACATCAAAAGGAGGATTGTTTTCACGACAACATAGAAATTGACACATCAGACAGTTCCTTTACATACTGGGAGCAAGAAAAGGGAATTTGGAGACTAATGTACCAACTCTGTTTGCACTGCCTAAGCTGCCCACCCTCCAGTGTGTACTCGGTAAGAGTTTACAGCACAGCCGGGAACCCTGTCAGCGATCGGCATATCAGGCTACTTCCTCAAAATGTGGAAAATATGATGTTCATAAAAATGAACTTCAATTTACATCAAAATTCTGAGACTTCTGTAATTGTGGATTGCAGCGGTGATGAATTAATAATGTGTGAGGATGATGTACAAACTGATGAGGGTGAGGATGAGGCTGAGGATGATGATAACAACATGTAGCCACAGTAGAGTTCATTAACAGCACTGTTACCTTAGATGTCTTAAGCCCATTGTTAGCTTGTTTTGTGGGGGCCCAAACAAACCAAGCACATCAGCCTCAAAAGTGGCACTCCTTGTCGCTGAAGTGCTTGGTTTGTTAAAGTGTGCATGTCCTTTTTAAGATCCAGCATAAGAGTGGGTGGGAGGGCCCAAGGACAATTTCATGTTGCACCACTTATCCTTTCAGCTACCGCTGTGTGCCAATGTTACCGACATGTGCTATATACAGTAGTGTGCATTGCAAAAATCTTAGACACCCAGTGATAATGCAGATGACTCAGCACAACATTTTGACATCTGGTCGTGACTACTGTAAAAGACTTGACCAGAATTAGTGACACCTCTGCTGTTACTCCTCCTGACCCTACTATCAGCTATCAACATTCAAAGAATGGTGGAGGATTATTGTAATTTTTTTTGAACATTATAAAGACAAGTTTTATTAATAAAGAACAACGTTGCTTGCAGAAGCAATGGATGTCTAAATAGACGTGTATATGTATTACCTTCCACTTTGTTGCTGTTTCATCAGTATTGCACAAAGTGTTTGTAATCTGCACATTACTTCAAAGGTACCTGACTATATTATAATTTTTTGTGAATAGGGGCTGATTCGAAGCTGATTAACTTGCTTTTTGCTATGAATTACAATGGCTCTTTTTAGTGCACTGTCTGGCACCCTGGATTGGTCTGAGTCTGATAAAAGCATGCATCCCGGGTGGGGGGGGGTTCAGCGCTCGTCGCCATGTATTACTTGTAGAATTACCACAATTATCCAAGGAACGGGTGGAGCGATCAAATGAACCATAACTGATTTCATGATCGAAGGACAATTCCATCTTGCACCACTTTTCTTTACTGACACTGCTGTGTGCCAATGTTTCCTAGATGTGCTAGGAACTGCCATGTGTTCTAGTCATTGCCCTTTTGCTTAGCATCCAGCCAGGTTGCTGCAGTCTTTGTTTGAAAGTGTATGAAAGTAATATTGTGACCTGTGAGGTTTTCAAAATTGACTGCAAATGACTTGAAAGTGTTATTGAGGTTAATAACGTAGGGGAGAAAAAAGCAAAAAATATGTGTTTTTAGCAAAAAAAAAAAAAAGGATTTTAGAAAAAAATCGGGATCCAAAACCAAAACCAAAACATGCAAGGGTGGTTTTGTCAAGACCAAAACCACAACCAGAACACGGAGTCAGTGAACATCTCTAGATAGTACAAACATGGCAACATAAAACTTAATAATACATATAAAAAATTAATATGAAAAAAGGATAAGTATATATATCTGTGTGATTATATATATTAATCAATACTTGTTTTTGGGCAAATACCCATCTTCCCCCACAATGTCTGTTTTGCAGTAGTAGTAGGAAATTGTGAGTGATAATGTCTATATGTATATCATTGTCTTCCTTTATTTTGGATAAAGGACCCCATACCTAAATTTATGATATTTCATTGTGGTGCAAATACATATCCGAGAACAGTCCCAATTTTTGGCAGCCAAAAGGTACTGGCTTACCAATTTAGGCACTGTCTCTGCAAAATGTGTTTGAGACTTGGTGAAAAGGTGCATGGTCAGATTTTCTTTCCTGATATGGTGGGAGGTATCTTCTTACATAAATAGCCGTGTATAAAATTAGGCAAAGCCACCAAATGTCATGGACACAATTGTGACGGCGGCCAATGAATATCAGCTTGTAGCTACAAGCAGCTATAATGTGCCAGTGTCCTGTTCTCCAAACCATCAGCAATGACATTTTTCTGTAATGCCATAATTATAGCAACTGCTATCACTATGTATTTACTGTGAATCACAACATAGTTAATTTGTTTAATTAGGTAAACATAACAGATACAATGTCAGTCTCGGAGGACAGACGCTCAGAGACAGATTGTTCATTTTGATCTTGATAACAACTATACTTACTCAGTCACTTTATATATTTGTACTAGTTTTATCCCTAGATAAATCACTCCCCATATTGAAAATTCCTGTCTCACCAGCTAAACTTTGCCATGTAACATTTATGGCACTTCAGTCATGCTGCCTCTTACCTTTTCTAATGCATACCTCCTAACTGTCCCGATTTAGACAGGACAGTCCCAATTTGAGGGTTCTGTCCCACCATCCTGATCGGAACAGCTTTGTCCCGATTGGTTGGAAACTTGGGGGATATTTTGTATACTGTTGCTCTGCATGGCAGAAGGAGTTTGAAAGGGAGGGAAGGAAGGAAAGGCAGCCTAGTGCTTCAAAGTGCTAGGCATGCCCCCAGGGGTGGGTCACTCCCACAATGTGCGTGGGCACACCCCCATTGTGCCGTAGCTATGCCCCTGTCCCGCTGCCAGAGAGACAAATGTTGGGAGCTATGCTAATATACACATTTAAAACCACCCTGGACCCCAAACTCTTATGCACTGGTGCTATTACTGAAGATGGAAGCCAGATGCAATGAACTTACCTATTTATCACATATCTATATTAATAGTTTTCTGTGACAATACCGATGTCCAGGAAAGTTATTTTTGTGTTTAATTCTTACGGAAGGAAAAGCATTTACATGATCGGGTCTTCATGTATGATTAGGGGCCCCGTAACTTGGAAGACCTCCATTATGAGCTTGCCCCATTATTAAATTAGAGAGTACTTCTCTCATTAAATTTGTGATTTTATCATTACTTTAATTTGCAATGAAAAAAATGCAAGGCTGCTACAGAATCTCTCGGCTGATTGAATTGCTCACTTAGGGCCTGATTCATTAAGGATCTTAAATGAAGAGGTATCTTATTTCAGTCTCCTGGACAAAACCATGTTACAATGCAAGGGGTGCAAACTAGTTTTCTGTTTTGCACATAAGTTAAATACTGACTGTTTTTTTCATGTAGCACACAAATATCAACTTTAAATTTCAGTGTACAAATAAGCTATCAAGTATTTGTGTGCTACATGAAAAAACAGTCAGTATTTAACTCATGTGCAAAACAGAAAACTAGTTTGCACCCCTTGCATTGTAACATGGTTTTGTCCAGGAGGCTGAAATAAGATACCTCTTCATTTAAGATCCTTAATGAATCAGGCCCTTAGTGTGGCAAGATGCAGTCTGCACATTGCTGTATGAATCAGTAGGTGGCAAGGAACAGGTGATCCAAGCATTTGTTGGGGGGGGGGAAAAGATAGATGGTTAGTTTATAAGTAAGTAAGTAAAGTAGGAGTTATTGCTGTATATTCTTATGTTCTGCTACATGCACAGCCCCGAGAGGGATGTAAGAATTAAGTAACGTTGCTATCATCACCCTATTACAGGCGGTTATACCAGTGCAAAAAGAGATAGAGGGATTTACTGTAGATCACACAGCATGCTTTTCCCTGGAGACATAAGGACAATTTGTTTAGTTCTCTGGTGTGTGATAGATCCTCCGGCATTAGATTGAGGCTGCAGTCTGAGAGACCACCGGATGACAGCTTTTCATTTCATTTCAGACTAAAGATTACAAAGACCATACTGTTTATTCTCCTACTTCAGCTGCACAAACAAGAGGCCCTGCATAAAAAACATGCTGTTTTAATGCACAGTATCTTAAAAGTAGCTTTCCCAGCCCAAGGCTATGTGTTAAGATAGTGGCTTTGTTCATCCTAGCAAATAGTTGCAACATTTCATTATTAATGCTACAACCTTCGGTAGATGACTTTCAATGGTACTAGTAAAGCAAAGTATTATATTCTAGCCAGCTGCATTAAGCATACAGCAGGCACAACGTGCTATGCAAGGGTGGTATTGTTGTATATCCCTAGCAACTGTGCTATGACAGAATATATAAAGCAAGCACGTTCCATTAAATATGACCAGACAGTTCACATGTCAACCTTAAACTTCATTGAGATTCATTATCATCTCTGCTTCAAGTAATTTTAATGGCATTACTGTATTTAATAACATCTACCGCCTCTGCTGGGAATCTGTTCCATGAATCCATCACTCAAGTAATGTTTCAGTACAAGCTGTATTTAATGTTTGCATGTCTGACAGGAAAGTATTATAGAATCCAGGGAAGAAATAAAATAAAAACATTATATACTGAATTATGGGAAATACATGTCTTGTAGAATAATATATCTCTGTTAAACTGTTTCAGTTTTTGTAATATTTAGTAGAGATGTGCGCTGACCCTTGTGTTTTGGTTTCGAAACCTGTGTCGGTTCTAAACCGACACATTGATAAATAGAAGTGAACATGATTGACCCCTCTGAAGTTTGTTAACTTTTTAAAACATTTGGTCAATTAACCTAGTGGGAGGCAATTAGGTTCAGAAGACACTCTGGGAGGAAGCTAACTTAGGATATGCAGATCACAGAAATCCATTGTTTTTAATCATGTATTCCACTTCCTAATTGACTTCCTTTCAATAGCTATCGTAAACATCAAATAACCACTAGGTGCAAATTAGAGAGAGACATATGCCTTGGTGAGAGTCTTGGAGACAGAAGGCAAAACCTGGTCAGCTATATAGAAATAGTAACTTCAAAGAAAAATACCTTCATTATCATATTTTGGGAAATCCATGTGCCACTCTGTTTTGAAGGGCAAAAACCACATGAGGGTTTTAAAACATAGATACCAACCACACAGGGAACAGCCGTAGTCACATTTATTTTGGGATGAGATCTGAACTTGTTATAATCCCATCATATTTGGTATTTAAATGTGCGGGAAGATATGACCGGTTTATTGGGATATATCTCTGAAGAGTTACCAAAGGTCAAAACTTTTGGAATATTTTTGAGAAAACTATAGCTGATACCCAATGAACCTTCCTGCCCCCCTATTAGCATCAACACTGCCCCTGTGAAGGATGTCCCAAATGATTTTGCTTAAAAACTGTGTAGTGAAGGGGCAAATGGTCAGCCTTTTGTGAAATCATTCATTGATAAGCTGTCCATCTTCATGCCAATTTCCCTTGGCTCAGAATATACTACTTATATGTAAGATATACTCTGAATTTAATCCCTTTATTTTAAACTGTTTTGTTTGTGCATGTTATGTCAGTTGTTTATTATTATTTTTTTTATTAACCTGTAAGCATTGTACTTTTTGTGTATTAAATCTAAACATTTAATAGTGATGCCCTTATTAATCTAAATGAATTCACCACCTGTCTAGAAGAGATAAATTGCTTGACCATGCTAAACCTTTCATTGCTGTGGTGTGAACTGTGAAAACATTTGTATACCAAGCCGAGTGTTGCCTGCATGTACAATTGTGTCATAAAGCATTGAGGGATTAAGTGTTAACCTTTTGATTGCTGGTGTGTACCTTGCTAAACTGTGGGTAGCAAGGAGCGATCATTGTATGCCAGTGTGAGACAGTATATTGGGGTCCTATTGCCCTTATTCAATAGGTGGTGGCAAACCTGAAGTGTCTGGGGCTGTGAGAGCACTGTTTGGGGGCGATTCAGCAAGTCTATAACCTGGGTGTAAAAAAGAGACAGTGCTGGAATCGTGTGTAACCTCATACCAGGGCCATCTTAACAACATTATGGGCCCCCGGGCAAAGCAGTACACCGGGCCCCTACATATATATATATATATATATATATATATATATATATATATATATAGATGTATAGAGATATAGATATATAGAGATAGAGATAGATAGATGTACTTGCTCAGTGACCCTTGAAGCTTTTTTTTGCAGGTTTTTTCTTTTTCAGGATTATTTATTCCAATTAAAAGCCCTGTCTATGGGGCCCCCTTGCCCGTGGGGCCCCCAGGCACCTGCCCATCGTGCCCAATGGAAAAGATGGCCCTGCCTCATACAGTAAACACTTTCAAGTCACAAGTACGCATAGTGTGGTTTGTGACAGATAAAGGTAGTCAGAAGAGGTTTCCTGACAAAATAGAGGTGATAAATTGTTTGACGGTGTGAACATAGGATAAGATATTAAATAAAGGAGGAGACAGAGGGGGCTATTCGTGACACTGGGATTAAACGGAGCTTACCCCGAGACAATGATTATTACACCCTCGCTCCCACATAAATATTTAAAAGTGCCCTGGTTTGATTCAGAAGGGCAGAATTACGGCACAGATCTACCTCACTCCAAGGACAATACCATCTTGACTACCACCATTTAACATTATGGTCTCTCATCATCGTTTAATGTCTGCTAATGCCGCTGTTTGTAGTTGTCCACTGTTGTCTTAATGAAGGATTTTGTAAATCTGCCACCAGTGAATTTTCTTTTCTCCGGTTCAATTAAAAAAATAATTAACCATACTTTATGGTTCTCTGACTCCTTCACATAGCATAAATCATTATCCATCATATCTCCATCTATATATCCATCTATATATTTATTATTTGCCATGTTCAAAATCTATACTGTCAATTTCTCAGAATGTGGACTTTTAAATGCCAAGACATGTTTTGGGCACCCAAATCTGCATCAATGTATTATAAATAATTACATGTTTAGGAAGGGCAACTGTGGGCCTATTTGAACTGTCTCTTTCATCATCATCATCATCATTTATTTATATAGGGTCACTGATTCCACAGAGCTGTACAGAGAACAGTCCCTGCCCCATTGGTGATTACAGTCTAAATTCCCTAACACACACAGACACACACACAGACACACACACAGACAGACACACAGACAGACAGACTAGGGTCAATTTTGATAGCAGCCAATTAACCTACTTTTATATATTTCTTACATATTTCTAATAGAACATATAAATATTATTTATATACATTCCATATTTATATACATGGGTCTTGGGGATCACATCCGCTGCAAGTATCGGGCAGTCACCTTTACCTCAGGGTTGGATGAAGTTTTCACTGGGGTAAATGAGTTCCCTGGACTCAGACTCAGAAGGGTAGCATTATGGCAAAGAGCATATAAGTAAGACAAGGTAATGAAAGCAATGCTCTTGGCAACCGAAGAATACTCTGGTAATGTATTGTGTGAATAATTTTTGAATTTTTGTAGTATGGGTGCAGGCCACCTTCATCTCTCAGCACCCTCATTAATTTATATAGTGACAGAAAATTAGGTAGCTCTTTACAATACCATTACATCTAATTGCATCTTCACTCTTCATATTGCCTGCTGAAAAAAAAATATCAAATTTAGTGTGTGCGTAGAGTTTCAACATTTTTATCTCTTGCATCTTACACTAAATTTTTTTGCTGTTTAATTTATCCAATGGGCTTGCTTCAGTTGGTGGCATGGCATATGACATTTTTTTGCAGCCGCTGCAGTGTTCTACATGCAGTCACTGAATGTTGAAAATTATAGAAAATACCCTCAAACACAAACTCCCTTTTTAAATATAGATTTCACTGAATAGATTTCACTGAATGACCCTTCCAAAATAGACAAGTATTGAAAAATAGAAAAGATTAGGATATAATAATATATAGCCTTTTTTGGGGTGTGCAACTGCTGGTGAATCTCACACACAAACACCGAGTTTTTTTTCAAATTATTTCAGTTGTCACTGCCCCACACAAGATTACTTTCACTAGAAAAACGTTCAGTTTTAAAATAAATAATCTGTTTCTTTTTTGGATTCTGCTGCTAAAAGTCTGGCAGCAAAAGAACACTGTTTTTCTCAAAGAAATAAATATACTAGTTAGTTCAGAATGATGTCTATCTAATTCAGTCTGTATATACTGTCTAGTATTAATATATATATATATATATATAGTATACACAATGCAATGCATTAACAACAGCCATATCACGATTCAGTTTCACTCAGATCCCCAACGTCTAATTTCATCTGATTTCACATAATCCGAACCACTCATCTCTAATATTTAGTAGAAGCACCAGGGGAATAAACGGAGGCTTTGGTGGGCTTGCATTTATTTTAAGTTTTAGTTTGGTAATAAACCCCAATACAGTATAATTAGATATGGGATTCTTTGTTCTGTCATATTTATTGTTTGGCATGTGCTGTACAAACAAATATGTAGGATATCATAAGTTTCTACAGTAGATATTCATCTCATGCGAGAAGCAGCCTGGTTCAGCAGGAATCAGATGTAACATTTACACATTTAAAAGTGTGAATCAGTCTGATATAGTGCAGGTCACAGAAATAATTTGCACTTCTAATAGTGTGAATTTGCCAAGATGAGTGTGAATATCACAGATAATTTTCACTGATACTCTGACTTGGACCAGCTCAGTATGGAACACACAGAGATAATTTTCACATTTTGTTTAAAGTGTTACTTTCAATAAATCTGCAGCATATATATACATATATATATATATATATATATATATATATATATATAGATATATATATATAGATATATATAGATATATAGAAGACACTATGTCCATTATACAGTTACTCCTACATTAACCAATCTGCCTTCTGCTCCCTTGCTTTTTTTTTCAGTGGTGCTCAATAAAATATTCTCAGATATTTAGACAAACTGGGACCCTCTTTGGATTAGGAGTAAATCCAACTAAAAGGTGCAAATGTACACCTGGACAAATAATATTATGATCCAATTTGATTTTTGCATGCAGCTTTTGTATGCTGCGCACAAATACTGGGCAGCTTTACTTGGGACATACCTCCTTCCAAACTCTAAATCTGTCCACACAGTTTAAATTTCCCCCTTCTGCAGAGCAACATGTTTTTGGCAAAGTGCAAAATTGCACCTTTGTTATACATGTGTTATATCCATCATCCTTGCTTCAATAAACCATACTGGTAAAAAACTACAATAGTATATTAGTCCAACTTGATTTTGTTTTACCACTTATTGTATTGCTGATTATATTACCACTGTCATACTGTACCTCCCTGGTCAACACGTGGACTTCAGCATTTCTAAGCCCAAACATCTTTCAGGCCCCTGCACCTTCTAGACCTCTACAACATCCTGGATGATACCCAAATAGGCTTCTGCACTATCTGGACCCTCCAGGACATTGTACTACCTAGGCCTCTGCACTTTAATGGCCCCTTCTAGGCCTCTCTACATCATGGCCTCAGTGAACCCCAATATACCTATTGCTCCTTTTGTCACCCATTATCCCCTCCTTTAAGAATGTATGGTCTCATGGGCACAGTCCTTTACCCTATGTCTCATGTCACTACTCTGTCCCATGTCTGTACACTTTCTGTCCATGTTCTTATGTATGTTGCATTGTTTTTATATGGCATGCAATTTGTTCTGTTATTTGCATCCATGCATTTATTATTTTGCTTATCTGTACCCATTGTTCTTAACTGTATTTACTAACATAATGTTGTTAAATGTTGTAGCCTCCTATGTATGGCATTGCGGAAGTCTTGTGGCACCTTATAAATAAAAGATAATAATAATAATTATTATTATTATTATTAATAATAATAATAATAGCCCAATCAATCTCCATAGGCTTCCCGATCAGTACTACCATAAACTATCATATCTATCCAAACCAAGACCAATATTATATTTAACCCAATCAACACTTCCATTCAAGTAACCATACAACCACCTACTCTCTATTAGTCTACATATGCACTTATCCACTACCTAATACATCACACAAAGGCAGTCCATTTACTCCCAAGAATACCTACACATTCCAAAATACCCACACAAATGAGGTCCAGCCCAATACGGTTGCCATTTCCAGAGGCCTTAACATACGTGTACAGTACCCACCACCACCAAATTTAAAACTCCTAAAATTACATCAACAATGTATTGGTATTCAAATAAATTTCCATGGAGAACATATATAATTAATTTAGAAAATCGGCCAACTACATATTAAACTTAAAACAGAGTTATTTTTCTACCAATTCTCATGTGTCTGATCTACTGTAATGTTCTCCCAACTGCTATTCTCTTCTGGCTGTCTGATGGCATTTGAGGCTATATTACGGTATATTATCTATTTATTGGCATATTGGCTATATCAGAGGATATGTGAGGTTATATGGGGGAGTTTAAAGGAACAGTTGTGGCTGACATATTTATTTTGTCATGCTGTGCTATATAGTTCCTTGCAATGTCACAATTTCACTGTAAAAACATTTAAACTTGGTAAATCTAAGAAAACCGGAGTTTTAGTAGAGATGCTCGGGCTCGATTCTCCAAGAACCAAGCCCACCCGAACTTCGCTGATCCGAATACCAAGCCCTCGGAAGTGAAAATGAGGCAAAACGTCATTGCTGCATCGTCGGATCTCGCAGGTTTTGGATTCTATAAGTATCCCCCCTCCACGGAGATCCATTTCACAGAGAGACACAGAAGGGGTAGCAGGGTTGTTGGCAGTCTCCAGTGTAGTTGGGCAGCGTCATTAATGAAAGAGAAAGAGGAGTGGCAGTGTTCTTCACAGGCTCCAGTGGCATTGTACTGTGCTATAGCTCACTCAGAAACAGGATGGGAGGCAGTTTTCATTGCTGAAAGACACATTATAGGAAAAGCAGTGTTTTTAAAAGTCTCCAGTGACATTCTACTGTGCCATAGCTCGCACAGAAACAGGAGAGGTGACAGTTTCAGTGCTGAAAGACACATTATAGGGCTGATAGTGTAATTAAAAGTCTCCAGTGACATTCTACTGTGCCATAGCTTACCCAGAATCAGGAGAGATGGCAGATTTCAGTGCTGAAAGCAAAATTGTAATTATAGGGCTGGCCGTGGAATTAAAAGTCTCCAGTGACATTGTACTGTGCCATAGCTCACACTGAAACAGGAGAGGTGATAGTTTTCACTGCTAAAATCAAAATTATAATAATAGAGCTGGCAGTGTTATTAAAAGTCTACAGTCACATTTGTACTGTGTCATCAAAAAGGATTCACATCAGTCCACAGAAGACCAGGAGCACCAAGCAACTGCTGGCACCAGTCATGCTGATAGTAATCCCTCCACGTCATCCGCCAGTCATGCTGATAGTAATTTCTCTACGTCATCCGCTAAATTCTATGTTAAAGTGCATAGTGTTTTTAAGTCAGCAAACCAAAATGTAAAAAAGCACCTTTACCTTGGTAAAGAAAAAACACCCATAATCCAGGCAAAGGTAAGTGCTGAAAAAAATAAAATTGAAGACATGCCATTCAACACACGCAGTGGCAAGAACATAATCAGGCCTTCACCTTTCTCTACGAGTGCTAGTTCTGCATATGTCATATTCTTGCATAGTCAGTCATGACCAAGCAACACCTTGTCATTCTGACTCAAAAAGTGGTGCCCAAATACTTTTACGTGTATAAGCCGAGCTGGAAGAAAACAGTAAGGCATTAGAATAAGCAGTATGTTCAGATTCAGAAATGACACAAATACCTGAAGAGAGTCTATCCTTGAGTGCAAGGTGTAAGCCTGACCTTTCTGATACCATACTCATAAAGAAGCCTCCTTTTAGCATTTCTGCAGGTGTGTGGATGAGCAGCCCAAGTGTAGCCAGTGATACACAAATTGAGGATGCCACTTTGGAATTTCAGCAGGGTAAGGGGGATAATTGTGCAGCTCATGACGGCGCTAATGAGGATGTTGATGACGGTGATGTTGTTTGTGTAAGTCCTGCACCATTGGAAGCAGTTATTGCCAGTGATAAGAAGAAGGCCATTGTCATGTCTGGGCATAAGGCCAAAAAATCCACCTTTTATGTGTGGAATTATTTTTACCCAAAACCTGACAACAGTTGTCTAGCCATTTGTAGCATTTGTAAAACCACTGTCAGTCGAGGTAGGAACCTTAACCATCTAAAAACCTCATCCTTGTTATGCCATTTGAAGCAAGTTCATGTCATGCTGTTGGGAAAATCTCAGTGGATCTTCAGCCACAAAAGTGGCTAAAGTGCTTGGTTTGTTAGAGTGTGCATGTCATTTTTAAGATCCAGCATAAGGGTGGGTGGGAGGGCCCAAGAACAATTCCATCTTCCTCCACTTCTCCTTTCAGCTACCGCTGTGTGCCAATGTTACCTAGATGTACTATAAACTCAGCACAACATTTTGATATCTGGTATGCTCTACTCTGAAATAATTGACCAAAATTTGTAACACCGCTGCCGTAACTTCATCATATCCTACTATCAACATCCAAAGAATGGTGGAGGATTTTTTTTTTTTTTAACAGTATAAAGTCAACAGTTTTATTAACAAAGAACAATGTTGCTTGCAGAAGTAATGTAAACAGCATGGATGTCTAAATAGAGGTGTATACTTTTACTCAAACCTTCCACTTTGCTGCTGTTTCATCAGTATTGCACAAAGTGTTTGTAATCTGCACTTTATCTCAAATGTATCTAGTTATATTTAAATTTTTTGGGGATTGGGTCCCATTCGAAGCTCAGTGATGACCTTGCTTTTTGCTGTGAATGTCAATGAATGGCTCTTTTGTGCATTGTCTGGAACAAGGTCCAATATTCTCATGTCAGAGTGATCACAGCCAAATTGTGGACACCTGGTGGATTTTCCCTCCTGAAGTTCGCTTTCAGTCATCCATTCAATTGCTTCTCTCTTGTACGTGTGACCACATACTTTGTTTTTCACTGGGTTTCACCATCCCCAACTGTGTTATAGGAGTGCTCTGGGTGACTGCAATTTCCTCATCTTCTAAAGCTTAGTCTGCAGGGGCCGGTGACACACCCATTTGTTTTCTCAAATCTCTTAGCTGTTCTTTAAATTTTACATATTTATTTTCTTGCCTCAGGGCCTCCTCTGTATTATTCTTCTGAAGCGCAGTGTATCTCTTGTGTACAAACTCTATTAAATCTGTGATCTCATCCGATGGGTTACGTTTTAACTTAAGTACGGTCTCCTCAACTGCATCTATATATTGGTTTAAATCTCTGTTCAATCTCTGTATTGAAACATGATGGATTGTGCTCACATGTTCAGTGTCACAGTCTGTCTGAAGCAGATCTAATGCCACTCTAGTTGTACTATCCACTCCTGTGTCTACATAAGTTTGGTAGTTCTTCAGGGATGAGAGGGAGGTATCCACAGAGGAAAAGGAGATTAAAGATGCTGCACAAGCAGACATGATTTAATAATGTTGAGCTTATTGACAGCACTGTTGGGCTTAAGGCAGTGCCGTAACTAGACATTTTAGTGCCCTGGGCGAGACAGGGCACCGGCGCCCCCCATCTAAATGGGATTGACATTTAAGGAGTGGGTGTGGCCAACCTAATGTGGGGGTGTGGCCAACCTAATGTGGGGGGTGTGGCGATGGCACTGCTTGCACCTGCCCAGTTACGGCTCTGGCCTTACAAGAAGCATTACTCAATTCTGAAGATGTAAAATTGACACCAGCTACATTTATTCCTCACCAATGACAATACTGACATATAGTAAACAGAAAATTTAAATAGTTTTACAAAGAGTGCTTTGGAGAAACCCCAAACCTTTAGCAACTGTCACTCCCCCCTCTCCCCAACGGAGAAGCAAATCAATTTAAAACAAAAAAAAAAAAAGATTGTACACATCGCAAATGGTGCAAAACTGCAGAGGTCCAATCAAAAAAATCTCCCTAAATTCAAACAATTATAAGGTAGAAGTGTTATTTCTGCTGTGACAGACTATGTATGTACTGTACTATCTAATCACTAATATAAGCTTATAAATTGTGTCCCCTTAAAATCATTAAACCAAATTGAATTGTTCACAATAATAGGTTAAAACATGCATGTAAAACAAAAATACATATTTACAATAGCAGTGCCACCATACTGAAAACATTCCACTAACATGCTGCTCCTCCTAGCCGAAGCCCTCTGTGCAGCCAGCCATTTTCTTGGGCCTTTGCTAGTTCTGTAAGGACCAATCATTATTAGGTAAAAAAGTACCAACCTCAGTAGTTGTCTATTGCAGTCACTGGTACCGGTAAATTAGAAAGTTGTAGAAAGTTGCAGGGGCAAACGCAGGATTTCAAAAGGGGGGGGTTCCAAATGTTTGTAAGGGGAAGCCTATTTAACAAGCATCATGGTGGTAATTGCACCGCCACAATACCTGTTCTGTTATTGCCATCACAGGATAGAGACAACAGATTAATATAGTTTGAAAACTATTTATTCTTTGAATAAAACATTTTTAATAAAAGGTTTTAAAATAAATATATATATTTTTAACCTATTTTTTTCCACAGTATTGTAACTGAATGCCCTAAACACTTAGTATAGTTTACAGCTATAAAACTCCTACATATTGCTGAACTGGGGGCCCTATTTGTAAATAGGCCCCAGTGTCTCAAATATAGTTTATAGCATAGTAACAGCCACTCACCTCTCAGCAGAAATGCTGTCGCCCCTGTTGTGGGGATATAAGGGGTGCCACCTCTGCTGTGTTATGCTCAGGCTGCGTCACGTGACGGCATGAAATCATGCATGCGCCCCTTTCTTTCTTGCTGATCTTTCTGCGACCGCAGACAGCTTCAGCATACATATGCAGATACTGCTTTCAGGGTGGTTTGATTTGAATGTGAGGGGGTTCTGGACAACTGTAAAATACCCCTAAGTGCCCACCTGGCACACATATGTAATGAGATGGCAAAATGAGATACACACAAAGGGGAGGAAAATAAGGGGACACAATGTAGAAATAGACATATAATCAAAAGGGGGACAGAGAAACACACATGGGGAGACACAGGCACACAAATGGAAAGGCAGATACGGACATAAACACACAAAAAGAAGAGCTATGCACACATAAACAGGGAGGGGGGAGGGGGGGCACAAATACATAGGGAGAAAGAGGGCTATACATACAAATTTGGATAAAGAGATGACACAACCAGGGATAGAGGAAGCTGATACAGACAGAAACACTAGGAGGGGGGAGGGGCAAGATACACTGATACACAGTACACACAAACATGGGGGGGAGACAGGAGTCAGGACTGGGCTGCTGAAAAGTTTAAAAGAGGACAGGCATCTGCTACTCTGAGTAGTGGATCTGCTCTATTTACTAGCAAACATGGATGAAAGTATAAAGGAAGGGGGAACCCCTTCCCATTTCAAAATATCCCTTATAACCCAAGTTCTACCTTTCTTTACTCCCCCTCCCTCCCCCCTCTCATTTAGTTTATCCCCATTTCCGTTCCTCTGTCTCTTCTTCTTACATAGCAATTACTTTCACTTACCTCTTGCTGTTTCCTGTAGTGTGTGGCAGCCACGATCTCCTCTGTTCCTGCAGGGCTGTCAGTAGGATCCCTGAGCTGCAGTAATAGGCTGCACGGACCCTAAAGTCATGATGCGTTCTGGCTCCGCCCACTTTTATAAAATAATGATTTAAAAAAAATGTAAAAAACCTCCGTTTACCAGAGGTAGGGATACAAGCACAGGGGAAAGGGGTTTCTTGGCAATTGTACCCCCCCCCCCTCCTTGAGTGAGCGCCTGTGGGAGGTTATAATTCATTCCTGCATCAGAAGCAGTCACCTAAAGCAGGAAGTTCGGCATTTGGAACGCAAGTATGCGTTCCAAATGCCGAACAAGCTGCTTAAGTTGACTGCTTCTGATGCAGGGAATGAGCTGTTGCTTGTGGCACCTGTGAATCAATTGAGCCTGGGCATAGAGGCAGGTATTGGGCGGCTGCGCCCCCCCTGGGCTTCCGCCCTGGGCGACGGCACCGCCCGCACCTCCCTAGTTACGGCTCTGGCTTAAGGCAGCTAGGCTATTGGTAGCTTGTTTTGTGGGGGCCCAAACAAACCAAGCACTTTAGCCACAAGAGTGGCACTCTTTGTCACTGGAGTGCTTGGTTTGGTAAACTGTACATATCCTTTCCAATATCTTACATAAGGATGTGTGGGAGGGCCCAAGAAAAAGTGCACCACTTTTCTTTTTTTTCTGCCATTGCCGTGTGGCAATGTTTCCTAGATGTGCTATGAACTGCTGTGTGTTTGTGTCATTGCTCTGTCAATTAGCATCCAGCCAGCTTGCTGCAGTCTGTAGCCGAAAGTGTATGAAAATAATATTTTGACCTGTAAGGTGGTCAATATTGACTGAAAATGACTGGAAATTAGTGTTATTGAGGTTAGTAATAATGTAGGAACTAAATGTAGGAATGTAGGAACTAAAAAGAGCAAAATTATGTGATTTTAGCTTATTTTAACAATTTTTCAAAAAAATACAGATCCCAAACCAAAATTTTGTAATGGAACAGATGGTTTGTAGATGTGTAAAGCTCTTGTGATACAACCTTTAGGTTTCACTTTTACATTGCCATTCCATACTGTAATTGTAAAATCCACATTCCACAAATGTATATTATAGATATAACACTGGAATTATGGTTTTATTTATTCTGCTCTGTGAGGTTATTGAGGTAATTTTAAGGACAGGACTAGCTCAGCACAGCATCTCAATACTCAATATAGCAGCTCAGATTCATACAATTGACCTTTGATTTGGTGTACTAGAAGAATTTCTGCTGGTTATTCCTTTTAGCCCACTGGCTAGTGGCTACCACACTTATTGATGGCTGGGAGAATTCATCTGTCCTGTTGTCTAGTAAGTGTCTATAACAAACATGTAAACGGATGTCTGTGTTCAGTTGCACTTGCTGGTCATCATCACTCAGGTATTGCTTTTAGTGCACTTCAAAGTACTGTTAATTAAGGACAGCATAGCATTAGATGCACTGATCCATACTATTAATCTTCCTTGATTTGCTGTTCAAGAAGAATTACTGTACTACAGTTATTCTTTGTTGGCCACTGGCTAGTGGCTAACATACCGATTGATCATTGAGAGAATTGCTCTGTCCTTATTCTGTGATATTCCTAATTACCATTGGTTTGTAGCTATTAATTTTATGATACTATACATGGATACAGCTACTGTACTTGTATTTTGATCGGTCATAGCAGAAATCCATGTAGCTGTGACAATATAAATATTGAGGAAAATAGCTATGCTGAAATAAGCTGCTGATTTATGCATCTGTGGCATTAAAAGATTGAAGAGCAATCCTCCCCCTTTCCATTTGCTACTCTAGTACATGGAAATCAGAACAATATAAGTAGTGTTTATGTTGGCACAAACTCAGAAGCACCAACACAAGTAGCATTTCATTTTTTAAAGCAATATTTTTGTTAGTGTCACTATTGTAAACAAACCACACTTGTAAATATTAACCTAGCTACAGCAAAATTAGCAGCATAGGCAGACAAAAGTGTACAATTATCCAGTTACAAAGAGCTAATAAAAGGTTCCGATCTGAAAATAATAATAATGATATCTAGGAGGAGGTAGAGCAAGAAGTGACAGATTTAGATATTTTTATTTGGATAAAGATACAAATATTGAGGTGGGCGATGGTGATGATAATCTGGTAGTTTGTAATTTTGTCCTTAGACATTATCCCAAGGTTGCCATCCCATTCATATTATTCAGGTTATGAACAAATTGCACAAGTTGAAAATGGAGGTCCCCACCAGATGGAACATCCATTTCGATATTCTACTGCAGCTAAATAGCAACAAAAAAAACGTCAACGACTAAACCATGGAGCAAACTTGGCTTCTGGATGTGGTGTACTTATATGCCAGTCAATGGCAAATCATGGGGGACATTTCTCGGTCTTGTGTGTAATGAATAAAAATGTGCTGTAGCCATCAAGGCCATGACCAAATAAACACTTGTACAATAGGCTCAAACAATCTGCTTGGTTCAATTAAACCACATATCTTAGGTTTGTTTCTTATTGTCATCTTTTTGAGAGGGCTTGATTGGAAAACTGGATACTTTGAACATTTTCCAAGGCTGGACGGCACAAAACGAGTAAACCCCATTGTGGTCACTGCAGCTCCTGGTCAACATTATAGTAAATGTGATCTTATTTGTACTGAGGATTATTTGTTTTATGAAATGGGAGGACGGTGGACCCTTGTGAGCCCCAAATCTCTTTTAATCCTGGACAGTCTGGGCAAGTGAGAGCTGGTGCTAAATGTTGCTTTGACTGGTTGCCATATGTGTAGATTTCACAGGTTAGAAGTGTTACACTGAACTCAGCGCATACTTTAAAGTTGAGAAATCCCAAACCAGGGATCTAGCAGACGTGAGAGACTTGTATCATAGCTCTGCCAGTATTCATCTTTCTGACTGCAGTGCATGGTTTTGCATATTGTGCTAATTTATTTGTTGCATGAGTTGAAAAGTGTTATTTATACTACTACCTAAATTATTTACATTTATGATTATAAATGCATTTGTTATTCTGGAAGTGTGTTTATTGAACATGTGAATATGATTTTTTTGTTATTTAGTAACTTTGAGATGTGGCTATTGCACCTTATTATTAGATCATGTCTTGGGAAACTGGAGGGGAAGGTGTAGCACTGGCTGTTTTCTGTGTCACCTCCCCTCCCCTGCTTGATGGCCCAGGCTCCTACTAAAAGAAAAATGAATATTATCAATGTTTATGATTTATAAATAATACATTATTAATTATAAATATTACCCATATAAACATATTAAAAATCAATACATTATTTACATCTGATGTTGTAAACAAAGGGTATAATACAGATTTATCTCTATTGGCAAAAATAATTAATGTTTATCATTTAATGCATATTTTTTAATGATATATACCCGTCACAGGTAAAAAAAATCTCCTCCTGATGTCTGATTTTCTTTATTCTGAAGGGCATCTTGTTCTTACCATGTGCGGAGGGGCAGAGAGCCAGGCAGAATAAGAGATGAGTTTGCCCAGGCCTTCACCCTCCCCTTTTCCTGCTGCTACTCTAAAAACTGACATCAGGAGGAGTGTCCAATATCATTGGGATGTAAGGGGGCAGAGTGGCGTTATTACAGCAGTAACTTCAGGCTCCGGGATACATCACTCCACGTTACTCAATACAGACAGTGCTTGGTGATCTCAGCATAAGCCAATCTGCCTGCTACATTCAGTTGCCAATCAAGAATGAGAACTCCAGCATATGTCTATGTCATCAGATGTTTCAATTCATGATTGCCCAATGTTCACATTCCCTGTCACCAATGAATCAATTGTGTGTGCGGTTAAGGTCAATGGGAAACCCCCATAGGTCCATGCCTGTAGTGTTTATATAACGTGCAGCGCTTTACAGAGAACATCACCATGCCCCATTGGAGCTTAGAAATTATTAATCACATGAACACAAACCCATATGTAACCCCAGGATCCTGGTCTCAGCTGAGGGTCAAAGATGGGTCCCAGGAATTGATTGACACAGTAGGATTAGTTTCCAGCAGAACGGGGTCATTCAATAAAGACTCAATTCCAGCACAAGCTGCAGAAACTCATCATCAGCTATTTATATAGATCTACAAGTTCCTCAGCATTGTACAGAGAACTCATTCACATCAGAGAGTTAGAGAGTAGGGCTTTTGGTGCCAGAACAGGATGAAAAGAAGAGAAATGCGGTAGAGTGGCTGTGGACTAGGTAGTCAAGGCCATAATCAAGTCATCTGCCATACCCTGAGGAGCCATAGCAACGTGGAGGTAAGTGTCTGCACAGCTGTTGAGCTTGCAGGGAGAAAACACACAACAAGAATGGAAAATGCGTGTTTCTGAGTCCTAGAGCCTGGCAGAGAAGCAAAGAGACTGCACAACACTTTAAAGGGGAAATTTACTAAAGTGCAATTTTGCAAAAACTGAATGTTTTTTGTTGATTTTATGTGCGGTTTGGAAAACATGATAATTACTTAAGCCCAAACCACAAATATAATAGCATGTTTTTAAATCATACCGTTTGAAACTGCAATCCTGATTTTTCTTTTAAACGGCAGGTACACCTTGGAATGGCACCAAGGAATTATGATGAAAAATGGCAGTTTTGTTAGAGGCAAAATAACTCAAACTACATGCCATTATAAAAATAAGTAAAGTTTTGTTTTTTTAAAAACAGACAAAACAAAAAAAACCTCCATTTCTGTAACAGCCTGTGCTACTCAGCATGGGACCAGTCCTCTGAGAAACCTGGAAAATGATTGGCTTCCCTGGCACCTTGAGAGGCCCCACCCAATGCTACGGTAAGTGTGATACCCTGCTACACGAGGTAACACTTCTGAACAAAGCACATACTTACCTACTTTTGAGACCAGCTTTCCGGGAGGGGGTCCATCGAGGGGGCGTGGCCATGTGCGGTGTACCACTAGGCTCCGCCCCTGCCAACCTTAGGAAATTCTGGCCAATCGTAGCAGGGGGCGGGGCCACAATACCGCAGTTAGCCCCGCCCCCAACATCTACAACAACGGGGAGATGCTGGTTCCGGGATTTTTGCCTTCGGGAGTCCGGGAGAACTACCAAAAATTCGAGAGTCTGCCCGGACATTCCGGGAGAGTAGGCAACTATGACAAAGCAGTGGTACCGAAGGCAATCTTGGGCTCTGGAACTACATTCCCCAGAATGCAGTGGAGTAGCAGAATGACAGATACATGTCAAAAGTAGAGGTTTGGTAAGAGACTCTTGGGGAAGATAGCTATTGAAAGGGAAGTATACTATGACATGTGAGTAAAGAGAAAGAAGATATACTGCTAGAGGATTGAAGGGATTGTAGTGATAACGACCTTTGAACTTACTGAGTTAATACCAAACAGCTATGAGTAGATACTGAAGACATAAGGACATCATTGACCAATGTGTTTACACTGTATGGGAGATAGATAAGTAATTTAGAAGTAACTTTGTATTATTTACCTTAATGGGATGAGGAAGATTGAGTTCAGATTAAAAGCCTTGCCCCATAGAAACTACCACTCTTCATATTAATACAGACTGTTAATATCAGTAGTGATGCTCTTTGGGAATAGTCTCACCGCATTTAAGTTTTTTTTTTTTAACTGACAGTACCAGTTACACTACGCAGTAGCTATTTTGGTAACGGGAAGCCTACAAGTTAGTAGTTATTTAGAAAGTGTTATCCTTCTTTATTACCATGATCCCTGCACACAGTCTTAAAGTAACATGATACTGATACATGAGACATGATACTGATACACACCAGTTGACATTTAAGTTACCAGCACAATCCTTTTAAGCATGACCTGCACTGGAACTGAACGGTTAATGAGCTGTATTTGTGAGACATGGTTGCTTGAGGTCCAAGAGGGAGGCTTTGAGTTTCAATGAGTAGTGTGCGGATCTGTGTAACGATTAAGAGTAATGGTGTGCGTTCCTAGATTGGCAACACTGCCAGGTTGACTGCTGAGACCACCCAAGGGAGCCAAGGTGACAGTAAGGACAGTTGCCAACCTTATCTTAAAGAGAGTCCAGAGGACACAAAGTGAGGGAGACAGTGGCAAATGCCTGTGCACCACTGTATTTGCCACCTGAAATCAAGTATGTGCTGGAGGGGTAAATAAAGTGTGAATCTAATGCTCTGGCATCTATTTATTCAATATCTGTTTATTTACTGTGCCATTAGTAAAATCTCACACAGAGCCTGAAAGAACCAGAATAAAGGACTAAAGGAAGCCCAGAAGAGATAGTGCTAACCACTTGGCCACCTTGGCAGCACAGTGGCTTAGTGGTTAGCAATGCTGCCTCATAGCACTGGGGTCATGCGTTCAATTCCCGACCAAGGTGTGTGGAGTTTGTATGTTTTTCCCGTGGTTTTGTGGGTTTCTTCCAGGTGCTCCGGTTTCCTCCCACACTCCAAAAACATACAGGTAGGTTATTTGGCTGCTGTTAAATTGACCTAAATTGTCTGTATGTATATGTTAGGAAATTTAGACTGTAAGTTCTAATGGGCAGCGACTGATGTGAATGAGTTTCCTTTACAGCGCTGCAGAATTAGTGGTGGTTTATAAATAGCTGCTGATGATGATGATGATAGGTACTTATGTAAAACCACCTACATCCTGCCAGCCAGGGTAAAAGGTCTACAAATATAGTTCTCATATATATAACTATGATTAAGTTCACATATTATTTGCAACAGTGCTACTTGGGGCCAATTGATAAGCTATATGTTTCCCTGGGAATTAACAGATTGTACAAAGAGTGCATGGTTCCCGTATGGACAGAGCATCATAGAGATAATTTGCACATTCAATAATGTGAATCAATTTGACCCAAGGTGTATTACATTGATAACTTAGACAGCTGACACTAAAATCAATTCAATGTGGTTTGATAGTAATATAATAATCTAATATGCATTAATTGTTAAGAGCAGACATTTTTATATGCAAATGTAGTTTCATTTGTTTATATTTTATAACACTTTAGTCTTCACTTCCATTTCTACAGAATATTTTCTTTCAATTATACAGACTTGTTATGTTAGCCATTTTAAGCTATATATACATATGTAAAACTCATACTGCCTTTCTGAACTACTATTATTTCAAAAGTATACTATATTCTTGCATAACAACAGGTAAGTAGTTCAATTAATTAGCCGCTCTGATTGTGTTTAAAACACAATCAGAGCAGCCGGGCAGCATACTCTGCCTGACTGTCAGCCGTCATTGACCTGCACATAGGGTGCAATCGCATCGGGATGTTTATAACCTTTTATTATTAATTTTTAAATTTGCGAGTACTTAAGGTATTTAGTGACTAAGTACTGTTAAGATATGGATGTTGGTTTTGATTTTGGCTTTTTAGTTGCAGATATGAGTGTGTATAGATTAGTTTGGCTGGTGGCTTAGTGTGATCGAGGAGGCTATTTTAAGGGGGGGGGGGGTTCGGATATAATACCAAATTGGGGGTAAGAGTGATTATGTTAGGTGTGCTGGAGTTTTTATTTGTTTTTGGAGTGGGAGGGGCTATATTGCGGGATTTATGGATATCTTTTTCCTCGGTCTGGACTTAGGTGTTAGTAGGTTCTTTTTGGTTGGTGTTTAACGGGGGCAAATTAGGGTTTTGTATCTGGCGCTAATTTATTGAAATCTGGATGAGAAGGGGGGTGGCTGGGAGGCGGGGGGGAGGGTGTAATATTTATCGTTAGTTTTTAGATGAAGTAAGCAATTCTGGAGATTCCTCTTGTAGTGGTGTGGTTGCTGTTTCCATGGTGATATGAGTTAAAGAGCGGGTGTGTTTGGGAGAGAGTGATTTGGTATTCTGTATAGCTTATTGATTTTCCGTATAATAAGTCGGATGGGCGAACTTGATTGTGCCCTGGTGCGGTATAGGGAGGGGGGATTACAATTGGGTGGGAAATTTATTATCTATAATTGTGCTTTTTATCTGTTTAAAGTATACAATGTGGGGTGGGCGGATATTAATTATACTCGGGTCTGATTGGGTGGTTAGATATATTGTGCGGGGTTGGGATGGGCATAGTGTATATTTAGATTGAGATATGGCTATGGTTGGTGGTTTTGAGGGGGGGAGGGAATTGTGGGTTAGGCTCTTGGGTTATGGGAGTGTTCTTGGTTTATAATGTCGGGGGTGGGGGAGATTTCTTTTTATAGGATAAATTTATTTATGGGGGGGTTGATTGTGTGGATTGGTTAGACTGGGTAAGGGGCCAATTATAGGTGGAATGGGTAGGATTTAGTTAATTCCTAATGATTTTTAGTTTTTAATTGGATGTAGTATTTAAGCTAATTATGTACCTTGAGTGGAGTTGTCTATTGGCTATAGAATTTACAAATGACAATTTGGTGTATTTTCTTTAGTTAAAAAGGGGGGGGATATTGGTGGGGGGGAAAGGGGGGGAATACTTACAAGAAGATTCCTAGTTCAAAGTCTATGTTGAGGCCTTTCGGTGTGAGGGTCCCAAGTTTGTGAATCCATCTTGCTTCTTCTTTTGATATCAGTTTGATGTAGTCGCCTCCTCTCCATGGTTTAGGGATCTGTCTGATCCCCACGAATTTCAGTCCTGTCGGGTCTTGCTGGTGTGTCGTTTGGAAGTGTTCTGAAACGCTGTGGTTCTGCATTCCTTTTCTTATGTTTCTTATGTGTTCCGAGATTCTTGTCTTAAGGTTTCTGATTGTTCTTTCTACGTATTGGAGTCCGCAGGGGCATTCCAGTAGGTAGATTATTCCTGAGGAGTCGTAGGTCATTTTGTATTCGATTGTGTGTGTGCTTCCATTTGAGTTAGATGTGAATTCGGTGGATGGTTTGGTAGAGCTGTGTTTCATTGTTCTGCATGCTAGGCATCTGTTGCAGTGGTAGAATCCTTTTTTCCCTTCTTTGATCCATGTACCTTTGTTCTTCTTTTCTTTGTTGTTGGTGGGGATGAAGCTGGCAGTTACCATGCTCTTTAGGTTTCTTGCCTTTCTGTATACTATTTTTGGTTTGGGTGGCAGGTGTTCTGTTAGTTGTTCGTCCTCGAGTAGGATGTGCCAATGTTTTCTCAGGATGGTTTCAAGTTTTCTGTGGTTGCTGTGGTAGTTCGTTATGAAGAGGGGTGCCTTTTCTTCTTTTGTTTCTTTCGATTTGTAGGAGAGGAGTTCTTCTCTTTTCAGGTTCTCTACTTTTTCTAGTTCTTTCTCTAGGTGATCTTGGTCGTAGTTCCTCTCTCTAAACTTCTGTTTCATTGTTTCGGCTTGTTCCTTAAAGTCTTTCATGGTTGAGCAATTTCTTCTAATTCTTCTGAATTGCCCTCCTGGAACATTCTTTAGCCATGTCTTGTGGTGTTTGCTGTTCGCCGGGATGTAGCTGTTGCAGTCTACAGGTTTCATATATGTCTTGGTCTGGATGGTGTTGTTTTCGATGTAAATGGTGGGGTCCAGGAATTCTACTTCCTTCTTGCTTGAACTGGATGTGAATTTCAGGTTGAGGTAGTTGTTTTTGATGTAATTTAGAAATGAGCGGAGTTCTTTTTCGTCGCCTTTCCATATGAAAAAGATGTCGTCTATGTATCTTTTCCATGTTACTATGTTGTTGTGGTGGAGATTGTTGTTCCAGATGTTGTCGTCCTCCCATTTGGCCATGTAGAGGTTCGCGTAACTTGGCGCGAATTTCGTACCCATTGCGGTGCCTGTGGTCTGTTTGTAGTAGTTGTTTTTGAACCAGAAATAGTTGTGGTCAAGAATGAAGGTGATGGCTTCTGTGATGAATTCAGTTTGATCGAGTGGTAGGTCTTTGTTCTTTTCTAGGTAATGTTTGCTGTGTTCACATCCTCTCGTGATCAATAATGGTATAAAGGGAGGTTACATCGCATGTGACTAGAGTGTAGCTTTCTTCCCAAATTATTTCGTTCAGAGTCTTCAGGATTTGTGTCGTGTCCTTAAGATGACTTTTTTGTGTGCTCACCAAGGGTTGAAGGAAGTGGTCAATATATTCTGAGAGGTTGCTGGTTAGTGATTCTATTCCGGATACTATGGGTCTTCCTGGTGGTTTCTTGGTGTTCTTGTGGATCTTTGGTAGGTAGTAGAACACTGGGATCCTTGGGTAGGGAGTGGAGATGTAGGTGTGCTCCTTCTTGTTTAGTATCCCGTCCTTTAAGCCTTTGTTTAGTAGTTTTAGGAGTTCTCTGTGGTATTTGTTTGTGGGGTCGTGTTCCAATTTTTTGTATGTTGATTCGTCGCTGAGGAGTCTTTTTGCTTCATCTAAGTAGTCTGATTTGTTGAGGATGACTATCCCTCCTCCCTTGTCGGCTGGTTTCAGAACGATGTCCTTATTCCTTTTGAGGTCTTTCAGGGCTCTTACCCCCAATTTGGTATTATATCCGAACCCCCCCCCTTCCTTAAAATAGCCTCCTCGATCACACTAAGCCACCAGCCAAACTAATCTATACACACTCATATCCGCAATTAAAAAGCCAAAATCAAAACCAACATCCATATCTTAACAGTACGTAGTCACTAAATACCTTAAGTACTCGCAAATTTAAAAATTAATAATAAAAGGTTATAAACATCCCGAATTTCCGCAACCCCCTCCCCCCCTCCCGCCTCCCTTTCCCCCTCCCATTCCGATATCCCATTGGACACAGACAAGAAGGAACAGTATAAGAAGCAAAGAGAATCACAACACAGCCACATCCCTGACGAAGTCTACTGACGTAACGCGTTGGAACCCACTACACCCAGTGAAAGACTCCCTGCAAGACTCACCCCACATCTAGTGGACACTGCTAAAGCACCATCCTCCGAAAATCCTGAAACGAAGGCAGTAGTAGAGGCACACACAGGACAAACTCAGCAGTGGAACGCACAGACGCTGTGCGCTCCAAATAAGTTTGGCGGCAAAAACACGCATGCGCACAAGGAGGCATCGGAAGCAACTGCTCGGCCATAGCTAACCAGCCCGCTCGGTACACGCTACGAGTACCCGACACACAGCCTCTCCAGGCGCATCTGAAAGAACGGAGGAAAGCAAAAGAGACTCCAATCTATACAAACTGTTCTTCTAAGAACAACAAGCAAAAGTTACTTATATAAGCCAATAACACAACAATCAAGCACACCTGGCTTAAGACACATAGCCACAAGCACCTACATTTCACCACAAAGAGAGCTATAAACCATTCGAAGAGCTCTTAACACCACACATCACCCATCATCAAATCCACCCACACACCACAAAAACACTACTAAGGGCAGTCCTCACCACGACTACCCCTAAATCTGAGCTATAAACACAGAAGCAATCAAGAGGTATAGACACCCGTAATTCAACAGTGCTGTAAACCAGAGCTATAAACATATCCCTAAACAGACGGTACCAGCACCGCCACAATAAACACTGCACATAGAGATATAAGCAGGGCAAAAGAGCTATAGACTTACAAAAGCAAAAAGAGCTATAATCAGCTGCTTCAACCATAAGCATCTACGTATATAGTCGGTACCACATCTGTGCTCTCTCACCCCTCCCAATCTCATTCCCCTCCCAATTCTCTCTCTCTCCACCCCAGGTTGCGCCACGGCAAGGACAACAAGATAAGTCCTAATTGAGTCTGGTAGCTCCATCCAATCTTTACATAACTGGGTGGGTTTAATTCTGTTACAAGGCATCACTGCCCAATCTAAATTGATATGCTAGGTGGAAAGTGTGTCTTGGTTGGAACACTGCAAAACATCTGCCAGGCTTAGTTCTGTTAACTCATCATCTGAGGTATCTGCTGGGTTCTTGATTACTTTGCACCTGCTGCTGTGTTCCATTGGTTTGCATCTGTTGCTGTGTGATTTCTGCACCTCTGACAATAAAAATCATATTGTCATATGTTTAGAAGGTGGTGCCTGTAACCTAAACCAATTCCTGACTCTTCGAAAGGAGGTGGACTCATCAGCAACATAAGATAAACTAATGTGCGCCCATCAGGTATTGGCCACTGACTGCTAATGCTTTTTGGCTGACATGCATCCCATTTACTCCACATAGAGTTGGCACCCACAACCCAAGCACAACATAACAGCAGGTTTCCTATGCCAAAAATCATCCGGAGACATCACTAGGCGAGGGGGTTGTTGATATGGAGCGCTACACTCGGTTTCTTGTGTTTATCCCCGGTGATCTAGTGGGATAGGAAGTGGGACAGAGACCGGCTGTCCGCATGCCGCTATTGGACCGGAGTTTTGGTGTTCACACCATTGTATGGAAGAGAGAAGATGCATGCATTAATAGCTGCATACATAGACAAGTGACTGGAGGCTCATAACGAGTGAGAGACATGTCCTAACACTGCCATAAAGTTAGTACACAGAAGTGCAATAACCAAAGAGCTTACCATCCATATATATATATATATATATATATATATATATATATATATATATATACAGAGTACTATTCAATACATTACCTGTATAAGACCGTTATACCATCCTCTGCTGCACATCCATTTACCTTGTGAGTGAATATGATCTGTTTCCCTTGAAATCTATGTGCCCATACTACAGTCGCCATGATAATGGGAAACATTTTCAACAGGACCTGGTTGGAAATCCAACCTGCGCTGATCCACTTCCAGAGCCGAGGAGCAGCACACCAATCTCTGTCAAAATTCGTCCCAAAAGCCCCCACAGCGTCAGTGAAAATCTGCAAATCCCTGCTGGACAAAGGGGGCTCACGCCATTTCAAACCCCATTAAAATCTCGAAGAAAAACCTCTACAACTGAATTAGAAAAGCCTCAGTGTGACCTGGTAAAACCTGCATTTGCCCTCTCAAGCTTCCTGTAAAATACTCTACCCATGGGGATAATCTGATAGACTGTACCTTCCTCAACATCCCCGTGGGGGACCCCGCATCTCCTCAATCATGAACTGGAGTTTACTGACTTTACCAGCGGGGAGCGAGCACTGTCCCCCATTTGTGTCAATCTCAATGCCCAAAAAAGGACAAACAAGTTGTAGGACTTTCTGTCCTACAAAGCCAATAGGGACCCCTAAGAATTGAAAAAGTGCTAGGATGGAAAGCAAGGTATCTGCACATGCTTAGACTCACTCCATTAAAGGAATAAACTTTAGCATTCAAAAAATGCACAGCAAATGGCACATCCCTTGGGGAGGCACCTATAAAAATAGATTGCCAATTCTGCTCCCCTCAGCTTTCCTTGTAGGAGATTGCCATCGGGCAAGGTGAATCTAGCCCACCTTCAACCTCTGGCTGGCAGGGTCTGAGGACAGCAAGCTCAGGTCACTATCCTTCCGCTGCAAACCGCGCTGTCATCAGAGACAAAAGACCATGCTCACGGTGGCCGTGTCGAGAGGCCAGGAGACACACAGCCACTGGGGACTTCCAATACCAACATTGGATTTGGGGGGAGCTAAGAGGATGATGCTGGGGCTTACCATTACAATGGAGGAACGGAGCGCACCTGGGGGGGGGACTGGGAGATGTAAGGGGAAGGCAGTGAAGCAATGAATGGGACACATTGCTAAACTGAACTGATAGTATATACCTAAAGAGTTACTTATCCCTCTAACATGTTAGAGCAAGAGAGGAAGATCAGCAGCCTAACAGGGAAACGCTAAGTAAACTCCCACAGTGTCATACCATGGCAGTATCCCTGCTAACCTGACATGCCCACTTTAACCCCATCAGGGAAAAGAGTCATTTATATTTTGAACACAAACCTTAGGGCTAGATTTACTAAGCTGCAGGTTTGGGGGGATGTTGCCTATAGCAACCAATCAGATTCTAGCTGTCATTTTGTAGAAGGTACTAAATAAATGAAAGCTAAAATCTGATTGGTTGCTATAGGCAACATCCCCACTTTTTCAAACCCGCAGCTTAGTAAATCTAGCCCTTAGTCTTTAAATTACCGTTGGGCTGAGATATTCCTCTAGTAATTACATTTTCACTGTTTTCATCAAAGCTAAAATGGCAGGCGCTATGATATTGTCTAAGAACGCCTACAGAATCTGTCTACATTCTCTCCTTTGCATAGAATATAACTGGTATTAAAACGGATTGTCAGGAAAGTATACACAAATCAAAATGTTTTAAACAAAATAATTAAAAGGAAACAGTCATTGTTGTTGATATCCACTCACAATTATATAATTACTCAATTATCTTATCCAAGATATACATAACTTCACACTTAATGCATGTATAAGTTGTGTGCCCACTGACTTATGCCTTTTACAGAATTCATGACATTGGGTCAACTGTGAGTCATGCACATTATAAGAAAAACAAGAATGTTCAATGGTTATAATAATGGGATTCACTTGGCATCAGCAAAATTTGTATCCACATATACCCTTCATTTTAGGGGGAAGATTCAATTTGTGAGGTCCATAACATGCACGAGACACCTCTCGCTGATTTTTATTTACAGAAATATCCCTCATTTTTGCTTGTGCACCATAGAGCTGCAAGCAAAAGGAAGCCAATATTTTTTACCGTACTAACGGCAAAAATGCGCAGAACAAGGACATTAACAACTCCAATGTGTGTTTTTAGGAAAGAGGAGAGAAGTGCTAAGCCATCAATCATCATCATGATCATTTCTTTATATAGCGCCACTAATTCCGCAGAGAACTCATTCACATCAGTCCCTGCCACATTGAAGCTTACAGTCTAAATTTCCTAATATAGACACACACTCACACACAGACAGACAGAGAGGGAGAGACTGGGGTCAATTTTGATAGCAGCCATTTAACCTACCAGTATGTTTTTGGAGTGTGGGAGGAAATCGGAGCACCTGCAGGAAACCCACGCAAACATAGGGAGAACATACAAACTCCACAGAGATAAGGCCGTGGTTGGGAATTGAGCTCATGACCTCAGTGCTCTGAGGCAGAAGTGCTAACCACTAGGCCACTGTGCTGTCCATGTATGTAAGTAGATCCTCTGAACCAGGGGAATGTTCTAATGAAGGGAAATGGCACTGTATATGATATATTCGTAATCTCCATGCAAAATTTATGTATGGCGAAGTCATTCTTTAAATCTCAAAACAGCTAGAAAGACTGCACTTCCTTGATTTTGTGGACTAAATTAGCAGCCTCACAGAGATGTTTCAGTCTCCAAACATCAACACATAAAAGGATAATAGTAAGGAGCAGAATTATTTCAAATACTGGTTTTCCAAGATCAGTTGTATATAAAACACTGTATGATTAGGAGCTAGAATAAGAAACAAACACAAAAATATAAAGCATGTGATGTTATGAAAATACATATAGGATATGATTTAAGTGTTTTTTCTGCATTTGTGAAATATAATAATCTGATAATGAATTAGCCAGTGATGATGTACTTTAGGAGTTAAATATCAATGTAATTGACAACAATGACAGTTTTGCTAAACGCGTTGGTTAATTGATTGACTACATATACAGCCTCAGTTCTCAGGAACAACGCGGCTAATTGATTCTGCCCCCAGGAGCGAGATTGCAACCGCTTAAGTATGTGTCTGGGAGAATCAGGGCATCATTTTGGTCAACAGCATTTTAGCTTGTGAAATCTGCACATTGCAAAACCCTAAAAATAGGATAGTGGTTGGGAAGGATGAAGTGGTAAAGTCTATATCAAAGTCCTCTTTTTATCATGATGGGCAAAGGTTCTATTGTTCAATATTCAATTGATTGACCCCCCCACGCATGATTGAAAAATAAGCTGTTTCATGTGCAAAGCATCTGCCCATTGTGTAACTTTTTCATGTGTGCAGTGAATTGTTATCATTTGAATCTGCTTGCCCCACTAAAGGTAGTGAAAAGATTCAGAAACAGTGGGATTCAAGCACAAATGTAGTTGAATCCCTCACGAATGTAGATATAGATACGTGCATTTTCTTTGAATTAGGGGGTGCTTTGGGAGCAATGGCAATTCTTGCACAAATCAGCACATTAATGTACTGTTAATGTGTTTATGGATTCATTGATTGACAGATCCTACAAGTCGGTCAGCTTCCCTGCCCCACATATAAAGATTAAGAGTATCAAGGCTCTTGATGACTTGATATATAAGCCAGTAAGAATAATTTGCTTTACACTCAAAAAACAGCCCACCAGTCTTTGATTGAAAGCTTCATAATAATCTTTAGTAAGGAAATATACAGTAGGAAAATCATATTTACCAATTAATACAGTCCATTGCAATATCTATGGATCATATTTTATTGGTATAATAAAAGATATTAACAGGAGAAAATCAGCTTTCTCCAGGATCAATGCAGCTGATGCAATTTCACATGGATCACACAAGGAAAGCAGCATGAATCTAGAATATATAGTAGCATAATACATGTTATGCTAGACGGAGATGGATGTTAAGAAATGGAGAATGGATGAGATGGAAATATAAAGACGGGATATGTGAGAGGTTTTATTAGTTATTAGAAAGTAGTGGAAAGCCACCCCTTCTATTCCTTTACCGCAAATGGTTGTTCACGAGGCATTGTGAGCCTTGTCTCAGGTCTCAGAAATGTAGGAATGGCAGAGATTTTGCTTTCCTCCTTCAGTGACTGTGTAAAAAGAAAACTATCGACAGACATCAGTAGAGGGGAAAATATCTCCCACTACTCCGTCCGTCAGCCGTGCACTCCTCGGAAATTTCAAAACAAGTAGAAAGACTGCACTTCCTTGATTATATGGATTCAATTTGTAGCCTCTCAAAGGTTTTTCAGTCTCCAAACATCAACAAATAAAATGCTAATAGTAAGGAGCAGAATTCTTTCAAATACTGTTTTTTTAAGATCAATTGTATAAAAAATACTGTATGATTAGGAGCTAGAATAAAATACAAACACAAAAAAGCATAATGCATGTGATGTTATGAAAATACATTGCTTATAACATATAGGATATGATTTAAGTGTTTTTTTTCTGCACTTTTGAAATATAACAATCAGATAATGAATTAGCCAGTGATGATGAACTTTAGGGGTTAAATATCAATGTAACTGATAAAAATGACAGCCCTGATGAATCCCTAAGGACAAAATGCGTTGGAAAATTGATTGATTACATATACAGCCTAAAGCATTAGGCCTTGGCACACTCACTGGCAAGATCAAATAGAGACTTTGGAGATGAAGATGTCTTGCTACAAGGGAATTCCCCCAGCCACGTTGTTTCTTCTCAGACAGACGAGGACTTTACAAGGAGTAAGCAGCTACTCAGTGAGCTCTGTTCCTCCTTGGCAATTTTTTACCCTCTCACACCTATGTCATTTGATTTTTATTTATGAACACAGGACAAAAGAGAAAGAGGGAAAGTGTCTGCAAGATTGCTAGATATTCCGTTTATGAATTGTAAAACCATAGGATGGATGTTGAGACAAATTAAATGCACATAATTTTATGATTCATTATCAATATACGCCACATTGACAGTTAAATATGTTATTGTTTGAATTTTAATTCTGCAAATGTATTTGCTTTATAATTTTTTTATTTTTTTATTTGTGCTTTTTTATTCTAGCTCCCAATCATACGATAATCATACATATGAGAACCTGCATGAACTGGTGCAAACAGGCTTGAACATAGTCAAACAGAACCTATTCGACTTTTTAAAAAAAAATATTAATCTAAAATTAGAGAAAACTTTAATTTTAGAACCAATTTGGCAAAACGGTTAGAGAATATGCGTCTGGTTTGCATTGATAGCAGCTTGAATCAAAATTCCAGGGAAAAATAATTAACACCATGAGACTTATTTCTGATAACCACAGTTATATATGTTAAAGTAACACACCTCATTTTAAAGGGGATTGCACATTTAATCAGCCGCTGATTTAAGTAGTTTGTTGTAATCGCCCCCCCCCCCCCCCCCCCCCCTAGCAGGGGCTTGCTGCCGGCGGCTGCACACTATGTGCAGGTCCGTTCGGCAGTGACAGGCAGGGACAGTGTGCTGCCCGGCCGCTCTCAATTGTGTTTTAAACACAATCAGAGCATCCGTGCAGCACACTGTCCCTACCTGTCACTGCTGAACGGACCTGCACATAGTATGCAGCCGCCGGCAGTCTCAGATGTCCAAAAGGGGGTAGGGCCTAAATCGCCCCCCCTAAATCGCCCCGGGTAGAAGTATTCTCTAGATCCGCTCCTGTCTCCTAGCTGCAGCTATGCAGCTATGGCTACATGCTGATGCTGGTGTCTTAAGAATTGTGTCGAGATCGAGGTGCCGGGCAAGTTGTAAATAAAGTGTGCTAGATAGTACGAAAACCGGTAATTAATAATGCAGCAAGAAATTTCAGGGAATCACAGATTGCTTTATATTGTATCTAAATCCTAATTTTAGATAGCTCCTTGTGTCTGATTCTCAGAGCTAGCCCCTCCACCCCACCCCCAACACTAAATGGTAATATGCATTATCACTGTGCTGAAAGTCTACTTGTTTGCACGATAAGAGAACTGCTCTATTTGTTCTCTAGGGCATAATGAACTGGACATATATACAACTGATAAAGGAAACAATGTACCTTTATCATGCACATTACATTAATACCCAACAGTACTACTACACTTACCTGGTCTGCAGAGCTTGACTGCTGTGGAAAGCAGACTCCTCTGTTTTCCTGCTGTACATTCATATGTGCTGAAGACTGGAGGAGTGGCTGGTCCACATGTTTTATCCTATTTGAGACCAAAAGGAAATATGGGGGAGGATTTTATGGCCTCAACAATCTTCAGGTTAAATGGTTGTCCTGGTTTCTCACCTCAGAATTATGGGAGCCCTATGTTCCATGACAAACCAATCTTAAAATATTATCTATAGCAAAGCTAGTATTTGTCCGAGAATTGTGTTGGTTGTTTGGTTTTACTATTGTGACCCCAGAAATAATTTTTGTAGACACTTCTGTTAATCAGAATCAGAATCAGTACCAGTTTTTTGACTTTTCAAAAGGTAGTCCTAGTGGGAGGAGTGGCAGACTGCAGTAACTGTCCCTTCTCTTCTTAAGGAAAGCTCTGGCACCCCTATGTTGCCAGAGTATCAGGTCTCACTCCTGTGCTCCATCATCTCTGTTTCTCCCTGCTGACACTCATTTGGATTGTTGGTTTCCACCGTTGGGTTTTTCCTGGATTTCGCTTCTAGTTAACCCTTTGGCTAATGACTTCTCATCCCGGTATTTTGACCTGTGGCTCGCTGACTCTCCCATCGGATTCTGCTTGGAACCACATTGCCTGTCTGGTTCTGACCAGGTTCACCTGACTACACCTCTGCTTTGCTGGTTACTGTTCTGGAGTGCGGGTGTCCTTGGCGAAGGCCAGGGGAGCATTAAACTCCACACTCCCAGATTCAGTAGCGCAAATACCAGCAAGTAGGCATTATTCTGCTGCATCCGTGTGACAGTATACTCTGGCCATGACAGATGGTTCAGGTGAACCCACTACCTGGGACCTCCTTCTTCATTTGACCCAACAGGTTGAGCAGCAAGAATTGGATCAGAACCAGCTGCTTCAGTGTATTCAAGAGGTGGTGTCTTGTTTGGACTCCTTACAAAACTCTCTGGATGCTTCTTCACCTGCTCCCGAGACCTCTTCCTCCTCATCCACTTCTCCTTCAGTTCCAGCACCTTTTGATCCCAAGAATCTCCTCATTCAACCTCCTGAGAAGTATGACAGGGACCCCAATAAGTGCAGAGGTTTTCTCAACCAATGTGCATACAGTTTGAGTTGATTTCTGAAAGCTTTTCTCCTGAAAGGACCAGAGTAGCTTTTATTATTTTGTTGCTTTGTGGTCAAGCTTTGACGTGGGCTTCACCCCTTTGGGAGCTGGATGACCCTATCCTGCAGAACTCGGTCACGTTCATCAAAAACCTTCTGCAAGATTTTTGATTAACCGGGTCATGTCTCTTCAGCCACCTCTTCTTTGTTGAATCTTCACCAGGGTACCCTTCCAGTGGGTCAGTATGCAGTGCAGTTCCGAAACCTGGTGTCTGAGCGTAATGGCACTCATTGCAACTTTCTGGCAGGGACTTTCAGAACAAATTAAGGATGATCTCACTTCCAGAGAGCTTCCTCCTGATTTTGATTCCGTCAAAGAGATCCGAATTTGTGATGCCTGTTATCCTGAACACTTCTAGTGGTTCTGTACCTACATCTGCCTTCGTGGAATCTGGCTAAGCTTGTAATTTCATCTCTTATGCATTAGTCTCGCAACTCCATCTGCCATTTAAGGCTTTGCCGCAGCCGCTATCCCTTACCACTGTGGATGGCAACCGTGTGTCCAACTGCTCCATTTTCAGTGTTACCCTTCCTGATTGGCTGCTGGTAGGAGCTTTGCATTCAGAGCTGATCACCTTTCTGATACTGCCTCAGTCCACTAATCCCATCATTTTGGGACTTCCTTACCTCAGCACCTATTCACCCTAATTTGACTGGCACCACGCTCACATAGATTCTTGGGGACTATTGTGTCATAAACAATGCCTAAATTGTGCAAAGGTCAACAAGTTTGCCACTTTTTGCCTCATCACCTCCTCGGAACACTCCTTACTGGCACTTTATGCTTTTTTCCATGATGCATTTAGCAAAACTGCCTCAGAGAGACTTCCACAACACCATCGGATTGCCCTATTGACCTCATACCTAGAAAACCCATTCCTAATGGTAAATTCTATCCTCTCACTCTTCCTGAAACAAAAGCCATGTCTCAATATATTATTGAAACTTTGGAACTGGGTTTATCAGAAAATCCTCCTCTCTGGCAGGGGCTGGTTTCTTTTTAATTAAGAAGAAGAATGGTTCCCTTCACTCCTGCATTGACTATTGTCAATTAAATGCCCTTACCGTAAAGAACAGGTGCCCGCTACCACTTATCTCAGAACTCTTCGATCGAATCAGTACTCAAAGATCATTTCCAAGTTAGTGCCTACAACCTAATACATATACGCCAAGGGGATGAATAGATAACTACATTTAACACCTGAGACGGACACTATGAATTTCTTGTCATGCCCTTTGGCCTATGCAACACCCCAACAGTTTTCCAGGTGTTTGTCAGCGAGATATGTCAAGACCTTCATTACCAGTCTGTGGTTGTATACCTCAATGACATTTTAATTTTCTCTCAAGACCTGCCTTCCCTTCATTCCCATGTCAAGGAAATACTTACCCATCTCCGTCAACATAACCTCTTTTGTAAGCTTGAGAAATGCCTGTTCCAAGTTACTCAGGTTCCCTTCCTGGGATAATTAGTCTCTGATTCCAGTTTGCAAGTGGATCCTGAGAAGGTATTTGTTATTATCAACTGGCCACGACCGCAAGGGCTTAAAGGAATCAAACAATTTACTGGTTTTGCAAACTATTATCGACAATTTATCCAGAATTTCTCCACCATCATCACACCTATTACTAACTTTATTCGCAAGACTGCTATTTCCAAACAATGACACCCGAGGCCAATGCAGCCTTTGCATCTTTAAGGGCAGCCTTCTCTTCTGCTCCGGTCTTAAGACAAACATTTCAATTCAAACCTTTTGTCCTTGAGGTGGACTCCTCCTCCATATAAATCAGAGCCATTCTGTCCCAAGAATCTTCTCCTGGTAAATTATATATTTTTTTCCCTTGCCGATCTTCCAGCTAGCTATGGCTATAACACTGGGTGGTGGTGGATCATTTCACAAATATGTCTCATTTTGTCCCGCTAAATGGCCTGCCCTCTACTCCGGAATTAGCCTCACTCTTTCTTTAATAGATAGTTAGGCTTCATGGATGCCCATGAGAGATTATTTCCAACCAAGGGGTTCAATTTGTGTCTTGCTTTTGGAGAGCCTTTTGCAAGAATCTAGGGATGGACTTAAAATTTCCCATGGGATACCAGCCACAAACCAATAGATAAACGGATATTTCTGTGCCGTTACGCTTCTGAGAATCAGTCGGATTGGAGCAACCTGCTGCCTTGGGCGGATTTCTCTCAAAATAATCACACCCATGAGTCCTTTGGTTCTTCTCCTTTTTTCATCATTTTTGGTCAAGACCCTGTGCTTCTTACTTTCTCCCCAAGTCCTGTCTCTTCTAGTATCTAGATGAGAATATGAAAGAATCATCAACTTCTCTTCAACCACATTGCCAAAATGGTCCTTCAACACTGGCATTTGATTTTCATTGACATGTCTTTAGCCTCTTAGATCCAATCTGCTCCTAGGTTTGCCTATAGAAGAGGACCCAAACTAAGAGACTTACTTGTCAAAACAGATACTATTTCCTATCCTGACTAATGCCCACAATTGGCTTAGAAGTAACCTGGGTATTTATCACTGCTCGGGTTGCGTCATTGTCAACATTTAATCTGTGGAAGATCATTTACACATCCCTTTACTAGCATAGTCTTTGATATATGGTAAAAATTGAACTGTGATAGCAAATATGTTATTAATATTCTACAATGTCCCTGCAACTTGTTTTGTGTCGGCTAGACATCACATATGCTAAAGAAAAGATTGGCACAACATAGATCTTCCATTAAGAAAGATTATCCTGCGACACCTAGAATTGAGGAGATTAAACATCTACCTGTGGCCAAACATGTATTTTAAAAGAGACATCTGGATAAAGATCTTAAATGCTTTCCTATCGACCACATCCCTTCCCTTAGGAGGGGTGGCAAAAGAGACAATCTCCTTTTATGTCTAGAAATACAATGGATCTACAACCTTAATACATCCGCTCACTTTGGACTCAATGAAAATTTCAAATTAAGTTGTTTCCTTTAATTTACTCTTTATCTGATAATTCTCTTCTTTGTTGAGTTGCTAAGTATTATTACCAATTCTTGGCCTGATTCATCAAAGCACGTATCTGCTGATTTTGAGCGGATCGTGCACAAAATCACTCTGTGCATGCTGACATCCGGCATATACGGCCGTGAACAAAGCCATTTTCCATATGACAGCACACGGAAAAGGCACTTACTACACTGTCCAATTTTGGGTAATGTCCTGGTGGGGAAGGGGCGTTCTCCCATATTCAATGTACCGTAGGGGTGTGTCAATATGATTGCATGCAGCCATGGTCGTAGCAAGCTCTTTACTTTCTATCGTATCTCTTGCTCCAGCTTTGGGACTACTGTAAATTGAGCCTGCGAGTCAGATGACATTACAGCCGCCTGACCTGCTCGCTCTATACAGTGTACAATTTTTTTTTAAAAAAATAAAAATAAAATAAAATAAAATAAAATTACCCCCCCCACTAATGATATTAATCCTAGTGCTGACAGCCTACTGCTGGTTGCTGCTATATCAGGGAGGAAAAATGTGTGAGGTCCCCCCGGTTTCATGAAAGCCAGCAGTTGCCAGCAGAACAGCCGGCATTAGATCTGCCTGACAGTAAAGAGCCGGCGAGTCAGGCAGATCTAATGACGGCCAATCTGCCGGCTCTGCAGGCACTGACATGTACATACGTGCGTATAATTCTGAACATGGATTGCACTCAGAATACATGCCTTGATGAATTAGGTGCCCTGTGTTTAAGTTTAAGTTCCATTCTTTTATTTTATTTATTTGTTACAATTTTACACTATATATATATATATATATATATATATATCTATCTATATATATATATATATATATATATATATATCTATATATATATATATATATATATATATATATATTTATATTTCCATCATTGCATTTGTTTATTTTTTTTATTAGTTCCCTTGTACACCTTTATTTGGAACGGTGTTCCATACCTGTGGACATTACTGTTCCGTATCAATTATTTTTCTAGTATTCTTCTATTCAATTATATTCCTTTTTGAGATTAAATTAACTTGATTCTATCTTGGACATACTGATTCCCACAGGTTAGTTTTATTTGATTAACAGTTCTTTCTTTAACTGTATTTGTATTTAATTTGAACTCACATAGATTGATTGATTTAAGGTTTATATATTTTTAGCACATTCACATTGTGTTTGATTTTTCCTTTATTTATCATGTTTTCTATTATATGTTTTTCTGAGTTTTGCCCTATGTCGTTACAGGTACATACTGCAGTAAGACCTATTCTACACTGTTCTACACAGCCTTTGTTTAGTGTTGCCTAGCTACACGATAGCTTTAGCTAGGCACTGGTGGTGCTATGTTGCTCTTTATCCCGATCTCTCTTCATTTACTCCATGGAGTTATCATCTACATCTGTTGCTAGCTGGATGAATGTATTGGACTGTGTGGAACTTTTACATTCCTTACTATATTTATGGACTTCTGCTTTTTGTGTTTTCCAGCCCCGTGAGCGTGCTGCATTTAATTATGATATAGGCGATATAGGCGATTGCTTTATTGCATGTGTCCGTTTAACACATTAGAGACTGTATGCTGTATTTATTTTGCTGTATTTAGCTATGCGGTCTATTTAATATATGACTTTATTTATACTGTTCACAGTGGTGTACCAGGTCTCTAGCAGCCTAGTGTTCTGTGTACTTGGTTACCGTTTTTCTGTCAGTCTAGTGTCTCATGTTACCTAGTAATCTACAGACTTGATGTTGAGCTCAGCTGTTGCAGCTTCATTATTTAGTATGGTGGATTAGTTAATATTGGTTACATTTATGGTATGTAAAGGACTGCAGTTTGTCAGATCAGTGCCCCTGAAGGAGTTAGAAAGTTAGAGATACTGAAGCGATTGTTGGGCAATATGCTACAAAGGCACCTGTCAATGGGTGGGATATATTAGGCAGCAAGTGAACAATCAGTTCTTGAAGTGTTGGAAGCAGGAAAAATGGGCAAGGGTAAGGATCTGAGTAAATTTGACAAGGCCATATTGTGATGGCTAGACGACTAGGACAGTGCATTTCCAGCAGTGGTTACCTACAAAAAATGGTACAAGGAAGGACAATCGGTTAACCGCTGGCAGGGTCATGGGCGCCCAAGGCGCACTGAGGCATGTGGGGAGCGAAGGCTAGCCCATGTGGGCCAATACAATAGAAGAGCTACTTTAGCACAAATTGCTGAAAAACTTAATGCTGGTTATGTAAGAAACTTGTCAGAATACACGGTGCTGTTTGCTGTGTGTGGGGCTGCATAGCCTGCAGACTGGTCAGAGTGCCTGTACCGATCCCTGTCCACCACCAAAAGTGCCTACAATGTACATGTCAGTGCCAGAACTGGACCATTTATATATATATTCCTGTCCAAATAAAACTGGAAACCAGCCCTCCGTATAAAAGTAAACTTTATTATTACTTTTAAAGTCCAAAATGAAGCTGTTCCATTATACCACCCATAGCAGCAAGTTATAAACATACATTTCAGCAGCATAGTCACAATATACTCATCTTATGCTGACACTGATTGAACAACTGATTGTGTATGACATAAAATACCCAACGGTCATTTTGGTGCTCTTGTGACACCTTTATCAAGGGCTGCTAAAATAACAGATACTCTGTTGTATTGGCTAATATGTATCTTTGGACCTAATAAGTTTAATGGAAATCACTTATTTGAAAGTGGAGTTATTCTTTAATTGCATCATATTTAGTGAAACTGAACATATTGATGTAAAAACTTGTGTAATCTAGAACCTCATTGTTCCTCCTCAGCAGAGTACTTCTACTTTTTATTAGAGATGCTCACTGACCCCCATGTTTTGGTTTTACCTTTGGATCTGGATTACCGTTGTGTATTGGTTTTGGTTTTGCCAAACCACCATTGCGTGTTTTGGTTTTGGTTTTGTTTGGTTTTGTTTTGCTATTTTGTTTAAAAATCAATGTTTTTGGGCATAAAATAACCATATTTAGTACTCCACCTGTTTCTTGGATAAGTAAGGTAATTCAAAAGCTAATACATTAGTAAGAAAAGAGTTTAATCCCTGGTAGGCCGTCCTTAATTCTGCACATAAACCTGGTTGTCTTCCTCTTCATCTTAGCCTATTGGCAATGCAGCCATCGTCTTTGGGTGTATATTACACCCTACACTTATAGTTAAATATTTAAAGAAATGGACACAGGCAGTTTGGTTTCTGTCTCTCTAGGCCCCCCTCCACTTGTAGAAAATACTAAAAAATGCAGCCGTTATAGACTGTACAATATAAATTGAAATGGACAAAGGCAGTTTGGTTTCAGTCTCTGTATACCCCCTCCCCCCGCCCGCCCTCCACTTGTAGTTGAACAGAAAAAAAAAGCAGCCTGCACAGACTGAACAATATAAAAACTAAATGGACAAAGGTAGTTTGTTGGCTATCTATGACCCCCCCGCCCTCCACTTGTAGTTGAATAGAAAAAAAGCAGCCTGCATAGACTGAATAATATAAAAAATAAATGGACCGAGGTAGTTTGTTGGCTGTCTATGACACCCCCCCCCGCTCTCCACTTTTAGATGAATAGAAAAAAAACAGCCTGCATAGACTGTACAGTTAGAATATAAAAAGAAATGGTGAAAGGCAGTTTGGTATCTGTCTGCATCATAATCATCAACATCATAATTAGTGCCTTCGTCGCCTACACAAATCTCCTCCTCATCCTCTTCTAATTCCAAAGTGGCATCCTCAATTGGTGTATCACCGGCTACACTCGGGCTGTAAAGGCACACATCAGCAGAATTGCTGAAAGGACCCTTCTTTATGGGTACACTGTCACTAACAGAATGCTTACGATTAGACTTGTGGATGGACTCTCCACAGGGATTGGTGTCATTTCTGACTCAGAGAATACATTATCCTGTAATGCCTTACTGTTTTCTTGCAGCTTGGTCTTGACGCGTAACAGTGGTTGTGCACCGCTTTTAGACTCCAAATTACTTGGTCTTGCTTGGTCACGAGTGGCCGTACAAGAAGAAGGCTCGGTAACATTTTTGGATCTGCCACTAAAGAGAAAGGCGAAGGCCTCATTCTCTCTTTGCCACTGCATGTGTAGAATGGCATGTTGGCAATTTTTTTTTTTATCGGCACTTAACTTTTCCTCAGTTACACTTCTTTTTCGCTTCAACATGGTAAAAACATTTTTGGTGTGTGTTCTTTTGCCTTATTTTAAAAGACTATGTAGTTTGACATCGCCTTTCCCAGATGACGTACTGGGAACACTAGGGACTGGTGACAGAACCTGGTTGCTGATTCTGCTCATATGTGGACTGCTTTGAATCCATTTTAATGAGGCCAAAGCACTTGTAGTGCTAAATATTGTTTTAGATACTGCTGACAAATATGACTTTTGACAGCCAGAAAAATTACAGTAAAACACTGGGGAATATGTGACACCCCAAAAGCACTTATAGTGCTAAAAAAAATTTTTACTGCTGAGAAATATGACTTTTGACAGCCAGAAAAATTACAGTAAAACACTGGGGAATATGGGACACCCCAAAAGCACTTGTAGTGCTAAAAATAGTTTTTTATGCTGCTGAGAAACATTACTTGTGACAGCCAGAAAAATTACAGTAAAACACTGGGGAATATAGGACACACCAAAAGCACTTGTAGTGCTAAAAATAGTTTTTTTATACTGCTGACAAATAGGACTTTTGACAGCCAGAAAAATTACTGCAAAAGAATGGGGAACACCCCAAAAGCACTTGGAGTGCTAAATATTTTTTTTTAGACCGCTGACAAATATGACTTTTGACAGCCAGAAAAATTAATGCAAAAGAATGGGGAACACCCCAAAAGCACTTGGAGTGCTAAATATTTTTTTTTTATACTGCTGACAAATAGGACTTTTGACAGCCAGAAAAATTAATGCAAAAGAATGGGGAACACCCCAAAAGCACTTGGAGTGCTAAATATTTTTTTTTTATACTGCTGACAAATAGAACTTTTGACAGCCAGGAATATTAATGCAAAAGAATGGGGAACACCCCAAAAGCATTTGGAGTGCTAAATATTTATTTTTTTATACTGCTGACAAATATGATTTTTGACAGCCAGAAAAATTAATGCAAAAGAATGGGGAATAAGGGACACCCTAAAAGCTGGAGTGCTAGAAATTGAAAAAAAACCCTCATCTATCCTCCTCTTACTGCTGTAACAATTGTTATTAAGATTAGAATTGTATTGAATAGAAACAATAACGTGTCCAATTACTGCTCTGTCCCTGCTCTGATATAGCCTGTGACCTAACCCTGCTCTCTCCCTCTGTCAAATGGCGATGGATTGCTGTGGAGGCTGGTATTTATGCTTTTCAAATCTAGCGAGAACTAAGCTCAGAAATATGAATACGTCACGATGACGTTTTGCCTCGATTTCGATTCCGAATGGGCGGGAGAGTACCGAGCGTGCTCGGCTCGGTACTCAGATAGGCTAAATTCGGATGAATTCGGATTTCTGGTAACCGAGCCTGCCCATCTCTACTTTTTATACCAATTGCAGATTAGACAATTATTCTCTCTAAAGATACAAACTATTGCATTGACAAATTATGTAAATTTGTGCTATGTATTTATAAATATAGCAATCAGGAATAGCTTGAAACTGGGTTTATATATTCCCATGCTTTCTGAACATCTGCTTTTCTTAAGAGAACTCTGTTCCTGTATGCAATTTTAATAAGGATTATATTTTCTCACTTATCACTTATATGATAAGTTATACTGTCACAACAAGAGATCACAAACAAAGCATAGCTACCAGAATAAAATTTTATAAAATGCAGCTTTTTAAAAATAAATAATAGCTCTCATATATGGATGTTTTTTGCAGACTTTGATATCTAATCCTTTCTTACACATTCACACAGCCAAAATGAAACATCCAACAAGCCGGTTACCTAAACAAAATTTTTTAGAATGTTATCTGTGGTCAAAATGTAACTTATTACATTCTATGTTTGTTCAAAAAATATGTGGCAAAGGAAATTTTAATATGACTTACAGAAAAAACAAAAGCAAAACTAATGTGTAAAATTACAAAATTTATAAAGGACCAGCTTTTACAACTACAATCAGTGCTTGAAGTGGGGCAGGTATGTGCCGATATCACATACCTGCACTTCTCTGCACAGTGTGATAGAGGAGAGCCACAGGGTGATAATGAAGGCACAGTGTGATAGAGGAGGGCCACAAGGTGATAATGAGGGCACAGTGTGATGAAGGAGGGCCACTGGGTAATGAATGAGGGCACATTGTGATGGAGATGGGCCACTGGGTAATGAATGAGGGCACAGTGTGATGGAGGAGGCCCACAGGGTTATAATGAAGGCACAGTGTGATGGAGGAGGGCCACAAGGTGATAATGAGGGCACAGTGTGATGGAGGAGGGCCACAAGGTGATAATGAGGGCACAGTGTGATGGAGGAGTGCCACTGGGTGACAATGAGGGCACAGTGTGATGGAGGAGGGCCACTGGGTGATAATGAGTGCACAATGTAATGGAGGAGGGCCACTGGGTGATAATGAGGGCACAGTGTGATGAAGGAGGGCCACTGGGTGATAATGAGGGCACAGTGTGGTGGAGGAGGGCCACATGGTGATAATGAGGGCACATTGTGATGGAGGAGGCACAGGGTGATGAATGAGGGCACAGTGTGATAGAGGAGGGCCACTGGGTGATAATGAACGCACTGTGTGATGGAGGAGGGCCACAAGGTGATAATGAGGGCACAGTGTGATGGAGGAGGGCCACAAGGTGATAATGAGGGCACAGTGTGATGGAGGAGTGCCACTGGGTGACAATGAGGGCACAGTGTGATGGAGGAGGGCCACTGGGTGATAATGAGTGCACAATGTAATGGAGGAGGGCCACTGGGTGATAATGAGGGCACAGTGTGATGAAGGAGGGCCACTGGGTGATAATGAGGGCACAGTGTGGTGGAGGAGGGCCACATGGTGATAATGAGGGCACATTGTGATGGAGGAGGCACAGGGTGATGAATGAGGGCACAGTGTGATAGAGGAGGGCCACTGGGTGATAATGAGGGCACAGTGTGATGGAGGAGGGCCACATGGTGATAATGAGGGCACATTGTGATGGAGGAGGCACAGGGTGATGAATGAGGGCAGTGTGATTGAGGAGGCACAGGGTGATGAATGAGGGCACTTTGTGATGGAGGAGGCACAGTGTGATGAATGAGGGCACTTTGTGATGGAGGAGGCACAGTGTGATGAATGAGGGAATTTTGTGATGGAGGAGGCACAGGGTGATGAATGAGGGCACAGTGTGATGGAGGAGGCACAGGGTGATGAATGAGGGCCACAGGATGATGGAGGAGGCACAGTGTGATGAATGAGGGCACATTGTGATGTATGAGGGCACAGTGTGTAATGGAGGAGGACAGTGTGATATGAAAGGAGTACAGTGTGATAAGGAGAAGGCACAGTGTAAAATGGAGGGGACACAGTGTGATATGAAAGTGGCACAGTGTGATAAGGAGGGGACACAGTGTTATGAAGGAGGCAGCAGTGTGATGAATGAGGGGCAAAAGTGTGAATTCACTAGTGAGAGAGAAAAATAGGAGCAGGAACAGGGATAAATGGAGAGGATCAAGGAGGATGTTAGGAGCGAGAGAAGCAGGATGTGCGGCACAGGGGAGAGCAGGTAGGATGGGAGAGATGGGGATACCTGCAATGAAGATAGTAGCATATAGGAAAGAGAAAGGAAACAGATAAGTGAAAGTGTAACATGGAAGATATGAGGGAGATATTTTGGAAGGTTTTATTATAATGTTATGGAGATATGAGGGAAAATGTAAGTACACAAAGGAGACATGAGGGACAAGTGGAAAGGTAATTTCATGCTGCAGAGTTGGGGGACACAGGGCCTTGCATCATTTAATATGTTTTAAATTATACTATAGTGTTAAAATGCATCTAAAATAAATTTCACTCTATCAAAATTCCTATAGACTGGATGTTCAATTCAATACCAGCTTCCATAGTTCCATACCAGCACTTCTAAATTTCAACTTCGACCACTGACCATAATACTAAGACACCTCTTCCCCTCCAACCATGGTTCACATAGGTTTGTCTCTTTCTGACCCTGTGGGGATATTAGGTGCAGTTTGCTATAGGATCTTTAATAGAGACAGCATACATTGTCATTATCTCTGAAGAAAATAACTCTATGCTGTATCTAAGACAAACTGCATTGCTGTCAGACCCCTGAACATTGCAATGTTCAGTGAAACATGTAGTGCTTTTGCTGTCTGTTTCATTTTCACCTATGGCAGTGTATATAGTACACTTATTTTCTTATAGACATTAATGATTTGTATAATGGCTGTCTTCAGTCCTTGGGGCCTATTTATTAAAGAAAAATGAATTGTAACGATAAATTAACTTTTTGTTATCTACGCTTATCACTGTAATTTACAAAAATTGCCTATCATAATGATTTATTTCATTGCCATTGTACCTGAGCTATATTGAAGAAAAAGATCCAGAACGATAAGGGTTACTTACCTCTCTCACATGTGTCGTACTGAAAAGCATGGTTTGAGCATTTGATTTCACTGTCAAAATACCTATCTATCTATCTTTCTATCTATCTATCCATATATATATATATATATATATATATATATATATATATATATATATGAGGAATATACTCTCAATACCTTTCGGTGCTACGCTGAATAATACTATACTTATAACCAAAATAAAATATATACAATTTTAAATAAACATATAAAATGTATGACAAAGTGATAGTAATTACAAGAAATTACACCAGATTCACAACCACTATTACAAAGTATCCCAGAACTATTTCCCAGAAAATGAATAGATATTTCTCCTTCCTAAATACTCATCACAATTGGTTACTAATTGCATTTATTCTTAATGACCAACATTAAACATGCAAGAGCCTCTATATGAGCTAATAGACAGATTACTAATCTAAAACCACATGAAGCCCTTTTGAAAAACATAAGACCAAGGGGTACATTTACTGAACTGCGGGTTTGAAAAAGCAACCAATCGGATGCTAGCTTTCATTTATTTAGTACTTTCTACAAAATGACAGCTAGAATCTGATTGGTTGCTATAGGCAACATCTCCACTTTTTGAAACTCACAGTTTAGTAAATCTAGCCCCAAGACCTTAAAACAATAGGGTGTATGACTGGAAAGAAAAAGTGAGAAAAAGCACAACTAGAACCAGAAACAGGAGAACATTGGGCTGATTCATTCTGACTCAGTGTCGGACTCGGATGTTAATTGCCCACTAGGGAAATCAATGATAGGTGTTCACATAATAGAGTTTGTCGATGGGGTATGGCCAGAACACAGTGGAGGAGACTAGCACTTAACATCAACATTCAAGTGAAAAATATACAGTGACATTACTTATTTTCAGTGAAATACGCTATTGGGTGTATTACTATTGTGTAATTTTATTTGGAGTGGTTATATATCACAAATTAATTTACCAAGCCACAGTTCATTGGTGTACTCAGTATTGCTGGTGTGTTTGAAGGGGAAGGGAAGAGGTGAAGGGTGGCCTAGCACAGTCTGAAGAGATATCCATGCAGCTTGCACACTTATCAATCCCATTCCAGTTGAGTAGCGTTGGCCACACCGACCTCATGACAATTTAACTCCACCTATTACATGACCACTTTATGAATATTTTCCAGGGTCACTTTAACTTGCCAATTTGTCCCTGGAGCTGTGCAGGAAACTATACTAATATTTTGACCAGGGTCCCCAGAACTCTAGACGCAGCAATCGATGCAAACTAACTTGCACTTTCCAATTCCCTGTACAAATGTTATTTTAATCTAAGATCTCCTTCAGAATACCTTGGACATTTATATATATATTTAACTAAATAATTAGATCAGACAGTAGAATAGATTCATTATTAACAAAAATTGTTATGTTCTGATGTTTGGATAAGATATGGGGATCGTGCCAAATCCAACTAAGTCAGCTAAAATATGTTCAGCCCTTTTGGAGAAGGAAAACTAGCATCATACTTGATGTTTCCACTGTTTCTACTACCAGTTCAGTCTAGACTACCCAGTCTATGCATTCATTCTTTATTCTATATTGTTATATGGCTAACTTTATAGCAGCAAATACTATTTACTTGATGCTTTTTTTCCTGTGTTTTAAATTCCACCTTCAACTTTACATACTGAAGGCCTGCTGGAAGAAATTCACAAATTAGTATAACCCTCAAAGTGTATTTACATTCATAAGTCTCAAATACCTTTCACCATCTCAGGCGATTCCAATTTCTGTATTTCCTCCAGCATGCTTCTAGCAGCTCCAAGTGGACCTTCCCACACTGTGTTCTATTAGGCAGTAAGAGTGTTTCATACCATTCTGCTGTATATGCTTCTTTTTTGGATTCTCTTTGGATTCTTAGGATCTCTCCGATATATTTCCTAAATTTGCCTAGCAAGCCTATTTTTCCTCCATTTCACTAAATATTGCAGTGATTTATTTTGTTAGCATCACTCTATCACTTAGGGGGAGATTCAATTTCCGGAGATGTGGTGTGTGGACATCATCGCAATGTCCAGCTGCGCCCATTGGTGGTAGGAATCTCCACCCATTTTTCCTGGCACCTCTATGAAGTGTGGGAAAAAATGAGTGGAGATTCCATGCATAACATTGGCGCAACGTTCCGGAGACACATTGCTCTATTTTGAATCTCTCCTTATGCTTTATTGCACTCAGCTTTTTATTTCCGTAATTGATTTTGTAGTTCCACAAGATTAATTTCTACAGTAGTAATTTGTCTGATTATACTACTTAAGCACTCTACAAAGAAAGGGTCCACTGGGATAAGTGACCCTAAAGCTGTTATGTTCATGGAGCGCTTATTAGATGTTAGTTCAGAGTTAGAATCCTTACCCAAAGTAGGCTAAGATCTCAATATGCCATCAGCTGATCTAGCTTCTTGCATGCTCTGAAGGACTGATGCTGGTATGAGCAGCCCTTGAGTCCCCTCACTTGCTGAAGAGACAGGTGGTGGCTCATAATTTTTTCCCCACTGCAGCTGGTCACTGATTCTTTTGTTCAACCTTAAGAAGAGATGGTTCAGTAATTCTTCCACTTCTGCTTGAATCCATATGCCAAGGCCTCAAAGTGAAGGAAAGATTGAACACAAGAGGTCAGTAAAGGCACAGCCTCACACTATGGAGGAAATTTAAAACAAAAGCATAGGCCATGCCTGCAGACTCCGTGTTGTCCTCTGAACAACGCTGCCCTAAGCAGGTGCCTAGTTTCTATTTATGACTATACTGACCTCATGTACCCTAAAACTGTAAATTAATAAGAAAGCTAATTGCACAAATGAGAAGATGCTTGAAAAAGGCCCTTTAAGGAAAGCATTGATTGAAGTCTCAACTTGTCGGAAAAAATGATGTGCTGACACCAGTATGAGAGGTATATTGCAGACATAAGTCAGATCCATCATCTGAAAGTGCTGGTCTTTGCCTGTTTTAAAATAAATTACTGCAAGGTAAAGTGGTCAGAATCCTACAGCCTGTTTCATTTAAATGCTGATGGTAAACAATGAATTCAAACACACTGTTGGTGTCCTTGGAAGTTTATACATTCATGCAGGGTCTGGAGAAAGATGAGCATTAAAAGTAAGTCTAGCTGCAGGGCACATTTAAGGCCAAGTACCAAGTACTGAAATTGCTGGGAAGGTCATATTTGCATCTGGCTTCATAAAGATTCAAAGCAGCCTTAAAAACCACTCACTTAGCTATAATATATCTTTTTTATTTTAATTTTATTTAAAGCTGCAGTATATTTTTTCCCTTAAAATTAAGCATTTTACTATTTAACATATTTTGCACAATGAACATATTTCCCTCCCTACTTACATTTATTGGTAAAAGTAGGAAATGAAACTACCATATGGAATTGTCTAACAAGGAGAATTAACTGGTATTCATAGATAATAGGAAAACATATCAACCATACCTCTTAATTATCCTAATATTTGTGGAACAGTCAAGTTTGGAGGGGACTGACCAGTCATCTCACGGTCGCAACATTTGTCCTGACTTGCAGGAGTTGGCTGGGGGTGCCGCACCCCAGGAGGCTGGTAATTCTAGTGGTTGCAGCAATTCAAGGGCATTTTTAGGATAGGAAAAGGTATTGGGATATTGGGAGCAGTGTAGCACTTCATAAGCACTAGGCACACGCTTGGGCGCATGGTCACGCAACTCTTTCGGAGAAGGTATGTCTGTGTCCCAACACTTCAAATGTTGGGACCTATGTATCGTCTAAAAGAACTACAAAAATGCCTGAATACCTACTTGCGATATTATTCAGCAATTCCTTTTGAATAAAAAAGCACACATTTTCTATACACAGTAGCTAGAATCATAATTCATGGGATGTAGCCTATGAAATCACTAGGAAAAGTGCCTCACTGATGTCACTGTTTCCTAGAGAAATGATAGGTGGTATTATTATGGATATTGGCTCAGCCAATAAAATGGCTGCCTTTACTGTGTGCAGGTAACATCATACTTGCCAACTCTCCCGGAATCTCCCGGGCGAGTGTGGCAATCTCCCGAATTCTGCCCACTTCACTAGGAAGTGGCCCACTTCACTAGGAAGTGCCCCACTTCCTAGTGAAGTGGGCAGAATTAGATCCCAAACGCCGCGATTCCCGGTAAATCGCAGTGTTTAGCCCCGCCCCCCGCTGTTAAATGATGCAATTTGCGTCATATGTCGCGGGGGCGGGGCCAAAATGACGTGATTTCGGCGCCCCGCCCCCCGCACGCCCACCTGCTACAGAGAGTCTCCCGGACACCAACTTAAAAAGTTGGTAAGTATGGGTAACATGTGCTCTTTAAAAGATGACAGATGCTGTATTACTTTTGTATTTAAAGACCAATGAAGTCTTATGTTGGTATGTCAGACAATTAAAGTTTAAAAGCCAGTGCAGTGAGATTATTATTTGTTGTTTTGTGGCCTGCTGGTCACCGACCTCTTGAACTAGGCCATGATTGAAAAGAGAAACATAATTGTATATTATCAGAGAGAACTAGATTGCAATAAACTTTGAACTGTGCATCTTCTAATAGGGTAAAAGTCCTAATTTGCACCAGTAAACTGAGTACGCTATAAACATTATGGGCTTGATTCATCATGGAATGCAAAGCTAAAGCATTAAATTGGATGGAAATTGCATGCACATGCGCCCGGGTTCAAGTACAAGAGCACCTGAAGAAACATTTCCATTTGAATACGGGTATAAGTGCGCTCTGGCTTTATGATACTTCCCATATGCAGACAGACAAAGCACACTACAGCATACGCATAATACATATGTGTAATATAAAGCTCAATCAGAACTCATGAAAAAAAAACTGTAATACATTAACAACTCTTAATATTATAATCTTTAATACAAATATATTTCAAAAAATATATATGTTTTGAAATATATTTATGTTCCTTATGCCTACTGTACATAAAATGCATTTCTACAGTTTGTCTTCATTGCAAACACATGTTCTGGCATGCATATGCGTCCATCATCACTAACAATCACCACTTACACCTGCCCTGTAGCTTGGTGCAAGCGATACGGCTAAAAATCACGTACCTCAGAGATGCCCCGATCTTGAATTGGATGAATATGTGCATGCTCGACTTTGGAACTCACTTACTGTACATTGCATAAATGCATTCGCACCTTCCCTCCTCCATTCAGCCCTTCAAATCGCAGGCTGTCGGAAGTGTCATTTGCGTTTGAACTTCAATCACATGCACTTGTGTTCACTGACGTAAAGTCAGTGTCTGAGCATGTGCAGAGCAATTTCCTGCAAAATACGATAGGTAACGGGACTTATGTCCGAAGATGAAGCAGGCCCTATATTTTACCTTTAGAGATGGCTTTGGTGTTTTACTTTATATAAGAACTTTACTAAGGCCTTTCAAAATATAGGTACCTTGGTGAGGAAGGGACCCACAGTATTCGCTCTATATAGCAGGGTACCGGGACTCACATATAGTCACATTTCTGCCAATCATCATCAGTGCTGCTCAGCTGTCTCTGTAGCAGAAAAGATCCAACAATTCTCTCACTGAAAGTATTTGTGCAGAAAATAGTGTGTGTTTGTGTGTGTGTGTGTGTGTGTGTGTGTGTGTGTGTGTGTCCTTGTGTGTGTGTGGGGTAGTGACAATTGTTCCATTTTAATAAATGGTTAATAAGGATGTCAGTAATAAAGGTTTAAGTGTGACTTATGACATGTCGGTCAACATTTTTGTTTTATGATTTTATGGTTCTTATTGTTCTTTACACAGTTTAAATGAAACATACTTGTATTGTACACAGCTGTATAGTATGAAAAGAGAGTCCCTAAAGACGAACGCACTTAAGCAGCATACTTGTGTGTTTTCAATAGCTTGCACTTACCCTTGAGGGTTAAATTATCCTGGAATCAGGCCAACCAATAGGGGAAAAAGTGGGAGGGCTGGTCTCCTTCTATATATCCCCTTGGACAGAATCCAGATCTTTCTGCTTCACGAGATCCCGCCCACCCGCCCTTGGATTCAAGTTCTGTTGGCTTCGTGTTTTAGTCGCTGTTTTTTCCCGCGTCTCAGAGCAGGCACAGTAGGTAGGAAGGGCACTGCGGGCTGATGAATACGGCGCTATTGCTGATTGGCCTCAGGTCACTGCCCCCTTTGAGGTAAAGCGACTCTTGGTATTTTTTGTGTGAGGGATCCGTTAATGTGAGTTGTGAGGGGGTGGGGTCACCTGCCGCCAGATTTAGTGCCGGCCAAGCAGTTAGGGAGTAGCCTGGTTTTTTGTTATGTGGAAACAAGGCCAGTTGCCATGTTCACACTTGGTTCAACTATCAGTCGTTAACTGTCTCGCAGTGCACTTTCTCCGCCACCAGTTCAGATAAATAAACTGTGTCCTAATTTTACCACGTATTACAGTCTCTGTGTCGTTATTTTAGTTATGTTAAGTAAGTAATGTAAGATTATTCAAGGTATGGGGAAGGTTAGAAATGAGGCATCCAAGTTATGATGGTTATTGGATTTATAGAGAGTGCACAGTACTTTGGCAACCAAAGCCCCATTATTTCCCATAGCTAAACCTCTACCCAGTTCGTCGTATTAGTACTGAAGGTACATCTTTGTCTTTTCCTGTAATTAAGTCAGACTCGGAGCTGGAGAGGATGGAGAGGATTTCTCAGACTGTGACAGATGTTCCTGCCACTATTTTAAAGCAATACATGGGCACATCCTCTGTATGCTGAGACTTCTCCTCAGTGTTGGCAACAGAAGTCAGAACAAACCTGCAAGAGACTATCAGCATCTGTATATAATTGTTGTATAAACATAGCTCTCCTTGATTTCCAGAGAGTGCCAAATAGTAAACATTTAAAAAAAAAAGCTCAACTGCTTATAATCACTGTCTGCAAGCTGGATAGATTTCTTATAGTCTGTCATTGTGCTGGCATAGAGTGTTGCACAGTGTCACTTCTCTTGTTCCGTTAGCTAGATGTAATTATTTGTATCTGTATTTTTCAAAAAGCACAGCGAAGTTTATCATAAAAAGTTACCATCCTTTTTGGCCATTTCAGCGGTCTCAAAACAAGCCTCAGATGATTTGAGCAAAACTTGCTATAATGGAACAAGGGCTTTTTGTCATGTAATATAACCCTCAATCCAAACATTGAAAATACTTATATAACACAGCACATTTGGAAGTACTAGTTGTTTTACTGTGCATCATAACTCTATCATGGGATAGTTAAGTGAAACTGCTTTTTTATTGCTTCTGTTGGCCTGTCCACTGACTGATATCTTGGCCGGAGAGCTCAGATGCATTCTGCATTTACTACACCATTCAACGGTATACCATTCAATTGTATTTGTTAGTTCACATTTTACAGAATTATAAATCTGAGAGCTGGGGGTGGGGGGGGGGGGTAGTCGAGGTTAGTGTGCTGTGGTTAGATAGAACGTGGAACACTAAAGGCCAAATTCCTTCTGCCAAATGTGAAATTGTTTATTTGCAAACACAATATATTATCTGTTTAACATGTCATGTGCTGGACTTACCGAGGTGACCCCCAGTGTCCAGCATGCTTTTCTTTAAGTACTTAGAGGTGCCGGCAACCACATGCGTGCCGACCAAATATAGACATGACTCACTTTTACCTTTGTAGTCTGGCTGGACCGAAATGCAAAATGTAGACTTAACTTCATGTATCAGATTTCCATTGTCCCATAGATTGTAGGCTTGCAAGCAGAGCCTTCTCACCTCTCTGTCTGTTTTACCCAGTTTGTTTATTAGTTTACTGTGTTTGTCCTCAAATGTAAAGCTTGTTTCTCTGTTTGGTACTTGCTATACTATTAGTATTCTCCTGACTCCCTTCTGTTCTGTATTTCCTGACTGTGGTATTGTCAATTTGTCTTTATATTTCCAGTTCTAGCACAGTTCCTGATCTCTCCGCATATGGACTTCCCCATAGAAAGTAATATAATAATTATTTTTTACAACAATAAATTATTTTTTTCAGTCTATTTGTTGTGTTAATGACACCTGAGATGGTATTAACAGAACAGTTATCTCAGCAATACAAGCATAAATAGGCTTCCCCATTCAAAAGCAGAGAACGCATTCAGATGTTATCACAGGCCGGTGACCCCTTACATGTAGAGAGCAAAGCAAGACAGCCCTTTCACCCTTTGATAAATTGTTTTTAATTGTAAAATCACATTTGAAAATTATTACAAATATCTTTATAAAAGATTGCAGAATTGTGGACTGTTAACCTTACAATAAATATTGCAATCTGCATAGTTGAAAGACTGAGTACAGTGGATTTCTTTATTGTGCTTGATTCATTAGTAAAATGTGGAATGGCGTCCAGATCGGTCATAGCTTTACCCTTTTTTTTGCGCATAGTCAATTCTGAATGCATGCTTACAGTAAGTGTGTTGGGATTTCGTTGAATCCACATTTAAAATAGCACCATTTTATTTCTCTAGTTTCCTCAGTGTTCATCTGTTTATACATTTCTATTAGACCCAAAGCAATGATCATTAAAAATGCAGTTAATGTTCCTTCCACAGGTACACCTAAGGAAACTTTTTACAACTTTAACTTTCAGCACCTCTAGCCAAGTTTGATTGATTTGCATATATATCAGTACATGTAGCTACTTCCCCAACCTCAGAAATTAAGGCAGCAATGGGCACAGGTGTCAAGTTTGTTTGTTATAGCTTGTAACACTTGTTCAAAATGCTTTAACTTACTACTGAGATTAAATGTAATGTGTGGCCCTTTCGAAGGTGAGAGGGCCGTCCATGCAGAGCCTGTAATGTATCAGGTTGCCCATCCAAGTATTAATGTGCTAATAACCACTCATTTGAAAGTCAGTTTAGCAGAGGAGAATCTGCAAATGTCTGTATAATCTAATTACATTAATTTAAAATCAATAAAATTAAATCCATAAATCATTCTCTGAAGCGTATCTTCAGAAAAACGGTGATTTAACAAGAGTTTTTGTGGATATGGCTAAGCTGCATTCCTGGAGCTGGAATTAGCTCTACAATTGGGGGGTTATTTGCAGTGCCACATTTTCCACTGAGAAATTATTTACCTTTGATATTGTTTATGATATGTGTAGAAGATTGGTGGTGATCAGCTTTTTTAAAGTTGGGACTCATAGGTCAAAGTGCTATTGTTGTAGGACTCCAAAAAGCAGTTCCCAACTATTGAAATCTAACATTCAAGGGCCCCAAATCCATATTCTCGGAACTCACAAGTTAGGCACCTCAAAACACATCATTTAAAATCACATGACACAAGAGTTGTTTTGCCCATAATATCGTGTCAATTCAAGTCAAATATGTTCTAATGGATATCTATTTATATTTCTAAAGCCTTTTGTTGCATAAAAAAATGAAAGACTTGGGGCCTGACTCATTAAAGAACATAAATTCTGTTACGTGACGTATTTTGCGTAAAATTTCTCTCTGCATGATCAGAAACGGACACCAGTGAATGCAAGTGCATGTAATTCATCTTCGAACAAAAAAGACACTTCCAACAGCCTACGATTTCAAGAGCAGAACGGGTGAGGAAAGGAGTGTATGCACAACGGCAATGTACAAAGTGATACATACATTATAATAAAACATTACATTGATCACGCCCTCCCAGCCACATCACGCCACCCCCCCAGGCACATTATGACACCCCCAGCCCACTGTTCTTATTTATGCTTCCTGTAGAGTGAGCAGGGAAGTTCTTAGTCTCACGAGATTACCAAATCTTGTGATACTTATAGCTCCTCGGCTTGTTATGCAGTCTGTGTCCTGTCCGGGAACTGGGAGCAGCTATCAGTTCCCTTCCCCTAACCAGAGGTGGATTAAGGGCCAAGGCATTTAAGACAACAGGGTCCCTAACATGGTTATCATTTTTGACAAATACACAGGCACTAATGTTAGAAGCACACAGCTCTGCCTTCACAAGCAGTATGTTGTGAAGCAGGACATACCTCCCAACTGTGCTTTCAGTCGGACCAAATTCTGACTAAGTGAGACAGTCACCCACATTCAGGACTGCCCCACCAGATTCAGGACAGTTGGCAGACTGTCCTGCTCTCTCCTACCTTTCTTGGTCACTTTCACCACTTGTAGCAACTGGTTTCTTTAGCTCAGTTCATTCTTGTCTTGATCTTGGAATCTTGGATGCCCTCATGAGATTTAGAAGACTCCAACCAGCCCCGATGTTAAAACAATAGCACTCACGTTTTATAATTAGGCCTCCCTCCAGTCCCCACAATAATAATATTCACATTTAATTTGTAGACCTATTTCCCTCCAACCAGCCCCAACATTAAATTAACAGTATACCCATTTACTCAAAACATATTTCCTTCCCTCCAAACAGTCTCAGCAATAAATTATACAGCATTAAAGTTTAATAAATATAGCCATTTTCCACAACCATCCCCGGCAATAAATAATTCATATTCACATTTAATAAATAGCCCTCCTCCCCAAAATCAGTCCCATATTCAATTGATACCCCAGCATTAAATTAAAGGTTCCTTCACCTCACCTTAAATAAGTAGCCCCCACCTACACTTCACCATTCAATAGCCTACCTCCCACACTATATTAAGATCCTCCCTTCCCTCACATATTATATTAAAATACCGTGCGCACACACACACATCCACACACTATATGAACATGGGGCCACACACGCACACTATGTGAACAGGGGGCCACACATGCACACTATAGCAACATGGGCCACACACACACACTTTAGCAACACAGACACACACACAGACACTATAGACACACACACATAGACACACACTATAGCCACACAGACACACACTATAGACACAGACACTTACCTTGTTACATCCCTCCTGTGCGCTGGTCAGCGAACGGAGAGTCAGTGACTGCCGCCTATACAAGTAATCACATGGGACGGCACCTGTCACGTGGTGCCATTCTGACCATCGGCCCTTCTGGCATTTGCCAGAAGTGCCAGATGGCCAGTCCGGCCCTGGTTACAAGTGTAAACAAATTAAATAGCATAATTCTGAGTTATACAGGAGCTAAACAGGAGGAAACAGGAGAAGAACATTCTGCCTATTACCACAGCTACCCAAGCACAACAGTCAGTACTCACCTGAAAATCCATATTCTTCCTCTGATGTTTTCAACTCTCCCTGGCTACAAGCTACATGCAACATGAGCACTGTTTTGGACTCTGATCTTATTTTCTTCTCATCTCATGAAAGTTTGTTTTATCTGTCAGTTAGTTTTCACTGCAAAATCCACTCTGTTTTATCAGCCTGTTGTACTACTTGCTCAACCACTCCCTACCCATGCTAAAACTATTTCAGTCCCCTACCTCAGCACTGTACTTTCAATTCAACTTAAAGATTTGACTGTCATCACAAGTAGGAAGAAATTATACTGTCTTTCAACCACTCTCCTCTCTTATGACTCTGCAAAAACTCAGCTACTTAATCACCTGCTCTTTATTACTCTCCATTCAACACTTCCACCCACTCCCCCATATAGCTCCCACATCATTACTCTATACTATCCAGACAACCACTACATTTGCTGCTGCCTAGCTCTGCACTACCTATCTGATTACACAGGACATTGCAATTAGGTAATTCCTTTAATTCCCTCATTTTTGCTATTTAACTCATAAATCCCAATGCTTGCCAAAATATTTTTCTTTCTCTATTTTCATGGCATTATCTTTAGGACTATATCATCCCTCACCCATCCTGCAACACACACCTCTGTCCACATTGCCCCTTCATTACTTCACTCACTTGTAGTAAACACTCATGAACTCTTTTCCTATTTAAATTCAATAACTTTAACAGTCTCACCCTGCCACCAGAAACAAAAAAGACACACATCTTACAATCATCTTTGTGATGATACCAGGATGTTAGGGTAGGAACCCAGAAGAAAGTCCTGGTATCAAGGGGTTCAGGATCACACAGGCAAAGAAAAGGTGTGGATACAACGGTATCTTTATTACAGCTAACTGCAAACAATAGCTTATATATATATCAAACCATAATTCAAACAACACCCAGTGTTCACCAAACTTCAACCCTCACCCAGTAACACCCCAGTGTTCAATAACCCCAAATTGTTTATAACGAAAATAGGTTTTCTTTACCAGTCCAAGTTATAGGGGAAGGATGATGTCCGTGATTAATAGAATAAGCCAGGCAGAGCAGACAAGTCTGCAAGTCCAGGAAAAGCTTGTAATCCAATAGCCACAATACTTCCAGGTAAATTCCTCCTCAGCACACGGGCAGCAGTCAAAACTCCAACGCCAGTAGCTTCTAGAAGCAAAAATCCCACACCCAGAAATCTCTCCTGCAGGCCTTCTTAAAGGGACAACATTTCCCATGTGTGGAATCCCTCCCTGCAGGGTTATCCACAGGTCACAGATACTGGGATTGGCTGGCAGGTAGTAGGGGGGTGGAGATGGGAGTGGAGAGCTGTCCTTCCCTCATGGCTTTCCCTCCTGCTGTTTTGGAGACTAGGAGTCTGAAACAGATCCAGGGGAAACAATAGCTGCTCCAACCAGTTGCTGATTGACTTATTCCTGGTTAAGTAAGAGAGCCTCCCTGTTTTAACCCCTTCCAGTCATTTGTGATGTCAGAGGGGCTCCAGCTAATCTCAGCTTCCTGTCTGTAAGAGGGGGGGGGATGCCTTAGTCAGGAAACAGTACATCCACCATGTTGTAATCCGATATAATGTTCAGATGAATACATGTAACCCACCTGGCTTTATTTAAGAATAATATGGTCAACTTAAGTCCATCTCATAGGTTTTTATACACACTTAGATTATGTAACAAATGAGGTTAATAAATTAATGCAACCCAATGTTCACCTAAGCACAAGCAACTTTCATTCTAAGTGTTTAAAATGACAGATGGGGAAAATGATGGCTGTCAGACCCATCGCGTCACATATACCTCCCCCTTCTTAAATCGGGGCAGAGGGACTGGTCTCTTTAGCGGGACCAGGAGGGATGCCTCGGCCAGGTGGGTTTTGGGGTGCCTCTGTCCATTGTCCATTTTGACCAATCTCCTAGGGTGGACATATCCCTGGATCTGGTGGGCGTTTATTTAACAATCCACAATCTCTCAAAGTTCTCGCACTCTCCCATAATTTTAGTTCAGTCTTCCTCCCTGGGTGATGCAATCTCCCACCCACATAGAATAGGCAGAATATTAAAGCATCCAAGTAAGTTTGATAATACCACTTGGAGTTTACCGCTTTATTCCCATCCAGCTGCATGTATCCATCTTTTTGCAAAGTTCCCCCCTCCCCCACATCAATCTCCACAGTGGGCACTAACACCTTCGCCTCTGGCGCATCAGGGTAGTGAGTATCTCCCTCCTCCCCCACTTCCATAAGTGAAAGCTGCAAAAGAGTAGGTTCAGTTTGAGGATCCACGATATCCAATGAAGATGTTGGATCTGTAACTGCATCCTTGTTATCCCAGGTACTTCCAGCAAACTCCTGTATTGGGTCACTGGAGTCATTTTCCATGATTGGGTTGCACAGGGGTAATAACCTGGAGTGTCCAGCTAAATTGACTTGTAACCGCTGGGATCCCCACTTCTTTTTCCTGCTTCCTTTCTGTTTACTGGACAAAGGACAGGATAAGCAGGTTTTAACAGAACTTTTCCTGGGTGGCTTTTTGCCACTTTTATTTTTAGCCTGTGACATTCTGATCTCCTGCGAGTCTGTAGTTTGGAGATTAATAGGGCTCAATTGATGTTTCAGAAGTACTAAGCCAAGCATATTACTGTTTTCTCCATTTACCTCTTCAGCCTTCCCTTGTATGTCAGCAGTGTTAATTATCTTTGAAGAAGTACTTACAGTTCTGTTAATGTGCTTTCCTGGAGAAGGAAAATCTCCTGGGTGGTAATCCAGGAGTCCAGTTCCCTGATCATGTTCAGACACCTTTTGCACAGTTCCTGTAAGGACACCCCATTCTGTTCCACTCAGGGTAATTTTCAGAACTGTGAGGTCTTCTAAAGGAGAGGAATGTGACTCTCCAGAATCCTTAACAGGGCCACTTCCAATTATCACTTCTATTTCCTTCCCATTGTCCTTTGTTGTAGGGACTAACTGATTGTCACTCTTTGTGTTCTCCCTTTTGACCCCTGGCATAACAAATCCTTTTTCCTCTCCTTTTAATTCTGTCATATAATCTGTAATAATGATTTCTGCTGAGATCATATGTTGAGCAGGCTTATCTTTCTTTTCTGTCAGACACGGGTACAGCTGCACATCATTTGCATTGGAGAGCACACATGTGCTATCCTGCATTACTTCAATGGGTAACACGTTTTCAGACACAACAGGGGTGAATAACTGGCCTTTTCTGCAATTCTGGGCTGACTCATACACAGTCTCAGGTGCCAGTAGCTCTGGCAGATTATCACAAGATGCTACATGGTACTGGTACTTACATGGTAGTTCTTTTCCATCCAAGTCACCAAATAGGAGGATCTCTCCTAGTCCTTTCTGATTACTCAGAGGTACAACATCCTCACCAAACAGTTCTTCTCCAGCCTCCCCCAAGATGGTAGCTTGGGCAGCTGTGTATAATCCGGTGGGATTGACCTCCCCCTGTTGGTTACGGTGGTCAGCGGGAGCAGAAGAGCAGTTGTAGGTTATGATACTCTCCCTTAAACTGGAGGGCAAAAACATTTCTCGATAAGTGCTTGTCCCAAGGGTGCTGTCTTGGGAGTACCATTGATCACGCAGCATAAAATCACTGTCCTCTAAATCAGCAAAAGGAAACAGGTAGCACAAATTCTCGTGTGGCTTTGGACTAATACCCCTCAATGTTTCTGTTCTTTGGTTGGCCTCCCCCTGATTACCAGACTGAGAAACACCTTTTTTAGTATGTGACAAAAGAGATTGTAATTGGCGTTTCTCAGTATTTATTCGATAACACTGATCCTGCCACATTTCAGTGTCAGTGAGTCCTTGTAGCAATACCTGGTCCTCTGCTTCTTCAAAACTCTGTTGCAGACATTGCATTTGTTCCCAAAGGGGTATGTGCGGACCTAAAGTCAGTATCCATTTCCTATAGACACTAAAGGCATTGCTGGGATTCTCCTGATCCTTTAAAAGACGTTGGAGGATATCCTTATGCGTGCAGTACAGGTACGGTACACCTCTAATCTGACATTCTACAATCAATTCCTCCATGCTCATTGTTTCCAGTGGGTCTGTGTAATCCTCTAATGGGGATGATTCAAGGATTAAATTTGTGGGGGGCTCCTCAAACATCTCTCTAGGTTCCAGCAGCCTATTTTGGTCCTTGCTTCCATCTATCTTGGTTGCCAAGCACATATCATACAGGTACTGCTGATTATGGTTGTAACTAGGTTTTCCCCTGGCCAGATCCTGCATAGTACAAATAACTTCATTTGTAAAATCATCCCATCCTGGTTCATCCCGAAATTTCCAAGCACTTGCTTCCTCTTTCAACATTAGGAACAAATCCAACAGGTTCTCCAATTTCTCCTGTAGACTGGCTCCTTTCCATGTAATAATCTTTGGGCACTCCTCATCCCAATAATCAAAAATGTGCTGCATTGTGGTGGGGTGGTGCAACACATCCATATCCCCATCCTGCAGACACTCCCACAGTCCTTCATCCCAGTACACCTTTCTCCTGGTTGTACTGGACTGTATCATCCCTTCCTTTGGGAACTTTTGCAACAATGGGCTGTGATCTGCTCTCCTCTTTCCAGAGCTCACATCCATTTTACTTCCAGGGGTCACCTCACTGTGATTTCCCCTCCTTGAGACACGGTTCCATCTTCCGTTCTCCACTGGCGGGGTTTGCCTCCCCTTATCAAATTGGCACTTAGGCAGCATCTTCCCTTGCCTCTTGCTTTTGGCACTTGCAACTGTCTTTGGCAATCTGGACATTATAGCAACTGGTTAACTACTGAGTTATAAATTGAAGGTGGTGTTGGTAAGCTATTGCACCTTTACTTTGCAGAGCCTTGGGTGTATCACGATACAACCCCCTGCACTCTACCTGAACATCAGGACTGTGTGATCCCACTGCTTGCCACCATTTGTGATGATACCAGGATGTTAGGGTAGGAACCCAGAAGAAAGTCCTGGTATCAAGGGGTTCAGGATCACACAGGCAAAGAAAAGGTGTGGATACAACGGTATCTTTATTACAGCTAACTGCAAACAATAGCTTATATATATATCAAACCATAATTCAAACAACACCCAGTGTTCACCAAACTTCAACCCTCACCCAGTAACACCCCAGTGTTCAATAACCCCAAATTGTTTATAACGAAAATAGGTTTTCTTTACCAGTCCAAGTTATAGGGGAAGGATGATGTCCGTGATTAATAGAATAAGCCAGGCAGAGCAGACAAGTCTGCAAGTCCAGGAAAAGCTTGTAATCCAATAGCCACAATACTTCCAGGTAAATTCCTCCTCAGCACACGGGCAGCAGTCAAAACTCCAACGCCAGTAGCTTCTAGAAGCAAAAATCCCACACCCAGAAATCTCTCCTGCAGGCCTTCTTAAAGGGACAACATTTCCCATGTGTGGAATCCCTCCCTGCAGGGTTATCCACAGGTCACAGATACTGGGATTGGCTGGCAGGTAGTAGGGGGGTGGAGATGGGAGTGGAGAGCTGTCCTTCCCTCATGGCTTTCCCTCCTGCTGTTTTGGAGACTAGGAGTCTGAAACAGATCCAGGGGAAACAATAGCTGCTCCAACCAGTTGCTGATTGACTTATTCCTGGTTAAGTAAGAGAGCCTCCCTGTTTTAACCCCTTCCAGTCATTTGTGATGTCAGAGGGGCTCCAGCTAATCTCAGCTTCCTGTCTGTAAGAGGGGGGGGGATGCCTTAGTCAGGAAACAGTACATCCACCATGTTTAATGCCAGAATTAACTAGGCGCTCATTGTCTATATGTACCTCACTGATATGGAACCAGTTAATCAATAATAAATAATAATTTGTTGGTAATACAGTATTTAGTAAAAAACCTGAGTGCAAAAAATGGCAAATAGATACAATTTAATACATACCAATTATTACAAATTAGGTTAAAATCCGCCTGTATAACACTATATACAATCAATAAAAAATACAATGGTAAATCAACATGTTTAAATACCAATCATTAATAACCATATACGTGGTGAACAGTCAAACCATAAAGATGGTACATTTAGAATTGATGGCCTCCAGCCAATTGTACATGTAGTGGATTAGTATTTGATCCGAATAAAATAGCAGATATAGGAGACTGGTGTAGAGTTACAGCCGTCCTAATTATGGTGCAGATGTATATGGTGTTGCCATGACACCGACTGATAGGAGATACAATTATTCTCCCATTGAAAAAGTATAAAAATTAAAAAGTATATGCATAAAAATAAAAATAAAAATAAAAATAGTGATGCTCGAGTTTAAGTACTTGCTGTTATGATTCCTCACAGCGGCAGCGCGGCAAGGTGGTGTGATCGCTCTTAGTTCCTGTAAGTTAGAGCTGTGCAGGGCATAGTTCTGTAGGGAATCCCTCGTGGTGCCTGTCAGGTTGACGTTACGTGAAGTGGGCGTGTCCCAACGCGTTTCGTCCTAGCTGGACTTTTTCAAGGGTTTATTTGCTCATAATTAAAAACACATTTTTTTTATTATAATATAAAATCACCAATTAATCATAAAAAAAATTATAGCCATATAACAATATATTATAATTCCACCTTGTTAAAGAAATAAATCTGCATAATTATCCGTGCAAACCTTGGAAATCACAGGGACTTGTGAATAATATCAGCTGCTGCCTGAAAGGTAAATTGATTGACAAATAACTTGCTCAAATTGCTGTTTTTTTGTCAAACTACAAGTGTCACAGAAGGCTGAGGGTGAGAGCTGCAGCTCTCTGTTGATATCGCAGACTGTTCCATCAAGGATAAAGGCTGGTTTGAAAGTTGTACTATTGATTTGGATGACCAGGATTTAAAAGCCCAAAATAAATTGTTGAAATAAGTGACTCAATATTTCATTATACTACACACCCAGAACTTTTTGGGCTATTTACTTGTGGATATATACAATCAGTATTTTGTCTCAAGACACTTTTTTTTTTTTTTTTTGTGTAATGCAAGATATTAAACTGGGGAGTGCACCCACAGTGTTGAATATATGGAGTTTGACTCCTGAAGAGAAGAACATTATTTCTTTAACAAGGTGGAATTATAATATATTGTTATATGGCTATAATTTTTTTTATGATTAATTGGTGATTTTATATTATAATAAAAAAATGTGTTTTTAATTATGAGCAAATAAGCCCTTGAAAAAGTCCAGCTAGGACGAAACGCGTTGGGACACGCCCACTTCACGTAACGTCAACCTGACAGGCACCACGAGGGATTCCCTACAGAACTATGCCCTGCACAGCTCTAACTTACAGGAACTAAGAGCGATCACACCACCTTGCCGCGCGGCCGCTGTGAGGAATCATAACAGCAAGTACTTAAACTCGAGCATCACTATTTTTATTTTTATTTTTATGCATATACTTTTTAATTTTTATACTTTTTCAATGGGAGAATAATTGTATCTCCTATCAGTCGGTGTCATGGCAACACCATATACATCTGCACCATAATTAGGACGGCTGTAACTCTACACCAGTCTCCTATATCTGCTATTTTATTCGGATCAAATACTAATCCACTACATGTACAATTGGCTGGAGGCCATCAATTCTAAATGTACCATCTTTATGGTTTGACTGTTCACCACGTATATGGTTATTAATGATTGGTATTTAAACATGTTGATTTACCATTGTATTTTTTATTGATTGTATATAGTGTTATACAGGCGGATTTTAACCTAATTTGTAATAATTGGTATGTATTAAATTGTATCTATTTGCCATTTTTTGCACTCAGGTTTTTTACTAAATACTGTATTACCAACAAATTATTATTTATTATTGATTAACTGGTTCCATATCAGTGAGGTACATATAGACAATGAGCGCCTAGTTAATTCTGGCATTAAATTTTGTTTATTGAAGGAGGGATACCCTCAACTGGAGCAGCTCTTGCAGTACATTTCTAGAGAGCGCGATCCTTCCAAACTACATCCACCATGTTGTAATCCGATATAATGTTCAGATGAATACATGTAACCCACCTGGCTTTATTTAAGAATAATATGGTCAACTTAAGTCCATCTCATAGGTTTTTATACACACTTAGATTATGTAACAAATGAGGTTAATAAATTAATGCAACCCAATGTTCACCTAAGCACAAGCAACTTTCATTCTAAGTGTTTAAAATGACAGATGGGGAAAATGATGGCTGTCAGACCCATCGCGTCACAATCTTTCCTACCGTTCTTCCTCCCTGCTTCTATTAGCTGGTGATATATCACTTAATCCAGGTTCCCCTCAATTCTCCCACACGCATATATCTGAACGCTACAGAAATCCAGCAAACCTCAAACAATCACCTGCCTCCCCTCTCTTCCAAAGTCCTTTAAATGTGCCCTTTGGAATGCAGGCTCTGTTTGTAACAAACTTACCTCCGTACATGATCTCTTCCTCTTAAACTACCTCAAACTTCTAGCAATAACATTAACATGGCTCACGCAATCAGACACTGCCTCAACGGCAGCCCTTTCACATGGTGGTCTCCTTTTCACCCACACCCCCACACCCCGGGAGGCAGACAAGGAGGGAGGATTGGACTACTTCTCTCCCAACAGTGCACGTTCACAGTTCTACCAAATGTCCCATCACTCACATTCACATCTTTTAAAGTACATGCTGTTAGGATTTTTAACCCTTTATCTATGCATGTTGCTGTCATCTATCACGCCCCCTGGTCCACACCAACAATTTCTTGAACACTTCTCTGCGTGGCTCCCTCACTTCTTATCCTCTGACATCCCCACCATCATCATGGGTTATTTCAACATCCCTATTTCTAATCCCCGTTCCAATGCTGCTTCCAAACTGCTCTCTCTAACCTCCACACTTGACCTCTCCCAGTGGATTGAATCCGTTACTCATCAGGATGGCCACTGTCTTGATCTTGTTTTCTCTAGACTATGCTCAGTTTCAGATTTCCTTAACACTCCTTTCCCCCTCTCGGATCATCACTTTAATAGCTACTCGCTCACCCCCAGTTCTTTACCCTCCCTAGTGTCAAACTCTTTCAAGCCTCCTCACAGCCGCAGGAATATCAACACTATTGATCCTCAACAGTTTTCCACCTCTCTCCAACACCTTTTCTCCTCAATTTCTACATTCTCCTCCCCTGATCGGGCAGTACCCTATTTTCACCAAACCCTAGCAACTGCCCTGGATCAAGTGGCTCCAGCGACACTACATAATTCGCGTAGACTTCGTTGCCAACCATGGCCCACTAAAGCAACACGAACTCTACAAAAACTTTATCATAAAGCAGAACGTCACTGGCGTAAATCTTGTACCTCTAATGATTTCATCACATATACTGATATCTACCACTCCTATAGAAATGCTCTGGACGATGCTCAGGCTTCTAACCTCAAACGCCTCTTTAACACATTTAAATCTCTTCTGAAGCCTCCCGTCCCAAATCCTCCAACTGCCATCAGTGCCCAGTATCTTGTTTCCTATTCCAAGGACAAAATAGATAAGATCAGAGTTGAAATGGAATCATCTCCCTCGACAAGCAATCAGCTCATTTCCTTTGTTACACCCTCTGACACTCTCTCTTCATTTGATCCCACAAATGAAGAGAAAGTTTCTACTCTCTTCTCATCTTCCTACTCTACCTTCTGTCCTTTTTATCCCATTCCCTCACAAATTGGTAGGTCCCTGTCTCCTGTGCTCATTTCCCCTCTAACTAAAATCTGTAATCTTTCTCTTTCTACTGGTATTTTTGCATCTCTATTCAAGCATGCAGTGATTACTCCCATCTTAAAAAAAACAAAATTCTGACCCTAACTCTCTCGTAAATTACCACCCCATGTCTCAGCTTCCATGCCCCTCCAAGCTTCTCGAGAGAATTTCCTACACTCGCCTCACACACTTTCTTACAGCTAGCAACCTATTGGATCCTCTTCAATCAGGCTTTCGCTCTCAACACTCTACAGACTCTGCAATGACCAAGGTTGTCAATGATTTGATCACAGCAAAAAGTAATAACCATTACTCCCTTCTAATTCTCCTGGATCTCTCTGCTGCATTTGACACTGTTGACCACTCTTTCCTCATACAAACGCTACAATCCCTAGGTCTTGAAGGCACTTTTCTATCCTGGTTCTCATCCTACCTATCTAATCGCTCTTTCAGTGTTAATTTCTCTGGATCCACCTCTGCTCCACTTCCTTTATCAGTTAGAGTACCACAAGGCTCAGTCCTAGGTCCTTTGCTATTTTCTATCTACACCACCTTCTATTTTCTCTTGGAAAACTAATAAGCTCCTTTGGATTTCAGTATCATCTCTATGATGAGACACAAATCTATCTACCCTCTCCTGATCTTTCACCATCTGTGTTGTCTCGCGTTACTGACTGTCTTTCTGCCAATTCATCTTGGATGTCTTCTCGTTAACTCAAACTCAATTTTTCAAAAACTGAATTATTAATATTCCCACGCAAAAACAGAAGCTTCCTGCCTGACATTTCTGTTTCTGTTGATAACATGACCATAAATCCCACCCCGCAAGCTCATTGCATAGGTGTAATACTTGACTCACAACTGTCGTTTATTCCCCACATCAACTCTATATCTAAATCATGGTACATACACCTAAAGAACATTTCCAGAATACGCACATATCTCACACAAGATACCGCAAAAACATTAATTCATGCATTCATCATCTCCCGCATCGACTATTGCAATTCCCTCCTTACTGGTCTTCCCAAAGTCAGACTTGAACCCTTACAATCTATTTTGCATGCAGCGGCTAGATTGATTTTTCTTGCAAACCGTTCTTCCTCTGCTGAGCCACTCTGTCAGTCTCTACATTGGCTGCCTGTATTTCAACGAATCCAATATAAATTCTTCTACTAACATACAAGGCTGTCAACAACATTGCATCGACATACATTTCCTCACTTGTCTCAAAATATCTCCCAACTCGACACCTCCATTCTACGTCAAGATCTACGTCTCTCTTCCACTCTTATCACATCCTCCCATTCTCGGCTACAGGACTTTTACCGGGCTGCACCCACTTTGTGGAATTCCCTCCCTCGCACAGTAAGACTTTCTTCTAGTCTTCAAACCTTCAAGCGTTCTCTGAAAACCCACCTCTTCAGACAAGCTTATGATATTCCTCAACCACCATCTTAATCTCCCTAGATTACCCTATTACCACCCTCTACACAGCTAACACAAGAAACAACCCTCTGACCAACATTGTCATACACACAGCCCACTCAATACTTTTACCTTTGCATTCTAGCTGGTCCATTGTGCAATATGATGTAGCACATGCCCTTATTTTTCAAACTCCCATTGTCCCATAGATTGTAAACTTGCGAGCAGGGATCTCTTACCTCTCTGTCTGTATGTATTACCCAGTATTGTCTTATTAATGTTTGTTCCCAATTGCAAAGCACTACGGAATTTGCTGGCGCTATATAAATAAATGTTGATGATGATGATAACGCAATTTGTGGTCATAGTAATCAGACAGAAACTGCACACACATGCGCCCATATTCAAGTACAAGCGGATCTCAAAAAACATTCCAGTTGAATACAGGTATAAGTATGCTCTGCCTATATGGCACTTGCTGTATGCAAACAGACAGAATGCACTCCAGGATACGCAAGATGCATATGTGCAAAGTCCGGCACGGGCACGGGGATATAAAAATTAAATATATTGAAAAATAAGTTTTGTTTTTTTTCAAATTTTTTGTTATATGAAATAAAGGTTATTAGTTATTAATGTCTACTGTACACAAAATGCATTTTTACAGTTGCTCTTAATTGCAAACACATGTTCTGGCATGCCTACATGACCGTCATCACTATCAATCAGCACGTACACCTGCCCTGTATCTGGTGCAAGTGATACTGCTAAAAAAAAACTTTTCTAAAAGATGCCCAGATCTTGAAGCAGATGAATGTACGTGCGCTTGACCTTGGCACGCCCTTAGTATACATTGACTACGTGCATACGCTCCTTCCCTCCCTGTTTTATAATATTAGGCAGTCGGATGTGTCATTTGCGTTCGAAGATGAATTGCATGCACTTGTGTATAGCCAGATTCTTAGCATGCGCAGGGCAATTTAACGTAAAATACAGCACGTAATGGGACAATAAAAAGTTATTTAAAGACATCATTGTTAACAATAATAAATAAGCTTAAATCAATGTATGACACATGTTGTAATCTACAGGTACAACACTACCCAGTAAAACATGGTGGTATGATCGTGTCTGTAAAGAATTCATTAATATCTCTGGTGGTTGTTGTGTAGATATGTTGTTTCCTACAGTAACTGTTTCCATAAAGAAATTTAGAGGCAATAACCAGACAAAGCATGACAAAGAAGACAGGGCATAAAGTGTTTAGAAATACAGGCAGAAGGGGTTTGTGAAAGGGATTTGTCCCTTCAAAAAAATAACATAAAAAATAAAATAATTACAAAATATAATGAATGAAAAGAAGATTACAAAAAAGTCAGATTATATGTAAAAGCATCACTGATTATTTGACCCAAATCAAATCAGATTATTTCATTTACCATCCAGGAGGTCTTTTGATTGGCCATATAACTTGTAAATATAATTTAACAATAGTAATCAGTCAGCCAGTCTCCCCAAGATGGGAAAGAAGTTGGTTGCTGCCACAGACCTTTCTTAGAGAAACCTGATAGTCTCCAACAAATACAGCGCATTAGGGAAGGGATTGATACATTAGGACAACATAAACATACCTCAATATCTATACTAGAGATGGGCGGGTCCGGTTCTCCGAGAACCGAACCCACCCGAACTTTGGGTATCCGAGTACCGAGCTGAGCAGCTCGGTACTCTCCCGCCCATTCCGAATCCAAATCGAGGCCGAACGTCATTGTGACGTCGTCGAATCTCGGGGCTCGGTTCTCGCGATACTTCAACTTTATAAATACACGCCTCCACAGCAATCCATCGCCATTTGACAGAGGGAGAGAGCAGGGTGTAGTCATAGGCTAATTAGAGCAGGGACAGAGAATACAATATTGTTCTTGCAATTGCTCTAACCAAAATCGCTAGTGCAGAGAGGAGGATAGAGGTTTATTATTTTTTCTTCATATTTGGCACTCCCCAGCGCTTTTGGGGTGTCCCCCATAATTGTGCATAAATATTTCTGGCTGTCAAAAGTCATATCTGTCAGCAGTATCTACTAAATAATTTTTAGCACTCCTCAGTGCTTTTGGGGTGTCCTCCCTAATTGTGCATTAATATTTCTGGCTGTCAAAAGTCATATCTGTCAGAAGTATCTACTAAATAATTTTTAGCACTCCTCAGTGCTTTTGGGGTGTCCTCCCTAATTGTGCATTAATATTTCTGGCTGTCAAAAGTCATTTCTGTCAGCAGTATCTACTAAATAATTTTTAGCACACCTCAGTGCTTTTGGGGTGTCCTCCCTAATTGTGCATTAATATTTCTGGCTGTCAAAAGTCATATCTGTCAGCAGTATCTACTAAATAATTTTTAGCACTCCTCAGTGCTTTTGGGGTGTCCTACCTAATTGTGCATTAATATTTCTGGCTGTCAAAAGTCATAACTGTCAGCAGTATCTACTAAATAATTTTTAGCACTCCTCAGTGCTTTTGGGGTGTCCTCCCTAATTGTGCATTAATATTTCTGGCTGTCAAAAGTCATATCTGTCAGCAGAATCTACTAAATAATTTTTAGCACTCCCCAGTGGTTTGCGCTCAGAATGGATTCAAAGCAGTCCACATATGATCTGAATGAGCAACCAGGTTCTGTCACCAGTCCTGATGTTAGTGTTCCCAGTACGTCATCTGGCCAAGGCGATGTCAAACAACAGAGTGTTTTCAAATTAGTGCAAAAAACAAAACCCCCAAAAAAAATTACTGTATTGAAGCGAAAAAGAAGTGTAACTGAGCAAAAGTTAAGTGACGATAAAAAAAAAATTGCAAGCATGCCATTCTACACACGCAGTGGCAAAGAGAGAATGAGGCCTTCACCTTTGGCTATTAGTGGCAGATCCCAAAAAGTTACCCAGCCTACAATTGGTGCACAACTACTGTTACGCGTCAAAGCCGAGCTGCAAGATAACAGTGAGGCATTACAGGAGAATATTTGCTCTGATTCACAAATGACAACAATCCCTGTGGAGAGTCCATCCAACAGTGGGATGTCTAATCGTGAGCATTCTGCTGATGTGTGCCTTAATAGCCCGAGTGTAGCCGGTGATACCCAAATTGAGGATGCCACTTTGGAATTAGAAGAGGATGAGGGGGAGATTTGTGTAGGCGACGAGGGCGCTAATGATGATGTTGATATTTATGATGCAGACAGATACCAAATTGCCTTTCTCAATTTCTATTTATATTCTAGATTATATAACGGCTGAATAGTTTTCTATTTTACTCCTAGTGGAGAGAGGATCTGATGCAGACAGATACCAAACTGCCTTTGTCCATTTCAATTTATATTGTACAGTATATAACGGCTGAATTTATTAGTATTTTATACAAGTGGAGGGGGGCCCAGAGAGACATAAACCAAACTGGCTTTCTCCATGTCAATTAATATTGTACAGTCTATAACGGCTGGATTTTTTGGTATTTTATACAAGTGGAGGGGGGCCTAGAGAGACAGAAACCAAACTGGCTTTCTCCATGTCAATTAATATTGTACAGTCTATAATGGCTGAATTTTTTGTTTTTTTAAAAAAGTGGAGGGGGCCTATAGAGACAGAAAGCAAACTGTCTTTTTCCATTTCTTTACATATTTAACTATAAGTGTAGGGTGTAATATAGATTCAAAGACGATGGCTGCATTGCCAATATGCATAGATGGAGAGGAAGACAATCTGTTTTGTGTGTAGAATAAATGAAGGCCTACCAACGAAGAATTAAACAGTTTTTTTGGATGATTTATTACCTCAACAATTAGATTACTTATCTCTAAAACAGTTGGAGCACTAAATTGGGTTATTTTAGGCACAAAAACATGTATTTTCCAACAAAATAGCAAAACAAAACCAAACAAAACCAAAACCAAAACCAAAACACGCAATGGCGGTTTTGCAAAACCAAAACCAAAACCAAAACACAACGGTAATCCAGATCCAAAACCGAATCCAAAACCAAAACACGGGGGTCAGTGACCATCTCTAATCTATACCCATAAATATCTTGTTAGACAATCAATCAATCCAATTAATATCTGCTGTAATTTGTAATATATGTGCAGCCAATTAAAGTGAACAGATAGGTGCTCACAGATTGTATTTTGCAACCCCGAGTTCCAATACCACAATGGCAGTATACTATGATGATAACTTATACCAGAGTATGTGAAGTGTGGCATTTAGACCGGATGCACTTAAAATCATGCGTGTGAGTGACCAGAGTACTCACCAGTAAATGAGGCTTACAAGAAAAAGCAACCAATAAGGTGGGGGAGGGTCTTGATGAGCTTTATATACTGCAGCTCAGGCAGTATCCGTTTGTACCTGCTTCCAGATCCCTCCCTCCCATCCAGTGATTGATAGTTGTTGGTTGTTCTAGAATACCTAAGCAGGGATTTATTAAGTAGGGTAGGAGAGCAGTGCAGCCGGTAGGTGTGCATATGGTGCTGTGTTCATCTTGACATAGGTCACTACCCCCCTTTCGTTGGTGTCATCATATGGTTGGTTTGCTTGTGAGGAGGACCCTCGGCCGGTATCTACAGGTTAATACGTGCTGTTAATAAGGGGGTGTAGTCTTGCTGTTGGACAGATTTTAGCACCGGCCAATAGATAAGGTATGATCCTGGGTTTGTGGAACTATGGTCTAACCTTTCCACCATTATTGGTTTTGCTTTTGCTGACTGCCCTGTTCTTGTCTGCTATACAGTCCTCATTAGGTCAAGGTTATAAGATCATTTTAATAAATTTATTTTATTCATTCCAACTTTAATTTGGTGTCTGTGTCGTTAGTTGGTTTAAATAAGTTGTTTAGATAAATGGTATTGTGTGAGATGATGGGAACTTCCACACTATGCATTTTAATCCATATACTGCTAATGAATTCTAAAGTGTCACACATATACTGTCAATCAAAATGTGTCAATAACTGAGGGGTTAAATTATAAAGTTCAAACTTCAGAATGTATTTTTGAGCAGATACAGTCAATCGATTTAATGATTCACAGACTGTGTTGAAAACACATCCTCCATGTGACTCCTAACTCCTCAACCCCTCCGTTAAGTATAAACCATGCAGGATGATACATAAAAGGGAGCAAAGAGGAGGATAGAATAGTGTAATACCGTTTGAATACTTTATTAAAATAAGTTTCAAAATAATCGCACTCACATTTTGAAAGAAATAATAAGCCACTGAAAGGTTTCTTTGGTCGTCCCTTCCCCGGGAGTTCACTGAAAATGTATTGTATGGGGTGGTGCAGGCGTATATCTTGCAGCGTGACCGAGCCGCTGTGTCTCTAGTCCGCATTCAGGAACTCCGTGACATCAGGAGGGGTTGCCATGAGACTGTTCTGTGTGCTGATTGGCCCAACTCGTTTTGTCACTCCTTGTGACTTCATCAGGGCTTGTTGACAAGCATAAAGCATCAGGTTTAAATACAATAATGGTCCAATGAAATTCCCTTAATTAAAAGGTATTCACATTGTTAACAGGATTTATGCATACTGAAACCTCATGTCCTAGTGCAGTGGTTCCCAAACTTTCTCAGTTCGAGGCACCCTTAGGGTCACCATAATCTTTCCAAGGCACCCCTAAGCCAAAATAATTACCGGGTAGTCCTGTTTTTTAAGTAGTTGGGTCAAAATGACATAAGATGTATTTAGGCCCCTTCACATTGTGCCCTTTCCTCATATCAATGCGCCCCTTCACCATATTACTCTGCCCCCCTCTTTGCCATCTCACACTCTGTCCCCCTCCTTCAGCATCTCTCTGTCCCCCTCCTTCAGCGTCTCTCTGTCCCCCTTCAGCGTGTCTCTCTGTCTCCCTTCTACAGTATCTCTGTTCCCCCCTTTCAGCATGTCTCTCTGTCCCCCCCTTCAGCATGTCTCTCTGTCCTCCTTCAGCGTGTCTCTCTGTCCCCCTTCTTCAGTGTCTCTGTCCCCCCCTTCAGCGTGTCTCCCTGTCCCCCCCTTCAGCGTGTCTCTCTGTCCCCCTTCAGCGTGTCTCTCTGTGTCCCCTTCAGCGTGTCTTCCTGTCCTCCCCTTCAGCGTGTCTCTCTGTCCCCCTTCAGCGTGTGTCTCTCTGTGTCCCCTTCAGCGTGTCTCTCTGTGTCCCCCTTCAGCGTGTCTCTCTGTGTCCCCCTTCAGCGTGTTTCTCTGTCCCCCTTCTTCAGTGTCTCTGTCCCCCCTTCAGAGTGTCTCTCTGTGTCCCCCTTCAGCGTGTCTCTCTGTGTCCCCCTTCAGCGTGTCTCTCTCTGTGTCCCCCTTCAGCATGTCTCTCTGTGCCCCCCTTCAGCGTGTCTCTCTGTCCCCCCCTTCAGCGTGTCTCTCTGTCCCCCTCTTCAGCGTGTCTCTCTGTCCCCCCTTCAGCTTGTCTCTCTGTCCCCACCCTTCAGCGTGTCTCTCTGTCCTCCCCCTTCAGCGTGTCTCTCTGTGTCCCCCCTTCAGCGTGTCTCTCTGTGCCCTCCCTTAAGATTGTCTCTCTGTCCCCCCCTTCAGCATGTCTCTCTGTCCCCCCCCTTCAGCATGTCTCTCTGTGTCCCCCTTCAGCGTGTCTCTCTGTCCCCCCTTCAGCGTGTCTCTCTGTCCCCCTCTTCAGCGTGTCTCTCTGTCCCCCCCTTCAGCTTGTCTCTCTGTCCCCACCCTTCAGCGTGTCTCTCTGTCCTCCCCCTTCAGCGTGTCTCTCTGTCCCCACCCTTCAGCGTGTCTCTCTGTGTCCCCCTTCAGCGTGTCTCTCTGTGCCCTCCCTTAAGATTGTCTCTCTGTCCCCCCCCCTTCAGCATGTCTCTCTGTTCCCCCCTTCAGCGTGTCTCTCTGTCCCCCCCCCCGTCAGCGTGTCTCTCTGTGTCCCCCTTCAGTGTGTCTCTCTGGGCCCCCCTTCACTTCCTTTACTTACCTTCTTTCCTGACGTCCTCTATGCTGCTGCTCCTCACTGAGGCTGATGGACGTGATGACGTTACGCACGGCAGTCAGTGAGGAGGAGGATCTGGCGCTGGATGATTGGTAAGTTTTTTTTTTCTTTTCTTTTTTTTCTTCTTTTTATTGCTAGGGCGATCACGGCACCCCTGTGAAAGCGCCGCGGCACCCCAGGGAGCCTCGTCGCACACTTTGGGAACCGCCGTCCTAGAGTTAAACATACACTTAATATATTATATTACCACAAATGTGTTAACTATTTAGTTATCCTACAAAAGTGTCTATTTAGTTAATCAGATATATATACATGCTAACATGGGGAGGATGGATCCATAAAATCACAGTGAGAGGTTCCATATTATCATAAAGTTATTACATCATCCAATATAAAACTTGTGAAAATAAAGTTGTTCACATTCACTCAGTTAGTGCATATTACCATAATGGACCTGTTAAAAACCTTGCTATATACCTTTGTTTCTTTTTATAGCAACAGCCTTCAATTGTTTCAATAACATTTTGGAAACTTTTATTTAAAGATTGTAATCCTTCGTAGGGTTGTGGGTCAATAATACTGCAAGCTGAAGCATATCCTGTCCCTAGAAAAAGGCAATCTCAGACAATTCCCTCCTTGACCCTCTCCAATCTGGCTTCTGCCCCCTCCACACCACTGAAACCGCCCTTATCAATGTAACTAATGATCTCTTCTCTGCTAAATCCAGTGGTCACTTCTTCCTGCTCATCCTCCTGGACCTATCAGCAGCTTTTGATACTGTGGACCAACCCCTCCTTTTGCAGACCCTTCACTCTCTCAGTCTCTCTGGTTCTGTCATCACATGGTTCAACTCATACTTCGCCAACCGCTCTTTCTCTGTATCCATGTCCGGTTCAACCCCCCCCCTCCGCCCACCCTGTAGGAGTCCCTCAGGGCTCTGTTCTTGGAGCTCTACTCTATTGACTTCATACTACCTCCCTAGGTTCTCTCATCACTTCATTCGGTCTTCAGTATCACCTATACGTCGATGTTATTGAACTTTACATCTCTTCTCCCAATCTTCCCCCCCTCCTCTCCTCCTCTCTCGTGTATCTGACTGCCTCTCTGCCATCTCCTCTTGGATGTCCTCACGCTTTCTCAAAATTAAAAGTGCAAAAATCAAACTCATTGTTTTCCCTCCATTTATGTCCTCATCCCACCTGGATCTCTCCATTACTGTTAACAATTCCACCCTTTCTTCTGTTCCCCAACTCCACTGCCTGGGCATCACCCTCAACTCCTCCCTTTTGTTTGTCCCCACATTCAATCCCTTGCCGAATGCTGTCGCTTTCAACTACGCAACATCGCCCGCATCTGGCCCTTCCTATCTCAGGAAGCAACGAAAACTATTAGCCATGCGCTTATCATTTCCCGGGTTGACTACTGTAACCGTCTCCTCACACCCCCCCCCCCAGCTCTCACCTCACCACCCTTCATTCTAAACTCAATGCAGCTGCGATGCTTATCTTCCTTTCTCGACGATCCTCTTCTGTCTCCCCTCTCTGCCTTGCCCTACACTGTTTCCCCTTTCCCTACAGAATCCTTTTTAAACTTCTTGCCCTCACCTACAAGGCTCTCCCCCACTTTACTGTCCCTTATATCTCCAATCTCCTCTCCATCCACACTCCCACTCGATCCCTGCAATCGGCCAATGACCATCGCCTCTCCTCCACTCTGATCACCTCATTCCACTCCAGAATTCAAGACTTCTCCCGAGCTGCCCCCCTGCACTGGAATGACCTCCGACGCGCCATCCATTTGTCCCCTAACTTGTGCTCCTTCACCGGGAACTCAAAACTGATCTCTTCCTCAAAGCCTACCAGCCTTCCACTTAACCCTCTCTCTATGCTTGCTCTCATCACCTCGCTCCTCCTCAGACTCCCTTTGTCTCAGCCATCTGTTTGCCCTTCCTTTAGGATGTAAGTTCTTATGAGCAGGGCCCTCCTGTCTCCTGTCTCTCTACCTTCTCTTCTGCTCAAACTTTAATTTAATTGATTTGCCTGGAGCCTCTGAAGTCATGGTATTACTCATTTTTTGTTCTATACTGTTTTCCATGCATTGTCCATTGTTTGTATTGTGTACGGTGCTGCAGAAACCTTGTGTCGCCTTATAAGTAAAGAATAATAATAATCTTTTGAAAAATATATATGATATAAACTGCACTCCTAGTTTGGATCTATTGCACAAGTTTTTACACTGACTCCAAGACTTTGACCGATCCTTGAGAATTGTACTGGGAATATCTTAAAGCATTGGTTCCCAAACCTTTTTTAGTTCGCGGCACCCTTAGAGTCTCTGTAACTTTTTCAAGGCACCCCTCCAAAATAATTACAGAGCGGTCCCGTTTTTAAAGTATTTCAGTCAAAATAACGTAATAAGTATTTAGGTCAGGACAGTAATACTTAGTAAGTTGTTTGCAAAAATAATATACATAAATCCAAGGGAAAAGATTATTTTAATATTTTTCAATTATATTTATGTCAAAGAATAATATACAACTAATATTATGAGGAATAAGATCAAACAAAATAAAACAACAACATATACAAAAATCAACACATTGTGTCCCTTCACATTTACACCGTGCCCCTTCATCCACACATTCTGTGCCCCTTCATCCACACACTCTGTGCCCCTCTTAATCCACACACTGTCTGCCTCTCTTCATCCTCACTGTCTGCCCCTCTTCATCCTCACACTGTCTACCCCTCTGCATCCTCACACTGTCTGCCCCTCTTCATCCACACACTGTCTACCCCTCTACATCCTCACACTGTCTGCCCCTCTTCATCCACACACTGTCCCTCTTCATCCACATACTGTCTGCCCTTCTTCATCCACATACTGTCTGCCCCACTTCATCCTCACTGTCTGCCCATCTTCAACCTCACTCTGACCCCTCCTTCATTTTTTTGCCCCTCCATTGCCGTTACCTTTCACCTTCCCCTCCGTTTCCTTACTTACCATACTTCTTTCTTCTATTTCTTCTGTCTTCTCTTCTATCTTCTTACCAATGCGGCGGCGCCCGAGACCCAGCATCCTCCTCTCTCCTGCCTCTTCTCACTGAATGTCGGGTGTGATGACGTCAAGTCCGACATTCAGTGAGAAGCGAGGAGGGAGAAGGATGCTAGGTCCCGGGCGCCACCGAATTGGTAAGTTGTTTTTTGTTTTTTTTGTCCCCTGGCCGTGACACCCCCATAACAGCACCGAGCCACCCCTGGAAGCTGCGGCGCACACTTTGGGAACTGCTGCCTTATAGGAAGCACTTAAGCTTTAAATTAATATTTAAACCCTTAGGAGTCATGGTTGTAATGTAACTATCCACTTGGAATCTTCCTGGTTGAGTTTCCTATTTCGGTCATCCTCCTCTCCAATTTTTTTTCACCAGACATATACCTATGCCTGAAGGCTCCTGGTTGTGCTTAAAGTTATTGGAGAGTCTATGCTTTTCTTTGTCTACTTGAATATTCCTTATATGTTCAGAAATTCTCACTTTTCATTTCCTACATGTCTGTCCAATGTACTGTATCCCACAGGTGCAGAAGGCTATATAGATTACCCCTTTTGATTCAAATGTAATCCTATCATTTATACGGTAGATCTCTTGTATGATTCATGATCCAACATCCTCTGCCAGTTTTGTAGTTCTTTCTCCCACGTTTTTACATGGTATACAGCAAGTACAGTAATGAAAGCCCTTTTTGCTTGAGGTGGCTGCAAGCCAATTCGAGTTGCTCTTAGCCATTAAGGGCAGATGACTCTGCACTAGTCTCTGTTTGATATTTGGTGCTTTTCTGTAAACTATTTTGGGTGTTTTGGTAGGATCTCACCCAAAACAACATCCTTTAGCAGCAGGTTCTAATGTTTGCTGATTATTTTCTTGATGGAAGGAGCTGAATTTAAGTACTGAGTAATAAATGGAATATTGATGTTTCCCTGTAATTCCAGCATTTGCTTTTTCTTATATTCTAATAAATCTGCCCTCTGCATATTTGCTGTTTTTGAAATAGCTTCATTAATTGTCTCCTTATCATACCCCTTTTCTTCAAATCTTGATCTTAGGACTTCTCACCCAAGTAAACTGTCCTAAATGGACATTTTTGCAACCATGTTGGATGATGGTTACTTGTTGTCAGAATGCAGCTATTGCAATACCCAATTTTTGAGTGGGTTTTGTTTTCCACTTTTTTTGTCCCCAATGACAATCTCCAGATCGAGAAATACAACTTTGTCGCAGTTTACCATAGTTGTGAATTCAAGGTTCTTCCATTTATATTCATATTAATCACAAATTGTAAAAGTGTTTGCTCATCTTCTCTCCTTATGAAGTTGATATCATCTATAAAGCGACTCCATAGGACCAAGTTAGCAACCACTGATGTATTTGCCCAAATATCTTCTTCCGCCAGCTACTCATGAAGAGATTGGGGCAGCTTGGTGCGAATTTGGTCCCCATCGCTGTTCTGCGCTGTTGAAGAAAATGAGTGTCTTTGAACCAGAAATGGTTATGGGTAAGGATAAAGTTGAAGCCATTGATGATGAAATTAGATTTTTTGATAATGTTCATCCTCTCTCTAGGAACAATCTCCCACTGTCCAGACCTTGTGTGTGTGTTTAATACAAGTGTAAAGTGCTTTCACATCACTGGTGACCAAAATGAAGCTTTCTTCCCACTCGATTTTGTTAGGAATGTTCAATATCTGCGTTGTGTTTCTAATGTAGGATTTTTGTTTTTTCACTACACCCTGCAAGAATATGTCTATGTATTCCAAAAGTGAAGATTGGTCAACCGTGTGTGTGTGGGGGGGGGGGTTATTAGATCCTTGTGGATTTTTTGGAAAGAAATAGACAAGGGGTAGCTTTGGGTAAGTAAATGTAAGATATAACTGCTTCTCCTTTATTAGTATTCCCTCTTCAAATCCTGCCAGAAGCATTGTGTCAATTTTCTCTTAATAGTCCTTTCTTGGGTTCTTAGTGGGCCTTTGGTAGGTATTAACAAATTCAACGCTTTCTTCAGATAATAATCTTTGTCCATTATAACTAAACCACCCCTTTGTCTACCAGTTTAATTAAAATTTATTGCTTTCTGGATAAATCATTGAGAGATTCTTTATCTTTTCTTGTTGGGTTATCTCTTCTGAACCTCCTTGTTTTCTTTATGTCCATTATTCTTAAACCATCCTCCACTGCTTTTTGGAATGTTGTAATAAAATTCTTCTTTGCATAGATTCGATAAAAGGTAGATGAATGTCTCACCTTGGTATGTTTGTAAATAGACTATTTTTCTGGTCGTTTGTATGATATAGACTATTTTGCAAAAAAACTTTTTAAGTGATAAATTCCGTGTAAATTTATGAATTTCTATATACATATGGAACTTGCCCATCTTATTTGAAAAAGCAAATTTTAATCCCTTTTGAAGTACTGTGAGATGCTCTTTCGTAAGAACATTGGAGCTTGGATTAAAAATTCCTTGTGTGTTTACTGTATTCTCTTTTAGATTTTGGGATTTTTTAATTGTTTTCCCTCCTCTTTTGCCTCTTCTAACAATATATCCCTTCTTTTGAGTGTTTGTGTGTGGTTTAATGATATATTTAGGATCCGGTTTAGTCTAAAAAATATTGTGATGAGGGTGGTGTATCTATGATGTCTTCATTTTGAATTGCCTCATTTTCCTCCAATTGTATTGGTTCAATGGCTATCATTTGCGGTATGTATTATGTGGATGCTCCTTCTTCTTGTTAATTGTTATCCACAATATACCTATTCGGTTCTAAGGATTTTTGCAGTAAAAGTTCCTCTTCATTATTTGAACTGGACTCCTCTGTTTCAATAGTATTCATACTTAATTTATTAAGCAGTGTTTCCAAATCTGATCTTCATTATTAAAGGATTTTATCGCTAATTTGGAATAAACCTCCATATCCTTCATCGTCAACACCCCCTGATGAAGTCACAAGGAGTGACGAAACGAGTTGGACCAATCAACACACAGAACAGTATCTTGGCAACCCCTCTTGACTTCACAGAGTCCCTGAATGCAGATGAGAGACACAGCAACTCGGTCACGCTGTAAGCTGTATTCCTGCACCACTCCATACAATACATTTTCAGTGAACTCCAGGAGAAGGGACGGCCAAAGAAACCTTTCAAATGACCAATTAATTCTTTCAAAATGTGAGAGCGATTGTTTTGAAACTTATTTTAATAAAGTATTCAAATGGTATTACACTATTCTATCCTCCTCTTCTCTCCCTTTTATATATTAACCTGCATGGTTTATGCTTAACGGAGGGTTTGAGGAGTGAGGAGTTACATGGAGGATGTATTTTGAACACAGTCTGTGAATCATTACATCAATTGACTATATCTCAAAGGTACATTCTGAAGTTTGAACTTTATAATTTAACCCCTCAGTTCTTGACACATTTTGATTGACAATATATGTGTGACACTTTAGAGTGATCATTATCAGTTGACAGAAGAGCAGGAGCACCAACCAGCTGCTGGAACCAGTCATAATGATACTACAGAAGTCTGTGTACTTTGATGAAATTGCCAGTAAAGGCCTTTCTCATGGAATTTGTAGTTCATTTTTTTCCTCCCAGTTTGAAAAGGGATTGCCTGACGTGTCTAATTGTCTGCTCTCATTAAAATAATTCTCCACCATTCTTTGGATGTTGACAATAGGATCAGGTGGAGATATGGCAGAGGTGTCACAAATTTTCTGCAATTCTTTTACACAAAACCTGATATCAAAATGTTGTGCTGACTCATCTGCATCACTACTGGGTATTTTGAGAAAGCTAAGCTTTTTCCTAGAAGCAGTTGCCTGAGAAAGTGAATGAGGAGTCGTTGTCGTGTCTGGTACCACTTGAAATGTCAACTTGCTCAACAGGAGCTCATTGCATCTCTTGAGATCTGAGTCAGTTGGAAAGAGAAGAGAAGACATAGCTCTTAAACCTAGGATGAAACACAGTTGCCAAAATGTAGTGATTCGATTTCAAGAGATTAAAAACTCTTGGATCCTGGGCAAACGAATAAAGTACTTGATCGACAAGTCCGACATACTTAGCAGAATTGTTTCATTTTATCTCTTACTTCAATTTTTGTAGCTGCTTTTCCAAAGTCTAATTATTAGAATCACTTGACTCAAGCTAAAAGTGTCTGAACTCACTTCACAGCTGACCACTTTGGATTTAGCACCTTGCACAGCATGGAAAGCATTCTCCACTGCACTGAAGTATAGTACATTCCCCCTCCTTTCCCAATGTCATGGCTTGTTGAGTAAGAATGGGTGGCTTTTTGCTGTTCTTCCATCCTCTGAAACATATACAGAATGGAATTCCACCTTGTTACCGTCTCTAGCTTCAGTTGGTGGCAGGGCAAATTCAATTCTTCTTCTAGCTGCTGCAAATCCCTCCATGCTGTTGCTGAATGCTGAAAATGTCCTGAAATTTTTCGGGCCACAGACAACATCTCCTGCATGTCCCTGTCATTTTTTAAAAGTTCTGTACCACTAAATTGATTGAGTGAGCAAAACAGGGAGTGTGATGGAATTCACCCAGCTGTAATGCTCTCACAATATTGAAGGCATTACCAGAAATTACATACCCTAAGGAGAGTCCAAGCAGAATAAGGCATGTTGCAATGACATCCCTTCGTTTTCTAACAGGTTGTCAGCGATATGCCTCTTAGTAAAACCGGTGATACACAAAGTAGCCTGCCTCTGAAAGAAACAAATTAAACACTTCTGCCACAAAATCATCAAAATTAACTACAGGCAATTATATCAAAGTATAGAGACTTCTGTAATTGTGGATTCCAGCGGGGATGAATTAATATTGTGTGAGAATGAGGCACACACTGATCAGGGTGAGGATGATGGTGAGGATGATGACAACAACATCTTGCCACTGTAGAGGTCATTGACAGCACTGCACTTTGACCCAAACAAATCAAGCACTTCAGCCACAAAAGTGTCAGCCCTTGTTGCTAAAGTGCTTGGTTTGTTAAAATGTACATGCCATTTTTAACATATTGGTGGGTAGGTGGCCCAAGGCCAATTCCATCCTGCACTGTTTTACATTTTAGTCTTGATCTATTAGCTTGTGTAACAGTTGACAATTCAGGTGTCAACAGTATTATTAGGTCGCCAATTCATTTGGTGAACAGTATGATTAGGTAGATTATTCAAATGTGGACAGTATTATTATTGTGCTAGGGATATGGTTAAGGACAGTTCTAGTGACAGGGATAGGGACATGTCTAGGGATAGGGATAGGCACAAGTTTAAGGATTGGGATAGGGACAGGAATAAGGACAGGAATAGGGACAGGGTTAGGGACAGGACTAGAGATAAGGACAGGGTTAGAGTTAGGGATAGTACTGTCTACATTTAAATTGTCAGCCTAATAAATACTGTCTACATTTCAATTGTTGTCCTAGTAATTATGTTGCTGTCATTATATTGTTGACTTTATAACCTTGTCTAGACTTCTGCCCTTAAATCACATAAGGATGGGTGAGAGGGCCCAAGGACAATTCCATCTTGAGCCACTTTTCTTTTCTGCCTCTGCTGTGTGGCAATGTTTACTAGATGTGCTAGTGTTTGTGCCTTTGCTCTGTCACTTAGTAACCAGCCATCTTGCTGCAGTCTTAGAGTTCATTGACAGCAATTTTAGCTATGCTGCCTTAAGCCCATTGGTAGCTTGTTTTGTGGGGCCCCAAACCAATTAAACACTTCTGCCACAAAATCATCAAAATGAACTACAAATTCCACAAGGAAGGCCTTTACCGGCAATTACATCAAGTACAGAAACTACTGCAATGGTGCATTCCAGCGGGGATGAATTAATATTGTGCGAGGATGATGTACACACTGATGAGTGTGAGGATGAAGGTGAGGATGATGATGACAACATCTTGCTACTGTAGAGGTCATTGACAGCACTGTTAGCTTAGCTTCCTTAAGCCCATTGTTTTCTTGTTTTGTGGGGGCCCAAACAAACCAAGCATTTAAGCCACAAAAGTGTTAGTCCTTCTTGTTGAAGTGCTTGGTTTGTTAAACTGTACATGACCTTTTTAATATCCAACATAATGGTGGGTGGGAGGGCCCAAGGACAGTTCCATCTTGCACCTCTTTTCTGTTTTGCCAATGCTGTGTGGCAATGTTTCATAAATGTGTTTTATACTGCTATGTGTTTGTGCCGTTGCTTTTTTGCTTAGTAACCAGCCAGCTCACTGCAGTCGTTGGCGTAAACAGGATGAAAATAATATTGTGATATGTGAGGTGGTCAAAATTGACTGGAAATTAATGTTATTGATGTGGTTTTAGCATTTTTTGCAAAAAAATACAGATCCAAAACCAAAACACAGAGGTCAGTGAACATCCTTAGTGTACATATATGTGGGGCCATTTTACATCACCAAAATCAAATCGATTTACGATATTTATAGCATGCAAACTATAATTTTGTGCCTTTGTGTCAAATTTACATATGTAGCCAATTTAATTGTGTGTCATCCAAGGAATAATCACTGAAGTGTTTTTGTATAATGCATAATAACTACATGACTGTAGGGTGTGTTTATAAAGTTTTTAAGTTACTATGTAATTTTATTTGTAATTATTTTAAATTAATGACTTGGCAATGTATTTTCATGGTGTTATAGTGTTTGATTTGTGGCTTGTGGAGGATTTTCTGAGGCGTCAATAAATCCCACTCCCTATACTTATTGTTTACCAATGCAGGCCAATGGTGTGCGCTCCAGAGGTGTGAGGTCCAATGATGCCAGGGATCCATTACCTGTCCACCTTGGTTTTCCTGTATCTTGTCTTTTAGGCATTGTTTAAAATCTTACCAGATGAGTGAATTGTGCAAATGTTTATTGTTGCTATGGATAGTGACTAATATAAGAATATTACTGGTGCAGTCACACAGTACATATTTTTTACTTGTTTTGTGATTGTTATTTTTTAGGAAGAGATCCTATGAAAAGATAAAAATCTTTTGCATAGTCATTTGTGTATAGAAAGAAGGTGACCATTGTCTAAATGTATTATGAGCATAAAATTGATTTTGGCCATTTTAGTTCACATCACCTCTTCTTGATTTATTTTGATTTTGTAACAAATCTGCGCATGGGAGCCATAGCGTTGACCTGCTTAGTTATTTCTTCCCAGATACATTGTTTAGTCCCTGCGGATAACTGCTGTTAGTGTGGTGCATCTTATCTACCACTAGCCGCAACAGCAGCTTCACCTCCTGATGGCCAACGCTTTGTGGATGCTTGTCTAAGCCCAGGTGTTTCCTTTTTAGGCTGGGACATGATGTTCCAAGCAAAATACAACAAGATAGCACAATACAGCAAAATACCAAATCAAATTGGGTATGAACTCTCACAAAATGGCAATGAAAAATCCATTCTTGATATATTGTCTGCAGAGGCATAGACTCTCTCCATTTGTTACATTGGAACACTCCTAATGGAATTGGTACTCCCCTAATGGCAACTGTACAGGTACGGTATGGTATGGTGTTGTAGGGAACCGCAGCTTACGTACCTAAGACCATATGTGTCCTGCAAATCAATCGGTGATGAGAATGTTGAAAAGCCTCACTCACTGGCAAACGTGTGCTCAGCAAGCGTTTTGCAGGCAGAGCTCTGGGCCGTGACACGAGTGATATAAAATTCTGGGGGGTCCAGCACTCCAATATGTCCACAATACCGACAAAATGCAGCCTACAGGGTTGCCAAACACTATTTTGGGAAGAGTGAGCAGCAGATGGACAGTTCCGAAGTTGCAGTGCCAATGTACTGATCTCTGCAAGAGTCAAATTTGGAGGGAAATTGCAGGGCGTAAGTTCACTATCACAAATAACAATATATGAATTAGGAGTTTTATCTGGATAATATAGTTATCACAGTGTAGCAGGTAAAGTATTATATATAGTAATGTTGCTTGTAAAATACCCTTCATGCAACAAGGTACAACACGTGCTATATAAGAGTGATTTGTTAATATTATGATTGCATGTGTGATTACATAAAAAGTAAGATATTTAATTTCAATAACACCTCCTATGTCAAATTCATATGCAAGTGGGGCAGAGGGGTTTATAAAAGTTTATAAATTGTGCCACGGAGGGGTAATGCTCCAGGAGGAGCCGGGTGGGGTTTGGGTAGGAGGGGGACATCCTAGGCTCCTGAAGAATATAAGTATCCTTATTTAATAATATGGTAGTATATTTCAGTTTGCTGTTTGTTTAGAAAAGCATAGCCCTCTGAATTTTTTTTACTGCTGATTCCTTAATAGCCTATGCAAAGGCTGCTATTGTACATGTATGTGTATGAATTAATGGGCATAAAAACTATTTGTCCTTAAGTAAAATTGTAAAGCAACCCAACCACAACTACATCTGCATATGTCTCCAAAATGCAGTCCACTGGTTAGTATTGTGCTAGCAATAAGATCTTTGGGATAATTTATAGTGATATATCACCTCTCAAAATCTGTAGAGCTTATATAACCCACATAATAAAATTATATTTCTAACATGTCATAATGTAGTTGCTGTTTAGATATAGTAATTATATTTGTTATATTTGTTGTTTTATAACTAATAATGGTAATTAAGGAAATGCACATAAAGTATGCATTTGAATATGGCCGCACATAAGCAGTATTGTTCTCTTTTTAAACGCGCAAAGCGCAAGTTGCAGTCTGATTTGAAACAGGCACTCAGTATCTTTCTGGCTCTCAATTTCCTTTCATCCTGACTGATGCCTGTGGGTTGGGAAAGGAGGTTGTGATTAAGGACCACAGCTGTTGGGTTGGTCAGAAGTAGTGACAGTAGTGAGGAGAAGGAAGAAGCACGGTGCCTGATAACAGGCAAATGCCTCCACAGAATTATGGGTAGCAGAAGCCATTCCTCACTCACAAACCACTATCGGGTTCATGTTAAGTTGTCTGTTAAAGAGGGCTAAGAGAAAGGTGAAGAACAACCTACCTGCTGCACTTTTCTTTCCCATTTAATGGCAGCCCAGTACAATTAACATGTTACCAGTTCATCTAGCAGAAGGTTATATAGTAATATAGTTAGAAAGGTTTGAAAAGACACATCTCCATCAAGGTCAACCGCTTATAAATTCTTATTGTGCTAAATCAGAGGAAACCACAACCCCCCCAGGCAATTTAGCCTCACAGGGGAAAAAACATTCTTTGCTAAACACAAAAATATTAATTAGATTAATTACCACCATAATGTCCTCTACTAACTATAGCTACGGATACCATGTATTGCACTAAATACAATCAATCCTTAATCCTAAAATTCTGTAAGGAATTCCACAGCTTAACCACCTTTACAGTAATGAACCCCTTCCTATGCTCATGGCAATACCTACGTTATTCCATTCTCAATCAACACACTGTCACGCAAATCTTTGTATTGACATTGAATATATTTATACATACTAATTATGTCACCTTTAAGATGTCTTTTATTCCAAAGTAAACAAATCTAGTATTTTTAACCCATTTATAATTTAACCTTTCCAGTCCCTTAACTAACGAGGTTGCTTGCCTCTGAATTGCTCTCCTATGTCCTTCTTAACTGTGCTACCCAAACAGGTACCCCTTAACAGAGAGGTGGTCTAACTAGTGACTTATACAATGGTAATACTATGTTTGCATAAAATACAATAATCCCTCTTTTTATGTGTCCAAGCGTTTTATTCACTTCTCAGCTGCGGCCTGATACTGTGTGTTGCAAATCAGGTTTCTGTTAGCTAGTATTCTTTAGTCCTTTTGCATCTCATTTTTTCCCAATTTTATTCCATATTATTTAAAATGTAAATGGTATAGTTATTACGATTGCCTAGTTACATACCCCTACATTTATCTACAGTAAGTTTAATTTGCTATGTCACAGCACAGTTTCCTATTCTGTCTAAATCTTTTTGTAGCAAGATATTATGCTGCTGTGTGTTAATAACCTTACATAGCTTAGTGTCATCAGCAAATGTCTACACATTATGTTATAGGCCATCTACAAGGTCAATACTGAAAGACTGAAACAGATAGTACCTAATGTTAATCCCTGTGGTTCACCACTAATAATTTTAGCCCAGTCTGAATATGTTTCACTTATACCTACATTAATGGAATATTGTGGCCGCTAGTTTAGGCCTGTAAGGTCAGAAATGTCTCCAGCGGGTTCTTGAGATATTAGGACAAATCGATGAAAGCCTTTCTTTATTGGTAATAATAAAGTTATATAAAAAAAAATGCTTCATCTGCAGAAAATTAAATGTAATATACATTTGTTTTTTTATGTATTACTTTTTATGAATATGATTTTCACAAAGGACATTTTAAAACACAATTTAGGTCCATTTTTTCTATCTTAATCATCATAAACCGAGAAACATGAATCACAAACTAACATAACATTTGCCACATGTTTTCACTCTACTCACTGGGATTTCTCCCAAATCCAAAGAGGCCCTCACATTGTATTTCTGAGCAAGAACGGGGATTGGCGCCTGCACATAGTCATTAATTTAAAGAACTGAAGACCAAATGGGACTTTCGCTGGCCCATGCACTTGCTCAGAAGAGCAGATTGGGGTCTCCGGAGTGGATATACATACATCTCCGGCCTCCCTCAAAAATGCTGCGATGGGACCCTACAATTGTGAGTGACTCCCACCTAAAATAGAGATCCTAATCCAGGATACTGATAGTTTTGCTATTAAAACTTTATAATGATCAGATTTCCCAGAATGCAGATTTAAGTTATTCCACAGGTGGAGAGAATAGGCTTTTAAAACAGCTTAATTCTCGCAGACTTACATAGGTCTACACATTTTCTGTTCCAAATTCATGGGACATTGAACTAAGATCAAAATGCATATTCACACAAAAACTTCTTTACAAAACCAGATCGCAAACTATACAATCGGAATGCAAAATAATTGGGAGTAAATACAGTTCAAAACACACAATTAATGAATTGTCTTTGAAATTTATATTATCCAATCGAGATTAAAATATTTGCAAAAATGTGTATGTATTTTTTGCTGTTTTGTTCTCTTAGTGTTGAAAACAAGATTTTACAACATCAGCTTATCTGCAACACAAAGATTATGTACATACTGACATTAAAATTCTGCATGTAAAAATCATATCTAATGCATGCTAAGCAAATGTACTGAAAATGGATGTGAAAATGAAAAATATTATAAATTAAACAGTACATATTTGCATTTTTACATGCGTTTAAGTTGCGCTGACATGCAGAGCTTAATTTTTTATGCTTCTTGTTGAAGTTCAGTCAATGCAGTTGAAAACTTACATTCATCTCAATGGGAGTTTATTGTAAATGTAATGTGGTCTGGTCAAGAAGTGTTTATCCGGTCAAAAGTGTATGCTATTTCCTTAAGCATTTAGCTAGAAGATGACAACCTCCTGTTTTACAAATAAAGTAGTTGTTGTAGAAAAGCAGAAAGATAGAGAACACGATTGATCTAAAATAGTTGTAAACCAGATACAACAAGAACCAAACCTATATGACTACTACCATCCCCTCCATTAAGACAAAAGAGAAGAGTGATGACAGCTGTCATTTGTAGAGCTTTAGAGTGGTGTCACATGGTGCTTTGAGCTCTAGCACTTTTCCAGCTGCAAATTTATAGCGCTCACAGCTCTCAAATCACTTTGTTCTGACACATTGAATGGGGAATGCTCATCCCCTGTTATACAGCAGTGCTTACTCTCAGAAAAACTCATGCAATGTTTTCTGAGCTTTTCCCATTCACATTAATGTGCCAGCACAGAGAAATTTGAGAGCTATGATCGCTAACGCTTTTCAGGCCTTACTTACCCTTACTTTTATATTTACACTACTTTTACAAGTTCGCTAGACTGGGATTCTTTGAGAGGAAAATATTTTTATTTGCAATTCATGTGCAATGCTTTATACACACACATATAAATATATATATATATATATATATATATATATATATATATATATATACATTTATATAATTTATACAGATTAAGAGTTGCATGTATCGTGGCATTCTTTCACGGGTCGTTTACACAAAGATCAGCAGCCAATAACGGCAGATCCAAGTGGCTCAAAAAAAAGAAGATTTAGGTTCTCCGTCTTTTCAAATGATTTACATGCTGTAAACCAAGTATAGAGCTTCAAGGGTATGTAGTCATGTGGCTATGTGCTAGACATTAATGAAAATAAATTACATTCTATACATTTTTAACAAAGTATTTCTGGCAGTGTGGATGATGAATCTACTATTGTATCTAAAAGAAATGCAGACAGTGTTTCTGCTCTATCGATTTATGATTTACCTACTTCACAGTCGAAGCTGAAGTTCCTTCTCCTAATGTAGAGGTCTCCAGAAAATTGCTAGGAAGCCCACAGAGAAAAAAAACAAGAAAAGAAAGAAACACACATGTCCACCCTATAGCGCTGGTCATTATCCATGATGATTTGAAACACAACTAGAAACCCAGTTTGAAAAACAAAGGGTTGCATCAGCACCATCAACAGATTGTAAAGAACTATTCTTATTTTGAAAAGTCTTAAGTAAAGGGTCAAGGTATAAATAACCTGCAATTTTAATATTTCAATTTTGGTATTTAATTCAACACCACCTGAATGCACCTTATCCTCCACCAAAATAGCTAATGTACAATAGTGGAGCAAGTCATACACCTGCAAACCCTTCTCTTTATGACCCAAATTAGTTTTCCCACAATATGGGTCAACAGAATGAACCACTGGTCCAGTGATTGAACCATACTAACTGTATGTCACAGCCTTATGGCTAATTCTCTCTCCTTGACAACTATATCCCATATAAACAGTTCCAGGGAGACAATGTTATGGTTTATTAAACCACTTCATTTACATATATGTTCATCAATTAGCTAAAAGTTATTATTGTTCACTGTAACATTCATCTTGTTTTTGCACATTTTGAGCTTTATGTAGAGCCAGACATAAGTCCAAAACAGAAGTGCAAAATGCACTTACACAATTAAAAATAATATATCTCAGTCGGTATATTCATGTTTTACCACTCTACGTGCAGGTAGGAGGCAGAATGGGGGAGGCAGAGGCAGTCTATGTATGGCCCAAATATATGGGACTCTCATTGTTTAGAGTTAGGACCACCCTATTAGCAAAAGCACCGTGGAGTGGTGGGCGGCTTTAACATACATTTGCAAATGTGTGCAACTAAGACTTTTGCATTTTTATCTACAGTAGAAATAGCAGATCTTTTGCTGGCTATAGCAGTGTGCTGGGGGATCTCTGTGTGTTTGTTCCTTTTAGGATAACCCCACCCTTTCACGCACCTGCTATAGCCTATAAATTGATTGAGTAACTTCCATTTCTTTATTTGTCTGAGAGAGCAGGCTAATGTAGACTGAGTACAATAAGGGCATGTTAAAAGTCCTTACGTACTATGTAGAGTAGAAAGCAGCTGCAGATATGCCTCTTAGTATGCGTAGCTATTGTGGCTGCTTCCCCCCTGGTGCAAGGTCAGTGCTGATGATTATCAGCACAGATCTTGTCCTAAACAATTTGAATTGTAAAACCAGCTCTAGTGCTGCCAGCCTAGGCTGGTATAAGTAAAATCAGCTGGGAAGAAAAGTGTGGGATCCTTCCAAAATTGCCAAAACCAACACTAGGAAATGTAGCCAGGATTTGTGGCAGTATAGCAGGAAAACTCGCAGTGTGGTATCCTGCCAACCAGCCCTAGGCTAGTCAGTATATATTAAGGCCTTCCCTTAACTTACCTTTCAATCGCCTAAGTCTGACTCTCTTCGTGGAAGAGAGGACCAGGGAGGGAGCCGGATCGTGACCACAAAAGGTAAGGTTTTTTTTTTGGTTTTTTTCTACTGGATTTTTTTTTTCATTGCCTTGTGCCTCCTTTCCACCTGCCCATCATGCCCAGTCGGAAAGATGGCCCTGGTACATCGGGGGAGGGGGGTCATCGGGGGGATGGCCCTGTCTGCTTCATTGTACTGGGCCCCACGATTTCTGATGGCGGCCCTGGGTGTGAGTGCTGTTTGGGGCGATTCAGTAGGTCTAAAACCTGTGTGATAAGTAAAGAGAGACTGCGGGCTGGAATCGTGTGACCTCATACAGCAAACACCCCCAAAATTTTCACTTATGTATGAAAAAAAGAACATATTTTATTAACAAAAAATTGTCACACAGTTTTTTATTTAATACAATCAATGGAATTATTGATGTTAAATATTCAAATAACAAAACAAGTCCATTATAAACTTAGAATATACAGAAATTGCACAACTTTTAAATCACCCCATAATGCCAGGATTATGAAAGGTGAAATAAAATAGCCTGTCACAGAATACCATTCCTAGATTTCTACACTAAGTTTCAAATTTTTAATCTCATTGGACATACAGTCGAATCCAATCACACTTTTTCTTTTTACTACAAATTTGTATGGAGCACATGGTGCCATGATTGAAGAATCCACCCTAACTATATCCATCATGATGGTTGTCAATAGAAATCTCTACTTCTTACTCAAGATGCCACAGCGCATTCCACAAAGCATCTAGCTCAGAAGAGTCAGTAATTGAATACTCAATGACGTACATCAGTTCGGGGGTAATATTTCAATAAACTTCTAATGGCAGAAAAGCCATATCATCTCTGAATATGTAAAGTAATGGCTGCTTGGTTCCTGGCAGTGGCTTTGGTAGTGGTAAAATGAAATTATATTGTAATATTTTCCTGCAGTGCTGCCATAGGCTTCTACATGTACAGCTATGACATTAGCATCGCTATTTACAAAATCTATTAATAAGGCTGGGAAAAAAACTTTTTATAGCAGTAGAATTTGCAGTCACTATTAGGGGGCATTTGAACACTTATACTTTTCAAGTTTCCTGCTAAAACACACTGCAAACTGTGTGTAAGTGTAGAAATGATTGTTGATTGTGTGAGTTTATAGTGGGTTACGTCATGACGTTTGACTTCAAGACCTCACAAACAACTGTGCAGGTCCTAACTATTTTGAAAATGGTAATATTCCTCAGCAAAAAAAATGTAAAATAAATGAAGCGAGGTAAAACTTTCACAAGTTTCTAAAAAGTCTAGGGGTATATTTATTAAACGGCGGGTTTGAAAAAGTGGAGATGTTGCCTATAGCAACTCATCAGATTCTAGTTATCAACTTGAAGAATGTACTAAATAAATAACTAGAATCTGACTGGTTGCTATAGGCAACATCTCCACTTTTTCAAACCCGCAGTTTAGTAAATATACCTCTAAATATGTAAACTGGTGGTATGGTGCATCATTTAAAGTATTACATAAGGATATTCCAATGATTTCTGTATTATCATAAAATTCAGTTCTTTTAAATTTATTTTTTTTCTAATGTAGTTGTTGATTTTTTAATATAGAATATGACAAATAGCAATTTACTTGAATCATTAGCTCCTCAGTAACTATAACAGTTAACAGTATATTTAACAGTGGATGTCATATGCATTCATGTCACATTGTCACATACACACACCAATAGACACAGTCAATACAGCAAATAGAAATTTTCTATAACACTGTGAAATAAAAAGCAAAAATATTGAGCAATGAGAAAGACACAAGATTAAATTTACAGGAGAACATATTTAGACATACCTCAATCTAACAAAGAGACTTTACGTCATACTAGACTATGCTCCAGCTGAGAATTTTTCCTCTGTCACAGTGGGGAGGATGAAGAAGGTTCAGCAATTCATCAAATGTTCTGACAGCTATCCAAGTAAACTCAAATAATTTATCATCAAATTTCTTCTGATCCATATATGGAAGGTTGAAATGGCCTTTGGTCATTTAATGAGAAAGCAAGGGATGTACCCAATATTTCCTCAACCTTTGGGTTCTGACCAAAACTCTACTGCAATTTAGAGCTGCCCCAGCTACAGCCTGTTGCATCTGATCGAGGATCACAAAATCCATTTCCCCTCAGAAATTTGACAGGATATTGAATTCTGGGTAAAAATGAGTTGGCATAGATGCATGTTTAGAAAATCCAGATTTAATTGCATACTAGACACATCTAAATGCATGCTAAAGCCATATTAAATGAATTTTAAATACATACTTACGCATACAAAAAATATATACATACACATATAAATATACATATGTAAATACACATATGAATGCAATGCATTTACATGAGTGGTAACCCGAGTGTGGTGAATGAGTACAGAGTTATACAAATGGTGGATGTTACCTCAGGGTGGTGTGGGCCAACAGGCTTCTGTTCCAGACTCGCTCTCTTTTCGTGTTGCCTCACCGGATTATTAAAGTAATTCTATCGTTTTCAAATAAGCATTGCCCAAGCGATTGTATTGTGTTTCTAACGCACAAAGTGATTTATTTTAGCAGATGTAAATAGTCAACAATTCAATACATTATTATATTATGATACAGTACAGTACAGCACAGCCAATACCAAAAGATAAATACATGCCAATGCAATTGCATGCGCTCACTGCGTACCCACGGGACCCGGTGGACAGTATATCTGTTAGAATACTGTGTCAGAGTTGACTGAGGTCTGGATGCACAGCTATGAATATATATACAGTCAGTGTTTCATTGTGAACAATAGAGATGACGTAGCTTGCTTCTATAGGTCCAGACACAGGGTGGCTCCAGGGTAAACAGTTCATAGGCTGATTCAATCTAAGGAATCCAAAGGAGGGGGTCGTCTCTCCAGGGGGTCTGCTCCTTTCATAGCCAGCATCATACAAAAGGTTTATTCCCTAATATCAATAACTAAAGTATGCAATGTGCGATCACTTCGCCGACTGCACCGGACAGCTACTGATAAATAGGGCTTCAATATGATATCAGGCATGACACCTTTCCTATAACCTAAACCTTTAATAACACTGAAGTGTACATACAATCAATGTCTATATATATATATATATATATATTTATATATATATATATATATATGTATATGTATATATATATATATATATATATATATAAACTAATAATAAATCAAATGCTATCTGCTCATAAATTACAGTGTAACGGAACCAATATGAATATGAATTGTATAAATAACTAAATGTTGTAATGCGAGTGTGTGCGTGCGTATTTTACCATGCAATCGCATCATGCCACGTGTTACGTGGCGTACGCTTCGCAATACGCACTGCAAACCAATATTAAACCAATATACTTTCGTTCATCCAATTATACGACTTTGACGGTCCACCCTTTGATAGTACAATAAACTATCACCTTAAAGATGTTATATGCAGGATCTCAGTACCACGTTTCATTGTTATGTAATACAAATCCCCCTTGGTGTATGACCACGCTGTTTGTAGATCTAAACAAGTTATCATAAGAGAGAGTCTTAATCCTCTAAACGATTTCTTTTACTATAAACCGTACATTTCTGGAGCTTGGAGATAACCTTTTGTATGTCCTTCAAGGGTGCAATAAAACACTTAATACATTATTTGGAAAGGTACAAGGTACAATAGAACATGTATCAGCTATACAGAATTCTCTACTACAGTTCTTCAAGTTTAACAGGTTCTTCTGTCCAACGCATGTCTTTAAGTTCAGAATACATTTAAACACTTCATGTTCATCAATAGCATCATCCTATGTCTATCGATAATGTCATATACAATCTCCTTCAGCTTGCGTTAATATACACACTTCTAATAATGTCAGCAGTTCTTTTCATCAACACTTGTGGGCGGGCTATTGTCTGTTCGTTCTTTCCAGTCTCCCGATACTCAGATTTAACAGTGAGCGGCTTGCAAAGCATTGGGAGACTTCAGACTAAGGGACCTAGGTCTCCTACTTTTCCCCTTAATGACCTCCCGCCTATAGTTCGGGTACTTCAAGAATATTTAGTGGAAAGAGAACTAATCCTACTTGATATAATCACTGAGGCACGTGTGAGCACGCCCAGCACTTTGTTTGGTCTAAAACCTTACCCTCCCAAGAATGATAATCATTCTCAAGTATGCCTGCTCAAGTCCGGATATTACTGGACTGGCATCGCTGGGTGTATCTCTTTTTTTTAACTATGGGGTCACCGTACTTACGGACTAATGCTCCTCAGACAATAGCCCCTCGCACTTTCTCCAAGCTCCGAGGTTTCCAAATTTTCTTTTACCCCTGAATTGAATAGAGTAATTGGCTGGACTGATTATGCTACTAACTTCTCCTTCCTCCCCAATACCTCCTTATCATTACCTGAACCAGTCTCTGTCACCTGCTAATAATTAAAAGAATTAACCGCCCTTAGAAGAGAATGAAATGAGAGAACACAAAACAGGAAAAACTACAACTTCATGCTGGACAACAGTCTTAGCCTTTGGCTCAGGTGCTACTAACTGCATTCGAGGCCTTCCAGAACAGTCTCATGAGTGCCCTTGGACCTTTCTCTGAGTGTTGGCCCCTCTGCAGTGGGTGGAATGGGCACCAGTGTGTCTCTGCTACCCTTGAAGCCGTGATGCTGGTAGCCTACACCTGGTACCTGTCTGTCAAATAACCTGAGCCTAAGAAATTATTGCTCCACAACTTACTCTCCCGATCCAACATCCGGACAGTTGTGTGACCTTTCAGGAAACAGTGTTTTGGACGTTCTCAGTTGCTGTCTCACTATTTACCTTCTCTCAAGGTCTAACCTAGCCTCTCAGTTACAATCTCATCTCACGAGGGGTCAAGAACATTTCAAAAACTGACTGGTTAGGAGTCTGCCCAGGAGTGATCTTTTGGTAGCGGGATAGGACTAGTCGCCGAAGCTATCAGTCCCTTCAATCAAGTTCCAACTCTTATTCTATTCAATTCGTTCTACCGAGTACCACTACTTTATGTTCACACTGGTTTATGGCTAATTGAAAGTATGTGATTTGTTACCACTACTCATACATTATACCTCTATTATCAATAACATGAATATCCCTACTATCTATTATAACTCTAGGACTATCACATTGAATAACAAAAGTTTTGAGTATGACACAGTAATACATTAGACACATTTCAATACACCTTTACCCAGACATTTTTCATTGGTACACCTGTGTATACTTGAGGATCCTGCATGGTGGTAATTGGATGACGTGTATTTGTTTTACCTGGAGGAAAACCCATCAGCAGGAGGGATATGGGATGGCTCTATTGGTCTACCTTGTCCATCTTTCCAGAGTCCGCCAGACTCCTCACCACATCTCTTCACCTTCCAGACAGTTTATTCCTCAGGTAACACAAATCTTTATATATTAACCAATATGTGTATGCGTGCATGTGTGTGTGTGTGTGTTCACATTTTAAAACTAAAACAATACAATGAAAAACAAAACAAAACATAGATTTGTTAGCTGTCACATAAAACCCTGCTGTCTATTTGACAGCTATGTTCGCCCTGGTGTGACAGCCATGTATGGTCGTGTGTGTAAGTGTGGACTTTACTAGCAGCTACTTTAGTTGGTAACTGTGTCACTGTATAAAGTCCTCTATGTAGTGTCCTAATCATGTGCTGGTATTGCTATAAAACGATTTCTCTGTCACCTCAACATCGCCCCCTAGACTAGAAAAATGCTGAAGACCAATGTATATCAATCGATTTTCCCTCTGCCAACTCACATGTCATTCTCAGTACCTCACATTCAGCTACTTGACTAAGTGGGAAAGGCAAAGGGGTCTATTTCTATAACACTTTCTTCAAATATAACAGTATCCAGTACATGCCTGTCTAACAGTGAAAAAATATAAAACATGAAAATTCTACATTTTCTAGGGTTTCATATTATGTCGTATCTTGTGGCAAAAATCCTATTCCAATATTCTATACAGAGATGCATATCTGTATGTCTAACTTCCAGCAATCTCCCATCCACCCTTTGTGCATCCATATAAAGGCACAATGTACAGGAGGCACGAATCATAAAACGAAAAAAAAACAAAACCGAAAAAAACCCAAAAGAGATATGCAATCTATAAAACATGAATCGTATTTCCACAACAGAACCTTTCTGCTTAAAATCAGCAGTTTCTATATGCATGAAAACAAAACCCCTGACTGTTTCTGTAACTCATGTTAATCTAGTGTGTGTATCTCTGAACTTGTCTTATGTAAAAAAAATAAAAATATGTCTTAGCCCCATTATTGAGACTGTGTCTGATTTTATCTCCACCAGAGCAGAGAGAGAGAGGGAGAGAGAGAGAGAGAGAGAGAGAGAGAGAGAGATAGAGGGAGAGAGAGAGAGGGAGAGAGAGAGAGAGATAGAGGGAGAGAGAGAGAGGGAGAGAGAGAGAGAGACAGAGAGAGAGAGGGAGGTACTAGCGTTTGTGTAAAGAATGAGAAATAGGAAAGCAATGAATGATGGTAATACCAAGATTTGAATACAAACATACATGCAGAAAGGGAGATTTTTACAACAAAATGACAGCTGGATTGGACTCTGACTCTATGGGGAAATGGCTGTATTCATTTAACTATGATCCCTCCCAAAAATGACTAGGGGGTCTTAACCGTGCAATCCAGTGTCGTCCGTCATTTGTTCATTAAGAACTCGGTATCTCATTGACTACATACCTTTTCAACGGACTTTCCTAACTTATAATAGAGAAATGTAAAAATTAACTGTTGATGACTCATCTGAGATACATAAACAATATTTTGGAGCAAAGTATGTATATACTTCATTGTTGGATAATGATTCTCAGCCAAACAAATTATCATGAGACACTGCAGCCTAAAACAAAGAGTGTTCCATTTGTCTATTGTTAATTAGTCTTTCAAGAGTAATTCTTCTATTTCTCTATCTCCCCCCTTTTAAACACTACGTCTATACTTCTTTTGTCTACCTTTATCTGTGAAGAAAAGACAAGATAGTTATCTTTAAACAATAAACAAACCAAACATTCTCATTCTTTACCATCGGCCAGCGATTTAGGAAAACAAACATTTGACAACATAAAACAAACAAACAAAATCAACAAAGATTACTTTTTAAATAAGTTTCTTTCTACATTTTGCACCTTAATACTTACCACAGATTAACTCTAGAGTCGGCTATATTTCTCCCCCAGAATATTAGTTGTTACAGAGTGTGCAATCAATTGTAGGGGAACCTCTGAGAGAAGTGTACACCTCCTTTGTGGATGTCTATGTGATTTCCAACCCAGGTATCCATTCTTCTCTCTACACAGTTCCTACTCATGTGTCCCTTCTTACGGCAGTAGAAGCACGTCCCTGTCATGTTTGCACAATGTTTTGCTAGGTGTCCTATTTTATTGCATTGAAAACACTTCCTCAACTCATGTTGTTCCTCTTCCTTTTTTAAAATCTCTCCTAATGTGTCCTTCTTCTCTGCAATTGTAACATCTCACTATTCTGGGTTTCCTGTTATGTGGATTGTATGCTGGTGGTCGTCAGTGCAGTCCCTCTAGTGCTGGGATACTTACCATCATTACCCTATCACTTAGTGTCTCTTTCTGTTCATTTATACTTTTATCATGTCCTATAACTGACTCCCTTAGAGCACTTACCGTGATTCCTCTCCAGTTTGGTAATGAAGCTTGCACCCTTCTTTTCAAGTTTTCCCTGAGGCCATCCATTAGAACTTTAACATCACCATCTCTGTCCGCTTTCCCATTGGGAACTGTTGTAGTGCAGACAGGATGTAAGTCTACCAAATTACTATGACTAGTTGCTGAAATTGCTGCTGCAGTACAATGGATGTCTTCCCCTATGTTAACCTTTACATTATTCTCACCACTTTCAGCCGCTGCCCCTGCTGGTGGAACCGTTCCCTTTCCTTGTCCTGAAACATTACTTTTAACATTACTTAAAACAACATACAAGTTACTAGTTACAGTTTTCAAATTTTTGGTATTGGCTGTACTATCCGCCCCGACCGAATTTATCGGGGGCGTGTTTGGGCTCAGTTCACCACACTTAGCAACGCACACTTCCGGAATGCTTGTTTCCGGTACGCTTACTTCCACTGAACACGCTTTTTTCGCCACACTCACTTCCGCTGTGCATTCGCTGCTCTGCCACGTGTTACCTTCAATTTGCCATGATTTTAAACAATGATTATGTGCATTTCTCACTTTCGTTGACTTAATCAACCGTACTTTATCTTTTACGTTATTTTGTTCCTCTGCATTAAAACTCCCTATTGTTGGGAAAGGCCTAACACACTCTTTGGTTATCTCGACCCCTGTGTTGCAATAAGCCGTTGCGTATGCACCATATTTATTACACATACAAAACCTTGCTGAATACCTAAGGCCTTCTTTAGGCAGTACATTGGCCATCTCTAGCGTATGCTTAGCACCCATGTTGAACAGTGTCTTAGATAGCCCGGCTACCACAACCTTCTATGCGGAACACAGATATACTGATTTCAACAATTGCTACAATCACTCTACCGCTAGAGATCTCATACTGCCCGTGGACGTATTCGCTACAAGCCGCGTCCACTCGCTTCCTCTTGTCTTAGACAAGGACCCCTAACACAGAAACTATCACTGTGGGACCCAAAGGCTATTAGCTCCCATTATGCCCTGGCTAAACCACAAAAATCTGTTGAGTTTATTATAACTGGGAGAACAAAGTCGATACAATCAACCAGCCTTTCCAACATAATTCCTCCTAGCTGCTTCACCAATTCGCACTGATGGTTGTCATGCAGTTAGATCGCACAGCCTACCAATACAAATTATTAGCAAACCTTGCGATCTATTGGTAGCGCTTTGCGAAAACCCGGTTTTCGCATTCGGTATACCTGCCCTGTATACCGTCCTTCAGTTGGGCAATCCGCCTCGTCAGACAGCAACTGAGCACAATGAATAATAAACAGTGTATCTACGTTACAAAATCACACACTATACACCTTTTCTGCGCAGAAAATTAAAAGTTCCCAACAACAGTAATAATGTCTCAGAGGTTTTTACAAGTAATTTATACTATGCATTGTTTAACCACGTGGAAAATCTACAGGAAGTTCGCGTACGCACAGCCGGAAATACACATACGCTCAGCAATGCAATACACTTTAAAACATAAAACGACAATAAAAAGAAACATTTTTCTTTCTTGTCCCTAGATTCTAATTAGCGTTCCTTCAGTCTATGCAACAACGGACATTCGGTCTCTCAACACAAAGTGAACCACAGGTCTTAAACACATTGCGTTCTTTCCTGCTATGCGACGCGTCCGTCAATCCACGCTTTGTTGAGGAACCGAATAACGTAAGCGTTGCATACCTGCCGGTAACGTAACTCACCTTCGAACCCCCAAATTATTAAAGTAATTCTATCGTTTTCAAATAAGCATTGCCCAAGCAATTGTATTGTGTTTCTAACGCACAAAGTGATTTATTTTAGCAGATGTAAATAGTCAACAATTCAATACATTATTATATTATGATACAGTACAGTACACCACAGCCAATACCAAAAGATAAATACATACCAATGCAATCGCATGCGCTCGCTGCGCACCCACGGGACCCGGTGGACAGTATATCTGTTAGAATACTGTGTCAGAGTTGACTGAGGTCTGGATGCACAGCTATGAATATATATACAGTCAGTGTTTCATTGTGAACAATAGAGATGACGTAGCTTGCTTCTATAGGTCCAGACACAGGGTGGCTCCAGGGTAAACAGTTCATAGGCTGATTCAATCTAAGGAATCCAAAGGAGGGGGTCGTCTCTCCAGGGGGTCTGCTCCTTTCATAGCCAGCATCATACAAAAGGTTTATTCCCTAATATCAATAACTAAAGTATGCAATGTGCGATCACTTCGCCGACTCTTCGTCGCGTATTTTACCATGCGATCGCATCACGCCACGTGTTACGTGGCGTACGCTTCGCAATACGCACGGCAAACCAATATACTTTCGTTCATCCAATTATACGACTTCGACAGGATCTGTAGGAACATCCACCACAGCAGAGAGGCAAGAATCTCCCAAGCAGTGTACAGCCAATTGAATGCCAGCAAGAAGAGCATATGGGCTTAATACATGCAAATTTATTAGATAGCTCTTGGAGGTAAGACATTTCCCGGCTGTCCATATGGTGATGAAATCTGCCATTTTCTTAAATGGAAAAAGTGAGATTAAAAACGACTAGCATACATTTGCAGACATTACATAGACTAAAGGATATATATTACACAAGGGCATGTTATATCTACTTTTGAGCTAAGTAATATTAAACAGTTCCGTAAAAAAATTCGATATCTGGCCAATTCATTTGTAATCATCATCATCATCAACATTTATTTTTATAGCGCTAGCAAATTCCGTAGTGCTTTATAATTGTAATATATTATAAATCAATACTTTGTAATACAGACAGACAGAGAGGTAAGAGGGCCCTGCTCGTAAGCTTACAATCCATGGGACAATGGGAGTTGAAACACAAGGGCACATGCTACATCACATTGCACATTGGACCAGCTAGAATACAAAGGTAAAAAGTATTGAGTGTGCTGTGTGATCAGTCACACAGCAATGTTGGTCACAGTGTGCTTGTCTTGTGTTAGCTGTGTAGAGGGTGATAATACGGTAACCTAGGGAGATTAAATAAAATAAAAAGATTTAAAACATTTAACTATTAGTCCCCTTTTTCCCCTTTAATGCACTCAAAATATTAAATAAACTTCCTTCTAACAATCTACCAGTGGGGTTAATGTAGATACATAGCTCTTCAATCTCACTTAGTCGTAAAAGACTGTAGGTTTCAATAGCTTATTACAGTGCCATTTAGGAGTCATAAACTGGATAAAAGTTATAATCCCATATCCACAAGGCAATTATGAAACATGTAGACTAAAAATGAAACCTTTGTCTAACACTATCCCATATAAATATATGCTAACCGTGTAAACATCCAGGTTTTTTTTATCACATAATTTTTATTGAAGTTTTTTACAATTATAAAAAGTAAACAATAACGAACATACAGATTATTAAGATACACATTAACTAATCATTTAACCCCTAACATATCCAAATTCCCATTAAGAAGTAAAAAATGAAGACGTAAAATGGCAAAATCAGCTTAAACAGACATGTGTGAGCAAAGAACCATTGCATATTGTAGCAGTCTGAGTTGCCAAACCGACATAAAACATAGAACCGGGGACGGATTGGCCATTGTCCTTACCGTTGGCCTCAAGAGACTGCTTAATTTTTTCCTTCCAATTGTGTTTGTTTAAAAAAAAAAAAAAAGTTAATAATAATAATAATAATTTCACACCCAGTGAGTGTGGCGGTATCGGACGGTCCGAGGCCGCCTGAATAAAGTATTTTATTGTTTTGAAAAAATCTGGCCATCACGTTAACACCTTCTTCTTGTGGGGCTGTGTAGCTTATTGCTACAGCGTGCTGCCCCTACTTCCTCTCTGACGGCTCCTCCAGCTCACACGCTGCTGCTGGATCTTCATTCACACTGCGGGTGCGCTGTGTGTCACAACAAGGATGAGAAAAATCGGTTCAGCAACAGGTGAGTGGGAGTGGAGGGAGGGATATCATTTCTAAAAAGTACTATTAAGAATAAGGGGGTTAGTTATGATAATTGAGTTTGATTATAATGGTGAAGGGGTTAATTATTTTAATATAGTTAATTACAGTAAAAGTGTTCTTTTTATAAGACTGAGGGTAATAAAGAAG